>NW_027273859.1:2295000-2907000 GCF_046630095.1 Trachinotus anak | reverse complement strand
GCCACCCTTCACCTAACTCTCTGTCAAACGCTCTGACCTGCCACCACTCCAATCAAATGCAAAGAATTGAAAGATTTATGTGCAAAGGGAGGATTTAACCTTAAAAAAAGTATAAGTAACAGTTGAACTATGTTGTTTTCCTTGTCTTCCTGAAAGTACAAGAGCCAAAGAGGCAAAAATCTGTAGCTGAATTTGCAGGAGCTAATCCTGCAGAAGGTGTGGAAACCTAATTATGGAAAGGAAATTAAAAAGACCCTCAAGAAGCTATGACAGAAAAGGAAAATGTTTTTGTGGACTAATGAAACTGAAGTTGAATTGATGGACATGCAGCACTACCAATGGAGTAGAGACATACACAACATGTGTTTCTTCAGTAAAGACAAGGAAGATTACAATTGTTAGTGTGATATTATCTTAAGCACACACTACTTGTGATTTAGATGACGGATGTATGCATTGGATAGTATTATTATTAGCAGCAGTGAAAGCCAAATTAATCCCTCAGGTAGCTTTACTACTGAAGAGGATATTCTCCCCTCTCTGATGATTGGACATAAATATGAGTGTAAAAATGGTCAAATCCAAGGACCCTGAATATCCTTTCAATTTCAAATGACCTGGATGAACTACAGGTCATATAAAGAT
Source organism: Trachinotus anak (assembly GCF_046630095.1). NCBI lineage: Eukaryota > Metazoa > Chordata > Actinopteri > Carangiformes > Carangidae > Trachinotus > Trachinotus anak. The sequence continues at coordinate 2,906,355 of NW_027273859.1, read as the reverse complement.
CCATTTCTAACAGCTGCTACCCTCTTAAAATAGCTATTGTTGTGGCTCTGCTGGTATAAAGCCTGGTTAAAATTTACCTTTTTATTCTCAGTTCATTAGTTTTATTTTGTAAAATAATTTTGTTTTTAAATTATTAATTGAAAGCAAAGTTAATGATACTGGAAAGAAACACTATATTTCGAAAATGACTTTAACAATGGCAATTAGATAAAAATATTGGCATATAAACTCAGTTTCAGTCATTTTGATGAATGAATTTAATACAAACTGCAAATAAGAGTTTTATCCTTTCCGCTCAGAGCTACAGGCCTACTCCATAACACCTGCTCCATAACAATAATGGAAACGAAAAATGCAGGTTGAGGAAACGGCGCTTCTGTCTTTACTTTGTAGTTGTTATGAGAACTGCGGGGGGAGAGAGGACAGGTTAGTCCTGTATGACGGGGACTAACCTGTCCCCAGGACCAGGACACACCTGGAGGCGTTTCCTTCTGTGCTCGGTGAGCGCGGTCTATAGGATGCAGTGGCAGCAGTGGCGCGCCCGCTGCCGTCGTTTGATTCCCTCACCAGCGTCACCGCGGACGGCTCATCACTGCAGGTGGGTCAACTAAAAAATAGCCTAAATGTCAGGGGGGATGTAAAATGTAATATGTAATTGCCTCTGTGTAGAGTATTTACACGTTAAAGCTTTTAAAGTGGTTGAGGAAATCGTCTTTTAACAACAGCTTAGCTTTTGTTACAAAATATCATACAATACAAGTTTCACGACGCCATTTTCGTTTGTTGACCGGTTAGCTTGATTTTGTGTTCTTTGATGTCTGTTCTAGCTGTTTAGCTGCTTTCTCATCTTTATTCCAATGACATACTAAAATTGTATTTTTTATAACATATTTTCATTTTCTTAGCCTTAAAATGCGAATCATTGTAGTTTAAATGACATTACTTTCAGCTTTGCTGAAATGTGAAAACCCCACTATAAATACCTTTAAATGGTTTGGAATGTAAATAGAAACTCATATGAACTAGTTAAGTGACATAGCCCAGAGGAGTCACAGTTTGTGTGTCAGTTAAACTCCACCCATTTAATGCTGCTTTGTTTCACGACAAACAAACCTTCAGTGCAAGTGCTTGTGTCTTCTTTCGGTTGAATGGCTGAAGATTTGTTTTGAGTCAAGTGAGCTGTCCATGGTTTTCATCATGCTCTATATGAAATGTGCATGGGATGCTTTTTTTTAAAAAAATAAACAATTTTAGACTGCTTTATTAGAGGATAGTTGATCTGGAAGTAATTTGATTGTGAATATAATTAACATTGTGCAGAAGTCACTTTGATATGTTTCTGCAAAACCAATATTTTTTTTTTAAGCAGGGACAGTGTCAGCTGGATTTCGATATGCCGAGCAAAAAACCCAAACCACCACTGCACCAGCCAAATGGCAGCAAACAGTGAGTTGACCTACATCTGTCCTATCACTACTGCACTGCCGACCTCAGGTCTCGACCTGAGACATGCACGAATATACATTCAGTCCTAAGATATACCTGCAGACATACTTTTGATTGATGATACTTTAAGCTGATTGATGCTATGTTAATTTCGATGGAGCATTTTTTTCTTTTCAGTGAAAAGAAACACACACATCTGTAGCAGCTGAGGGTGCCAACATTAACAGCATAATTGTTTAGAGGAACAGTTTGACATTCTGAGGAGTAGGCCTCTTTTCTGGCTAAGATCTGTCATCAGATCTCTGTAGGTCTTGTACCAAACTCGTCTTCTAAAAATTACATTCTATACAACTGAACTGCAAGAGCAAATATGTTTTCTATTAATGTAATGAGGATGTTTTGTTAATTTACCAATTTGTCAAGTCGCGAATATGTTTACACTGAACATATCAGTAAAATGTTCACAGACAATGAGTTTGTTTTCCACCAAAATACAACCCTGTTTCCAAAGAAGTTGGGACACTTTGTAAAATGTAAATAAAAACAGAATGCGGTTGCAAATCATATGAACCCATATTTAATTGAAAATAGAACAAAGACAACATATCAGATGTTGAAATGCTAGAATTTTATTGTTTTATCAAAAATATCTGCTCAATTTGAATTTGATGCCAGCAACAAGTTTCAAAAAAGTTGGGACGGGGCAACAAGAGACTGGAAAAGTTGTGTAATACTAAAGAAACACCTGGTTGAATATCTCACAGGTTAATTGGCAACAGATCAGTAGATGATTGGATATAAAAAGAGGCTCCAGAGAGTCTCTGTGCAGTGAAGACGGGGAGAGGTTCACCACTCTGTGAAAGACTGTGTGGGCAAATAGTGCAACGGTTTAAGAATAATGTTCCTCAATGTAAAATTGCAAAGAGCATCTATAGTTCATTATATCATTAAAAGATTCAGAGAATTTGGAGAAATCTCTGTAGGCAAAGGGAACATAGTTTGTTGCTTCATCCACAAATGCAGGTTAAAACTCTACCATGCAAAGAAGAAACTATATCTAAACATGATCCAGAAATGTCACTGACTTCTCTGGACCCGAGCTCATTTAAGGTGGTCTGAGGTGAAATAGAAAACTGTCCTGTGGTCTGACCAATCAAAATTTCAAATTCTTTTTGGAAATCAAGGACCCCTCACCCTCCAGGCTACAGAGTAGAGGGACCATCCAGCTTGTTATCAGCGCGCAGTTCAAAAGCCAGCATCCGTGCTGGTGTGGGGGGGCATTAGTGCCCTTGGCTTGGGTAGCTTGCACATTTAGGAAGGCTCCATTAATGCTGAACAGTGTATATACAGGTTTTGGAGCAACATATGCTGCCATCCAGACAACGTCTTTTTCAGAGAAGGCCTTGTGTATTTCAGCAAGACAATGCCAAACCACATCATGTAATTTTGAGATGGTTAAAATATCATCTGAAACAATGAATTAAGTTACTGAGGTGGTAAGGTTAGTCCCACCCAAATGGGGCTTAAGGCAACAAGAGAATGCAAAATGTCAAACTGTTCCTTTTAATAAACTATCAATCAAAAGTACATTACCCCAAAATGAAAAGCTTTTATCAGTAAGACATACATGTAACTTGTACCCTCCTCATGTCAGCTTTGTTCAATATCGTTGGCAGCAGGTTCCTTTTGTATCATTTTGAGTGAGTGTTTCCCATTTCTTATGTGAAAGGCAGCATCAGCCAGGATATGTCCTGTTAGGTGACAACACACAATGACCACCGTTCCTCTGTCCTCTTCTGTTGCAGTCATAGCAGCAGACACAGGCATAGTGAGCTCATGTCCAACCCAGCCTTCTCCTACTATCCAGGAGAGAAGATGCTTCACTTCTATAGCTGGACTTCCCCACCGGGTGTGATGAAGATATTGTGTATCATCATCATCGTCATGTGTGTGGCTGTGTTTGCCTGTGTGGCCTCTACACTGGCCTGGGACTACGATATGAGCCTCATGGGTCTGGGAGGTGGAGCTGGCTTGGTGCCAGGTTATGGTGGCTCATATGGTGGCGGCTCATTTGGTGGCTCTTATGGCGGCTCTTATGGCGGCAGTTACGGCAGCGGTTTTGGCGGCTCATATGGAGGTGGCGCTGGTGGATCCTACGGTTATGGACAAGTGCAGATGGATCCAAAAGCTGGCAAAGGCTTCATCATTGCCATTTCAGCCATCACCTTTATAGCTGTGCTCATCATATTCGTGTTGGTTGTTTCAAAGCAAAATGCTGCCCGCTCACCAAAGTTCTACTTAGCAACCATCATCATCTGTGCAATCTTAGCATTTCTGATGATCATTGCCACTATTGTGTACCTGGTGGCTGTGAACCCAACAGCTCAGTCCACAGGGTCTATCTACTACAACCAGGTCCGTCAGCTGTGTGCCCAGTACCAGACACAGACCCAGGCTCAGGGCATCTTCCTCAACCAGTATCTTTACCATTACTGTGTGGTGGAGCCTCAAGAGGTGTGATATTTGTATTTATTTTTTATTTTTTTGGAGGCTGTGGCAGTGTTTGGATTCTATAGGGCAGGGTGTAGTGCATAGCTCCTGTAATAAATAATCACAGATACATTGTTCAGTTGTAGCTATATGGTCAGCAGTAATTTCCCTCTGTCAGCCAAAGTGATTTGGAAAAGAAATGTAGATCTGAAAAACAGTTTGAAGGAATGGAGTGGTGCTTAGAGAGTAAAAACAGCAAAAATGTTCATCTTGTTGATCATTGCCTTTTGTGAATTTTTCTCAATTTTTCAGTCCTAAATCAATGGCTATCAAATGCTATGGTACATTTAAACATAAATAGGGGAGCTATGGACACTGATGCTGCAATTGAGCCTCATTCACTTTTTTCTTGAAATGTAATTTCTTGAAAATACCTTAAACGAGGGCGATAGTTCAGATTAATGTTTTTGCAGCACAACTATTCATCTATCACAAGTAATTTACTGTTTCATGCAAAGTGTAGCCAACCTTTAGATTTCATTGTAGTGTCGATTCACAGAAAAGTAAGTGGAGTAATTTTTCAACTGTAAATGTTGGAGTTACTAACTAACCAGATCTGGGTAACTGTGAATGTCTTAATGGACCATATCAATGTTTAGCTCCCATACTCAGACCTCCATGGTATTTACAATCCATGTGGATGTAATTTAACCCCACTGACATTTAGTCCTATGTTTCTTGCAGGCCATAGCTATTGTCCTGGGCTTCCTAGTGTTTGTTGCCCTCATCATCCTGCTGGTGTTTGCAGTCAAGACTCGCTCAAAGATCAGGAGATGGGGCCGGGACCGCATTCTCTGGGAGGAAGTGAAAGTCATCAGCGATGGTCCACGCAACAGTGTTGGGGAGTGGGTGAGTTTGTGTGTGTGTGTGTGTGTGTGTGTGTGTGTGTGTGTGTGTGTGTGTGTGTGAGTTTGTGTGTGTGTGTGTGTGTGTGTGTAAGATAAGTAGAAATAACCTAAGTAACCTAATAACTTCACAGTGCACAGCTATTGTTTTTTTCTCATCTACATAGGACTGGGTACACGGTCTAACCTACTTTGTTGAGTCACATTCTTTACGTGTGTGTGTGTGTGTGTGTGTGTGTGTGTGTGTGTGTGTGTGTGTGTGTGTGTGTGTGTGTGTGTGTGTGTGTGTGTGTGTTTGACAGGTGAGACGAGGGGCATGGTAGGATGGTTTCATTTCCAGTTTCTGGGTGTGGTCTGGCAAGCTGCTCGTAGTTCTAGCACAATGCGCTGTGATGTCAGGATGATGTATTTTAAAAATAAAAACAATATCTATAAATGGCATCGTGGATGCACCGAAGAGCATTAATGAAGATTTAGGTGTTCTTACATTTACAGTAATGACATCGTCATGGTTTGTGTTCATAGGACAGCGGCGCAATTGAAAATGTTAACCTGAAAACTTTCATACACACAGTTTTTTTTTTTTTTGTTTTTTGTTTTTTTTTTAAATTATGTTTTTTTGGGCTTTTTGTGCCTTTATTATAGCTTAGTGGAGACTGACAGGAAAGGGGGTAGAGAGAGGGGAATGACATGCAGGAAAGAGTCGGACCGGTTGGGAGTCGAACTGGTGACTGCCTGCTAAGAGCATCTTGCGCTCAACATGGTACGCGCCCTAACCACTCAACTACCGGGCCGCCCATACACACAGTTTTCATTCCAGGTGTGTGAACTTTCCCAGCATTGCATTCAGACCTGACATTTCAGCAGTTGTACCGGTTGACAGACATTGTTTCAGGCTTCCTGTTGATGGTAATGATGGTATCGGTGGTATTTAGGCATGCAGGGCGAAGTAGAGGAACCGGTTGGTCCATGTGACTGGCTCACCCTGCCAGTGTTTATCATACGGTAAGAATCGGTTGCGATAGCCTAAACAAGGGCAAATGTGAAAGGAGCTGTTGAAAAATCTGACCGAAACCTTAGGCAGGAAAACAGTGGATTTAAAGAATATATCTATTACAAAGATATCTTTGTACAATGGCTGAAATCAAGAAAAAAAAATCTATGACTAATGTGGGTTCATAATGTAGGAAAGGTCGTGTGTGAATGCAGATTTTTTTTTTTAGACTTCAAGCCCTGAAGAGGCAGAGCCCTTATATTTTTTGTGTGGGTTTACTCTTATTATATGCTGAATTGGCTCAAATTGCTGAGAGTTAGGAACATGAAACTTGGACCAGTAACTGGAAATGGTGTGCAAGGGCTTTCCAAGGCATTAGAGCGCAGTCAGCCCAGTGGTGGCGCTGTAATTAAGAGCCAAAAATGCAACTTTGGCACACCCCTCACAGTGTTTGTCCGATTGACTTGTAATTTGACACACAAGTCCTACTCAGTGTGCTCTGCAGAAAAGCTTCCTGGATCATGAAAGGTTTCCTCTATTTCTAAGCATAGGTCCGATTACAAACAGATTGTCTGTAAATCATCATTGGACTGAGCTTATCAAAAGTTTCATACAGCAACATATGAACTTCACAAGGGGCGGGGCATAGCAGGAAAATGGCCGTACCTGATTTACAATTTGTCCAATCATCATAAGTCTAACGTATCTCCAGGTCGTGTTGGGGATCAGTTGAACTGAAACAGTTACATTCTGGCCCACAGGGGGTGCCACAAACACCAAAAATGTATACTTCAAAACCCATGGGACAGAATTTAGGCCAAGTATTAACCAAAATCTTTAGTGCCATATTGATTGGTGCAAGAAAGTGCCATGGTCTAACATATATTTGGTTATAACTCAAGATGCCTTTGAGCAATCTTGAAAAAATTTATATTGACATATCCTGCGCTGTTTCCTGAACATCAGCTGAGTTTCATTCCAATCCGATGAAGCCAGGACAAAGGCGGAACATTGAACATGCAGTTACTGAAATGCTGCAGACTTTGTGATGATGAAGTGTGTGAATGGTCTCAGTCCTTTGAACAGAGTTGGTATTTAATGTTGCACTTTAACAAAGGTCCCATATTTTACTCTTTTCCAGTGTTCTATTTGATGTTTTGATATCAATATGATAAATTGTGGTTTTAACTACCAAATACCATGTCAATATAGTTTTACATCTTCTCTCACACACTCCTCTCTGGAGCTCCAGCAAGAACCGGGCGGTTTGTATCTGTCTAATGAGCCTCTCTTCTGACTGGCTGTTTTCTGACGGACACACAACCATGCCAACCACAGATAACGGGACTGTAGCCTACTACTGTAATTTGGTAAAACTCATTAGTAAATGCAAATGGTGATGGTCTGGGTGGGGCATACTTGAGGGTTGTGACTGTTTAATTACTGATGACTTGTTTTAAGGCTCAGTTTCTGAATATGGGCTGTGTACATTTCTCTGTGGACTGGTATTAGTTGGTTTGATATTTTCACAGTATTTATATAGCACCTAGACCTTATAATCAAACAACAAAGAAATCTCACGTGTGTGTGTGTGTGTGTGTGTGTGTGTGTGTGTGTGTCTTCAAAATAAGAATAAACAAAATTGAAGCAAGTGAAGCCAAGATATTCCGATTTTAGTGTTTATTATGACTCAAGCTTCAAAAACACTTGATATAGTGTTGGAGTCCAGCTAACCTTGCAAGGCAGCAAGATTTCATGCAAGAGACAATCCATATTCCCAGATGTATACTGCATATATGCTACACTCTGATGAATAATGTCTAATCTTGTCTATTGCTTCAGGTGAACAATGTGTCTGGTGACCCAGAGGTACTGTTGAATGACTATAATGACAAAGTTGGAGGGTCCAAAGACTATCTGGACCGACTGGACGTCAACAAGCCTCTTTATCTGCCAGGGTAAGCTATGCATTATACAGTACACCTCACAAGTGTCTGTCATTTTTATGTAGACTTTCCCCACTTTGAGATGAGCCTGATGAGTGGGTCGTCTTTCCCAAACAAAAAATTTGACATTGTCTAAATATATCAACATGGCCCTGAAAGTTGATTGACTACAAACTCTGAAAAACCGCAAGTTACTGGCCATGTAAATTGTGTGACAGCGCTAAAGTGGATAAAGACTTCACATATAAGCAGTCTGGAAAAACTGACTTTGGTGTAGAGAATCTGCTTTTACTGTAGCCGAACAGCAGGGGGTCCAACTGGTCAGACACATACTTTCTTTTAACTAAGCATTCACATGATGGTTGCCTCGCGTATCCTACATCCCTTCTGAGCTGATATTTGCATGTCCTCAGAAATTATCGCTACATGTACACAAGAAGCAATATGCACATGAATGTGAGGTGCAGTGTAGGGGCAGTATGGAGATGTGACAGGCCCATTGTGTGTGATGCAGTGTATACTGAGTGGACTAACTCTAAGGAGCAAATCATCAAATGTGTTGCTGGCTTTTTGAAAATTGTTTCTCAGTGTTGCTTTTTTGCATTGGACAGCAAAACGACAGAAACATACTTAACATTGTTACAAAGTGCTTGGTGCTTGGCAAACTGTCTGCGGTGGCACTCCTGTCATTTTTTTTTCTGCCCTGATCTCAGAATTAATAAAAATATAATATCGCTTAGTGTTGCCATGTTTATTGTTTATATCAAGCAAATCTGGTAGTTTTATACATTTGAGCACTTTTGTATGTCCTCTAGTATCGTGTGTAGTACTTGACAAGTATATGAACAATTACATTCACAATGCAGCTGCTTGTCTACGTGAATGGTTGAAAAGCAAATATCCCTCCTGCTTACAGAGACTCAGACATCAGCAGCTCTGTGGGAGGCCTGAAGCCCAGGCTAAATGACTATGACACTGGTGCAGAGTCTGGAGATGATCTGGAGGAGGAGGACTTCAGCATGTGAGTGGGAAGGGATCTGAGAGCCAAAGATAGTAAATATTATGAGAACGATATTAAGCTGCTTTTCTAGTGACAATGAAGGATGGTCTCTGACTGGTAGTGGTCTGTGTTTCTACACTATAAATCATCTGCAGTTTATTTCCTTCCATCGTGGATGAGCATGAACGTCTGAACTACAAACGGGAGTTTGACCGGGATCACCAGGAGTACAAGAGCCTGCAGATGGAGCTGGACAGCATTAACCAAGACCTGGCCGACCTGGACAGACAGCTTGCCCGACACCCTGCAGGAAGTCCGCAGTTCCTGGTGAGTGTGGCAGTTCCAGTCTGAGATTTGTGTCTTTGAAGTGATGATGGTCAGTCCACCCTTCTTCAAAGGACTTGTTTACAATGTGTGGTTGTGATTATGAATTAAATTAGGTTTAGATAAAGATGAGAAAGTAGTCATGTCTAGACAAATAAATGATCCATATGTCCCTGGCAGTGAGTTTTGGGTACTTTTTAACATTTAGCAAAGAACTAGAGACAGAAATAAGTCTTTTGGCAAATTGCTTTTGGCCACCTACCAGAAACATGTTGCATTCCTTAGATTCTTTTTTGTTGGGTTATAGTTAAGGTCAGTGTTATATTTAGTTTAGTCTATCTTTGGTCTCTATTTTTTTCTAGATTTAATTTTTATGTAGATTCTGTACTTATAGGTAATTCAGCCTTTCATTTGTTATTTACCTCCCTAATTGTTTTTGTGATTTATGTGAAGTGCCTGCTGCAATACTATAGTTTCCCTTTGGGATTAATAAATACTCTGTCTGTTAGTTCATTCATGCAGGAAATTTATAAGACTGATATGTAAATATGTGTGTGATTCATTGTCATTTATATGAGTGAAAATACAATACCAGTAATGATTAAGTGCCCCTATAATCAGACACCTCTGAATATGGGGGCAATTCGAATATTTGGACCAAAAGAAAAATGGGTCAAGGGTCAGAAATGGCTCAGAAACTTTGGATTGAGTGGTCAAGATCATAAACTATCTTTCTAATGTCAGGATGCCATGAATGAATACACCAGCCTGAAGAATCTCAAGAAGGTAAGATATACAGTGTTCTTTACAGTAAAATACAGTCCTGTGAAATAGACAAAAAGATCATTTTTCTTTCCTCTGCAGTCCCCAGACTACCAAATTAAGAAGAAGAGGTGTAAATATCTCAGGTCCAAACTGTCGCACATCAAGAGGATGATCAGTGAATATGACCGCCGACCTTGAAACTTCAGCTCTGACCTTTCTCAAAAGGGACAGTGACAGATGCAATTTTCCACCCCACTGTGTTTGAGTTTGCCTGTTGCCGTCATGTTACATCTGAATCAAGCCATTAAATTATGATTTTTTTCCAGAGACGAGCAGGTGAGGGAAATATGTTTTGATCAATTCTTCAACCTCTGTAGGTTTTGTAAAGAGCTATTTTAAAGAACAATTAAGGTGTATAAAATGTATTTTTAGTTTCTTCTAAAGTTAGAAAATGAGAACTGTGATATAACCTGTTTTTTATTTCAGTACTGGTGAAGCAGTTGTGCTTCTTTTTATAGCTTTTTTTTTTTTTAAATCATGTTTGACAGTTTCATGTACAATGAAGGCACAGTTAAAACAAGACATGAATTTGTTTGGCATGATTAAGTCAACGACCATCCCTTGTAAATAATGTCAATTTTTAGTCTTTAGAACTATTTAAGTTGTTCTGCAATAAGCTTTTCTTTACTTTTTTATGCAGCTTTCTGTAAATGATGTAACCTCTGTTGTTGAGATTGTAAGTTGTTATTATAGACCTTTTTCATGGTTGATATAAAAAGCCCAAGTGTAATAAACTGATTAATGATGACTCTTTTCTTTTTAGGTGTGCCATCAACATTTGTCTTTTACTGTAATGAATTTATTTCTCATTTCCATCTTATTCAAAAACCAATAAACATTTCCTACCTGCCTCCAACAATTCCTCTTACTTTGTCAGTATAGTTTTGTTTCACTGATTTTCCATTCATGGAAATCATGCATGGTTGCCTGTTTCTCTGAAGTGAAACATGAAGCATGTATATTTTAGTGTGCAATCAAGTTATATACATAGGGAGAAGGGATGTATGATCTACGTAAATAAAATATTAGTTATCAACGAGAAACTCGTATTATTAAAACTAAAACCTTTAACGTCCTAAGTGGGGGCGGTTGTGATATCACAGCACTAGAGACTATGAATTTGTGCCAGATTTTGCCGCTCGTTTTTATCCGCCGGCTTAATATGTGATCAACCCAGTACAATATCTCTTCAGTCTAATAACACTGTTTCCCAAAAACAGCCAAATGACAGTAACAGTCATAATATTATTAAGCAAAGTTTTATTGAAGTTTTCACTTTTAATTCATATCTATTTATAATACAGTCTATGTTTCATATATAAGTCCCTCCAAATTTCTGTAATTGGAAAGCGTCGTCGGACGTCAGCAGCAGTGAAACCTAGACCGAACACAACCGACAGAGACGAGATCGTGTTGCGAGATCTCGCGAGAGTGTTTTGCTGAGAGACAAACAGGTCCCGAATAAAGTAAATCTTTCTCCTGATCTGTTGGTCTGAAAATGACATTTTGATGTCAGAATGTTCGGAAGATCTGTAGCTTGTGAAAAATTGATCCACATTTATTTCGGTGACTAAAGGGAGAAAGAATCGGTCATAATCTATGATCACGTTCACTTCTCCCGCTAGACTGAATAGAGTCAGACCTGCCGCTGGTCTCGTAGAGGAGGGGAGGGGGGGAGACCCTACTCTGTATATAAAACCACGTGACTCAATCACAGGAAATAGTTGGAAATGAATCGTCTCCCTCCTTCACCAGACATCATGTTCTCCACTGTCTCTGACGGAAACGAACATTGGACACAGTGCTGAGAGGCTGCACTCAAAAACAGTGTACTACCTTAGATACAGCCTATGTGTACTACGTGAGAATGAACTGACGAAATATCTGCCTCTAGAAACAGCACACGTTTCCTTCCGGAAGAGAAGTCCGTTGCACCACCGGTATTGAAGGTACAATTGTAGTAGTTAGATAGTAAGTCATATCACATACAATAACTAGATAGTACCTATTTAGATGATAGGCATCTTAGCATTGTTCACGCTAGTACCTTGAATTACTTTAACAACTCCCAACAACGTCCGTTAGCGGAATTGTTAGCTAGCTAACTGTTGGAAAGGTAATGACTTCAAGTTGTCACTTTACTTTATCCATGTGCAAGGTTTAATTTGAAATAACGAGATTTGCATAATGTTTTTGGTTATCAGAAAGGTCAGCAAATACAAGAAGCCTTAGACGGTTGTTTAGGGTGGATACCAAATTCTATTCAGTATACTTGCAACTGAATAAATGTGTTGTTTATTTGCCTTTACTGCTTACCTCCTAGATTCCCATGGAATCATTCTGTCCTCTGATACACAGTATTCGGCATGTAGATAATTCACCAACCAGTTTTAGATGCAGCAGACTTGTGTATTAATGTGAGGCTGTTGTTTCCCAGTCTCCCAGTTTTGCTGTTATCGTCTGTTGAATTTCTGGCTGGGAGACATAATGGATGAAGAACCAGAGAGAGCCAAGCGCTGGGAAGGGGGCTATGAGAGGACATGGTAAGACTGTTAAACTAAGAGAGAGATTTTTCAGCTTGAGATATTTGTTACATTTGATGCAACCTTGTGGCATACACTCACCAAGTACTTTTAAAAAAACAAAAAAACAAACTAATTCTGGTTGAAGCCTCCCTTTGCTCTCAACACAGCCTCAGTTCTTCGTGGCATGGATTCCACAAGATGTTGGATTCATTCTTTTGAGATTCAGGTCCGTGTTGATATCTTGACATTATGCTGTGGCATTCAAATCAGAGACAGTTGAGAAACCGAGACGATTCATTTTCAATAATTTCCTGTAACTGTGTCATGAGGGTTTCTCCACCTCTCTGCCCTTTTAGGAGACCAGCAGCAGGTCTTAGTCTATTCATTACAGTGGGAGAAGTGAACGTGATCACAGACTATGATTCATTCTCCCTGTAGTCACAGAAATAAATATTGGATACATTTTTTACCAGCCATAGATCTTTCTGAAAAATCTAACATTAAAATGCCAGTTTTCAGACTGACATATCAGGAGAGAATTAACTTTCTTCAGACCTGTCTCTGTCTCAGCAACACACTCTTGCGAGATCTCGCAACACAGATCTCTTCTCTCTGACGGTTCTGGTCTGGTTTCACTGCTGCAGTGCTGCACACGACTCTTTCCAACCACAGACGTTTAGAGGGACTATATGTGAAACCATGAATTAAAAGTTACAACTGGAATAAAACTTGTACTTATTTACTTAATAATACTATTACTGTTATTATCATGTAACTGTTTTGGATGAAAAGCAGAGAAAATATTCCCCGCACCATTACACCACCATCACCACTGGTCTGGATTGTTGACACAAAGCAGGTTGGGTCCATGGATTCATGTTGTTGATGATGAATTCTGACCCTTCCACCTGCTGCCTCAGCAGAAATCCAGATTCATCAGACCAGTCGACGTTTTTAAAGTCTCCAGTTCTCCAGTGTTGTTAAGTCTGTGTCCTCTGCAGCCTCAGGTTTCTGTGGTTATCTAAGTAACCCTAGCTGTTCTGTCAGCTCAAACCAGTCTGACCATTCCTTTGACAGCATCTCCGTCCAGAGCTGCTGTTCTGTTGTTTCAGAGATACTCAAACCACCCTGTCTGGTATCAACATGTTCAAAGTTCTGTTGTTGTTACATTCTGATGTTTGATGTGAACATGAATTAATGATCTCACCTTTATCTCTATGATTTTATGTATTGCACTGCTGCCACATTACTAACTGTTTGTATGAATAAGCAGGTGTACAGGTGTTCCTAATAAAGTGCTTGGTTACTGTATATGTATTGTCCTACAGGGAGGTGCTGAAGGAGGATGAATCTGGCTCACTCAAAGCCACAGTGGAAGAGATCCTGTTCCAGTCCAAAAGGAAAAGGTGTGTGTGTGTGTGTGTGTGTGTGTGTGTGTGTGTGTGTGTGTGTGTGCGCGTACGTGTGTTTGTGTGTGTGTGTGTGTGTGTGTGTGTGTGTTTGCATGTGTGTGTTTTGATTGTCTGACAAGTACAAAGACACAAGAGAATGACTGAACAATAACTTTTAAGACGACAAAAACAGTGGTGGAGTTCTGCTTTTAGGCACTTGTTTGCTATGGTGTACTGTAAATGATTCTCACTCATTATTATAACAAGAGTAACATAGTTATAACAAGCACTACAACATATTAAGTATTGCACTTTTGAATCAGTTAGTTTAAATGCATTTTTATTCCCATGCTCTACCTTCTAAGAGTAATGTATGCTCTACGATATTGTGGGTGGAACATTTTCCCCTTGCTGCTGTATTCATTGTTATATCAGAACTCTTGACTGGTCAGTTCCCAGAAGGAAACAGTTAGTTCTCTAAAATGTTCTTGTTTCTACAAACTAATCTGTTGCTTTGTTTGTCTCATAGGGTGATAGAGAGCCATGAACAAGTGAGGCTTGGGATGGTGAGTGAGTTCAGTCTTAGGCTTCATTCATTGTCTGAATGGTTCTAAGCCTGAAGGTCTCTTAGAGCAACATGGTGGCAACAGCTACACAGTGTTACTTTTACATAAATACCCGATTACACTTTTGGTTAATGTTGTATATAACACAATCATCAACAGACAATAGCACAGCAGTAAGTCAGTGGTAATGACTGTTCTTGTGAATGCACCCAGTGTTAGCATAAAACAAAGTCCTGTTTATGGATACTTTGTTATTAGAAAAATAAAATCTCATGTTTAAAATCTATCATTACAAAAAACTTGGAGATGTTAAATGGTGTCCTGTTCTCTAGATGCGTCACCTCTATTTGGTGATTGACTGTTCGAGAAGCATGGAAGACCAGGACTTGAAACCAAACCGCCTCACCTCTACGCTAAAGGTAATTTCTGTAGCAAACCCATCACACTGTACGAGAGCAGGCATACACTATGATGATCTGTAAAACACCGTCTCCTTTCGCCTTTCCTTTGCAGCTGATGGAAGCTTTTGTTGATGAGTATTTTGACCAAAACCCCATCAGTCAGGTAAGTTTATACGGTCATGAATTCTGTGCATGTTTTTCACTGAGTTGTGTTAAGACTTTACATTTAAATCCCTTCACCTCTCGTTGGAACACAACAAGTTTACATTAGTTTATTAGAGAAAACGTTATGTTCTTGTATAATGATAAAAGTAGTGAGGGTAGCACCATCATAAATACACAGTAGGGTTCCTGACCCTGTCACTACACTGACAACTACTTTTGGCCAAGAGTTCTCTCATGGTGATACAAGACCTTCAAACACAGTTTAACACCTTTAGTTCTTGTATTTAGTTTTTAAGACTTCATGATATTAATATGATTTCCCAAGACTGTAACTATATTGTATAAGCCATGCAATGAACCAGTAATGCTATTTTTGTGTAACCAATTACTTATTGTCAGGTGTGATTTGACCGTATTTTAAAGGTTCTGTATAGTTCAGTCTATTTTCTATGTAAAGCCATCACACCGTCACAACCCCTCTGTATGTGTTGTAATCTGAGTTCTGTTTTTTGGTGCCAGGGATGGCAGATCGTGCATATTAGTGCACGAGTCCCTTCTTGTTGTACCTCTGCCCAGGCGGACTGGTCATGGAGAACTTTAGGTTATGGATAGTGTTTGTCCCACTATGGGAAAACGTGACCTCATCAGAAGCACAAATAACATTGTGACGACTATGTCAGGAGGGCAAGGTACCCTCCTCCTATATATTAGGCTGACATAGTGTCAGTTGTCATTCAGAACAAGCTTACCTCTGCACAGCAAGGAGGGGGGTCTGGTGAGACACTCCCTCATGCTAATCAGAGAACCAGGGTTACGTCCACAACCTAAGGTTCTCTTTCATATCATTCGTTTCGTGTTTCACTATGGGAGAAATACTGACTCCTGGGTTGCCAGACAAGCCTGTAAAGAAGAGAGCTGTCCTCAGTGGCATCTTAATTGAGAGGATCCACATTCAGAGCCTGCACTGAGGATGGAGTGTGCCAGAGTTGTCTGAAACCCTGTGTCCTATCTAAATAATTTTGTAGTGCACAAACTGGACACAGAGTATGCAAATGCCGGTGCTCCTCAGAGGAGAAAGGTGGGGGATAAAAAGCAGCCAGCTCTACCTGATCCAGTGGTTCAAAGGAGGGACCGGAGTGTCTAGTACAGTGGGAGGGTCCCATGCGGGCTCCAGTGGTCTAGAAGTAAGCATTTTGCAGCGTGCACCCTTCATGAATCGACACACCAAAGGATGCTGACCCACCGTCTTTCCATTGAAACCAATATGGAGAGGTAGACTTAAATGGTGGAGAAAGCCTTGCCCTTCTCAATAAGGTGCTGTCAAAAGGACAAAACCACCATCACAGAGCACTGAAATGGAATAATTTGTGACTGTGAGCACCAGCTCTCAAACCCCTACCTCTCGCCTGGACATTGTCCTTGTTCATGAGGCTCCGTTCTGATGAGGTCACACAGGAGGCATTCCCATAGTGAGACGCAAAACGAATGCTATGAAAGGGAACTACCGGATCAAATCCTGGTTGGCCAGTGGACCATCAGAACAGATCCTGGAGGTGGAGCTGACAAAGCATTTATTTTGGTCTGAGATAATCGTGGTCTAGTGTGACATCTAGTGGTGGTGAAGATCGTTTACAGAACCTTTGATCAGATTACTTCATTGCCATTGTTTACAACAAGACAGAGATTAGCCATTCGTCCACTTCTCCAACAAGCATTCACATTACACCGTCTAACCACCAAATTACACTCATGTGGGGTGAAGTGTTCAGACAGCGAACAAATGGACCATCACTGTTACTACTTCAACACACTGCTGATGGCTGTCATGTGACCTAACCACGTGTATTGTTTCTTCAGGTGGGCATCATCACCACAAAGAATAAAAGGGCTGAGAAGTTGACTGACCTGACAGGTGAGGGTCACACAAACTGCTAATGTTAGACTCCCCCACTCAACGTTATGCTTATGCTTATGCTCAGTATTTGAACTTCAGCATATATTTTTCTCTTCTTCAGCTTCCCTCAGAGTGGTGAAAATGTTTTTGCTTTATCTTTCTTACCGATAAGGACAAGTTATCAATGTTAGGGATTCTCATTTTAAAAAATAGTTACTGCAGCAGAGTCATATTAATACATGAATACTAATACTTATTGATACATTAATACTAAGACCATAGATGAGCTATGTGTCTCCATCTTTTTAATCAGCAGTGAGCATCATTCCGTCCAGAGAAAGTCACTTTGGTGTTGTGGTGTTAGATGTTTTGCAAATGTTTGCTACAGCCTCTATTCTGTGAAGTTACCTGGTGCAGCTTTAACATGGTGAGATGTGTTGTCTTGTTTCACCACAGGAAATCCAAAAAAACACATTGCTGCCCTGAAGAAGGCAGTGGACACTGTGTGTGCAGGAGAGCCGTCCCTGTACAACTCCCTCAACCTGGCCGTACAGTCCCTCAAGTAGGTTCTGCAGCGTTGATGTTTCAGTTTGGCTTCTGTGATATTACTGAATCTCACTCATGCTCATGCTTGTCTCTGTGAAGGCACATGCCTGGACACACGAGCCGGGAGATCTTGATAATCCTCAGCAGCCTCACCACATGTGACCCAGTCAACATCTCGGAGCTAATCAAGGTGAAGTCACACTCTTACCGAGGGCTCCACAGTCATCAGTGTCCACTGAATAGCTGATGAGCAGTGCAGCTGTTAGGTGTATTGTATATTTAACTAGATATAACTCTTTTTCTTCACTGCATTTCTGGTCTCCTTCTCCTGCTCCAAAGAGATTCAGTCACTAGTAACCGTGTTCCTCCCCTGTCAGACCCTCAGGTCTCTGAAGGTGCGGGTGTCAGTAATTGGCCTGTCAGCAGAGGTCCGGGTGTGTACGGTGTTGACCAGGGAGACAGGCGGCTTGTACCACGTTATCCTGGATGAGAGTCACTTCAAAGAGCTTCTGATGATGCATGTCAAACCTCCTCCAGCCAGCTCCTCATCTGAATGCTCTTTAATACGCATGGGTCAGTGTAGAGATACCATCCTCCTGTTCAGTAAAGAATGATCTCCTCTGTTTCTAACCTAACTGGACACATAAAGAGAGACACCAGACACTAAGTGTTAGACACAGCAAATCTACCAGCACCTCCACTGTCCTGCTGCTCCAAATACTCACTCGAGCCCCTAAATGTGGAGTAAAGCACCACAGAAAATATTCCCCAACAAAAGCACTGTTTCCTCCTGTTTGAGTAATGTTTGTTGAAAACTACAGGGCCTAGCTGTTTTTAGGAAATTATTGGGCCTTTATTAATGAAGGATGGACTTGGTGCCCAGACAGGGTAGGGGGTCAGACACTGTTGTGAGACAGAATAACACATTGTTGGTTTGGTATGTTAATGTGTGTTACTGACAGTGAGAGAAATATAGAATGACATCAACCTCACTCTAAGTCTGGAGACATTCTGCCTTTTTCCTGAGAGCGAGGGCTGTTAGAATTTGAAAAAGTCTAAGGATTGCAGCAAAAGCATTTAGTCACTTTAAACAGTCCTTCCTCATTTTACCACAAGCACAAATTAGGTTAGGAGGTAACTAAAATGTTTTTGTTTCCTTAAAATACATTCATAATGGCCATTCTCCCTCCTTATTAAATTATTAGGATGATCTATGACATAAAAGCATCTACTGAATATTTGTGCCAGATCCACTGAATTTGAATCTCATCTTCCTCAGGTTTTCCTCAACACACAGTTGCTGCTCTGACTGACCAGGATGCCAAGCCTTCATTCAGCATGTCGTGAGTAGAGAACAGTGTGATTTAAACCCTGTGGCCAGGACTGTGAGCAGCCAGCGTGCACTGGAGTGAAATGTCTTTTTAATGTGCCGCTCCTGCTGTGTGTCTCCTAGTCATCTGGACAGCGGTGGTGGTCCAGGTCTGTCTCTGGGAGGGTACTTCTGTCCACAGTGCCACGCCAAGTACACAGAGCTTCCTGTGGAGTGTAAAGTGTGTGGTAAGTTTGATGAGAGGATACAGTTTGTGTTGTGTGTGTCAGTGTAAGGTTCAATGAAACTTCGAATGAAACTGTGTTGTGTTAACATAGCTTTGACTTCTGTGTGTGTGTGTGTGTGTGTGTGTGTGTGTGTGTGTGTGTGTGTGTGTGTGTGTGTGTGGTGTATTGTATCCAAGGTTTGACTCTGGTGTCGGCGCCCCATCTGGCCAGATCCTTCCACCACCTCTTCCCCCTCCAAGCCTTTACAGAGAGATCTGTGGAGGAGCTCCAGGGAGACAGGTGGCTGTGACTCACACACTCACACACTCACCAACAGATACTGTGCTGCTGTGTATTTAAACCTGTTGTGATTTGGTTTCAGGTTCTGCCAAGCTTGTCAGGGGGAACTAAAGGATAAAAGTGTAAGTACAGTAGTAGAGTGTATGCCTGGATTTTCAGATGGAGAATGTACTTTTTTCCTTTAAGGGGACACTCCCCCAATTTTAAATGCCTTAACGCCTTGGTTACCAGAATGCACCAATCATTATTATATTTATTGTCACAATTAACTGTAGGATTTACCCATACTCTGGTCTGTCTCATGTGCCCTCAACTATATGGAACTTAATAATAAATAGTAATAAATAGCTGGTTGATTTAAAAAGAAGAAGAAGAAACATATTAAGTGTAAAAGCTGCGTATTTGCATTAATTTATTCATTGCAGCTTCACTTCCCCCTTGATATATCTGCTCTCTCTTCCTCTCTTTCTCTGTTTCTAGGTATTCACCTGTACATCATGCCACAGTGTGTTCTGTGTGGAGTGTGATCTCTTCATTCATGATTCGCTGCACAGCTGCCCCTGCTGTATTCACAGTCAGATCACCCGCTGAAGCTGAGGGGACAACTGTCAGACAGAGACTGAAGCAAACTCAAATGGGTGACAAATTAAAAGAAAGACCAGGAAAATTAGTGGAGAAACAGGATGACAACATCCCCATTCACAGGTCACTGAATATAGTGATGATTATGAAAGTGATGTGAATCATATGCTATGACCTTCACGGTCACCAACCAGTTGATCACCTGTGGGAGATTTTGGACTGATGTCTTAGGATTGGCACAGAATATTGGATAATCATTTGAAGGTAGAGGCAGCTGTGTTCTCACTGAAGATGATGCTGAGTTGGGTCAGAGCTTCTGTCTGCTCTGACATCTTCATCTGAGATGCTTTATGTCAGAAATGATTTTTTGTGCATTGTTTTTAGTTTTGTGCTGCAGTTCTGATTGTGACATGGTAGTTACAATAAAACAGATTTTTTTTTGTACTTGTTTAAGTGTTGTAACCAGTAAGAAATTTACTGTATAATTTTAAAACAGGCCTTTATCCTGTTACCTAGTTTTTCCCATTTAACATCTCAACTCTTATATTTACAATGCTAAATTCAGTGTTAGACACTGGGCTGTCGCTACCATTGAGGACAGTGAGATTTTGCATGGTATTTTCTTGGGAATATATATAAAGTAGGTATTTTAACACCAAAATTCACACTGTGGATATTTTTTTAGACCAAAATATTAAAAGATTCACCAATTCCCAACCAGCTTCTTATACCTGGTAATGTGGAGAAGGCTTTGAGATTGTGCACAGGACATTGAAACATCAACGATGTAAATGTATAAAATATAAAAAAGATGCAATGATACATTTGAACCTTTAGATCCTGACCGAATGCAGATGACAGTTGTAGGATATTCGGGATAACAAGACCGGCGAAAGATTGTCTTCAGTGGGAGAAAGTTGACTTTGCCGTCAGTTATTTACCTCCATAAGATGGCAGTGATATAACGAGACGACCGTGTCGGCTTCCGTAAAACCGGAAGAAGGCGGAAGCAGAAGAAGAAGAAGTCAAACAAATGATTCATGACGCTTTTGTAACAGCTGCTGGCGGGAAGCTGCGGTGAAAACACGCGTCTAACGAAACGGAGCATATTCACCCAGTGTTTCGTCCACTCACCATGTCCCGCATCCTTAACGGTATTGTGGCAGTGTGTCCGGACCTGGGCATTGGCTATAATGGAAACCTGCCCTGGCATCCTGTCCGCCTCAAGTAAGTGTTAGTATGTAAATAATAAGACGTTGAGTGAAAGTTTCAGGGAGCTTCAGAGTTGTGTTGAACCTGTTGTTAGCATTTTTAACAACATTTGACCTTAGCAGCAGTAGGGACGTAACTGAATTACATGTTCTTCTTTTATAGTAACGAGTTCAAACATTTCCGAAAGATGACGGCGACTTCAAATGCGACAGGTAACTTTAATTCACTTTGCTTTGGGGTGAATTAAAATCAAACTGTCGCAGCTTCCAGTGGTTCAGAGGTCGAAGTTTTATTTGTCACAGTTGAACATTTACAGTATACAGGCATGTTTCAACATGAGAGAGTGAGAGGAGAGAAGAATGCGCTGGGATAGAGAGAATGAAACGGGTTTAGTCAGCACACAGATGAACAGCCAGAGGATTTACTGAGAAAAAGTTGAGTGAACTTTATTGTCATGACAGCGAGTCATTAACAGGAGCTTATGGTGTAAAGTAGATAACACAACATAGTGTAAGATGAAATGTATTTTGTACATAACCGTATTTCCCCCAGGTTTACTGAGAGAATTGAAATAATTGAAGTAATGGTAACCACAATAACGTGACAGCACATTTATAATACATCCTGTTCCTTAATGAAGATTTGGAGCTCCACTTTGCCTATAAAGTTAGTGATGGCTCAGATTGGCTCTGTGATATGATGTAAGGCTGTCAGGTGATGTATAAAGTATAATCAGAATCAGAAATACTTCATTAATCTCCATTTCACATTTAGTGACTGCTGACACAAGAGACTGGCCTGCGAGTCTGTCGGACACATGTCAAAACAACAATGGCAGCTTTGGACTCATTAGAGGACACATCGAATCACAGAATTAAGGGAACAGGTTTATAAAGTTCTCATACAATGTTGTTGATAAGGCTGATATCACAGTACAACTTGCACAATAGCAGCCAGAGACAATATCCCTGATGTTATCAGAGCGATCAACAACACACACACACACATACACATACATTTTGGTACAAAAGTACAAATGCGACTGACTAATATTGTGACAAGGTGACCCATGATTCATGATCCTCACACACAGCTCAGTCAGGAACAGACCACAGGCTGCAGGTGATGACAGGCTTCTTGATAAGTAACACATTTATAAGTAAAATTTATTTAAAATCAACTCCTCTGATGCACACAGGAGTGCATATGCTCCCAAATATCGGCGTGCGCATGGTTTCATACATCAGAGATATTTGCTGCGTACAAAGCTTTTACAAACTTTGCACTTCGTGTTCTGGACTCATTTGAATAACTTTCATCACGTGGGTTAAGATACAATAGGTTATGTCAGCTCAGTTTCTTCTTTTAAGTGTAACGTAATTCCCAGTCTGACCGGTATATTTGTGGTATGTCAGATCACAAATGATGTCACAACTTTCTTTCAGAGGTGAAAAAAACATAAAATTATAAAACAACAGGACACCCCGAATATTTTTTATTGCTGAGCAAAATATATTTCACTCAAGCTCAAAACAACAGCATGGCTACTAACTCTGTGAATGAATCACATTACATTTACTAATTAATCCACATTATGGGCCACAATCATTTTTTCTTTCTTAAGATATCTATTTGCATTGCAAATAGAGCGAAAAGAGGTAGATTCATATTTTGAGTGTCCCTTTAAATTTTGTAATATGGTGATGGAGCTGCTGTTACCACAACTTTACCTCCACCAGAATTCCTTATAATCTATATTCCTGACCCAGCCCTGTCTGTGTGCCTTTTATCTGTCATGTAGAAAAAGTAACGGCCAGAGTAAATCAGCAACTTGCACATTAGACAGTATGTTATGAAAAAGTTAGTATTATTTGTATCCTGGAGAGTTTCACAAAGATAACGTTGTAATTCTTGAAGTGCTGCCTGTATGAAGGAGAGGACTCTAACCTCGCTGTCCTGCAGGCAAGCAGAATGTCGTGATCATGGGCAGGAAGACGTGGTTTTCCATCCCAGAGAAGAACAGACCTTTGAACAACAGGATCAACATCGTCCTCAGCAGAGAGTGCAAGTATGTGCAGCACACTTGATGCCGACACACAACAGTGTGTCTGAATGAAATGTAATGCTGTAGAAAGACTCCATAATGTATGAAGTGCTTTCTGTTCAGTTCAAGATTCTGTTAACTTCTTTTACAGCAACTCTGTCTTATACAAATTAATGTTCATACACTATTAACCTTTTTTTTTCCAATTACGTTGTGGTGGCAGTGTAATCACTGGCTGGATTACATTCATTAGCATTTTAAAAAAAAAGAAAAAAAAAAAAGAGAGAAATTATTGCTACATTTAATAACGGCAACATAGATGCAAGGAGGTTTGGGTGGATTGTGGATGTACACGACTGTTAAATCAGGGTTCACAGCCACAGTTCCATCTGTGGTAAGCTTTAGGCAACTGAAGCACTTTGGTTAATGTTAAGGAAATATGGTGGAAGAAAGAAAATGTTTTGTAGTAATTTGGGTGAACTGACCCTTTAAGTCACTACACAACATTAAGGCAAATTAGCAAGATGTTACACTGCTTATGAACCTCTTTATGTAGGGCCAACAGGGGCTAAAGTGAAATGTTACTTCACATTAAGTAATGCTCAGTTTTAACAATGATCTCATACAACTGCCAAAATTCCCCCAGAGCGCCCCCTGCAGGAGCACACCACCTGGCGGCAGACTTCAGCTCAGCTCTTAGGCTTGTTGACAAAGAGTTGGCCGACCAGGCCGACCAGGTGTGGATAATAGGAGGCAGCTCTCTGTACAAGGTACTGCATGGAACACCAGTGTGCCCACTGCTCACAAGTTATGGGGTGTTTTACAATATGTAAACATTTTCTGACAGTAGAGGAGAATTTTACTTATGTTTCACAAATGCTTTAATTTTTGCAGCTATTAGTTAGAACCATTTCAGGATGAAATTAAACTATACACACTTATGCTTATAAACACCCTGTTTCTATCTGTAAGTATTCTTGTGATTGCTTTGGGCTTCCAGGAGTTGATGGAGAGCCCGGGGACCAAGAGACTGTTCGTCACGCGAATCCTGAAGCAGTTTGACTGTGATACGTTCCTCCCTGAAATCAGCCCAGACAAATATCATCTACTGCCAGAGTAAGATCAGCATACGTGTTCAGCACTGTAGTTGTGTCCGTATTGTCTTTTGGTTCTAATAATATTGTAATAATGCCAATAAATACTCGTTTCTACTGCAGAGTCATTTGAGCTGGGTGTGAATGCAGATGAAACCCTTTTCCTTTGCTGACAAAAGTAATTTCCTGTGACTACTTCATTTAAGTCAACTCATGTTTCGTCAATGAAATACTTTTATTGTGAAGTTGAAGAAGTAGGAAATGTTCAGTTTGCATTAGCAGCAACTTTATACAGAAAGTTTTTCACCATGGACACCCAGTTCGCAATACTGCAGATACATAAATGTTATAGTATTTTCATCAATGGGCCATAAATCAGCATTGTATTAACCTCATTCAGCAAGCATTTATTTAAAATCTTAAATGTGTTTACCAGATGACATGCACAGTAAGGCTTGTTTCTCCCACAGGTTTCCAGGAGTGCCACAAGAGCTGCAGGAGGAGAACGGTATTCAGTATAAATTTGAAGTCTATGAAAGTGCAGAGCAATGAAGACGACGACGACGGGGGGGGGGGGGGGGGGGGGGGGTTTAGTCATTTTTGAAAAGTGATTTGTACAGTTGGGTGGTGTTGTACCAAGTTGAAATAAACACTGTTTTCAATGATTCCTGCTGCAGAGTCATTTACAGGTGGAGGAATCTAAAAACACCAGGTCCTGGTGTGAATGCAAAGTAGACAAACCATCCAAGTATGAGGGGTGGTCATTTCATCTGTCATGTTTGGCTACATTTTCAATCAATCAAACTTTATTTGTATAGTTTTTTTCATACAGGCTTGTCCAGCTCAAAGTGCTCCACAGATGACTGATAAGCCCCCAAAAAAGCTGACAATGGACAGATATGCTTTGTCTCAGTCTATCCGCCACTTATTTGTGAACTCTAGTTTCAAATGATGCTCATACAGTGGGGCAAAAAAGTATTTAGTCAGCCACCAATTGTGCAAGTTCTCCCACTTAAAAAGATGAGAGAGGCCTGTAATTTTCATCATAGGTACACTTCAACTATGAGAGACAGAATGGGGGGAAAGAATCCAGGAAATCACATTGTAGGATTTTTAATGAATTAATTGGCAAATTCCTCGGTAAAATAAGTATTTGGTCACCTACAAACAAGCAAGATTTCTGGCTTTCACAGACCTGTAACTTCTTTAAGAGGCTCCTCTGTCCTCCACTCGATACTTGTATTAATGGCACCTGTTTGAACTCGATATCAGTATAAAAGACACCTGTCCACAACCTCAAACAGTCACACTCCAAACTCCACTATGGCCAAGACCAAAGAGCTGTCAAAGGACACCAGAAACAAAACTGTAGACCTGCACCAGGCAGGGAAGACTGAATCTGCAATAGGTAAGCAGCTTGGTGTGAAGAAATCAACTGTGGGAGCAATTATTAGAAAATGGAAGACATACAAGACCACTGATAATCTCCCTCCATCTGGGGCTCCACGCAAGATCTCACCCCCTGGGGTCAAAATGATCACAAGAGCGGTGAGCAAAAATCCCAGAACCACACGGGGGGACCTAGTGAATGACCTGCAGAGAGCTGGGACCAAAGTAACAAAGGCTACCATCAGTAACACACTACACCGCGAGGGACTCAAATCCTGCAGTGCCAGACGTGTCCCCCTGCTTAAGCCAGTACATGTCCAGGCCCGTCTGAAGTTTGCTAGAAAGCATTTGGATGATCCAGAAGAGGATTGGGAGAATGTCATATGGTCAGATGAAACTGAAATAGAACTTTTTGGTAGAAACTCAACTTGTCGTGTTTGGAGGAGGAAGAATGCTGAGTTGCATCCAAAGAACACCATACCTACTGTGTAGCATGGGGGTGGAAACATCATGCTTTGGGGCTGTTTTTCTGCAGAGGGACCAGGACGACTGATCTGTGTAAAGGAAAGAATGAATGGGGCCATGTATCGTGAGATTTTGAGTGAAAACCTCCTTCCATCAGCAAGGGCATTGAAGATGAAACGTGGCTGGGTCTTTCAGCATGACAATGATCCCAAACACACCGCCTGGGCAACGAAGGAGTGGCTTCGTAAGAAGCATTTCAAGGTCCTGGAGTGGCCAAGCCAGTCTCCAGATCTCAACCCCATAGAAAATCTTTGGAGGGAGTTGAAAGTCCGTGTTGCCCAGCATCAGCCCCAAAACATCACTGCTCTAGAGGAGATCTACATGGAGGAATGGGCCAAAATACCAGCAACAGTGTGTGAAAACCTTGTGAAGACTTACAGAAAACGTTTGACCTCTGTCATTGCCAACAAAGGGTATATAACAAAGTATTGAGATGAACTTTTGTTATTGACCAAATACTTATTTTCCACCATAATTTGCAAAGAAATTCTTTAAAAATGTGATATTCTGGATTTTTTTTTCTCATTTTGTCTCTCATAGTTGTAGCCTGTAATTTTCACCTATGATGAAAATTACAGGCCTCTCTCATCTTTTTAAGTGGGAGAACTTGCACAATTGGTGGCTGACTAAATACTTTTTTGCCCCACTGTACAGTGGTTTAAAAAAGTATTTTATTGTGTCTAAAATACAAACTCTGTACAAACTATAACCCACAGCAACAGTGTGAAAATGAATCAAAAACTGAAATCTCTCATTTACAAAAGTATTCAGTGATTCCACTGTCTACCATTGCACTGGGACCATCCCACAACTGTCAGGAACGCTTGAGTTTCTCTCTACAATATTGTAAGGAATTGACCTCAGCCTGTAAAGTGCCTCGAGAGAATGTAAGTTGTGATTTGGCAAATACAAATAAAATTTTATTGAACTTATGAAGTACAATAAAAGCTTTCAAAGAAGTGTTATACACTAAATCCTTCTAAAACTAAGGACGACATTGAACGGACAGTGAACCCAAAAATCTGAAAGGTTTTTCTGCTGGCAGGGAGAGTAGCCTACTTTGTCCCTACAGCAGAGGAGGCTATAGTTTCAGGAACGCTGCCCAAGCATCACATAAAGTTAATGCTATCTTGCTGCTGCTGTCATTTGGAGCATTTCCTACTGTTTTTGTAAGTACAGCAAAAAGCTGTCATTTTCCGCTTTAATCGTAAAATACTGATGAATGATTAGCAGCTTATTACTGTTTATTTACACTTTTTTCAGAGGAGGTATAGTTGCAGATTTTTACTGTAAACTTCAGTGCATGTAAAAAACATGGTACATTTTAACTGTTAGCAAAAAGACTACAGTGATTTATTTTATTTATATTATGTTGATCCTTGGTATTCTTGCTATAAAACACTGTTATAACACATTGGATAAAAATGGTCTTTGAAATTGCACAACATTTAACACTTAACATTTTTATACAAATAATTTATACAAAAAAATGCCCTTCAAAGTGTCTTTTTAAACAATTTCTCTCTGTATTAAACTTATGAAGAACTTTAGAAAAGCTTGAAGAACACTGAAGGCACATAAACATAAATTTCAGTCATTTAAAAAAGAAAATCATCTGCATGAACACTGGAAAATACTCAAAGCTGCTGTAAGTAGTACCAGTTTAAGTATGTAAGCATGTACCCTTTGAATGAATTCCAGTGTGAATCCAGCATCACCTTGGTACTGCTGGCTGAGGGTGTGGTAAGTAGAGAAGACTGCAGCGAGCCCAGTATACAGAGCTGGGTGGGTGCCCTCACAAAGATGCCCTCCTCAGTGCTTTGGTGAAGTGGTGAATACAGCTTCCTGAAATTTGACAAAGAAAAACCAACACTGACATTGTTACACTGCAAATGATGCATGGCCGGGGAAACTGAAATCCCATTCACAGATGAGTCCTGGTCTTTTTGCCATATACATTAGAAGGTGGTGTAATGTAGAGCTGGACTGTGTTGAGTTGTATGACCAGTAACACCACCCTTGTTGTCTACAGGCTACAGTGCCCTTGTGGTTGCTGTTAAACAGTCTATACTAATAGAAGACAAAGTGATGTTTATTGGGTTCAGGCATCTTGTTTCTCAACAGTGACACCACCTAGAAAGTTACCACCATCATCGCCTTAGGTTTGGATATTAGAGAAGTGACACTGACAAAAGCTTCATGCAACTACACAGGATACAATGTGTGTTGTGGATGCCTTGACATATCTGCAGAAGATTGCCACAGATGGATCTGGCATGGAGAAAGACTCTTTCCCAGGTGTATTTCAAAAGAGGACATAACGATACAGATTAGAACTTGTGGCCAACACGCTTGTCTTGAATTTAAGAAAATATTGTAAATGAGGGAGCACAATCCAGGCAGTTAACAGGGGCCTGTTTCTTCATATTGTAAGGGAATCTTGTTTTTGTTTTGTTTTTTCAAAATAAATAACTAAATGAAAATACAAATGAAAAATAAAATCAGATGGCTTTTAATTACAATTTACATCATTGTTATTGAGGGACAAATGTCAGTGTCCTGGCACAAAAGGTGATGATGTGTGTGAAGGTTTGCTTGCATCTGTACATTTGGTACAGTTGCCAAGCGAAACTATTTAAAAACTAATTTTCCTCTGTTAGATCTCCTCCTAGTGACACTGGGCTCCTTTTTTACCCACTGTTTTTGGACATTGAATGTCAAGACGGAGGTAGGCAAGTGTTCCGATGTGCACTGGTGTGTTAGCCTGTGTTTATTTGTGGTGTGCTACATTTTGAATCAGCAGCAGCAGGGCACAAAGTCACCACTCGCTGCCTCTGGTCCTACCAGCTTAGACACATCAGCTGCTGCAATCCACCTTCTGTCGCCTTATCACACAGATAAATAGAGGAAATGTTTAGCAATGCACAACACAATTCATCTAACTATAAGTTTTGCTAACTAGTAACATACAGACATTTCAGTTTTCCCATCAGGTTGGATATGCCCTTTAAAAGTCTACTGCGACAAGACCAAACTTGAAAGTGCTCCAAGCTAGAAAATCAAAATCCTTCCCAATCAAACAAATATTAAGGTGACTTTTTTTCTCCATCACTGACTTCTGAATATGGTAATATGTCTTTGAAGTGAGTAACTATCCCTGTTGTGCAATCCTCACCAAAATAAATGTCTGCAGCCTTGAACTTTCTGGTGACGTCAGTGGTACTTTTGTCATTCCACACATCGACAGTCTGAATACCTGAAGGTGAAAAGAAATGAGTCTTACCTGCGCAAATGTTTCGCCAGAGGCCACTGTCTGCGCTGTGGCTGCTCACAATAGGGTGTGCTGTCATTGGTTGTGTGCTTCTTGCCTCTCCGCTGCCATAGGCTAGCCTTTCGCTGTCATCTGACATATATCAGTCTTCACACTCTCCTTTCATCAGTCGTTCTCCTGCTTGGATGTCTGCTCTCACCACTGGTTTCTCCTCAGCCTGTACGGTGCCTGTGACCTATCAGCTGCAGGGGGCCCACAGTCTGCACAGCTTTCATGTTAAAGAATGAAACACATCCAGGTAAGTTTGTGCACAATAGCTTAGTAATGTAGAGATGTGTTAGTGTTCATTCCTTCACAACAGTAGTGCTTTACAAAAGAATTTGGTCCATTTTGTCGTTGCATTTTCCCTGCCATAAATCTTCAAATTTGTAAGGTATAAATTGTTATTTACTGGCAGTAGAAATAATAAAGAAGAAAGAAGCAGGTGCCTCAGCATATTGGTACAATTTATGCAAAACTATTGTATTTGTTACAGTATGTCTTTTATATATCTTCTTACATTCGCTGTATTGATGCTGTGAACCAGGAGAGTGACAAATGAAGCAGAGATATTAATGAAACCATCTGCTAAAAGCCACCTGTGAACAGAGTTTAGAATATGTTCATGCAGTGGGAGACAGGCAGCAAATTATTTCTATTAAATTTGTCCTTGCAGGGTTATTTCTTTTGTGATCACGGAAACATTTTAATCCTATCAAGTTGTATCTGTGCTTCTGTGATGAACTGACAACATATTCCAGTGCTGCCTGCAACTACATGGGTTTCTTGCGATTTGCACTGAATATTGCCACTTGACTACCTCCGTGAGCAGTTTTTAACACAGTCATGAATACATGTATACACATCACCAGTAATAAGCAGTAATATACCAGTAGCAATAAAAAATGGAGCATGGAATGAAAAAAAGTGGAGTGATAAAATGTTAAAGATTGACATTTTCTCTGCTGTCTCTATCATTAGCTATTCTGTCTGTTTTGGTGCTAGTTGAAGGCCAGGCCTGACCGCTCACAGAAGCACGGATGGGGTTGAATGTCATCCAGCAGAACGGGCTGCTTGCAGAGGTAAAACCCTCCTGGACTTCACACATTTAGTTCTCTAAAATGAACCATTACAGCATTAGAGCAATGATTACAATCTTACCCCAGTGGTTTGGTATCACTCACAGCAGACAGATTAAATGTTCAGTAGCATCAGATGTTTGGCACATACATAGACTAAACCACCCAACTGTATATGCAGCAGTTAAAATGAGCTCCACCCCACCCAGCGGCAACAATAAAATGCTGCTGCATCAATGACAATAATCCTATAATATAATATTTACATGTATGATATTATAAAAGAAGACAGTCTGCATAATTTGTACTTTCATGTTTGATATAAAGCTGCACCAATCACTGAATTAGATAACCACGTGTAATGTGAGGTCACTCACATGGCAAACCCACAGAGAACTGCAGTTCCAGACAGCTCTATGGAGCTTTCAGCCTCCCTCATTTTTTGTTTTTAAAGCCCACAAACTCTGCTCTCCTGTTGCAGCATTTGAATTTTTTTTTTTAATTCCTTGCAAGTGACATAGCAGGACTTATCAAGTTCAGCTAGAACACAAGCAACGTTGTGCTTTTTTGGAGAGGCACTGCAGACTACATGGGGGACTTGGGCTGCAGGTGAGTCTCTCTGATTGGCTGAGTGAGTGTGTGGGCTTTTCCAGAGAGTTGATTGGTTCCAGCCTGACATCCTCAAACTTAAAGTAAGGCTTTCCCCAGTTCCTAGAATGATAGCACTGAGTATGATTTACTTCAATGGGTTGTGCCAATTGTAACTGTATTTATTTGCTAGATGTTGCTTACAGTGACAGCGTAACATTAATGGAAATCTACATCATTTTGTTTTACAGGTCTATATCTCCATAAACAAACTGGACGACTCCCAGGCACTGATAGAAACAATTTTCATACAAAACTCAGTGTAATCAGTAGTTTACGCTGCCGTCTCCTCATTGTGAGATCAGACAGCACCAGGGTGTTTTCTTTTGAGATGCTTGTTCATAGCAGTTGTGCTGCTGTGTGTCATACTGTTTGTATATTTTGTGCTACAAGGCTGCAGACAGCTTGCCGTCTTTCAGGACTTGCATGACATCACTGGTTGGTGAAGGTGGGCTATGTCTTTCCTCTTAAAGCATTTTTCCACGGCTTGGTACCAACTCCACTTGACTCTACTCGCTTTTTGGTACCGTGTACCTCTTTTTCCACTGCAGATAGTGCCCCCTCAATGTGGCATTGTTATTATGGCACAAAGGTATCGTAATGTCATCTTCAATGCAACAGACACATGAGTAATGGAGGATACTGAAGGGATGCAAACAGAGAAACTTTGCACCTCCTCAGTTGATCACAACAGAGATGTCACGTGCTGCAGTGAGTGGTGTGCAGTCTTTGGCTATTTAAATATGTCAGGTTTGTTCGTCCCACAGTCTATGGTTTGTCCCAGAGACTGACAATTCTCTCTGACCAATCAATAATCTGCAATGTTTCCACATCAACTTTTGGTAACGCCTCAGCTCGCTAAGAACCTCGGCAGAGGTGATACCAAAAAAAGTACCGGTACCAGGTACTATCCAAAACTTTTGTTGATGGAAAACCAAAAAAGACAAGTAGCGTCACGTTGGTACTGTGCAGTGGAAAAGGGCTATTAAAGTATGTGAGTGTGTGTGAGCAGCAGATGTGTGCAGAGCCTGATGCCACACCCACACTTGAGAATAATTTGGTATATTGCTTCTGACCCGACACATAGTTACAGGTCCAGTGACATCATTCCTCTTTCTCCTCTCTGTGCTTATATGTTTATTGGTCAATGTCACTTAAGATGAGGTAGAAGGTGTCAAATGAGAAAGAAGGCAAAAAAGTTGTGACAGGTTGGCTGGGGTGTTAGGAGGCATACAGATTCTGCATTGGTTTTCTTCCATGATGGCATACGATACAGAATAATCATTTTTGTTCCAGAAAGCCCATGTCAGTCCAGTTGGGCCATTATCAGGCTAATACTGTTTTCTGATGAAGGCATGAGACCCACAGCCTGTTATGTACCCAGACTTAAGCTGGATTTATACTTTTGCATTAGGGTTTTCTGCTCTGTACCTACTATGGCTATATATGTAGGCTCCAAGGTTACACAGTAGGCCACAGCGTAGCTGATGTGCCTCCTCAAAAATGTAACTACACTTTGGGGCCACAGCATCAACAGAGGTACCATGTGGGGAGAGCAAGAACTTTGATTGGCTGACTGGCTGGTTGTGTTTTCAGGTGCCTGTGGAGACTGTCGAGAGTGAGTACAACATTAAAGAAATTAAAGAGCGACTCTCAGTAATCTTCTCCTTTTCAGTAGCAGATGTCTCTAATAAAGCAATTACAATGCAAACATCCTGTCCACTATGAGACAGCAAGCTTGGGCCACAAGGCCACCAGCAATGTGGCAAAAAAAATTATTATGGGAAAAAAGCTAAATGTTGAAACAGCCCATGTGATTGGGATTAATATGGTTCCAAATAAGCCACCTATACTGCCTAGAAGCTAAGATAACAAATTGAAAATAAAAATACAATGGATAAAGGACCCAAAAAAGAAAAGGTGGAGAAGAAAGGGTCAGAGGAAAAAAAACAGAAAAAACCTCAAGGCTGATGTGGCATTACAAGGAGGTTGCTGCTGACTCCATGTTCAAGCGACCTGACAGTCTCGTCGGTACTCGTGCAGGAAGACAGTGAGATAATAATGGAGCTAACGCTAACAAGGCTAGCACTAGCAGAGCTAATGGAGGTAGGCCAGAGCCAACTATTGCTTATAACTAGCCTGATATTGCTGTGCATATGTTGGAGGAAAATGGGACCAGTCCAGATGAAAAATGCCAGGACTAAATTTAGTCTCAGTCTGACTCTGCGATACAGTGAACTAATCCCAGCAGACAATGTAATGTCAGAAACACATTGGACTCTAACAACTCTAATGTTGAACAGACATCAAATTTTGGTTGGAAATGAAAACTGGGTTAATGTCAAAACCCAAAACTGGCTAATCGACATTGTGATGTTTCGCAGATCTGGGTTTTGTTCATGTCCAGAATGATAGTATTTCATGTCAAGATGGCATTGACATGAGACATTTGGAACACATAGAATTTGGTTACTTGATTAAAAACCAAGTCAGCTGTCGTCAGTATTCTACATCAAATTAACGTTAGCATTAGGTGTTGTTCTGACATTGAATTTTGGTCATCCAACATAACAACCTACATTCAACCAAATATCATCCTGTAACAATGTTGGTAGTCACCTGTGCGCCTGTGGGGATGTCTGAAGTTACCTGGATCTAACTCCACTTTTTATAAATCTATGTGTTGCTCACTGCATCACATAAGTATGAAAGAATGTAAACAGCAACTGTGGAGGATATAAAGTCCTGTATGCCCTGTTCATTTACAACACATGTGTCTAATATTGCAGGGGTGACAACAAGGGTACAGCTTTAGGGGCTGACGTGGGGGGATTGGACATTATCTGTTTGGTTAAAAAGAGTTGGGAGGCTAGGCTACAGTCAAATCATGAACTGAGGTACAGACAGTGTGCAGTGAAAGGTACATTAAACAAACAATTTGACCACTTTATATAATTTTTGTCATCTGCTGTGCTCATTGCACGCACCAATAATCCTGTGCAGTTAGAATAATTCATTGGTCACAGTTTGAAAGACTTGGATGAGAGAAACACAAGGCCACACACACAATAGGCTGCAGTAGTGAATACAGGCTGTCCTGGAGAGGATAACAAACACACTGTTTGTCTGAGGACAGAAGAAACAGAAATTATGCCTTTAACTGCCTGACTTTCCTTCCCATTCATACAGCAGCTGATGGGTTGTTAAGGTTTTTAACTATTGCCATTGTGTAACTTCAACTACTGTAAAGCATTGTTATAGTGGCAACTGTACAAGTGATGAAGTGCTTTGCAAATGCAGACATGCATCATCTTCATCAGAACTGACCATCACTGTGAGAATTCAAGGCAACATAAAGCTTCTTGCAGAGGTACAAAGAGGACAGATAGCTGCTGCCTGAACTGCTGCTGCTTAACAAACGTTGCAAAATTATGCAATGTCCAAACAGAAATGTCATGACAACATATAACTTGGTAGACTCACACCAACACTGAATGACACTCATCAGAATATTGGTTTCAAGGACCACTTGTGTTTTTGAATGTTTTTACTCTACTAAGGATGGTGTATATTTTACATTAGTAATTTGTCATAATGTGAGATAATGTGACATAATTATGTGTCACATTTTGAAAAATGCATTTCTTGTTCCTCCAAGGTTGCCATCGGTTTGCATTTATTTCACTAAGCTATGAACTTTCTAAGACGCTAACAATAGGCCTATGTTGTGAGTGCACTACAGTCACCTACTTTGATCATCAAATGTTGTTGCTACGGTTACCATCCATCCATTTGCTAATCACTTTATCCCAGCATGTACACAATAAAAAGCACTGTGGACTCACAAGGCTAGCACACATAGACAGACAAACCATTCACACTTACATTCATATTGATATAAATGTTTTAAACAAAACAGGAAGATTTTTAAGTGCAGTGTAGGTGAGTACAGTTCACTCCCACCTGCAGTAGGAGGTAGACAGAACAGTGCAAAGAAAGCACACCAGACCAGCTGCCACCCTGCTGACCAGCTGCCCAAAGCCAGGTGCATTCAGAGGGACAGGTAGGCTGTCAGTTCTGTTCTCTGTCTGCTGAACTGATAGTGATGTCAGTATAACCACAGAGAGGTGATGTTCAAAATCTGGGCAGAGAACAGACTGCAGAATGAAGCACACTAATTTATTTTCTTCAAGATAAAACAAAATGTGGCAATGTAGCAATAAGTGACATTGCCCTGCTACTTAGTAAAATAGTTCACTACTTTTTAAATTTTTTTGAAAATGCCAAAAAAATGTATCCAAACAATCTAAAATTCAGTGGAAACAAAACCTGAACCTGACAATGGCTGCATTTTGGGCTCTCTTTTCTTCAACCCTACTCACAACAGTGAAGAAAAAGCCCTGTGTAAACTAACTGCTAGCTGTCGTAGATAACAGAGCTTGTAATAATTACTCATTAATCGTTACTGTGTCTAGTGATGTGATGTCAGTTGGAGTAAAGGGGGTTGTGTGATTAGTGAATCAAGCAAATAACCTCAGTGCACCACAGGAAAATACCAGTTCACTGGTGCATCACCTGTGTTATGCACCAAGAACCTTCGCAAAGATGGAGACATTTTAAGTTCTTGGCCCTTAAATTCCTGCAGTGGAAAAGGCCTCTTAATACAGACCTTTGCAGTCATTCTTTTGCACAGGTCTAGAGTTTTGCCTTTGGGGTCTGTTTTATTCCTCAAGGTTATATATATATGTGGCAGTTGTATGATATATTACATACAGCACCTGCATAGAAAGTATGTAAATATCTCAGTGTGCAGACGCAGAAACAACATGCAGAGAAAACTGGGGATGGGTTTGAAGGGGTCTGGAATCAGAGATAAAAAGATGTGACTCAAACAAATGGGGTCTGCAGTTTATCTTAAGTACAACTGAACAATTTCAACCAACAGCTGCCCATCTGATGGACCATAGCTGAAAACTTAGCATTCTTCCTCTATTGCAGGTACTTGACTGTGCACACCTTTGGACAAACAAGTGAGGAGTTTTCATCAAAGACCAGGTGGATTAGAGGCAGCCAAGGTCCTTACAATGGATGAGTCAACAGAAGTTCGAACAGATGGCAATTCTCTGCTAAAAGCAGTCTGTTTGAGTCGTCTGCGTCTCACTCGGCTG
Source organism: Trachinotus anak (assembly GCF_046630095.1). Lineage (NCBI taxonomy): Eukaryota > Metazoa > Chordata > Actinopteri > Carangiformes > Carangidae > Trachinotus > Trachinotus anak. The sequence goes on along the minus strand of NW_027273859.1, from coordinate 2,870,050 downwards.
CTCTTGGACGGAGGGGCATACATAAACGAGAGTAATGAACATGGCGAGACACCACTTATGGTGGCCTGCAAGACACATCATACAGATTCACAGAGTGTACCCAAACACAAGATGGTTCGGTACGTTCTATCAGGATAACATGAATGCTACTGATTCTTGAAAGCATGTGTTTGTTTAGGATCCTTAGCTGCCACTTTCCAGGTTTAATAAGTGTGATCTTCACTCCCAATAGGTATCTACTGGAAAATGGTGCTGATCCAAACATCCAAGACAAGACAGGGAAAACAGCTCTGATGCATGCATGCCTTGAACAAGCTGGAGCTGAAATTCTGTCACTCCTTCTGAGCAGTGGAGCTGATCCAACTCTGGAGGATCATGCAGGCTTATCAGCACTGGTTTATGCTGTCAATTCAGGAAACAGGGATGTTCTCAGGGTCCTCTTGGATGCCTGCAAAGCGAAGGGTAAGGAGGTTATCATCATCACCACCAACAAACTGCCATCTGGGCATCAGGTTACAAAACAGTACCTCAATGTCCCTCCAACCTCTGACCTTGAGGAGCGTCTGCATGTCACCCCAACATCTTGTTGCATGTCTGCATATGAGGTCCAGCTACGAACTCCTCCACAGGGCTCCTTAGCAAGTGCTTCTCCCCAGCCTGGTAGCCCCCTTCTTGGCCTCAGGGATTCCCAGTGGACCGGCCTAGTCACATCTCAACCAGGTTCTCCAATACAACACCCCAGTCCTTTACGTCATAATGGTATGGATAAGCAACTTAATCTCCATAGACTACACTCAGAGCAGTGGTCCAAAAGTCCTTCCTTGCTACTTCAGCAGAGCCAGGCCTCCTCTCTGACAGAGGAGCCAGTGGAAGTTACACCTGAGGAGGACTTGGTCCTCAGAGTCAATAGCCTTGCCAGCCACGGTAGACCTACTGCTGTTTCACGTAACCACAGTATCGATGTCCACGACACAACAGGACTTCTGAAAGCTCTAGAGAATGTGTCAGGAAATGAGAATAGGGGAGGAGGTGGAAGAAGGGGCTTTGGTAGAAAGATGTCATACGATAGTGCTGCAAGTTCACTGCATTCTGCTTCACACCCAAACTTGCATCAAGACAGTCTCCCCTTTCCCCATGAATCCAGTCCTGTGGATGAAGATTCCACTGACTGTCTTAGACAACTGAATGTTTCTAGTCTGCAAAATGTTGTCCGTCGGCAGAACATTGGTATTAGCCACTACAGTTCTGATTCTCAGTTACCACAGTTTGGCAGCCGACACAATAGTTCCAGGAATGGTGGTGGAGTGGGAGTGGGAACAGAAAGGCACAAGCTGGTCAACATCAGGCCCTCCACTCTGTCAGGATCCAGGGAGTCCTTGGAGAGCTCTGTCCAGAGACGAGGCACAGCCTGGCTGGAACGAAGAGGCTCAGGGGCCCTACTTCTGGATCACATTGCCCATACTCGCCCTGGATACCTCCCTCCTCTGAACCCACATGCTCCTATACCAGATATTGGGGTCTGCTCTGGCTCTTCTTACCCTTTGAGTGGCAGTAGCAAGACACTGAATGGTGTTCTTACAGGGTCAAAGCCTTTTTTACCTTGTGCACCTGTTTTACCAAGGAATATACAAGCCAAGAAAATGCTGTGGAGACGCCACTCAATGCAGAGTGAGCAGATGAAACAGCTCGGCAATTTTGAGGAAACTTTTGGCCACTAGAATAATATTTTGAAGAAGAGGGGAGGATGTATATGCACTTACCAGTATCTCACATTGCAGTAATAGCCTGCTCATGTAATGTCAGTGTGACACCTTATATACTAAATTTATATGCTGTAGTACTTTTCCAACTTCCTTTCCATTTACAAAACTTTTTAATGCTCCTGTCAGTCTTCATAATCCTATATTAGCCATTTGTTATCATAGATGGCCAAATTCAGTACTTTGATCATGTTCTAAAACCTAATTCATCTCCATGAAATCTAAACAACTCAATCAGATGTGGTTAAGTGGAAATTAAATTCAGTTCAGTTGTATTTATATAGTGCCAAATCATAACATATATATTATTTCACTGCACTTTACAGAGTAAGTTCAAAAATAGAAAAATATCATAGAGAGAAGCCCAACCATTCCCACCATGAGCAGCACTTGGCAATTGTGGAGAGGGAAATCTCCCTTTTAAGAGGAAGAAGCCTCCAACAGAACCAGACTCAGGGTGGGGAGGGGAACATCTGCCTCGATCGGTTGGATTGAGAGGAGAGAAGAGAGGTCAAAAATGACCCCAAAGTTCCTTACAGTTGAATTGGAGGCCAAGGTAATGCCATCCAAAGTGACTATATTATAAATGTTTTCCTGAGGTTTAAACTTCAGTAAATCTACTTCAATTTACCTGAATTTAGAAGTAAAAATGCAGAACTCCATGACTAACTTTTGTGTGCATGCAAGAGTCACTGTTTAACATGAACAAACTGGAATCTATCCAATAAATATGAGTTAAACCAGCCCAGTGTGGTTCATTTTTATCTCATTGACATATTTCAGTCTCTGTAATAAAATCTTGTGATTGATGGTGTCAAATGCAGCACCAAGATCTAATAAGACAAGAAGCCTATAGAGACGAGTCCATTGTCTGGGGCTATGAGGAGATCATTGGTGACCAGAGCTGTTTCTGTGCTATGATGGACTCTAAATCCTGATTGAAATTCTGACATTAAACATACAATTCCTATGTTAATAACCGCACCCATGTTTAGAAATAAAGTTACATGGTTCCTCAATTAAAACAGCTGATACCTTGAGCCATGTTGTCCATATAGTGACGTTACATGTTTTATGCTGAAAATGGGGATTTGATCTCTTAGTCCAGCAGCATTTTTGTGTAATGAAGAAACAAGACATTTGCTTTTCAAAGCCAAAGAGATTTGAGACTTGGCTGTGACATTACAGACAATTTCATTTTTGAGAATAACCTTGCATCAGAGAGGGAGAGGACAGTGCAGAGTGAATACAGCTCAACAGAAAAACATCCACTTTTTATGTACTGATTGTTTTTGCCGATTTTGGACAAGAAGCTATTAGAGATGACAATATATATTCTATACAAAGGCATAAACAGTGTACAATTATCAATCAATTCAAACACGCACTGCAAATAACTGTTGGTATAAAAGGGTAATTATCAACACAAACTGCACATAAAGAAAAGACTGCAGCCTGGCAATGTTTTTCTCTTTTCTTTTCTTCGCTCTCTTTGTGTTGGGAGACCTTACTCCCTTAGAATAACGTTTAATCTAAATAGCCAGTTAGAAAATCTGCATCCTTGAAAACATAAAACATCACATACTCTTTTCACCATAACAAGAGTATGTGATGTCACCAGAGCTGCCAGTTGTCCCTGGAACACCTTCAGTGTTCTTCACCAACCTGTTTGCACAACTATCTGTCTGCACTCTCTATTTTCAATAAGCCTTGTACCAAATATATATATATATATATATATATATTGCATGAAGATGTGCAACTTACAGTTAGATGTGGTGAAAGGCACACAATAAAAACATAATTGCTTTGGACTTTTCCAAGCATTTTATTTTCCAAGAATAACATGGAAATCTGCTCCACTGTGACTAGTGTCACAGTACATTACTGTGAAGGTAGCGGTCATGAGACCAAACAACTTCAGCAGATTTTTAAAAAACATGGATGTCCCAGCATCTCAGTTAGATTGAAGTTTAACTGTCAAACTTATGTTCACCACTCAGCCATCAGCCTCCAGACAAACTATTTACCTCCAGCTTACACAAAAACAGACACTCCTTCCATCAGCTTCAAAGAGGGAAACTTATTTGAGCATTTCCACATCTGCTAGACAAATTACAAATCTAAATGCACCAGGAGATGTGACACTAATATATAAAAAATGTTTGGAGGACTCACTTTATTATTGCAGGTCCTATATATAATATTCCTGTATTGCTGAGTCTCAGAACATTTCTAGTAGGTTTAGCAACTTAACAGCTAACTTCACATGAACTCTATCATCACTGTGTTTAAAATCCCAGGCACGTCTCCTATATTATGAGACTTCAAACTTAACCATAGTTTTAAATTATCATATAAGAAAGTGGTGGAATATAACTATATAGAGTATATTTACTCTAAACAAAGTACTTGTACTCCTACCACTGAATACTACACTTCACTACATGGAAAAAAATATTTTTTACTCATTTCAAGCTTTAGTTACTTTGCACATTAAGATTTAACATGGACCATTTAACCAAAAATATACTTATACATCAAATATTCAGTAATAATGACATTTACTCACTTGGCAGACACATGCATGAATTAGTGACAGAAAAAATATAATAATAATAAAATACTAATAAGATTTATCTGTATAATGAGTACTTTTGATACTTTAAAGAGTAGTGTAACACCCCTGAAAATCTGGTCTTTGACCCTTCAGTGGTTTCACTTTTTACCTAGCTGTAGTGATGTACAAGTGCACTCCAGGACCCAGTGACATCACAACCAATACAGGTGCAACACAGCTCATTTCTGAACTACAACTGACCACCCCCATCAGTGATGCCGGGTGGGGTCAGAGGTGAAACAGACTTTAAACCATAGAAGTCATCAAAATACTGCTTCTTGGCCTGGTGTTAAGTTAGTCTGAGAGCTATAATTCTACTCTGATGCGCCACTTTAACTTGTTATGCAGTATCAGAAGTTACTTGTTGCTAGAGCAAAGAAGAAATGTAACTCTGCAGTATTTCACAAGAAAAAAGCATCCATTAGAGAAAAGCTACAAAAATACAAGCATAATTTGTGTTGCAAAAATATTTTATTTCTCATCACGTGACACCTAAGATTTAACTTGCAACTAGGTGGACAAGTTTCACTGTCCTGTCTCCACCAGTAGGCATCCGTCTCCTGTCAGAGTAAAGAAAGCACAGCCAGACAACTTCTCAGTGTGTGTTTCTCTTGCAACGTCACATTGAGCTCTGTCCTTCAAAAGTCTGGCAGGTCATAGTAGATCCTACTGATGTCAAACTCTTTTCTGTAGGGCAGCAAGTCCTGCGGTGTAAACACGTCGTCCCGGCCGGTCCACACAGTCAGAGTGTACCTGTGAACAACATGGGAAGGGATAACTTTTAATTAACAGCTCAAAGATATTATCATGTGTCAGTGCAAGAATTAATTACTCATTCAAGAGGCTGTCTGCTGTTTACAGCTGTGGGCAGGAAAGTGACACTTCACAAAGACGTATAAACTTATTTCTGTGCTCTTTAGGTAAGTTTGGCTACAGAAACCCCTCACCAGGCCATCAGAGGTGAGAGACATATAGAGCAGATAAATCGAAAAGTTGTCATTCGGCCACTGCACAGACTTCCCATTTTCTGTGGCCAGAAATATTGCCAGCTTCAACTCCTGTCCTTCACTGTAAGGGAGGACACCCACAAAGAGGCCAGGCGCTGGATAGGCTGCTTCTCTCCAGACATGCCACAGGTGAGCAACTTCACACTGCTGCAACCCTGGCACTGCAGCTGCAACTTCCTCCACAGTGGGGTCACGGTTCCTGTCACTTACAGTGGAGGGTGGAGCTCAAGAAGCTATGTCCTGGAAAGGCAGCTGGCCCAAGGGCGCTCAAGTACTGTGCAGCTCAGCTGACTGAGCCTCTCCAGAGGATCTTCAACTGAGCTGATCATTACCTGTCTGACTGCTGCAACAGCCATCTGAGCTGGGAGAAGGACTGGGCCAGGAGAGCTGCACGAACTGGGAAGGTGACAGGACGTTTAAGGGTTCTACATATCTCCTCCATCACATGCACCATCTCCCAGCTGTAGCCTGAAGAAAATGAAAACAAAACATATCATCATGCAGGCTGTCTACCCACGGTATCTACAGGTTCCAAAAACCATCTGTTCGAGGTGTAACACTGGTTTCTGTTGGGAGCTAGTTTCAAGGATATGGCTGGTGTTATTTTATACACTTCTTGTTGCAAACAAATCCCATATGTAGACTCTAACCAGCCATGGTTAGGAATGTATCAGACTAATAAGTACTGTGTGTATCTCTGCCTATTTTTTCATATTCTTCTCTGCCTTGGAGTTCAACTGTTGTTCAAAAACTATTGAAACACAACAATATGAGCTACATTGTTGCACTGTGACATTCCTTCAAAACCATGAAAACACAAAAAGTTGTTTATTTGGAATAAATCCAAGGACTTCTTCAGTTACATATACAGTGGGGTCTCAAACTTTTGGAATCCACTCAAGATCATTCTTTTCCAGCATACACATAACCTCCAAATATATGAGAAATATTTTAATTTTCAATTTTTGTAAATAGTTATTCCCCTGCCCAGTCTGTGTCAGTACAGCTCACCTGCTGAGCTGCTGCCCGACTAAACTCTAGTATCATCCTACATGAATCTCCTGTTTTACCTGCAAGACTCATGTTTGAAGGTCTTTGTTGATCATGTGATCAAAAAAGTGAAAGGGTCTGAATACTTCCTGAACACCCTCATACACAGCAGCTCATGAGCCAAAAAAACCACAAATTTAAAATGACCAATGAATGGGCATTCAATTTTAATTGAATTTCTTCCAACCCCCTCTTGTAATTGAAGCTGAACTTCAATTACAGGTTATTGAAGGCCAACTTAATATGTGACCATTTCTGTTCAGATGCAAAATGAAGGTAATGATCATCCACTCATAACTAGACTTCATAAAGACCCAGTCTGTTCTGTCTCTCACACATTTATGTGGTGCAGACAAAACCAATACATTAAAGCTCATATGAGAAAGGTGAAATAAACTACTCATGCAGGATGAGAAAAAAAACATTACCCGGCGCTGACAGGTTGAAATGATAATATCAGCTGTTCCCAAGTAACTACTACTACCACCACTACACAACTGCGAGTGGAGTGAAAATGTTTTTGTAGTGATACGTCCTCACTACTCATCGGATCCATGTCACTCTCAGGAGTCACAATCTCTCATGTAAACTTTAATTCTAATCAATAACTTACAGTTATCAGCTTAATAATTCTGAATAGTGCTCGTCATTTACAGGAATGACTGCTTCTGTAGATCAGCGACCTATGAGGTAGTTTCTAAACTCTCTCTCTCTCTCTCTCTGCTGTGTCCCGCCCCAGCGAAGAGGGGATATCCCTTTTCTGCAGGACAAAAGACAAAGGACCATTTCCTTGCATTAGCACTGGTTGTATTGTAGGTATTCTGTGTTTTTCTCTGGTGTTTTACCAACTAGCTTCTCTGCTCAGTGTAATGTTTGTTTCAAATCAGATAGTTCCTGCAAGTTCTCCCTCTCTGTAAGCAGTATATACAGTTGGGTCCAAAGGTCTGACATCACCTTCATATTCAAGGGAATGGTACCTACACTTAAACATTGGGATCTCAGTGTTAGCAAGATAGTACATACAGGTTTGCTTAGAGGCCAAGTCAGACAGTGGAGATAGACAGGAAACATGGGAGCAGAGAGTGGGGGTAAACAGTCAGTAAATGTGTGTAGTAAATAGCCCTTCTGTCAGAATGAATACTCTGACTGAGGTGTTAACATGATATTTTTCTTCTATCATCAGCAAATTGTGAACACAGTCAGTGGTAATGAAGTCTCTTCACCTGGGTTGTCTGTCCCGGCAGTCCACCCTGTAGTCCAGCCAAGGGAGAGCACAGTATGAGAGGGAAGAGTTCCCACAGCAGAAAGAAAAGCCTGAGGCTCCAGAGGCCTGGCCTGGCCTCCACCAGGACCAGACAGAATGTCTGCATTGATCCACACAGGACGCCTCTGTTCAGCCAGCACTGCCTCCAGCAGAGCCATAGATGGAGACACTGCCTCCAGGCTGCACAGAGAGTAAACCACAGTGTTATCATCACACACAACCGCACATTACTCAGAAGGAATCCTACTGGATCTCACCTCTTAAAGTCTAGTTTTATTCCCTTGTCTCGTGTCTTCACTCCTTCCAGCCACTCCTTCAGTGTGATGTCACTGTCTGTGTCAGGGGGATGTGCCATGATCGGCTCTTTGGGGTCATGACCTCTCATGATTACGTCAGCCTCCAACATATGTGTGGGACCTAAGGGTCAAGTTTGTTGGTCAAAATGGTTAGTGAAGAAATCACTGATTAAATTACTGCTCTACTTATAATAATATATATTATACTCATAATACTGTATCTCATTATCTAATATTATTTTAATGTATTCACAGAGTAACTTATAAACCATAAGTTGGTATTCACATCTTGTGGCTTATCCAAAATTATCTTGGTATTCATTTCTGATATCCTATAGCAGGGGTTCTCAAACTTGTTATTCAAAGGTCCAAATCTGATTTCTAGATAAGGTCAAGGGTCAGGAACAACTAGTGATAAGCAGATCCCTTTTATTAAATTTGCTTACACCTTCCAACCAAAAGAAATGCCACAGTTTGCCTACAATTGTTTGCTTGTGAACCTAAGCCGCTCTAAGTTTTGACAGTTCACGTCTCCAACTGTCTCCGAACAAACTAGACTCATGGGTCTCATGCTGGACTGGGGCAAAATAAATGCATATTTCTCCCTCCATTCACCTTTGAAAGCTCGGTTTTCTAGGTCTACCTTCCTTTTCTCTGCACATTTAGATAATGCCATGGCGATGGGACATGGCACCTCCCTCTCTGCTGCCTCTCTGATGATGACACCGACAGAGGACGCTGGTGTCTCACTCTCTAGCCCTTAGCTGACGTGCTAATGTTGTCATTTCATATACAGTCTATGGTTGTCATGAAGCCTGATTACTGAACAGTGTTGCATCATACGTGCGCCGGCTGTCAACGTTACCACGGTTACATCTTAATCTCGGGCCAGGATCGCCGTAAAAATCTAAAATATGTTAAACAATTAACAATTTATTGATAAGACTAAAATATTTTTTGAATGTAGTAAACATACACTTCATTGTATCGTACCAATGCATTCCTAATATAAGATGACTTGCTGGTCGGTCTGGATCGAGATCGGAGTCCGGACTTTGAGAATAGCTGTCCTACAGTATGTTGTTTTGTAGCTACTTATCAGTGAGTTCATGATATTTTTCTCATCTGATATCTGTATATTATACAGGGAGTCACATCCACATGTCCTGTCCTGTGTCTGTCAGTCACAGGTGCTGCTGCAAAACCTCATTCATAAAACACCCACATAATGACCATACTCAGCCCGGTGTTACGAGCCTTTACTTCTTGTTTATTAGTGAGAAACTAGAGGACGTGTAAGGCAGTAATCCACACAGTAACCATCCAAACGGCAAAAACAGCAACATCCCTTCAGTAGCAGGAAGAGCCAGAACCAGGAACAACAGCTAAACCAGCAACAAAAAACAAACAAAAAAAACCATTCTCACAGTATGAATAAATTCAGCAGAACAGTTCACAGCCCCGAGTCCACTACTAGTTCCTCTGTCACTCACAAATAGAGAAAGACACACCTTTTTCACTTACCCAGCTCAGTGTGTCTCTCAACTATAATATAATAAATGATTCTGTTAATTCCAAACAACAGACTAAACACAAGTTAATGCCCACTTTTAGATGTTCAGTCTTCTGACTCACACTGGCAAACCAGCCAAAGGTCAAGACAATAAGTTTCTCTGCTGTAACGATACTGTACGATAGCACAGTGGATCCAATTATCTCTGCTGTATCCTGCCAATGCTAATTCAACATGGGACACAGATATCTGTAAAATGTATTCTGCAACTAACAAGTGGCTCATTTATGTAAGTAGATTAATTATGAAATTACACATTTGTGAAAAAAACGATTCCTTCAATGTTTCACAATTTATCTGAAAGACTTCCAAGTCCACCAAAACTGATGCCAGACTAAGGCCGAGGGGGCCTCTTCAAGGGATACCAGACAGACAGTGCTACAAGAGCAGTACAATGCAGTGATGTTACGTGAGAGGCCGAGTGGAGTATAGCTGAAGCACCAATCGACGCATGTGTCGTTTCAGACGTAAGACATACAGTAACTGATGATGTGTGAAGCCTCGTTTCCTGTCTGTGCCACGTGACAACTTTTGGTGGTGGTTTGGATTATGGAGCGACATTTGACTGTGTCTACAAGACCTCTGAGAGGGATGGTAACTTTTGGTTTATAACACTGATTTACATATTGCGTGCAAGTGGCTTGGTTGTATTTGTGATGGATCCACCAAGCACCACCTTGATTGTATTTTTCCCCAGTGAGTGTAGCTAAAGAATACAGAAAACAGAATATAGTATAAATTATATATAGTATATAGTATAGTAAGTATACACTGTATTTAATGTATTATCTATTACCTTCTTTGGGTGATTTAACCATTAAAAATCTGTAAAATATAATTTATGGTTTAAAAGCAAAGTAGGGTGTGATCTTAAGGGCTACATCATGGTGCCCCTTCGTGAGAGTGGCCCCTGGCTATGCCACTCCCCCAACTCCCTCATAAAACCTGCTGTTGCCAAAGAAGGTAGGATTTATTGGAGGACAATGGTACTGGTGAGAAATATATACAGTGCATCTGGAAAGTATTCACAGTGCTTAATACCCCATAATGACAAAGTGAAAAAAGTTTGCTTGAAATTTTTGCAAATATGTTAAAAAAAAAAAACCCCCAAAAATCACATGTACATAAGTATTCAGATGCATCCTATTTCCACTGATCATCCTTCAGATGTTTCTACAACTTGATTAGAGTCCACCTGTGGTAAATTCAGTTGATTGGACATGATGTGGAAATGCACACACCTGTCTATATAAGGTCCCATAGTTGACAGTGCATGTCAGAGCACAAACCAAGCCATGAAGTCCAAGGAATTGTCTGTAGACCTCTGAGACAGGATTGTATCGAGGCACAGATCTGGGGAAGGGTACTGAAAAATTCCTGCAGCATTGAAGGTCCCAATGAGCACAGTGGCCTCCATCATCCGTAAATGGAAGAAGTTTGGAACCACCAGGACTCTTCCTAGAGCTGGCTGCCCGGCCAATCTGAGCGATCGAGGCAGAAGGGCCTCAGTCAGGGAGGTGACCAAGAACCCGATGGTCACTCTGACAGTGCTCCAGTGTTGCTCTGTGGAGAGAGGAGAACCTTCCAGAAGGACAACCATTTCTGCAGCACTCCACCAATCAGGCCTGTGTGGTAGAGTGGCCAGACGGAAGCCACTCCTCAGTAAAAGGCACATGACAGCCGCCTGGAGTTTGCCAAAAGGAATCTGAAGGACTCTCAGACCATGAGAAACAAAATTCTCTGGTGTGATGAAACAAATATTGAACTCTTTGGCCTGAATGCCAAGCGTCATGTCTGGAGGAAACCAGGCACCGCTCATCACCTGACCAGTACCATCCCTACGGTGAAGCATGGTGGTGGCAGCATCATGCTGTGGGGATGTTTTTCATCAGCAGGAACTGGGAGACTAGTCAGGGTCGAGTGAAAGATGAATGCAGGAATGTACAGAGACATCCTTGATGATAACCTGCTCCAGAGCGCTCTGGACCTCGGACTGGGGCGAAGGTTCATCTTCCAACAGGACAACGACCCTAAGCACACAGCCAAGATAACAAAGGAGTGGCTTCAGGACAACTCTGTGAATGTCCCTGAGTGGCCCAGCCAGAGCCCAGACTTGAACCCGTTTGACATCTCTGGAGAGATCTGAAAATGGCTGTGCATCGACGCTCCCCATCCAACCTGATGGAGCTTGAGAGGTTCTGCAAAGAATAATGGGAGAAACTGCCCAAAAACAGGTGTGCCAAGCTTGTAGCATCATACTCAAAAAGACTTGAGGCTGTAAGTGCTGCCAAAGGTGCTTCAACAAAGTATTGAGCAAAGGCTATGAATACTTATGTACATGTGATTATTTTTTTTATTTTTATATTTAATAAATTTGCAAAAGTTTCAAGCAAACTTTTTTCACTTTGTCATTATGGGGTATTGTGTGTAGAATTTTGAGGTAAAAAATGAATTGAATCCATTTTGGAATAAGGCTGTAACATAACAAAATGTGGAAAAAGTGAAGTGCTGTGAATACTTTCCGGATGCACTGTAGTCCAGATAACTTAATTTAACTGCTTCATTCATTGTGACTGTAATACTGCACAGTTGAAACCAACAGCATCTGAGGCTTGTCATCTAAGCTTGTCTGAGCCATATATTTGTATTTAACTTTCAACAAACAATTTTTTTTCATGACTCATTAATATGCAGATTACGCTCTTGATTAGTTGTTTGGTCTATAAAATGTCAAAAGAAACAAAGAACAAAAAAATGTTCATCACAGTTTTAGTCCAAGGTGATGTGTTAAAATGTCTTTGACCAACAGTCAAAAAAAGATTCTAGATTTACAATAATGTAAAACTGAAAAAAGGCGCAAATCACACAAGTTATCAAAATAGTTGACAATTAATTATCAACTGACAAATGGATTTGTCCTTTCATCTGATCGTTAATTTCAGCTCTACTCCAAACGCTCTACTGGGACAGACCTAAAATCACCCGCATTGTTATATTTTATGTAATAAGTCATTTCCCTTTGTTATAAGTGTCGTAACCACAGCAACAGTATTTTGAGTCCAGGTGAGCTGGGCACGTGTGTGTGAATGACACGGTGACGCACAATGACGCTAACACTACCATAAAAGTGAGCACTTTATGGGTGGCACAACCCTTTCTCTGATAACTGGTCACTATGAGCAGAGTGTCATTTAATGTCACCACCAATCCAACAATAAAGCGGTGACTAATGTCCAGTCATGGAGAAAATGAGCCGCTGGAAATTCTACAATCATTTTAAAAGCTACAACCGGCAGCAGAAGCTGAGGTTTGACGGGTGATCAAGCAGCAAATATGAAACATTATTGAAAGAATAAACGGCAAAGAAAACTGAGGGATTTCTGGGTTGGGAATCAAAGACAGATAATGCACGACTTGTGGCTATGAAATTAGATTTTGAAATCAAATGGCCGGACACCACCAGGCGTGTCTGTTCGGCGGTTAAAGCAGGACGGAGGACCGCACAGCGCTAATGCTGCTGACGGGATGATGATCTCCATCAGCTTTCGGCTCCTGGTGCTCACTGACAGGACGAAGCCAACGATGTCAGTGCGTTTCTTCGATGTCTCAGAGGAGCCACAGCCGCTCCTGGCACCGGGGCTCCCCTGACATGTCCGCACGGAACACAGTAATGGCCGCTATGTTCTCATGACCAATGACCTGCGAGAGCCTCCGCCAGCCCGCTCCTGCTGTTCACGGCGTGCGACCACTTCACCTCGGCAGCGTCCCTCCTCTGTATCTGATTCAGACTCAGAAAGTAGTCCAGCGTCGGGTCACACATCCCCCCTGCAAGCAAGAAGCGACCGGTCAGTTCTCACCGCCGCGTCAGCGCCACAGCACAGTCTCAGTCTGATTTCAGTCCTGCTGCTTGGGATAGTTGGAGCGAGATGGTTCTGTAATGTTAGCTAGCTAGATTACTGTGAGTTACAAAAGGCGTAATAAAAAATAGCTCACACACTTAATATATTTTTTGGTGTCTTTACCCTTTAAATTCCGATCAACATAAACTGTAAAACATCTCATTAAAACTAAGGCAGTGGAAAATTATACAGAATTCGTGGCTCATCTCAATCTCTAAAAACATGAGTTTACAGCAGTCCAGTTAGCAGCAGGAACTCTGACCACATTTCCGGTTACGAGTTTTCGAAATAAAAGCATGAGCGGTCTATAGGTAATCATCGTATGGAACATTAACAATTCAACAAAATCACATTTCACTTTTCCTAGTATTAGTTAGATGTTAACTTCTTTGTAATAGTAAAAAAAAACACCAATCATTGAAATTGTGTGTTGTTTTTACTGACAAGAAACAGAAAACTCCAAACAGAGAGAGAGAGAGAGATAAAGCCAAATACAATACCACAGAATAAACTAAGAATCCAAAGTGTGCACAGTCCCTGCATGTGTGTATCCATTCTAACTGCTGTATATGTCAAATGTAGTCTATGTGGCTGATCTCTGCAGTAGTTGGTTGGCTGTTGGTCTTCTGATATGTCTGTCCCAGTTTCTGTCCATGTCATTGAGTGGGTTGTCTGCCACCTCCTCCTGTGACATCTTTATATTACCTCCAAGTGCATCCTGAACTTTGTGCAGAGGCAGCAGAGGTATATCAGTGCTTAAGATGACTCATCTTTCTCAGTATTTCATGCTGTGTACTCTCTCTAATCCCCAGTAACAGAGGGAACAGTGACTGTCCTTGTAAAATGACACCATGCGCAATTCACTATTTTGGCAAACATGCATTGAAAAACAGACAACAGTGCTTTTGAAGTTTGTTTTTTTTTCCTGTGGAAATAAGTGTTTCAGTGTCTGATCAGACATTGTGAAGGACATTGTGTGAAGTCATTTGGCACCAAGAAGAAAACCATTGCTTACAAACTAGACAAAACTGCAGATTAAAGAAGATGAGCATGAAAAAAGTCTTGTGATAACTGGCAACACATCCTTTGGTCAAATTTCAGTTTTATTTGTATGGTGCCAAATCATAATATACATTATCTCAAGGCCCTTTACTGGGGAGTTCCCACAACGTTCCCACAAAAAGCAAGCACTTGTCAACAGGGGGGAGGAAAAACTCCCTTTTAATAGGAGGAAACCTCCAACAGAACCGGGCTCAGGGCGACCGTCTGCTCGACCGGTTGGGTTTAAGAAGAGATAGAGGGGGCGGGGGGAGAAGAAAAAGGAAGAGGAGAGAGAGGGACAAGGAAAAGCTGTATATACTACAGGTAATGGTGTTATCAACAATAATAGCAAATAACAACAACAACAACAACAACAACAACAATAATGATAATAATGAGTGTTGTAGTGGGAGATCTGAATCCTGCTGCAGAAACAGAGAGACCTGCAGAATGAGGACAGAGAAAGACAGAGAGAGAGAGAGGAGAAGCACAAATGATGGGAGAGAAAAAATAATAGTCATTAAAAGTTAATGACATGAGTTTCTGGGACATCTTGATAATAAAGAACAGTTGTCCAGTGCAGGTCACAAATGCATGAACTAGTTTTGCAGCATTCTTTTCAGCCAGGATGTTTCTGATTCTCACGATGTTGCACAGGTGAAGAGTGGCCAAGTACCCTCCTTTATGAATTTCCCCCAGTAGCTCTCATTCCTCCAACTCTGGCCAGAGTGAGGGAAGCGGGGCTGACTATGAGGCCAGGGGAACACTGGCTGGTGGAGATTTTTTCAACTTCTGTCCAGCCTGCCATGGCAGTTACCAGTAGGCAGGCACCTGCTGTGTCAGGCAGCCACTCAGAGAGGCTGGCCCTATGGGCTTGGCCAGTGATTCAACTTGAATGGGGTGCGACTCCCACACAGTGTTATTGACACTATGGATCCTCTCATTTGAGGTGCCACTGGAGACAGTTGTCTTCTTTACAGGCTTGTCTTGCAACCCAGGAGTCAGTATTTCTCCTATAGTGAGACACAAAATGAATGATATGAAAGAGAACCTTGGGTTGTGGATATAACCTCGGTTCTCTGATTAGCATGAGGGAGTGTTTCACCAGACCCCCCTCCTTGCTGTGGAAGCGAGGTAGAGGTAAGCTTGTTTGCTTGTTGACAACTGACACTATCTCAGCCTAATATATATCTTATCTTATCTATATCCTGATGAGGTCACAAAGGAGGCGATCCCATAGTGACACATTCACTCATGCTAATCAGAGACCCGGGGTTAAATCCATAGCCTAATTATTAACCATATTCCTCCTCCCTTGTTGTTCTTCTGTGTGTCTAAGTGTCAGAGCACGCTGTGGCAGACTCGTCCTCCTAGCAACCATTTGACTCCGCCTTGATTACCTCATGCCAAACCCCTGCTGTTTCCACTCACCTTCCCATCATCTCCAATCAAGCCTACCTGCGTACATACTCTGGACCTGCTCACCCTTCCCTGCCAGATTGTTGTCTCTCCTGCATCAGTCTACACTCACCTTGCTGTTTCCTGGTCTGCCTGCATGCTCTACCTTGACCCACCGTCCTCCAGTGTCCTGCCTGCACTCACCTGAACACCTCCTCCTGTCTCGTCTGCCCTAAACACCACCTGGATTCCCAGTCGGACGCTGTGAACGGACGCGTCCCTCAACTCGATTGGCTTTGCTTGGACTTGGACGCCTCTTTGTTTTTCTTCCCCTGCACCCCTTTTGAATGTTCACAATTAACTCTGTTCACTTTATCCTGTGAGGCTCTGTCTGTTCTCTGCATTTGTAATGTATGTAATATTCACATTACCCGTCCTCACATAGGGAGGAACAAGGAACCCATGGACACTCAACCACGAGCTTCAGCAAGGATTAAGGAGTCTGAAATTTCAAAAGAAAGCCTAGCCAGCACATTTGAATTTGTCAGAAAAATAGGTCGGCATCGATTAACTTACTCTCTTCCCTTGATCCTCCGAGGTAAGGAGGCTTACTTCACTGAACACCTGGCTGGCTCATCTTTGTAGATAGCAGAGATTTGGTTTTGTGGATTACTGGCTGTCTCTCTGGGACTGCCCTGACCTGCAGAAAGTGGATGGCCTTCATCTTACTGGTGTAGCTGCTGCTATTTTATCCAGTAATATAGACAGATGTTTAAATCAAGTTTTTATTAGGACTTGTCTATTTAGCAAGTAACAGGTGATTACACAGCCTGCTAGGTTAATAGTAGTGTGGCTACCCTCTTTTTTGATCAGCACATTGAGGACATCACCAGGACTAATGCAGAGACTCACACATTTGTGTCATCCGGACTTGGTGATTGAAATGTTTTGTTTCCAGGCCTGCTTCAGTCTTCAGGTGCTTCAGAATGAGGACAAACTTACTGTGTAGGTATCCAAAAAAGAAGCAAGCAGAGGAGTTGTCTTTACTTCAATAGTCAGGATGAAGTGCACAGTCTCATTCATCCAGCCCAGTCTAGTGAAGGCTGACACTGCCACCTTTTGGTTTAATATACCAGCCTATAGCACATTTACCTCATAACACCAATTTTGCTTGCCCTGACTGGCTCTCTATCAATGTCAGATCAGACTTTAAGGTGTTCTTTATGACATACAAAATCAAACTGTAAATGGGCAGGCCCCTTCATATCTTAAAGATTATATTCCCTTCCATGCTCCCTGCTCTCAGAGTGCAGGGCTCCTGTCTGTCTGCAGAGTTAAAAAGAAGTCTGCCAAAGTCCCCTGCAACAGCCTTCCTTCTGATATCAGACTGACGCCATTCAGACCTTTATATCCAAACTCATCTTTATGCCTTAACTTTCAGTTAATGGCTTATTCTTTGATTAACCTACTGCAGGCCTTCTACCTCACACAATTCTCTCACCTACATCTCTCAGACTCCATGTGGTTGTACTCCCAAGCACGCGAGGCTGTGTGCCTATCACAGTGATTGTGGTAATTCTCTGTGGGTTCATCACAACACCTTTTACGTAAGTCAGTTTTTTGAGTTCTTATTATTCTTATATTGTGAAACATGAACAAGCTGTTGTGTTAATCTTGTACTTAATTATGGTCATGCCAATAAAGCACATTCAGTTTAAAATTTGTATTGCCAATCTTCTCTTAATTTTTGTATAACAGCCAAAAAACTCCAGAGTCTGTCTTGCTGTGTAATGCTGAGAGTGCAGCAGATGTTATGGGAGGGTTTTTATTATCAAACTGATATGAACTCTGCTGGCCTTTAAAACATGGAACTGCAAATGGAAAAGTGAGAAGCAAGGTATCAAGACTACAGGTAAGCCTTTCACATATAATCTTCTAGTTATGGCCAGTTTTTAAGTTTTCCTTTTCATTTCTTCAAAGTGATCCATTCTTCTAGGTCACTGCTACCCCGAATGTCCCCTTTTATAAGTTATGACAGTCTGTTATTTGTTATAGCTGTAATACTGCTGGTGCCGAGTTATCACTGCAACCTGTACCTCGAATGCAGGAGCACTCCTACTATCACTTCTGCTACTTTGCAGTTCATGTTCTTGTGCTGGTGAACACGATGGAGCAATTAGCATCAAAAGAGCCACATATTTCCCTCAGGAGTTGGTAGAGACCAAAAAATACAGCTGATAGAGGACTGACTGTGGGCTTGTGAACTCACAACTCCAGTTTATTAATTATAATGTTGCTTCCGAACTGCTGGAACGGTTTGCTAACAAGTTCACTATATCAACATCAAAGGCACTGATATGTTGCTGTGGGCTGCAGGGTGGTGCAGTGGTTAGCGCTGTCGCCTCACAGCAAGAAGGTTCTGGGTTCGAACTCTGGCTTCCTCCCACAGTCTAAACATGCACATTAGGTTAACTGTTGACTCTAAATTGCCCTTAGGTTGTTTGTCTCTATGTGTCAGCCCTGCAATAGACTGGTGACCTGTCCAGGGTGTACCCTGCCCTCGCCCAATGTCAGCTGGAATTGGCTCCACCCCCCAACCCAGCTTCAGATAAGCGGTATAGGAAATGGATGGATGTTGTTAACAGCTTTCTGGACATTGATTGATTTAGCCTGTCTTGCTTCTTAACTTTTGTCGAGATATTGGTGTTAAAATCAGGTAATGAAAAGAGAGATCAAAGTGATAAATGTGTCGCTGTACATGCAATTACACTGATACTCACGTCACTGATGTGGATGACCACATGTGTCTTGTAAATGGTTATAAAACATTATGTTAACTGGTATCTAATTGCACACTAAAAACTAGGTTTACAAATGAATGAATTATTCCCCTAACGAAGTGATTACATTATTAGGTGTTTCATGAAGTGATATTTAAATAGGTAATAAAAGGAACCACTATATGTAATAAACCAAAGACATGACAAATAAAGTCAATTTAATAAATCAATCCAAAGAACAAACTGAAATAAAAAGATAAAATAAAAATTAAATAATCAGTGAAACTATGACTTAAAAATATATTAGGTTTGAAAATATATTCACTCATAACATAGAATCATTTAGTTTGACAGTAAGATTTATGTAAAGGATTATGCCTGCATCTAATACTGCAAACTGTATCTATTAATTAGTTATTTCCATTAAAAACAATAACACTAATCTTATTTACATATTCTACTTATTGGCTGTTATTTAGTCTATTTTCAAAACAGTAATGCTCAATATTGTTGGTATTTTATATCTATCTTATTTCTGTTTAGATAATTAGCTTCATTTTCATCCAGTAGTGTTTTACATTTGTAGAAACTAAGCGTGAAGAAAGACTAAGTTTCTGAAATTTCCATGACATATTGTGAATTGTGTGCAACTGTGAAAGGAACAACGGTCGAAACAAATCCAGCTGGTTTGTAGCTTAATTTTCACACTGGCCTTCAGAGAGGATGATGCAATAGCTCCTAAATGTTTAACTCAACAGGTTGTGTGTGGAAAGAAGATAACTGTGTAGGCTTGTATTATCTTCATGGGGAGGAGCTGTCAGTTTTTCATTAGATTGTAAACTCTCATGTTTTCAAACTCTACAGTTTGTCACACAGGCTTTATTTTTATGAATTTGTGTTTGTCTGGGATAACCCTGATGATACCACTATAATAACACCAGAGTTATTTCCTCAGATTTGACAAAGTCAGCATAAGACTTAACCCTGAGGAACTGATCTTTGAGGAATGTCAAATGAATAAAATCCCAGAGCTGCTACACTGAGAAAAAAAATGTTTTTCTAGTATACTAACATATTGGGTAATTTGTCTTCCTGTTATGTTATTAGATATATTGTAACAAAAAAAATATTTCTGTAGCAAGTTTAAGCAAAGAACAAAGACAACAAAACATGCACCAAGTGCATTAATCTGCAGCGGAAATTTGTCTTCAAGAAACGCAGCATGTCTATGAATAACATTAACATTAATAACCCTTTTTAAATGAAACTTATACTTGTTCCTACATTTTATCCTTACATATTATCCTTTGAGATTATTTATTCCCTTTTTTATTAAAATGATTTAATAAAGAGAGGTTAACAGAAATGATACCAGGATGGCCTGCTGGTGCGTGCTGCAGCTGGCTTCATCAGGCTTACCAGGGCAGACTGTGAGCGACTGTGTCCTGACTGATGGAAAAGCAGTAAGAGGGCACTCTGAAGTGCACAAGAGTAGTGGTGCAGTGTGGAGATTAGGTCAATCATGTAGACTGGATTTTACCTGGCAAGGTCTGACAACTGAGTGTTAACTATTGTACCAAAGGAGTAACACCTCCTGCCTATTTGAGGTTTGTCTCCAAAATTATTTATGATTTTATGTTACAAAACGGCCAACTAAAAACACTTAAAAGACTCATTATTAGCACTATTGCAACACAAAATTAAATTAGTGAAAAATCAGATGTGAGAAAACATTTCAGAATGCTTGCTACAATGTGGATTTGTTGTTCCACCTCCATAGTGTCCTGCGAAGCCATGGCCTCCAGTCTTCCTCTCCTCCTGCTGGTGCTCTGCAGTCTGAACGTGGCTCACTCCCAGCTGAAGCTGTTTGGTTTGCGGGCCAGCGGTCTTCCCTCCGACTTGTTCGGAACCACAGATGCCTACGTCAAAGCGTTCTGTGGCTCGGCCACTCTGGGTACAACATCCATCCGTAATGATAATGCCAACCCCTGGTGGGAGGAGGAGTTCTACTACTTTAAGGCCCAGGAGAATGAAATACTGAGGCTTGAGGTTTACGACAGTGACATCATCTTTGATGACCTGGTGGGAGTCTGCCAGCGTCAGATCAAACCGGGAACTCATGAGCACGACTGCTTCCTGAAGGAAGGTGGAACCCTCCATTACACCTACACCCTTGGCTGAGGCAGTCATTAGGCGTGTATAGATGTATCTGACCTTTAGTCTTTACGTGCAACCTGCATCTCTCGGACTGGTTCTGAGGAATGTTAATACCCCAATGTTTGATTTCTAAACCTGATTTCGAGACTACCTGAGGTTCTCCATTCCAAATTTATGATTCATCATTTAGGATTAAAGCGGAAAAATACTCACATAAACTCAATTAAATGAATCAATAAACTAAATTCAGGTTCTTTTGTCACACTTTATCATTGGCTATTTTACCCTTTTACAAGGTTGGCAATGAAAAATAAACTGTGCTGCAACAACCAAACTTTATTGTGTATTCTTATTTGCTATTAACCTACTTAGTTTAGTTTACTTAGATTAAATTGAAAAATTCCTTATGAACATTACACAAGTTCTTGCAAACCAATAGTCATGAGAATTGGGCACATCTATGAAGAGTAGCAAAATTTGATATTAGCCCTTTTTGATACTCATTTCCCATTCCTCTTTTTGGCCATGTAAGCCCAAAAACCTCTACATCAACAGGTGAAACAGCCTCTTGTCCTTGGGAATTATGTTCACATTGGAAGCAGTGAGCCATACTGTATAGCGATACAGAACATAAGGGTGTCGAAGTTATAATGGTGAAAATCCATACAGGAACTACAGGAGAGTTCCAAACAAAACAAGTAATAAAACACTTAACAACTGAATTACACCTGAATAATTAGAAAAAAATATTTATAATTCAATCTCCAGATGTGTATACCTCCTCAGATTTCACAAAATTTCACATGGTCCCCTGTTCTTACGGTGGTGTGGATGCATGAAATGACATTTACTGAAAAAAATGTAGAAACATGTTTAAATTGTGATATACATCTGTAAAATAAATCAGTAGCTTATGATTCCAAAGTAAAATATCTTCCAGAAAAACTGTGAACTTGTCTGGGATACTTGGTGTCTTTGCCTTTTGAGACTGTACGGTTGGACAAATAAAGTAGATCTGATTAGATGGTGGCCGATGGCCAAGTTCTGTCATATTATGTAATGCTGAGAGTGTAACAGGCTGTGTTCTCAGCGTATTGTGGGAGGGTGGGATGAAGCTGATATAAGCTCTGCTGACCTTAAAATCATATGGAACGACAGACAGTGTGGTGAGATACAAGTCATCTAGACTACAGGTAAGATTTGACATATGTTACTGCACTGAACTGTACTGTTTGCTCAGTTTGGTGTTTGTGTTTTCCCTTTTAATCTCTTTTTAGCACCCATAGGCCATTTCTGCTCTGCATGTTTGTTCACATGCTTTTAATCTGAATTCTTTTAAAAGAATCTGGATTATTAAAAGAAAATGTTCATTTTGTATTTCCTATATTTTTGCTTACTCTGATTATCCTTTAATTTTGGTCACTTGACCGTTCAAGGCCTCTCCACTTGCTGACATTTTTTTTTACATTTTTATTTGTCATCAAGTTATATTTATCTCCTCTGCTAAATCCCGATTTCTCATCGTTTCGGTCTTTTTATGTTTCAGTTTTGTTTTTTCATGTTAACTTTCTCATAATATTGAGATAGAGACCTAATAACATCGCTGTCTAATTCTTGTGATGGAACATCTGGGATTTCTACATTGTTTAAAAGACAAGAAAAAGACAAGAAAAGAAAAGAAAAGCAAGACAAGCAATATGAAACAAACAAACAAATTTGCTTAAAGTCAGAATGAAAGATTGCACCAGGATCTTTGGCAGAAGGGCTGATGTAGGCAGATAACTGGTAGAGGGTTTGGCAGTGATATCACATTTTATTTACTGGCTCAGATCTCATAATTAAACTGGAGCCTGTCACAACTCATCTAGCCTATGGTCTCCCTGTACAGCAATGTTTTTAAATGACACTTTTTTTGGTTATTGACGGCAAATTTCTTTTTAGTGTGATCAGCGTTACAGTCAAAGAAATTATAATTCAGAATAATTTGACCAAGAGGAAGCAAATAATATGGACCTTATACGAGTGACTGAAAAAATGCTGTTTGAAAGATTAAGGTAGCATCACCTACAACTTTTAGACGGCAGTTAATCTGAATGTTATGGGCCACCGTAAGAGAGCACATATGGGGTAGTGCAGTCACAAGGACTGAACACTGTGTGTGTGTGCGTGTGTGTGTGTGTGTCATAATACCATCACAAATCCATGTACCCAGATTGAAAAGCTGTTACTTCTCCACAGCCTCCTGTGAAGCCATGGCCTCCAGTCTTCCCCTCCTCCTCTCGGCCCTGTGCTGTCTCACTGTGGCTGAAGCCCAGCTGAAGCTATTTAACCTGCGGGCGAGCAAGCTTCCTTCCAACATCCTTGGAACCACAGACGGCTACGTCAAGGTGTTCTGTGGCTCAGCCACTCTGGGTACAACATCCATACGTAACAACAATGCCAACCCCTGGTGGGAGGAGGAGTTCACCCACTTTAAGGCCCAGGAGAGTGAAGTACTGAGGCTTGAGGTTTACGATAGTGATTTCCTCTCTGATGACCTGCTGGGAGTCTGCCAGAGACAGATCAAGGTGGGAACACATGAGCACGACTGCTTCCTGAAGAAAGGTGGCACCCTCCATTACTACTATACCCTTGGTTGAAATAGTCATTAGACTTAGTATGAGACCTGTGGCCTGTATTTACCATATCATGACTCCAACTTGATGTGTGGTTTCAAGGGGCTAGTGTGCAATCCATTATTAAGGTGTTTGTCTAATGTGCTTTAATCAATAAACCCTTGTAGTCTCTTTATTCTGCTTCATTGTTGTTTTATTCCCCTGCTGCCCTGTTTGCCAAATAAACCTTCCTGGCAATAAGCAAGTTCTTATTGTTTCCAAATGTCATTGAATATAATAATGGACAATACTTTTGTGGATGTTAAAGCCATTTGTAAGACAACTCACACTAAATAGATTACGACTAAGCAGAGCATCATCATTATGAAAAGGCTGTGTTGGATGTACTGCATGTTGCAGTGGTAAGAGAAGGCAATGCCAGCTCAGTGCATGTTGACTTTAGCAACATAAACTGTAGCTTGCAGGTGTTACATTACATTATGGGTGTTTGTGGAGGGTTTACCACTTTTGGACCAGCAGCGATTTTTTCTGTCTATCATGTGAGTGATTAAGAGGTTCCTTAAATTGTATAGGGGTGGATGTCAATAAAAATATTTGGGATTATTTTACTATAATATTACCAAATCATTGCTTTAATATTCATTTTTTTAAACATTTGAGAAACAGTTAATAGAAGTGGATGAAAGAATGTTGTTATCTTAACACAACTGCTCTAATATGACATCAGAGAACTAAAAGAAATTTGCTGGCCCTGCTGATTCTTTACAATTAAAGGGAGGGAGACACATCCATTGAAAACACTGTTGTCCAAAAGCTCCCCAAGAAACAAACCTGGCAACCAGCTGACAGGTGCTAGAAGATGGGCTGCTTACATATTTCTGGTGAGCTGCCCAGATTTGGAGATAAGCATCTGCATCAAACAGAAATGTTCTCGAAATGTGGCAGAAACAACTGTCAAACTATCAACACATCCACTGAAATGTTTTAGGCTTTGGAAATCTGGCTGAATTGACTGTTTTAGCTATGTGTATGCTAATGTTAGCCCATGCCAATGAACCGAGGTGAAATTGGTTTTGTATTCGATATTCGCTTGTTTTTTTCTGTTTCTAACTTTAATAGCGTCATGAAAACTGCACCAATTGTATCCAGGTTGATATTATTGTGTAGTGATCAGTGAGCCAGACATTTCACAGGTCTCATCAACTCACCAACCTCAGCGGCTGCGGCGAAAACTCGAGGGAACAGCGCTGAATGTCCTTCCGAGCACCGTGCGGCAGCCGGGGCGCTTAGGGACCGTCATCAAATTGCAATATCTGATTTTTCCGTTTGGACAAATAAAAAAATAACAACAACAACAAAGAAATACTGTCATTACCAGAAGGTTAAGAGTCTCATAGCATGTTATTATTCACTCATATACTCAATAGTGCCACCATTTGGTCAATTATTAAGCATTTTATCATTTCCCTAATATCTCATGCACAGTGAGGCGTATCAAAACAGTATTTGGTCAGTAAGTTCCTTGGATGAAGCTGATTCAAAACACAGATCTACTTGTCATCTGTTTGTAAGGTCAATATTGATCTTTCACAAGCACTTTCTCACAGGTAATCATGTGGAAATATAATAAAAAAAAAAATTAGTGAACAATGAGCACTCTTTATGAATATTTCTGGGTTTTATTTTGAAATAGCTCTCTGGAATTTCAACTTACAAACACCATTCCACTTCTCATCTCTTTGTAAGGTTGGTATTTATGTTTCACAACCATTATTTCCCAGAAAATCATGTAAAAAAATATTCCAGAAAAAATTAGTATCCATTGAGCACACTTTATGAATATTTCTGGGTTTTATTTTGAAATAGCTCTCTGGAATTTCAACTTACAAACACCATTCCACTTCTCATCTCTTTGTAAGTTGGCATTTATCTTTCACAACCATTATTTCTAAGAATAAAATGTAAAAATACCCGCAAGTATCTCCAACGATGGAGTTTTCCCCAGCCTGTTATAGAAGGTGTTACTTATACCAGCAGTTATTGCTTTTGCAATTTTCCCTCTTTTTTTGTTGCTGGCTGGCCTTGCCCTGGTCTCATCAGCTAAATGGCAAAAATATTTCTGACATAACAAACATCACCTTTGCATTTCTAAAGTTTCTGAAGTTAGCAGAGAAATCATTTATAGAATAACTTATTTTTCAGACAATCGAATGCTACCTCAGAGCCATCCTGAACACGAATGGTTTGGGGAAAAGAATATACCTCTTAAACCATTACTTAGCTGGAGTAATAGTTTTTGGAGCACTGTCTGCCATGAGTAATCACTCATTGCGCAAGGTATATATATTTAATTTGTATAATGTTTTCAATTTGTATAATGAAAACATATTACACTTAAGAAACATGAAACATTACCTTAAAAATGCTTTTATATTACTGTATAAGGTTGACTTTGACAACTACGACGGAATCATAGGGGCCATCAATGTTGGACAAAACCACTGGAAATTCCTGGTAAGTGTTATCAGAAAAATACTCTCTGCCTCAAATTAAATGATAAAGTAATAGTGAAATTGTAATGGCGTGTATCTTTTCCTTTTAGTATCTGCACAAGTCAAACAAAAATGTGTACATCATGGATCCCATGGGTCAGACTGAGGACAATGACTCAAATGAAGCTGCATCACGGTTTCGGTAGGGTGTAGGGTCTGGTAATTTTAATGGACAGTAGATTACTATATAACTCGTCATATCAGACAACTGTGTGCACAATTGCATATTATTTAATTAATTTTATTTTTTTATTTTGGAGCAAATGATATCATTTATGTAATAATAATAGCTAAACCCTTTTCTATGTTTTTGCAAAGTATGACATTATAACAAAAAGGCTACATTTGTGTTAAATTAGTCAACAATCACTACAGCCAGTACTTCAACATGCAACAAAACCGGCATCAGAAGACTGATTGGGTGGGTGTCAAGTGGCAGCCAGCTACAATCAACCACAGCATCCAAAAAGATGGCTATAGCTGTGGTGTTTTTGTCATGAAGGTGAGCTCTTAATCCTCAGATCAATTGTGTGAATATGGGGAAAAAGTCTAAAAATGTGTTTTGTAAGTTTTTAACATGACAACGTTCACCATATCATCTAAAAAGTCACATTTTCAGTCTACTCTGTATTTCATTGACAAAACAGATTGCTGAAGATGTGGTGGAGGCTTTTCCTCTTGTCCCCCAGAACATCACAATACCCATGTCACAAAAAGGCTTAAAAGACCTGAGGATCAACATGGCCAAAACTATTCTGCAGTGCTCTGGTTTGTAGACTTCTTCTTCTTCTGATCAATTACTGCATCTAGCCACAAGAAATGTTTCAGCTTCATTTTAAGGTGGTTGTCATGGGGCCCATGTCTAATACAGTGGTGTCAAAAAAAACAGTTAGACCTGTATATTCATTTTCATGTTACTTACCAACTCCTAAATCAACCGTGGGATAATTTATAAAATTACAATATTTCAGTCTTCAGTGAAAAAGATCATTGCTCCAGTTGTGGCCAGGAGTATCCAAAAGGACAGACCCAAACCACAAAATGGGTGAGTAGTATACTTGAAAAATAGTCTAAAGCTGCACCTAAAATAGATATTTTTGGAAAAAAAGATCTGTTGTTAGATATACTATTGTCAGTATAATAACAGTATATTTAAAAGACTACAATCTAATACTGGTGGATATTTGATTTTAAAAATGTATTTCAGATTGAATGCACAAAATGCAGAAGATGGTACCATCCACGTTGTGTGACAATGTCCGATGCAGAGTGGGATGAGGAAAACACTACAACATCATCAAAATGGCAGTGTGGCCTTTGTTGATTCCAAGGTTGGCCTATTATGTGTCAGAAAAAATTCAACACTGGCAATAAAACAGTTTGAAATATTCATGAATATTGTTCAGTGACTAATTAGTTTGTCAAGATTATTCATAATTCTTCAAGACGTGTTTGTTAAAGGTTTATAATGTATAAGGTAATACAATCTAAACAGTTTAGAAGTAGAATGGCGTTTGTAAGTTGAAGTTCAAAATCAAACCGAGAAATATTACTAAAGTGTGCTGGATGGATACCAATTGTTTCTGGAATATTTTTACATGATTTTCTGAGAGTAAATGGTTGTGAAAGATAAATGCCAACCTTACAAAGAGATGAGAAGTGGAATGGTGTTTGTAAGTTGAAATTCCAGAGAGCTATTTCAAAATAAAACCGAGAAATATTCATAAAGAGTGCTCAATGGATACTAACTGTATGTGGAATATTTTTTTACTTGATTTTCTGGGAAATAATGGTTGTGAAACATAAATACCAACCTTACAAAGAGATGAGAAGTGGAATGGTGTTTGTAAGTTGAAATTCCAGAGAGCTATTTCAAAATAAAACCCAGAAATATTCATAAATAATGCTCATGAATAATAATTGTTTCTGGAATATTTCCACATGATTACCTGTGAGAAAGTGCTTGTAAAAGATCAATATTGACCTTACAAACAGATGACAAGTAGATCTGTGTTTTGAATCAGCTTCATCCAAGGAACTTACTGACCAAATACTGTTTTGATACGCCTCACTGTGCATGAGATATTAGGGAAATGATAAAATGCTTAATAATTGACCAAATGGTGGCACTATTGAGTATATGAGTGAATAATAACATGCTATGAGACTCTTGACCCTGTGGTAATGACAGTATTTCTTTGCTGTTGTTGTTTATTTGTCCAAACGGAAAAATCAGATATTGCAATTTGATGACGGTCCCTACGCGCCCCGGCTGCCGCACGGTGCTCGGAAGGACATTCAGCGCTGTTCCCTCGAGTTTTCGCCGCAGCCGCTGAGGTTGGTGAGTTGATGAGACCTGTGAAATGTCTGGCTCACTGATCACTACACAATAATATCAACCTGGATACAATTGGTGCAGTTTTCATGACGCTATTAAAGTTAGAAACAGAAAAAACAAGCGCCTGGCAAGGACAGGACAGAATTCGAGCTGTCGCAATATGCTGCTGGTATTGACAATGACCGTGATAGTTAAAGAATGAAATATTGAGATTGTGCTGATCAGTCCACCTGGTTGCCTTTCCACTGGAACTGTTCTTTATGTGTGCTTTTGTACAGTTATGGTCACGGATTCTCTCTCTCCCCCTCCCTCTCTTTTTTCCCCAAATGTTCTATAGATATTTTGACAACATCTTTACCGTGACTTCTTTTGGCCGCAGTAATCGTGCAGAGACAATCGAATATTTCGGCTCAGCCATGATATAACATTACTACGTAATATAACTGCGCTAATAAAACTGAGAGTGACTGCGGAGGAATGGCTGGTGGTTTGAGAAGATCATCAGATTTATGAAAGAGACGGGACCTTTTACAAGACTGTCATTGAAGGCGAAGAAGAAGTTGCAGTGTGAATCCAGAGGGAGGCAGTAAGGCAACGAAAGAATGACAACTGCCGTAGAATCCCGAAAGAAGAAGGAGGACGAAGAATCAGCAGTAGAAGAAGAAGTCCGTCGCTGCGCGGGGAGGAGGGTGGAGGGAGTCATGGACGCTCGCCAGCCGTCGTACTTCACCGTGGTCGAGAAACACAGCCAGCGGAAATTCCTCTGCTACACGCGCAGAAAGAGCGGAATCCTGTGTGTTCGGTGAGTCAGAGGCTGCTTTAAACATGTGCAGTGGTGAGCAGGGACACAACACAGCCCGCCTCCATTCAGAATCAGACAGTTTATTGGTACCATCAGAATGAGTGCTGTTACAGTTTAAAACAAGTCGTAGTGTTAAGATGAATTATTGGTCACCTTTGATTACGACGGCATACAAAGCATAAAGTGTTCACATAACAGAGACATTTAGAGTCGGATGCTTGGCTGTAAAAATAGAAAATGCTGTATACGTTAGCTCGCTCCTTCACAGACCTTACCGAGTAAGTACAGGGCTGAACACAATAATATGAACGCATGTGATACATGGTAAATAATCCAACTGCTGTCCCTTAAGTAGAAGATCTGTTTCTGAGGACATATTGGTCACTTTAGATCTTATCGGGAACATGTGTATTCAGAGTTTCATTGCAGCGGTTCTGTTGCTTTTGTGTCTGTTTGTTATTATTCTTCTACAGTGCATCAGAAAGTGTTCAGACCCTTTCAGTGTCGTCACATTTTGTTATGTTGCAGCCTTACGATGAATTCAAAAAACGTGTTTCCCCCTCATCAACACCTGTCTCAAAGCTGACAATGCATGTCAGAGCGGAAGCTGAGCCATGAGGAGGAGGGAACTGCCTGCAGAGCTCAGAGACAGGGCTGTGTCCAGACTCAGATCTGGGGAGGGATGCAAAACATTTCAGCTAAATTAAAGGTTCCTAAGAGCACAGTGGTCTCCATCATTGTTAACGGGAAGGAATTTGGAAAATAAAACAAGTGTGTGATCGGTCACCCACGATTTTACACGGAGGTAAACTTACAGCTGTCACTTGGCTTTGTGAAGCCTGAAGCCTGCTTGTTGCTGCTCATGTCTTTCTTCTGTCCTGCACAAAAGGGCTTGGACCCAGAATTGCCTCTTGTGAATATATTATTATTATTAAGAGCATTTAAGGAATTAGGTTTTTTATGATTAGTGGTTTATTGTTTTCATAATGAACACAACTTATGTAAACATTTTGAACGCAAAGGACATGGAACATTGCCATGGAATAGAAAATACAATAAATACAAACGACCTCAAAAAAGACAAAAAATAGAAAAGTAAATAAACAAAGGGTAACACTCAAAGTTGAGGACCACAAAAAATAGTGATGCATGAAGACTGCTTCAAAGCTTCCAGCATTGGCTGGCCACCGGTATTTCAACCAAGCGTACTATATGTAATGGTTTACTGTTAGGAGATGTGCATTTTTAATGCCAGTGTAAGGACATGTGACCAAGTGAGATTTAATGTTACTGTTTTCATCATTATGTTTTTCTTCATCTGCTGTAGTCTGACAGATGCTGCTGATGTTTGGAGCACAAACTACACTGAGGACACACTGAACCAGTTTGTAAGTTTCACCTACAGACCCCTAAGATTTTCACGCGATGCATGAGTGTTGACTGTGTACCTGCTGTAACATTGTAACCTGTTTGTTTAGAAACAGAGGTTTTCCTTGAAATCTACAGAGGATTATGTTCTAAAACTCAGGTAAGATTACAGTCTGGCCTCCTTTAAAACGCCCTTGTGTAACATTGATTATTTCTTGGAAGGGACTAGAATTCAGTGGTTTCAGTGAAGCTGCACAGTCAGCATCAGAACATCCTTTGTAATGAGACAGAGTAGCTCCCATGGATTAGAAAGTGTAACCACCTTTGGGTAACTGAGGCTGAATACCCCTTTCTTTTCCTCAGGTCGGCCTGTGGTAGTGGGGACGTGTCTATTGTGGTTCATGACTCCGGGGCAGAGCTCCAGGTGGGCTCCGGTCCAGGTGACCTGAGTGTTACCCTATCCAGGCTGGAAAGTCCACAGGCTACGGAGGAACTGAGGGAGCTGTTGTTCGGGATGGCTGACAGCCTCACTCAGCTTGACAGTAAATGTACTTTGTTCTTGTGACTTATTGCAGTTGTCTCACATAAAGCATGGGTTCTGAGTTTATAGGAAGTCAAGAACTTATACTCTACTTGTGTAACCCGCCGTCACTTGGAAATCAGTGCTCTGTGTGTTTTGTCATTCTCTCTAGTTCGATCCCTGCCAGCCAGTCCAGTGAAAAATCACCAATGGTGTCCCACAGGTATGTTTTTTTTTTTTTTTTTTTGTTAAGTTATTTGATATAATAATGTTTGACAGCTGCTAGTTACAGTCACTTGTGCCAGAGAAGCAGAGAGATCTAAGCAGTTTGTAAACCACTCACATTTTCATTTGTGATTCACTTCCAACATTGTAAACCGACCTGATGCTGCAGTCAGCCAACTAACTCAAACTAAACTCACAGCATTAGCCTGGTAGGGTAACTCGTTAACGGGAGTTGTTTATGAATGTAATTTTAAGATGACCACACTGTACTCAAAAAGTAATCAGCTAGCAAAAATGTATTTTCAAACATTAAAATGATCAGCCAGTGGGGAGCTTGAAAGAAATCCCAATGAAATGCATAAGGATTCATAATAAAATGACACTGTCAAAGAAAAGACATTAATGTTAATTGCAAAGGCCTTTATCTGAAATCGCCTGTCATAAAAATAAAAAAAACTGTCATGTCAGTTCAGATGAGTTCATCTCGACATGGTGGGCTCATTTGAATAAGAAACAGACTGCTGGGACACACTCTCTGATCTCAGTCACCACTTTAGTGCTGCAGTCTGATCTCAGGAACCTCACAGTAGCTACAGGCTGTTGGAGGTAAGAATAAAAGGCCTGGCTGTTCTCCAGCTGTCTGTGCAGAGCTGACCTGCACATGAACCTCAGGCAGCAACAGTATGTTTGACTTCCCTCCAGATGTTTAACAGCAAATGTTTTTTGTAAGTGACACACTAGCCTCAGAGTGATGGAAGTACCATCTAACTGTCCCATTAACTGCAATACAAATTCAGAAGCAGGACTTTCAGAGAAAAGCAGAATTTTTTTTTTCCTTTTCGATCCTGTTTTCACATTTTTGTCTCTAGGAACACCAAAACCACACAGACGTGCTCAGGAAGGTCTTGTGCCATTAACAGTGTAAAAACTGTTCTGACATGAGGCACAGTTTTTAAATAAAAACGTTGTATGAGAGGTTCACTGAGCCATTTCTCCAGGTATTGTTCAGCTACAGCTTCAGACTTTTCTTAGCAGCCAACAATGCAGTGTAGCTGAATCCATTTCTCACTCAGTAGAAACTAAGCAATTAAAATCACCATGGAAACCTCCGAGTGCAGGTCAGGACAAACATCTGCTTCAGATCACTTGATTAGACAACTTCTATGATGGCAGGCAAGCAGGCAGACAGACAGGCAGGCAGGCAGGCAGGCAGCAGACAGGCAGACAGGCAGGCAGGCAGGCAGGCAGGCAGGCAGGCAGACGCAGGCAGGCAGGCAGACAGACAGGCAGGCAGGCAGGCAGACAGGCAGGCAGACAGGCAGGCAGAGTTAGTTGCAGCTCTATTTTATACGGTTGCTGCAGTTGCATTTCAAACAATGAAGCGCAGCTTCAGTCTTTTCTTAGCAGCCAACAACACAGTTAAACTTCAGCAATCCCACTGCAGTTTCTGTAGAAGTTGCATTGTCAAGTTTAACTAAATCATCATGAGTCACGGCAGTACTTTACTACATAGTCTGTACCATAATTATTAAGTGTTACCACATTATGGCATGCAGGCATGTCATACATGTGATTGACATAGGTGTGACTGAAATTTAGTGACAGTCTTCTGATCACAGTGGGCTTATTTTTTTCGGCATTTTATGTACCACATAAAGTCAAGCATGATTTTTTTTTCTCCCTGTGAGTTATTTTTGCTGTTTCTCTCACACTCAGGCTATCATTTTCACTGTGGCTAACATCATTCAGGTCTTTTTTTTAAGCCCTTTTCCTCTTCCCATCATTTGTTGATTAGGACTTCAATTTTCATGCAAATATGATGTACATTTAAAATTATATTTTCATGGTTCTCACTGAAAAGCTATTAATCCACTTTCTTGGGTGTCAGTGGATACACAGGTAACCCCTGCTCCAAGCTGTTTAGCTGTGGCTCAGCTGTTGCTGTCTTTGCCTACAGTTTGATGCTGGTACATTCATTTAGAATGGCAAGTAAACACCTATAACATACAGATGGGTGACAAATTAAAGGGCAAACCTGAAAAGTGAGTGGAGAAACAGGATGATAATGCCTCCGTCCATAGGGCATGAGTATGAAAATGATGTGCTATAGCTTTTGCAGTCAACTTTGTGTTGGTTTTTCCTTTAATTTGTCGGCTGTCTGTAGGTGTCTGGATAAACTGGTTACACAAAGTTAATCCACACCTTCTTCTGTAAATACGGTGAATTGTTGATGAAGTTGCCAGCAATTTAGTTCACCAGCTTACAGAGATGATTTTTTATTTT
The DNA here is from genome assembly GCF_046630095.1 of Trachinotus anak. Taxonomy (NCBI): domain Eukaryota; kingdom Metazoa; phylum Chordata; class Actinopteri; order Carangiformes; family Carangidae; genus Trachinotus; species Trachinotus anak. The sequence continues at coordinate 2,836,502 of NW_027273859.1, read as the reverse complement.
ATTTTTCCAGAGTTCGAGCCCCGGCAGCAGCAGAATTGTGCTTCATCAATGACTGTAAAGAGACGACTTCCAGGAGCTTCACTCATCAACCCAGGAACTAAAAAGTAAAGTGTATCTCTCATAAACCTTTCACAGTATCCACATTATACAGGTCTGTGAATGTAAAGCAACAGCTGTTCATCTTTTTTGCAGGAAGCTGCAAGCAACTGGCGTGGCTTTTGATGATGCAGATGAAGACTGATACTTAAAACAACACCTCCATGTTATGACACTGCTGCTGTACAACCACCAAGGAATGTTCTTTTAGTTCATTAATATAACATTATGAAGGTGATGCATATTTTTTAAATTACAGCTACTTGACTACCTTTATGGTATATGACAATGATAATGCAAACTTGAACAGTGATTTTTAATGGTATTTTAATATTTTGAAGGTGATGAGTGTCTTATTCCCTTGCCTCCCCCACAGTAATTTCTATGATATTATGATGAATTTAATTTAATTTAAACTGGGAATGAAATAAAGAATACGTTGTAACATATTTGCTCTGACTGTGTGTAAAATGAGGAGCATTGTACTACTTGAAGCAAATTATTCTTGATCGTTAATAGAAATAAAGGTTAAATTATCCAAGCTGCTCACATTCATTTGTGCAAACTAAACATTATGTGTTGGGCTAGATGCCTTGTTTTCTAGAGGGGACATTAATAATAATAATTAGGACAGCATGGTGATGCAGTGGTTAGCACTGTCACCTCACAGCAAGAAGGTTCGGGGTTTGAATCTGTTGGACAGTGGGGGCCCTTCTGTGTGCCTCATCCAGTCTGCCTCAAACTTTCACGTGTGGCAAGAATCCCAGCCTGTCTCTTTAATGTTAGAGTCAGAATCAGATTTATCTGTCACTCTGCATACACCAGCCAGGTGGGTATATTGTCTGCCCCAAACTTCAGTTCCTTACTAAAGACATTTGCATGATGATATGGAGTCATAGTCACAGCACACCTACTGACAATAGGAAGTAACCCTTTAGTGACAGTCGTTATTTGATTTACATGAAATTTTCATGGTCGGGGCTATATTTGATGTATAGGAACACAATTCATTGGTGTGTGTGTAGACCATGGATAATACATCCATGGTGTAGACCTACAAAACATGCACAACAGCATGTCCACCACTGCACAGTCCAGGTTGGAAGTAACATCTTTACTCATCAGGGTGTTTTCCAATGATTGTGAAAGTACGCGGCTGCATTATTTGGTCTCCTGCCAGCACTACTGACGCGTGCAACAATGCCCTTCTCAACACTGCTTGCAGCCTCAGTTATTTTTATCTTTCCATTGGTAAAAGTTGTACTACAGCTCACGCTGCAAAATGAATGTAAGAGAAATTATCAGGGGAGGCACAGAATGGTGCACACATGTAAGACACCAAAAATGACACGTCCAGGAGCAGTTGGCACTATAATCAAAGAAAAGGTGTTTTGGCCATAAATTCCCACATTGTACATTGTACATTGTACATTCAAAAACCTTATATGCCTTTGCTGGCTGGACTGCAACAGTAGGGCCAGCCCTATAATCGTGAATGTCCCTGACTGACTGACTGACTGACTGACTGAATGAGTGATGGTTGTTCCACCACTGCTCAGTGGAGTGTGGAGCCAGTCTACCGAGCCACTCTGGTTTCCTGGTTGCATGGGAAAAGCAGGGAAGTGGAAGAGCACTTAAACTGAGCCTCACCTCCATTACTGCAAATAAACTACTTTCCTTACATGTATCATTATTACTAAAGGAGGCATCAGTAACAAGGCTTCATACTAACCACAATGACCAATTCTACATATAAAACTGAAGGAGTTAGATATAAAGACCTGCCTCTAATACAGGTCTGTTGCATTCTGGAGTTGGAAGTAAATAAAAACTAAACTATTTTGGATCCCAGACAGGGTCTGGCCTTTGGCCCTTTGCTTTCTCTCTTATAAGGCAAAAGCCTTAAAAAAAAAAAAAAAAAAAAAAATAAGAAAGATCTCATCTAACTTTCTCTCTGAGTGATCAAGTAAATGCGGCTCCATCTTTGTCTTTCATTTATATGTTTGACGACGTTGCAGTTATGAAATCAGGATTTGACCAAAGGCCACATACCAGGTTTTGTCCTGGTTTCTCGTTAGCTGACTATGTAGCTGAATCTCCTGATACAGGCCATGTCCATTTCTTCCTATATATTAATTTTTTTTTCAAAATTGTGAAATATGCTAAATCTACTTTTTCTAACTCCTCCTTGGCTTTGAGTCTGATCTGCACAAAACTCTGCACATACAACTATGGACAGTCATGATCAAAAGTTCTTACAAAATTTACAATAATCCAAAAAACTTACAAGTTATACAACAACTTTTTGTAGGTTCCAGTCAAAACAGCAAGTGTTATATGTCTTGGCAACAATTGCTCCTATTAACACGAAGCTTATCCCAGTACTTTCTCACATCACTCTGAGGCTGTGTACCAAATTTGGCACCAACTGGCCACAAACATGAACAGTTTATCTCATAGTTGGCAGCATGGATACGTATGAAATCTGATTCTGTCATCTAGGATCAGTGCTCAGTCCATGTATTCGATTTGGTAATGACTGGGCTCCTTAGCCTCTGCAAACGGAGAGCCATTCTGGGATAAAGTTGCTTAGATCTTGATGACATTCAGTGGTATCATTGCTCTTATCATTCTGTAAATAATACATATTTTTACCTCTTTTTTTGCCAGACAGGAAGTCACCCACTTCAGATTTCATGTGTCAATTTCGATTACATATTCCAATTGGACACGGTTGCAAGGGGTGCTCAAAAACTCGCAATACTTTCTACATATGCCAGAAGTGGCATAACTTGATATCTGATATTGGTCTTGGGCGTAGTTGTGGCAATATGGCTTGAACGCACCCCCTAGAAATTTTCAACCAGGTAGGTTGGCCTCATGTTTCACCTGGATGTACGAAAACTGGAAGGCATGTGTATCATATTTGGGTCTACAAATACCCTCTTGGAACAATACTCTAAACCCAACAAGAAGTAAGGCATTTTGAATTTGGTGCACTATTTTTTTAAATATTCTTACACTGACAAAAGTTGTACTGCAGCATACTCTGTAAAAATTATGTAAGTGAAATTATTAGGAGTGAACAATGGTGCACACATCAGTCACAAAAAAATGACACATTTTCACCCACAGGTGGCACTAGAATCAAGGTAAAGGTGTTTTGGCAAGCATTTTGCACATTCAAAAACCTTACGTGCACACATCATGCACTGAATCTCATGATGTGGGCCACACCTATTTCCACCTTCATATCGTAATAAACTTACCAGATGAATGACACAGATAAATAATATATATTGTTCTTCATATAAATGAAAAAAGTATCCAATGCATTAAGAAACAGCTTCAAATCCATAATTTTATCCTATTTGACAGGATAGACTGTGACTCACAGACACAAACAGGTGTCTAACAGAAATAACATGCTGACTTTTTTACAGCAGCAACAGCATGACTTTCATTCAACCTGCATGTGACCCTGACAGAAATGGACAACTCTCATCCAGCCCTCTGCGTTCAGATAATCCCCTCTTGGAAACTTTTCAAATTTGCACTAAAGCCCCTGACATCAATCCAAATAAGGACAACATCTGGACTGAGAAATCTTTCTGTCTAGAGCCAAAGGACGGACATCCACATGCCAAAATGTGAGATTATGACACAGTTAATGTCAGTTGAAAGAAAATACCACAGACAGTCACTTCATTAAGATAAAATTAACACAATTATGTCAATATACTTTATTCACTGTGTACCTCAGTAAGAACATCACTGGAATATTGTAAGAGATCCCAAAGGTATCATAAATACCACTGGTCACTCTCAAAATCATTAACTGAATGACACTGTAAAATAAAGTTGTATTGATTTATTTAATGTTTGCTTTTAGGGGGACAAATGGATGACATGGACGAATGCCACATATCACAGCACTTACAGCATAAGCTAATTTCCCACATCTGTCTGTAGGCGGGCTTTAATACAAATACACGGCTCAACAGGGAAACACATACAAACAGCACAGAACACAAATCACTGTAGTAACAAAATCACAGTCAGTCTGCAGTCAGCTAGCTGCTAGCTGTTTGAAGCTAAGTGTCAGCATGATAACAGGCTCAGGGTCAAAATGGTATGATGCTAATGTTAAGCAGGTACACTATTTACCATGTTCACCATTTTAGTTTAGCTTGTTAGCATTGTAACATTTTCTAATTCTCACTAATGGGATGATGAGAACTAGGAAAACCATTGCTTTATGGAAGCTGGCTTTGAGGACAAGGGCATTGTCATGATGAAACCGGAAAGGGCCAAACACAAACTTCTACTCAGCACACTAAACACAGAGGACGGTGCCTCTTGTGGGGGCTGTACTGCGACTCTCTTTTATGGAAAATAGTTAAGGTTTGTCCCAAAAGTCACTAGAGGGGTTGCTAAGTGCTTTATGAAAAGAAATGCCACTAAAGAGGTCTTAAAGGTCATTAACTCCAGTGTCAAAGTTGCTAAGTTGACAACACTGGAAAGGCAAAGCTCCTATGTACCAGTCAAGGCGGTAGGAACACATCCATCCGATTGCTATCCAACCCAATCTCACTTCAGTCTGAGGTAGGAAATACATAAATAAATAAATGTAAAAATGCGGAAATAAATAAATGTGTAAGAAATAAATGAAAAAAATGCAGAAATAAATGCAGAAATAAATAAATGAATGTAGAAATATAGGAAAAATTTATAATTAAATGTAGAAACGCAGAAATAGCATTTTTTCAGTACCATCTTTTTTTTAAATTTTGCATTTATTTATGTATTCAATTATATATTTCCACTTGTATTTATTTATACTTACGTAATATGGGCCCTCATATCCATCTTGGTCTCTCTCTGTATTTTGGCCATTAAGGCATTTTGATTGTGAGACGTTCTAACTGTGTAACCGTTGGTAAAGAGAACTAAGAGCAGTTTTGAAAAAGTGAGGGGGGGGGCTGACATTGGGCGAAGGCGGGGTACACCCTGGACAGGTCGCCAGTCTATCACAGGGTTGACATATAGAGACAAACAACCACTCACACTCACATTCATACCCATAGGCAATTTAAAGTCACCAATCAACCTAAAGTGCATGTCTTTAGACTGTGGGAGGAAGCTGCAGTACCCAGGGGGAACCCACGCAGACAAGGGGAGAACATGCAGACTGGGCCACAGACAGAAAGGCCCCAGGCCTGAGGTTCAAACCCAGAACCTTCTTGCGGTGAGGCAACAGCGCTAACCACCCTTGCCTGTGCAGCACCAGACAAAAAATAGAAAATTGTAGAGGTTTCCGTCAATCAAGTGGCGGCAGCACGGTGCATACAATCAATACAGAACAGGAGCGTTGTTCACACCAGATATCAGGATGGGGAAAGATTTGATCTCAGTGACTTTGATGGCGGTGCCAGATAGGCTGGTTTGAGTATTTCTGAAACTGCTGATCTGGGATTTTCACACAGATGGTAGGGTCAGAATTTGGCATCAGCAGCATGAATCCATGGACACAACCTGCCTTGCATCAGCAGTCCAGGCTGGTGGTGGTGCCATGGTGTATAATATTTTCTAGGCACTCTTTGGGCCCCTTGGATATCAATCAGTCATCGTTTGAATGCCACAGTCTATATTGTTCCTGACAATGTGCATTACGTTATGGCCACAACTTACCATCTTCTAATGGCAACTTCCAGCATGATAACGCACCAAGTTAAAAAACAAGGGTTGTTGAAGCTGGTTTCACAAACATGGCAGTGAGCTCAGTGAGCTCAGTGGCATCCTCAGTCACCTGATCTGAATCCAAATGAGCACCTTTGGGATGTTGTAGAACTGGAGATTGGCAGCATGAATGTGTAGCTGACAACTCTGCAGAAATCTTGTCAACATGGAGCAGAGTCTCAGAGAAACGTTGCCAAAATCCTCTGGAATCCATGCCATAAACAACTGAGGCTGTTCTGAGAGCAAAGGCTTGGTGAATGTATTTTCCCATGTCATGATGCATCTCTATGAATATGTTCATGTCCACAATATTTTTTCTGGGAATGTATGTGTTTTAGCAACCTGAGGGGAGTTTACATTCTATGACAAACCACCTGCAATGTGGGTATTTTACAGGACGATTCCAGTATATGGACTCAGTATGTGAATTTGACAACCTTCAGCCCAGTTAATAAATAAATAAATAAATAAATAAATAAATGAAGGGTTTAGTATTTCTCCAACACTTTACTTCTGGCACTATGGTGGAGGTAGCATTACTACCATCATCTAGGAAAATGTAATTTACAGCAAATGTTTATTCAAAATAATTAAATATAAACGTATGACCTTTCTGGTATCTAGTCAAAATTCTCTGGAAGGCTAAGGGGGTGCTTTCTTTATGCCAGACATACAGTATCAAGGCTTTTCCTTTGAAGGGGCAGACAGGAAGTGTTGGTTTTCGTGACTCTGGTTCGCTTAATATTAAGTTGTCCCCGCTGGCATCCTGCTCCAACTCAGGACATTCCCGAATAAAGCCAAGCAGACACCTTGGGGTGGGGGGGGGGGGCTGACCGGTGCTGACGGCTCACACGGAGAATGACAGACGGATGACAAACAGTGTCGTCACGCATTTTGTTGTCAGTGTGGCTCAGGTCTGCCAGCACCTGCCTCTGCCAGTGAGCTGCCTGCGGTCCAACGAGCTGGTCCGGCGAGCGTCATATCTTTTGTGATCAGCGGAGGCCGGAGGATGGGTTAGACACTAGGTTATTTCAGTCTCGTCGTAGGCCACCGCCGTTATGCTAATGTGGTATATTTAGGACACACTGGAGCAGAAGTGTCGGGCAAAATGGGATTCCTGCACCAGCTCCATCTCCTGCTGTGGAAGAACATCTCCCTGAAGAGGAGGGGGCCGGTAAGACAGGACATTTGTTCATATGGCAGCCTGTGGGGTTGTTTTAATAAGAAGCAGAACAGGTCGTGGTCGGTTGTCCGTCTTTGGAGAAGCAGACGGGCGTCGGTTCAGCCTGCTGCGCTGCTGCATGGCGCACCGCCGTTATCCGAGCAGGCTGCAGCAGGCTCGGGAGGGAGCCTGATCATGATGTTCACACAGGGTTCCTGTCGGGGTGTCGTTTTTCTCTGTGTGCTTATTCTGTCAAACAGGTGTTGTTGTTTGTGGACAAACAACAGTTTAATTCCGGTCTATGTTCATTAGCCTGAATTATGAACAGGCCTGTGTGGTATATAAGCACAGGATGGGTTGTCATGAGGTCAAGTTTTTATTTTATGATATCCACAAGCTGCAGGTAATTTGATAGACCTGGTGTTGCTATCACAGCATTTCAAGATGTTACCTAACCTCAAACCATACCATCCTGCAACTGTCAGACTTCACCTGCAGCACCACCTGATGACTCGTATTCCAGAGAAGAGATCACGATACTGACATGAGACTAATATTTAAGGGGAATATTAGACAGATTGTTTTGTTGTTGTTGCCCCTTTAGTTATGACTGTAGGATTTAAGTTACTACCACTGAGGGTAAGAAGTTATTGTTTTTAGAACTGAATGATCATTTGAAGGTATCTCAGTTCGTTTTTAAATCCAATGTGTTTAGAAGGGTTGGGAAACAACAGAGGCCCAGTGATATATAATCATCATACTTAAGCCCTATACAGTATTATTGCTATTTTGTTTTGTGATATGCTGAATATTGCGATAACATAAGATTAAGTTCTCAGTCTGCTTATCTCACTTGACTCATTTTTATTGGGATTGCAGACGGACTGACCAACACTAACTTATTTTCAACAAATGCAACAATGCAAAAAGTTCAGCAGCTCCCTCAGCAACTGGGGAATTTGAAAGTAAATTAATGTTTAGTTGAAATTTAAATAGAATAAAACACATAGTCTCACATTAAAATAAAAACGTTAAATTAAAATAAAAACATGAACTCTTAAATAAATAAAATGTGATATTGTTTGCTGCTAGCCTTAGGACTAAGAAACTTCAAAGACATTTGGATAAGGGGAAAAGAACGTCAGAATTCTTGGTCAGAAAGAGGAGCTGCTGCTCAGAGGTCAGAGTGCTCCTCTCTGCTGTGATGAGACACGAGCACCTATGATAGACAGGTATTATTTTCCTGTTTGTCCAGAGGGGGATAGACTAGCTCATGTGATCTGTGCCACTGTGTGTGGTTTTCTGTGTGCTAGTGCTAGTGGTGTGACTTCCTAGTATCTTTTCACCTCCTGCTTACCAATGGCATGATGATTTTGGTGAATCAACAAAAAATCACCATAAGCCTGACTAAGCGAGTCTGCTATTCTACATAATAGCAGCTTGGCTGGTGTGACGTGCTGCAGGGATCCTCTTTGTGTTTGTAAGGTACATTTGAGCATTAAGGGCACTCTTACGAATGCCAAAACAGTTGCTTCTCCGTGGTTGTGCCATAGTATGGCACAGGTGCCTTGCTAGGTCACCATACAGTCATGTAAAACATTCAGAACTAAACTGCGCACATACACACACACACACACACACACACACACACACACACACACACACACACAGACACAGTCTCCTGGAAAAACAGAACAGGCACATAAGGCAGCCATCATTAGACATCACAAATGACACTCAGACATTAAAGGGCTGAGCAGCATGAAAATATATCAAACATCATGATGATGCGCTTGTTTGTCCAGTAACTAGATTGAACAAAAATACCATTTTTTGTAAAGTTTCTTAAATAATCTGACAGCGTTCTCCAGCAATGTGATGCTTGGAAAGAGAAGGCTGACAGGGAAAATTAATTTTTCCCTGGTCACCTACATGTCCAGGTAAATGAGGTAGTCATCTATATCAGCAGGTCAGAGTGCTTCCTTGTAATTTCCTTGACAAATTCAGTCAAAATGGAAGGAACAAGACCATCAAGTACTTAAAAAAAACTGGTCTGGCATCTAAATTTGGAACAATTTGGTAAATTAAAAAAAAAAATTAAAAGTTCATATGCTAAACAAAGCTGCAAGTGTCAGTTTGCAGGTTCAAGCCCTTTTGTGTTTACTGAATTGAATAGTAATTTGTCACAGTATTCACTGCTGAAAAAGGTACAATTATTGCTGTCATTACCAATCAACTCTGGTCTTCATATCTTCAAAGATTAGGTTGTGACACTAACAGAAAATTTTACACTGTTACAACATCCATCCAATGACATTGTTTGTAGGGAATTCCCCGAGCACGCTTCTTTGCTGCCGATACAGATCATCTGGGAGTGAGATCCTTGCCTGATACTGATCATTTGTTTTTTGTTATAGCAGCAGGTTTAGCATTCGGGAGATACAACAGGCAGCAGTGTAACCTGGTAAAAGGACCACAAAAAGTCATCCTTATTCAGTCAACAACGCACTTTTACTTTGTTCAACAGAGCAGGACAAAAAACTCCTAAGAAGCAAATCCTTCATCCAACAAGAGGACCTGATTATTACACCACTGCACACTTCAAACAAGACACACACATTTTAAATTGCCCACCTACCATCTAAAGTCTGACCTTTCTTACTTTCCTTCATGCAAAATTGTAAATCGCATCATCATATGAAATCTGCCCAGCAACTGCATGGTTAGTATGGTTACTGTACAGAGATAGAAGTGCATTATTTGATAGATTGCCCTAATTGTTTCCATTATGACTCAGTGTATTTTACCTGGCAACACACTGAATAAGTAATGATTTATTTTACTGCAAAGTTCATCACGATCCAAAAAAAAAAAATTCTGACAGCTGACGCTTGTTAGCTTACCATTAACTGTCAAGATTAAGATGCACTATTTAGAATAGATGAGTGTCTGTAACCCATTAAAAAGAAATACACAGGGGTTAAAGTGGACCATCAGGAGTGTCTCAACAGAGAGTGATACAGACGAACACACACACACACACACACACACACACATTTTACTTTACTAGTATTAATTGGTCACAATTCTTCTTCTTATTGTAGGCCATTAGGACAGAACAAAACAAAGCACAGTTTCAAAGTAAAGTATAGTACAAGGTCATATGAAAAGGATTTGTGGTCCACCTGTTGGCAATTGACAAACTTAGTTCAACATAAATGTCACCCAAGTACATTAACTTTCACCAGGCTCTTCCACATGTTTGGAACTGGTGGTGTCCCTTATTGAGCAATTTCAAAATAGTTCTACATACGTGGTTCTTTATAATAGTTTGACAAACAATTTCTCATTAATATTCTGATTTGTGTAATGCCATGTAGGCTTGGCTTGATATACGGCCAACGCTACTGCCACGCTCCTTTTTTTTTTTTTTTTTTTGCATTCGTAGTCTCCCTCTAGTTGTAGACTTGAATGAAACCTTCAGAGCTAACTTGTCTGGCTTACCTGTATCATTTTGTGCTTTTACACTTTACACTTTTTTCCCATGGAGCACTTGCAGATACATACTTTATTAACACTGCATGTCATACAGCAGTACTTATGAATACACGTTGTCCATTCAAGGTCGCTAAAACATAAATATTGCAGCATTGATTATGTATCAATGAAATTGAAACAGCGGTGACCTACTAAATTTGACACACCTTATCTTTCACAAGGCACCTCTCCACTATTCTCCAAATCCTGAAGGACTTGGTTCAAAACTAGTAAATCGATTTTCTTAAGTGATTGATAAGTTATTAAAAAAAACATTTATCTAGGAGAATGTGACTCCTGAAATTGACCAAGCGACCATGTAAAGAGAAGACTTCTCCCTCAACAGTGCACTTTAATTGTGCAGTGATGTTACAGAGTGGAGCTTCCTCCCTCCTCAATGATCATTTGCCAAGCGCAGAAACCAGCTTGCAGAAAGCACTCAAGCTTCATTTTGGCAAAATAACATACACAAACAAACAATTGCAGCAGATGTGTTCTTATCCACTGTACTCCAAATCTGGATTAAATGCATTTGTAATAATTCCCAAGTATTTCAACTCATGTACAACCAGAGGTTTCTCACACTGGACAAAAAAACTCAAGGTCAAAATCCAAATTCGTCCTTTGAAAAAACATAATGTTCTCTTGACATTGAGAGAAACATAGCTTTTCTGTAGTACAGCCTGTTGTTTATCTTTCACATGCACTTAATCTGAGAAGTTTCACCAGGGGGACAAAGATCTTGGAGGTCGTTGCAGCAGTTGACTGACAATGAACCTGTTTCGATGTCAGAAACTGTACACGCCTCAGTGTGCAAGCAGTCATTTAAATTTACTGATGCCATGTTAAATGGAAATGTAAAGTGTGAAATTGTGGTTTATTTCACCAGTGCAGTATGTGATTAGTTTTAGATCCCAGGTATTTGTCTACATGAATCAGACAAACATGTTTTGTTTTATAGAGCAGGTAGAGGAGCCAGACACTATGAATAAATCAGAAATCATGAATAAATGTTATGATCAGTCAGCAATAGGCCTGGTTTTGAATATTAATATCTATTTAGACTGGATTAAAATGCACAAGATGACTAATTCTCCTTTTACTATAATTCACCATGTCACATCAGTGTATGTGATGGAATTGTGGAAGTTGTGTGCCTGAACGCGTCCTGTGCAGACACAGAGGGAGCAGTGACGCTGCTGCTCCTCTGCTATATGCTTCTCATGCGACGCCTCCCATGTAGACACAGTGGAACTGTAGTTGTGCAAGTTTTTGGATCTGTCCTCAAGCTTCCTGATCTGTATCACCACCTGATGCCATTACTGGTGTCCTGGTAGATGATAGTGCTTGTGTTTGTGTGTGGGGGCTGAGGGTTGAGGGTAGGAGGCAATTATTTATAGCCCATCTACCTTTGGAAATCAAACTCAGAGGAGGCACAAGAAATGAATTAGAGAGCCTCTCTAATAAGAATAGCAAGAGCTGCATCATCCCTGCCTATAGATTTATAATCATGCTGCCTTGGTTTGGTCTCACTACAGCTGTCTACAGGACTGATGATCAGAGCAGAACCATCTCGTGAGCACCAACTGGCCCAGTTGTATAAAGAATCCAAAAATGAGCAAGAAGGATTTCTTTGAGGAAGGTAGACATATACTGTACATAACAGAATTTAAATTTAAATCTAAAAAAAAGTTAACAACTACATTTTCTCAAATTTAAGTTACTTGCTTTACCTGAGTATTTATGTTTGATGCTACTTTATACTTACTGCAGTATATTTTAGAGGGGAATATTATACCTCTTATTACTCCACTACTTAAATCAGACACATACTATGCAGATAGGTCTTTGACATTAAATGTATGATGACACGATAGAATATGATGCATTATAGATTAAACTACCCAGCATAAAGCAGTTAAAGGTAGCTGCATCAGTCAGCATCAGATTAGCTTGTTTTAGCAGATGGATTGGAAGTAGGGAGAAACTGCTAGCCTAGCTCTGTCCAAATATACTGTACCTACTAAAACCTCTGAAGCTCAGATGATTTGTTCTGCTTCATTTATTCAAAAACCTTTGGTTTCTAGTAGGGCTGCAGATAGAGCTTATTTTAGTTGTCGAGTATTCCATTGATTAATTGAGTAGTCGGATAAAAACTATTTTTGTCTTATTAAAGCATAAGACATAAGAAAACACATGTCGTCAGGCAAGACACTGAACCCCACTGCCCCTGATGGCTGTTCCATCAGTGTATGGGTGTGAGGTGTGAGTGAATGGGTGAAAGTATTGTAAGGCACTTTGAGTGGTCAGTAAGACCAGAAAAGTGCTATATAAGTGCACTTTTACCATTGAATTTGAAATGAAGAATGACGCTACCATCATGAAAAAAAGCCTCAAAAACCTTAGTTAACAGGAGGATTACATGCAGGAGGGTAGAATTAGGTTGCATACATAGAAACACTAGTGCAAAACTTGCATCATTCCATGCTCTGTCATCCCTCAGTGAATAGTGCATGGTGATGTGCTGTAAAATTGGGCTACACCTCTTGCAGTAAAACTACCGAGGAGATGAGATCTAATTCAGTCCACTGAAAGGTCCACCATTAGGCGTCCCCGTGGAGACAAATATCCAATCACAGTTTGAAAGCCAGTGGAGGAAACATGAGACTCAGCAGCGGAGCGGCCAGCTGAAGGTAGAAAGGCTTCTTCTGTTCTAATTGATCAGGATTTAACCTCTTGTTGGGGTCGTTAATACCTTGAGAATTGTTGAGGTCACATGTGAGTCGTTGACCCACCAGGCCAACATGTGAGCCATTACTTCCACATCAGTCACAGTGTGGATGGGTGTTAAGGTGCTTGAGAAGAGATCTCAAGACTGAATTGCAAGTAGCTGATAAATGTTGTTGTAGACCACCTCTTCTGTTTGGTGATGGCTGTTCCAGTTTGATGTAGATAACTTTTTTCACTCCTCTTTCAACCCATTTGTCTTCTCTGGCCAAAATGTTTACAATGTACACTCAAATGAGTGACACTTGTCCTTCAGATGAAGGTGGACTGCTGAGTCCTGACCTGTGCCATGCACTTGTGAAGTGGTTGTTTTGTTTCCCCAGAGTACGTGTCTGTGCAGTCTTCTCTGCATTAGCCAGTTTTATGCAGTAGCATCACTACAAGTAGCGGTGTTAGTAGTTGAACCACGTTGCTCAGTAGCATGGTGGTAATGTTGCTGCTTTCTGAAGCAAATAGCTTCTCAGTATATTGATCAAATAGTGGGGTTGTTCAAGCATGGTGGATCTTTCTGGTGCAGTTTGAAATAAAGCTAAGGATGTGACAGCGCTGCCATACGTGGATGTATATGCATAGCTGCAGAAGCACTTTCACATGACAGTGACATCATCAAGCTAGAGGGAATCTGTAATACACACACACACACACACACACACACACACAAATATGGATGAACATTCATATATTTGACAATCACAGGTTATATTGAAATTACCTTCTTTTTTTTTTAACCCAAGTATCTGTTTGACGTACACTTCTACTGATCACTGAGGTAGCACTGACTTGGCATGAAGTTGGTCCCATTAGATAAAAAAAAAAAAAGTAGCTTCTGATGTAGTGAACTACTTTTGCCACGTTGATGGAACGTAGCTTGTTATATTTCTCTGCAGGTAGCTTCAGTGTAGTGACGCTCCATTTAATGTGGATTAACTGATAGCTTAGCTCACGACTCTTCTCAAGTAGCTCAAATAACACTGAGATAAACCAAATATGTAGCTATAGGAATATATAATATTTTATTCGAAATGTAGTGAGTGATCAAACCACAGCCTGAATATTTATTTTATTTATGCTGAGTGCAAAATTAAGAAAGTGAATCTGACCTCAAAACGAATGTGGCACACAGTTGACAGTAACCACACACTGCTCAGCTCTTTTAATGATAGTTGTATAGCAGGGTAAAACACGCTGGCTGGGTATGTATGAATACTGCAGAGAGCTGGGAGATACAGAAATTAAAAAAGGAGAGAAAGGAATACAACGAAACTTCACAGGAGAGCAAGAAGCCATTTGCGGAGAAGAGGAGGAGAAGAGAGGGGACAGTAGTGGATAAGAGAAAGAGAAAGCTTTTAAGATGGAGGGATTGAAGGAGAAAGCTGCTGACTGATAAGGGAGCTTGCAAATCTGTAGCAAAAGGTTAACTGAGAGCTAAATGAATTATAAATGCTATATGTAAAGTCTAATAGACTAGCAGCAAGTTCACTGAGGCCTGGCGTTTGAGAGTAGAGATGATATCAATAAATCCTGTGAGTTAAGTGTGCTGCAGCTCTTCCTCTGGAAGGCACTTAGTTTTTTAACATTTCAATATTGTTCCTAATGGTGTGAGATTCCTGGATTCTGTCTAGAATGAGTGAATTTAAAAGTGGGTGGGAGTTCTTGTAATAAAATCAGCTGTGTGTGAAGATGGGTTTTGAAGTGTTTTCTTCAAATACATTTAAGTTATTAAAATCAATCCAGTGTATATATTTGACAACTGAACAGCTCTGCAATGCACTGAGAAAAAAAATCCTGAATTCAATCCAAGTTCCTTAATGTTTATTATTATAATTTTATAACAAAGTAAACATACTAAAATACTTGTACATGGCTCTTCTCACAGTTCCACTTACAGCAATGGGATAACATGGGGCAAACATCTGAACTCCAAAGGTCTGGTAAAGTCAAAAGCAGTCTCATCTGATAAGATACCATGTAGGTGGTCACACACTTTGTTGAGAGTGTAGGGTGTACCGTGGCTCCAAAAGGTCCAAAAGATGGTGAAAACCTGTATTCTCTACCAGAGAGATGGGCTGGCCACCCTGAGTGATGGATCCTGTTACCAGCTGTGTAACCTTCTTCAGCCTTGTGCTGTTATGATAGATGTGGATATTACCCCAGAGGTTGAAATAAAACCCACAATAAAGTCCAAATCCTTAAATTCAAGTGCAAGAGCAGAGATGTGGCAACCAGGGAAGCATGGACCAATAAGCAGCGTGAACAATATTTATTACAGAAATTTAAAATCAAGAGGCCAGGCCTAGATAAAAGGAACTAAAATGCTAAAGGATTAATAAAAACAAACTAAAAGTCCATAAAAAAAACAGTCCCAAAGTCCCTTAGCTTAGATGTAGATATAAGGCACAGGGACGTGGCTGCTCGTGGGGGAGGTAGATGGAAGGGGGTCAAGTCAGTCTCAACAGGGGAAGGGCACTGCAGCACTCTCTGCTAAGGGGCTCGTTCCGCTAGGCCACTGTTAATGACGTCAATCCTCCTTGTGTCAACTGCGACATTCAATTCCCAGCAGTCTCTGAACTTGTACAGACACACAGTCATTCCCAGAATGTGATGCTCACTCATACATACTCACTGTTTTCCGTGTTGTGCTGTGTATTCGAGTGTCCCTCCGGTCAGGTCTACCGCCAGCTTCCAGGCCCCTCAACCTGTCGCTGGTTTGCTGCTACTGCTCACTGGTATCTGACGCCGCTGCTTGCCACAGCACAACTGTTGATCACCGGCGTATCCTTCCAGATTCAAGGGCCCTTTCATCTTGCATCTGTTCAAGATTAAAAACACTCACAGCAATAAAACAAGATATAAAAATGCACTCAAATGCACCAGTGCACACAATGCATAAACACACAATAAATAAAACTGCACACAAGGTTTAAAAGACTTAAAACAGATTCATAATAATAAAACCATCCTTCACCTGTGTGACACTGTCTCAAAGAAATCTCCCTCTCCTTTTAAAAGTATCGGTGCAGCCTTTGTCTGAGTTACCTGAGTGAACTCTCTGTATTCCATGGCTCTATTACTGCCGCCTCGCGAAATGCTCGCATTACCCACGTTACAAGTGGCCACTGGACTGCTGTTGCTTTCCAATTTCAAATATTTCCACACTGACGACATTTTACCCGCGTTCCTGTCACAGATTGTGCTCTCAGTTTATGACGCCTGCGTGACAGCTGCCGTAACACAAAGGATCGGGGTTAGGTTCACGTGCAATAACAGCAAAACTGATCAGTTAAAAAATGCCTTGATCAGCACCCTGTCGTACACACAGCAGAGTGAAAACTAGTTTAGATTTTGCATTACTTTAGATTGTTCTAACAAAACTACATTGACAGAAGAGAGGACCATAGTTTTGTAGCTAAACTAATAAGGAAGGTAATGTTACCTGGCATAGCATTGGCAAGCATCCACATAAAGTAAATCCACTGTGCGAGCAAACTTATGTTCTTCGGTGTTTGTGGCTCGAAAACCTTTTGAATGTTGTATGGACGGGGGCACACTGGATGGGTGGCGTGTGCATCACCGCTGCTGTTGCTGATCTGCTGTGGAAAAAACACGTGTGCATTCACACCGGCTGCCTGTCTGCTGCATCAGTGCTGTCGACACACAGTTTACAGGAGACTTGATTTCTCTTCTCCACACGCAGCTGCTAAAATGGTTAAAAAATATATTTATATATTTTCATGTCTGTGTCATATTCAGATTCAGCCTAGACATAGAAAACTAAAGTGGAGGGTGTCTGTTTCGTGCAATATTATTAGTATGATGTCAATATTACATCAACAGGGCTTTTCTCTGTCTGATTTTATGTGCACCACAAAACAGATGCTGAACTTCCAGTTTTACAAATAGCATAGCCTACTCCCTGATTACTGTTTCTGTTACCATCTCAGTGAGAAGAATGGTGCTGCTTTTTCTGAGACATTTTCATAGTTCTAGGTGGTTGGAAACAGCATCAGCACTTTAAGAGCAGAGTTGGTCGGCTCAGGATGCTCAGGTGGGATGTGGACCTAAAGATCTGTCAAACATTTCTCCCTGAAAGTTGTTTTCAGTGTTCTGACTGATGCAGTGTCCACGAGGCTGTAAACTTCTCTCGGCAGAAGTTTGGAACTGCTTTGGCGGCTGTGGCCAGAGAGGTAGATCAGGTCATCTACCAATCAGAAGGTCGGTGGATCCCCTGCTCCTCTAGCATGTCAAAGTGTCCTTGGGTGAGATACTGAACCCCAAATTACCTCTGATGGCTGTTCCATCACTGTATATGTATATGTGTGTGTGTGTGTGTGTGTGTGTGTGTGTGTGTGTGTGGGGGGGGGGGGGTTTCTGATCTACTCACTGCCTGTATCTAATTCTTAGAAATAGCGAGGGCCTTGCCGTTGTTCCTTGAAGCCAGCAGCTGTGTCTCCGTCCAGCTCCTCTCTGGCAGTGAGGTAAAAATCTGGCGAACATTGGGAGACAATCCGCTTCTTGTGCCTGTACCTGACATATCATGGCAGATTTGTCTCATTCTCACTGTCAGCAGACTCATCCAGTTGGAGCGAGAAGAACTGGCACTGGTGTAAACGTGTCACCTGCTTACCTTCAATATTTTCAGACAGGGAGTGATCACGAGGCACAGAGAAACAAAGGTTAGTCCAGAGAAAACACACCAGGAGAAAAACACTCCTCTAAACAGCCAAAAGTGCCGGGTACCAAACAGGCTGATGCAACAATCTGACAAAGAGTGGATGGGGTTTAAATACCTCTGAACTGATGAAGTGATGGATGGAAGACACAGATACACACACACACACATACACACCTGCACATACACAAAGAGAGACAGACAGGGGGAGACAGGAGACACAAGGGAAAAGACCTGGGTCCTGGTGTTGACTGTGACTAAAACACCGCACCTGCTTACCTCTTTTCCGGCTTCCTCTCCTCTCCGTCTTCATTTCAGTTCAAAATAAATGAAAACGATACTAAATATCCTCAGAGTTGGGGCAGGAGGGTGGACTGAGAGAGAAATGGAAACACATTTCTTTTGAATCAGTCACACAGAGGAGACGGCTGTTACTGATTGTAAACAGTCAAACCACAGACTTCACAAAGCACTTCACAAGTGCTGATATACGTTTTTTTTAAAATGGACATTCTAGACTGGTTTTAGGTTGTGGATTGGTGTGGTCATGATTAAATCTTGTTCTTGATATTGCAGGGTACATTTCTAATAAAACTTCATATTCAAGTAGCTATAATGAACATTTTTATAGTAATAATAAATGGAATGACAGTGTGAAAATGTAAAAGGCTCTTAGGAGTGAACCTACACAGAATTATCACTCCCCTTAATATCTTTATAGCAAGTTTCAGCTCATTGCTTTAGCTGTCAAACACACAAAATTACTGTTCTTCTTCACTCTCACCGCTCACAAAGCTTTGTTTCTAGTCACAGACTCCAAAAAGTCACTGTACACGTCATTACCTCAGCACCCAACAGCAGAGAGACAAAGTTCAGTTCAGTTCAGTTGTTTAATTCAGTTTTTGATGGTGAATAGGTAAAATATATAGATTAGGACAAAAGCTCAACACACCTCAACTTCAGCTCTTCTTCACTGACTGACTGATCAGAGAAAAAGCCTGTACTTGTGCTTACATGCATTCATGTTATGGTGTCTACTAAATGATCCTGTATTTAAAAAAAAAAAAAATAAGACTATACATTGCTTATACAGATAGGGAGGTTGCTCTCTTAACAGTTCACCATCAACAGATGAATTTCATGCCTTTTTAATTTATGCAAAATCACATACTACTCACACACAGTCCTGTGGTTGGTCTGCTTTGTTTTCACACCACAAATTAACTGCACCAGAGTCTGGGAGTGGACAGAAACCCTCCAGGATGTGTCGATGATTGTATGGGCGGGAACCTGACCATGGATGGATTACTGAATGGGCCTACAAAGAGATGCGAAACAATCCCAAAGATACCTAAAATGACCAGAGAGAGAACCAAAGCAACTACAAATAGATGCAAAATGAACACAAAAAGACACAAAATGACCACACAATGACAAAAAATGCCTTTAAAGATGCGTATTGCCCCGAAAGAGATGCAAAACCACCGAAAGAGATGTGAAACAACCACACAAAGACACAAAATGACCTAAAACAGATGCACAATGACCAAAATACATGAAAGACCACCAACCTCTGGTTGCAGAGCTCAGGGATGGAAAGACACAGTCTCAAGAGAGTGCATCAGGAGATAAATGGGAAACTGTCAGTAATGGTGTCCTGCCAGTTCTTCCTCTGTGTCATTCCTGTAAATGATTGTCTAGCCTGATGGTGAGGGAAACAACAGAAGTCAGGTCAGTAGGCTCCTCACAAGAGGCCAGTTCATCTTTTAACTGTTCACAGTGCTCCGTCATTCTAGCACACACGTCTTTCTTTTGGACAGAATGTAAAACTCAGGACACAGACAGAGACGGTTCACAGGAATTGCTGTCATTTTTTGATAAGCGCTGCCATGAGGAGTCATGAAGTAGTGACTGTAGTAAGTCAGATTGGCTGGGGAATCTGTTTTTATAAAAATATTTGACCACAACAAGAGGAAGGAATATAATATATTCCTGTACTGATGTTTTGATTACTGATTTTATTGGGCTTCTGTTAATACATCCAACAGACTGAATGTCCTTTAGTTCAATCACTCGAGGACAAGTTCATGTTCATCAGCTTTAAATGAAATTGTGGAACAGTTGTTATACTTTGAGCCCTGTTTTTGGGCGAAGTGCCCCTTTAGAATATAAGTATGATTAGAGGGAGAGGCTGTAGTGTGTGGCAGCCAGACTGAAGATGACACATCCATTTAGGAGGAGCGAGTTCCTCCCACAAAGGGGAGAGGAGGGAGCGGAATAAAGGGCTCTCAGTTTGGATGCACATTTTACTGCAGCATGGATTACATCAGGTTGTTGTGGATGTTGTGAAACGATACTGTGCGTTGACCAGGAGCGGGTGTCTTTTGAATTTTATTGAATCAGATTACAATACCACTTCTCCTTATTGATTCTCATCTATACCCTGTTTCTATTCCAAAATGTTTGTAGAAAACAAAATATCTATAGTCTTCGAAGTATTCTCTGAAAATTCACAGAGATAATACCATTTACTATTTAACAGTATTTAATATAATAAAAACATGCACATATGTTCTTTAAAAATAGATAAAGATCAATCAAGAGCAGTCAATTAAACTTACTGCTAGTTGTTTTATTTTCGTGTTTTGGTGACAAAAAATTTGCACTTTTTACTAATCAGGGACAATTCAACACCAGAAGTTATTGTAACTGTCAAAACGACCAGTTGTAAAAGGGATTATACTCTTGATTCAAGGCATTTCAAGAAGGAAATGGACTGCACTTCTATAGCACTTTTCTAGTTTTATCAACCACTCAAAGTGCTTTACAATGGTTGCCACATTCATCACACCCATACACACACTCATACACTGATGGAACAACCATTAGGGGCAATTTGGAATTCAATATCTTGCCCAAGGACACTTCAACACAAATCTTGTTCGACATGTAGACTGCAGGAGCCAGGGATCGAACCACCGACCCTCTGGTTAGTGGACAACTCTTATTCTTGAGCCACAAGTGTGTTGGCCAACACAGTTAAATTGCAATCACAACATCATAACTCTAGCAAGAAAAACATGAGAGCAAGTGCAAAATGATTTACTGCAAACAGTTTCTATTACATCATCAGGCGCCACTTAGAGCTCTGCAACAGTTTTCAGCAGCCTTATTTCCACAAATAGTGACCAGGGCCTTTATTTACTTAAACTGCAGAAGATAACAGGCCTTTATTTGAGGCTGGCTTGTATGGGAGACAAGCTCTTATTTCTAATTCCCTATCTTTGATTCATTAGTCATACTGATATTTTTGTACAATGCCTTGTTCGGATCTGCTTCTGTTTGCCTGTTGAAGTTTCTGGCCAGTTGCCGGATGGCCAGTCCAACTATGGAAGAACAAAAACCTATGTTAGTTTTAGTCATATTTAGTCAACCTCATCTTTTTATTTTTAGTCTAGTTTTAGTCAAAGAACACCATGTCTGCACAGAAAGTGTTGGCCTTGTGTGTGAGAGAACAGATACAGATACGCTACTATTTTAATCAGTCCACCTATCAACACAGGTTGTGTAATGGCTTGTGTTTAAACAAGAATCTCGTGCATGTAACTAGAAGCTTTCACTCTAGAGCCAACACTCCAGCTTGTAACTAGTCCTTCATACCTTTTTAAAATTCTTTTTACTTTTCTTGACATTTTTAATTGATGTTTTTTTTATGACTCGTAATTTTTTTGTTGTTTTCTTTTTGATGTTACCATTTTTGTCCACATTTTATTAAGATTGAGATTGAGGAATTGAATCACACTTGATTAAGATTCCTATTCCTATTGGTTTTAGTCCGAAAGAACCAGTACTGGAAATTAGCCACAAAATGACAGGTTGTATGAATAAGACTACAGCTCTGCAGCGAGGGTAACTTGTCTGATGTTAATAATTTAAGCAATAATTCCAGACACAAAATATGCTCTGATTTGCATATTTATTTTGAACCACCCCAACACCCAGATGAATGCAACACACTGACAACAACACCAACAAAAAATGAAGTCACCACCTCAGTGTGTCAGAGAATTGTTGATTTTATTCTGTGCATTTTTAGGCCTTAGCTGTAGTGTTGTACTGGATCGTGTTGTAGACTGTTACATTCATTAAGTCTTTATGAATGTTCATTAACACTTACATACATTTAGAAAGAAAATATGACTTTTTTTCATGCAACACAAGCTAGGTAATTTATTCAAGCCCTAAGCCTTCCATCCATCCTTTAGCTACACTGCGTATCCTCATAGGGTTGCAGGGGGGTTGGAGCCAATCCCAGCTGACGATGGGCGAGGGCGGGGTATACCCTGGAGCTAGCCTATCACAGGCTGACATATAGAGACAAACAACCAGTCACACTCACATTTACACCTACGGACAATTTAGAATCTCCAGTTAACGTAATATGCATGTCTTTGGATTGTGGGAGGAAGCCGGAGTTCCAGGAGGGAACCCACACAGACACAAGGGAGAACATGCAAACTTCACACAGAAAAAAACTTGCGGCTCCACTGACTTTTGGTTTGGCTTAATATTTGAAAACAAGTGGGGCGGAGCAGAGAGAGGTGAGAGGGACACCGAGCATGTCTTTTCCTTCTTTACTCTATGAAAGACTTGTGCTAAGTGAGGAAAGAGGGCAAGTTAGGTCGAATCCAGAACCTCTGAAGGCTGAATACTTGGACACATCTGCAGAAGACTCTCTGCATGGATCAGGCTGCTAAAAGATTGTTTCCAATGTGTATTTTTATGAAGGACAAAAAATGACAGAAGCACAAATAGATACATTTATTTATCTATGTATATCTGTGTCTGAGTGTTCATAAGGTAGTTTTACCTCAGTCTACAGCTGGATTAGTTATAGCAGTGTGATCAGTCAGATACTAAATTCAGGTCATTTTCAGGCCTTTTTTTTAAAATGAGAAATGTGGCAACTTTTTGCAACAACTAGCTTGAATACAACTCCCTGCCCATCTCCCTGTGGCCTTTACCTGTCTGCTGAGTGTTCAATCTCTGTGTGTTCTTGTAGTTCAAAAGCAACCAACCAGTATCTAGCCAATCACATGCATTGAAGAATCTCCCAGTTAAACTGTTGCTTATCATTTCAGTTTCATCAGTTTCATAATTGTGAAGAAGGATCTTGAGTATTTTGCGTATGTAGCTGATGAAGCAGGCTGGAGCTGTTCACTGAACGTGGCAGACACATTTAATGAACTTCCTCGCTGCTCATGTCATTATCAAGCTGTAGGTACAGGAGGGCAAGATTAATCAGGCTGCCACTAACCACGAAAAAAGTATGTCTGCCTTCTAAGTGTTAAAAGCTAAATCTAATACAGTTCACTAAGGGATTTGACAGGATTCAGATTTGAGAGGTGGATTTGAATTTCATATAATGCTATTGAATCACATCCCTAGGCCTTTATTTGCCTCATGTGCAAAGAGAAACAGGTCTTTATTTGGAAAAAGCAAATACAGAGTCAGATCTTTGTTTTTAATCTTCCAGTTACAGTAAGAAGCATTTTTTTCCCGATCAGAACTGTTTTCTTATTTGCTCCTGTTTTAAAGTTGTAATCCTCAAGGATTCAGCCCTGGTTGGCGTGATGTGTGTAGTTTAATGCTACAGCAAATAAATACAGCAATAAAACAGGAGAGCAGCTGTAACCGCACAACCAAACAGACACACATCGTTTTAATGAAGAAGTGAGTCGGTAATTTCAACAGCAGTTTCATGCTGCTCACAGTGGAAGTAGGACACACTGACGTTGGTTTGTCTGTTGAGAAGTGGCTGCTCCTCACTGCTCTACAGCTATCTCCCTGATAGATATTTGACTGATATAGTGACAAAAAATAACCAGAATGCTCATTGTCTGAAGCATTTTGGATGGATGATCACTGTCAGTATTATTCCCGGTGACAATTTCATTGCATTTCCTCTGGCTGCTTATAAGCAATATAACAATAAAGCAGCTTTTTTCTAAGCTGAGCACTATTAATGCATCATACCATAAATATCAACAAAAATAGGGTTAGAGTTTATGAAAATTGTAAGGATTATTCCTTTAATTTTCTGTTGATACAAACTGCTGCTGCTTCATCACTGTCACTAACAATACATGAGAGAGCTGTGTGGTTTTATAGTTCAACAGGACCAGTGTGGTGAGTAATGACTCCTCCTGAGGGAAATGATCAGCTGTCTTTCAATTCAACTTTTAGGAATGTCACATCAAGATTTGAAAATGATCTACGTCATGGCTCTGAATCAAAACCTTCAGCGTTTGGTGACCAGTGGAACATAAGCTGTAAGGTGTGCTGTTGTTAGTTTAGTGTCATGAAGTGGCTCAATGTTCAGACAAAGACCAGGAGTGAGAACACACAAAAGGTTGTCAGTCAAGAAGAAACTATTTATTAAACCAAAATGTTAACAAAAAAGAAACAAGTAACTAAACAACAGAATCAGTGGTGTAAGAAAGTGCATGAATGAATGAACAAAAACAAAAGAGTTAAATGCTGTAACCAAGGATAAATCAGACCAGCTCTCCAGACCAGCAGTCCAGGTGGACAACCTGCCACTGATGACCTCCACTCTGCTGACACTTCCTGCATGTAAAATACAATACATTGGCTTTACTTTAAAATTATGCAAACTCATTGATTCAAGAAAAACTAAGTAAAGCAAACTTAATTAAGAGCAAGAGAACATGAGAACACTCATTGGGTTGATTCAGCTGCATTGCATTAATTTTCAAATGACAAAAAATCATTCAACCAAACCAACCACATAAAAACATCACCCCTTAGGTGTAACATCACTCCTTCACAGATATTAAGTGTTTTCGTGACCTATTAAAACTTCTCAGAGCACGAACATTAACACACACTACCATACACACGTGTATTGAGCTTGGACCCTGCTCAGGACCATCTTCTCTCAGAACAGTCAGCACGCCAACTGTGACAGATGCTAAGGCGTCGTCTCTCACTGTATCCTGCAAAGAAACACACGTGTTCTTTACCATAACAAATCAAACATCAAGACCCAGAGTATTCGGGCAGTTACACAGAGCTTCAGCACATTCTATCTGAAATACAATAATGGATACTACACTAAGTGAGTTAGGTACAC
The DNA here is from genome assembly GCF_046630095.1 of Trachinotus anak. Classification (NCBI taxonomy): domain Eukaryota; kingdom Metazoa; phylum Chordata; class Actinopteri; order Carangiformes; family Carangidae; genus Trachinotus; species Trachinotus anak. The sequence continues at coordinate 2,811,356 of NW_027273859.1, read as the reverse complement.
TCATTATCTCTTATTAAACCCAGAGTTAGTATTTACAGTGTGAAAGAGGAGGAACACAACCAGGCCAAACAGGAGCAGTTGGGGAGGGGACAGTCAGGCACATTTAATCAACATTTTGTATTTTCTGTTGCTCGTCTTATATTAATGTTGTAACTGCAGGTTGTCAACATTAATCAGACCAACACTGAAAAAGTATTTCTGCCTTTTCAGTCAATGAAAGATAAGAGCCTTTTTTAGTACTAGTTATTTATTATTTAGTTACTTGCAGTTGTTGGAAGCTGAACTTAATTAGAGCTGATAAGACACCTCCATGTCTGACAGGTGACTTTGGGTCATGAGCTGTTCCTTTCTCCACACTTTCCTCTTTCCCTATTTTTAACAGAGGTTGATTTTTGTGTCATCAGTTGATTGAACTTCACTGGTTTCTTTGTGTATGTTTTTGTAGCCTGGCCTTTCTGTTTTTGAGGTCTACCAAGGATTTGCAACATGTGGTGAATCCTCTGCGGTTATGATCATGAAGTCCTCTCTTGATGGTTGGCAGGGAAACGAGTACAGTATGCTGTCATCAGAGAGAACAATCCTGACTTACTCTACAGTCATAAAGTGGATGAATGTATCCAACTATTGATTTTGACAAACCAACTACCTTTGATATCTCTCTGATACAGTTGTTTTTTTTGAGCTTCATCATTATCTTCTTCACTTGCACGGTCACTTCGCTCCTCATATTAACAGATAACTCATTCTCAATCCAAATGGCAACTCTCCACTCTCAGTCATCTCTGATGCATACAAGCTCCTCTATGCATGAACTAAAGCTGAAACAATGCACACCTGAGAAACATTTACTCCAAGTGTTCAATTACATTTAAACTCTTGTATTCTGGGCACTATGTGTTTAGACGGGCTACATCTCGCACAGAGTTTGTTCTGTGTTGATGTAAACCTACTCAAAGCTGAGACTTGGCAGTTTAATGTAGTGTTCCTTCTTCTATTTCTTTTGAAGATGCATAAATGTGAGGCCCAGCACTGATGTTGGGTGATAAGACCAGCTCACCGTCGTGAGGCCTTTGTGCCCTAAAAATATTTGTGACATCTCAGGCCAAATGGCCTTACCCCTAAAATGACAAAATGCTTGGCCTGCTGTCCAGTGAACACAACTAAAGATTATCCTTCAACAGGATCTATTCACAAATCCTCACTGCACATCTATAGGCAAGATGATCTATTTTGGGGGTTGGTCCCTGCAGTGTATAGGTGTGTAGAGAGGTACAACTATTTCATGCTGATTTAGGCCCGAACCTGATAATCTGACATACACTGGATTAGATATACATGATCCTGTTATTTTTAGGTTTTGTTATTTTGCCCAAACTGATCAGTTCAAACTGTTGACAACATTTTCTGTTGTCACAGAATAGTTATTTATTACTTATATTTATTACTCGTGCGTGTACAGCTGTATGTCAACATTGTTGTATGAGGTGAGCAGTGGGGCACATGCATGTGTTTTAAGAGAACTAACCAATTTGTTTTCAGTTTTTGCATGTGATGACATTGCTCCTTGCAATTGGGTGTGTAACTGGAGTCAATCACCTTTTTTGGTTGGTTCACCCATGTTTAAAAAAAAACCCACTTATACCCACTGATATTGGTTTTAAAATGGTACAAGAGATCAGGGGAGCCAATGGTTTTGTTAACCTGGGGACATCCTAGGTCACAGGACACTCAGTGACCAATGGTAGCTGTTGGATAAGGCTGTTTGGGTGGGTTTCACACCCAGGTGTGAAAAGGTGAAGGATTCTGGGGAACTGAGTTCCATTGCTCTATTTCCTCTACGGAACAAAAGAACATGCAGACACATCTGCCATCTTCAGTAGACCAGGGCACCAATATCTGCAGGAGGTGAACTCTCCACAAAACATTTATACATGGCTATAACTTCTCTGAGATGGGATTTCTGCAAATCAGTAGCTTCTATTTAACCTTTTTGTCTCTGTGTGTGTCTCTTGTCCCACCTCCCACACACTCTGACTCTGTAAGTCTTAAACATTGGGTTCATTGTGATCTCAAATGTTTTGAATGACGTCACTGGTTTGCAGCACAGACAACTATCTGTGGATGATGAATAATAACGAATATGTGTGTGTTGGTACCACAGTGTGCCATGTTTGCATGTTAGAATAGTAGTGCACTTGTGACTGAGTGTGTGTGTGTGTGTGTGTGTGTGTGTGTGTGATAGTTGATAGACAGTACACAACACACTGTGTTTTAGGTAACAGATGACTGACCTTTTGCAAAACTCCTTCCACAGTGAGGATGTTAAAAAACAGTTTTCAGTCTTGACATGGAGAGAGGGAAAACTGAGTTTTGGGCCTGTAACCTCATTGTTGTTAACCTACTGGAAGCAGTCATCTTTTTTTCAGACTTCTGAAAAACGCTGGCTAATGTGGGTTTACAGTTACAGCTTTCTCTCTAGCTAAGCCTCATTGTTTATACAGCACTGTGCAAAAGTCTTAGGCCACCATTAGATTTGTTGTTTTAGCAATGCTGTAATGACCATATATAATTATTTCTCAATCTCTTCATTAGAATACAACCAGAAAATACAGTAAGTGTGTATGCAGTCTTAAAAAAACTGAAGAAAAAAAAAATCATGAAAAAGGCTAAAGTGGCAAGTATTTAGTGTGACCTCTCCTTACACTTGAGCAATAACAGGAACCTGGCTCTCTTAAACCTAAATAGAATGGAACCCTAATTAATGTCATTGCTAACTCCATTAGATACACATGTTGTATGAGTTTAACTCAGTGGAAGCTTGCTAATATGTATAAGACTGTATAAGACTTTCAATCACAAGATCACAGAATAGGACAGACATAAAATCATAATTTAGCATCAGCAAGGCCACTCTTAAAGGGAAATCAGCAAACAAACTGGACACTCAAGATGTGGCATTCAAGCAATTTGTAGAATCAGGAGAGGTCAGGGACAAAAAAAGGACTGTAAGGCCAAGAAAACTTTCAAAATCTGATGAGAGTTTCTTCTTTGAGAGACTGGAGGAAGTCCAGCAATGACCTGGCTCAGCATCTGGCAGCAAGTTGACCCCTCTACAGTCTGAAGAAGCTTGATCAAGAATGGTGTGAAGGGTCGCAGCCAAGAAACCACTTTTTCGGAAGGGGAAAAGGGTGAAAAGGCTAAGATATGGTAAAGCTCACAAAGATTGGAATGGAGATCAGAGGAAAAGAGTATTATGGAGTGACAAATCCAAGTTTGACATTTTTGGGTCCAATCCTAGCTAGCAAAACAGTTACAGCATGATTTCAGCAGAGCAGCAGTCACCTTAAGTCTAATTCTTTAGTAATGTCTCTGCGGTGATGTACACTGCCTGGCCAAAAAACAAGTCGCCACCTGGGTTTAACTAAGCAAATAGGTTCGAGCCTCCTATTGGATAATTACTGCATGGGCAATTATCTTTCAGCTGGCAACAAGTTATTTAACCCCAACGGGTGCAATGAGTTGCTTCTCATTTCTTAAACAACCATGTCGAAAGACACATCCCGTGGTCGTGGAAAAGATGTTAGTCTGTTTGAGAAGGGTCAAATCATTGGCATGCATCAAGCAGAGAAAACATCTAAGGAGATTGCAGAAACTACTAAAATTGGGTTAAGAACTGTCCAATGCATTATTAAAAACTGGAAGGATAGTGGGGACCCATCGTCTTCGAGGAGGAAATGTGGCCAGAAAAAAATCCTGATTGATCGTGATCGGTGATCACTTAAACGTTTGGTGAAATCAAATCGAAGAAAAACAACAGCAGAACTCAGGGCTATGTTTAATAGTGAAAGTAAGAGCATTTCCACATGCACAATGCGAAGGGAACTCAAGGGATTGGGACTGAACAGCTGTGTAGCCTTAAGAAAACCACTAATCAGTGTGGCTAACCGGAAAAAAAGGCTTCAATTTGCTAGGGAGCATAAAGATTGGACTCTGCAGCAATGGAAGAAGGTCATGTGGTCTGATGAGTCCAGATTTACCCTGTTCCAGAGTGATGGGTGCATCAGGGTAAGAAGAGAGGCAGATGAAGTGATGCACCCATCATACCTAGTGCCTACTGTACAAGCCTGTGGGGGCAGTGCTGTGATCTGGGGTTGCTGTAGTTGGTCAGGTCTAGGTTCAGCAACAGTATGTGATCAAAGAATGAGGTCAGCTGACTACCTGAATATACTGAATGACCAGGTTATTCCATCAATGGATTTTTTCTTCCGTGATGGCACGGGCATATTCCAAGATGACAATGCCAGGATTCATCGGGCTCAAATTGTGAAAGAGTGGTTCAGGGAGCATGAGACATCATTTTCACACATGGATTGGCCACCACAGAGTCCAGACCTTAACCCCATTGAGAATCTTTGGGATGTGCTGGAGAAGGCTTTGCGCAGCGGTCAGACTCTACCATCATCAATACAAGATCTTGGTGAGAAATTAATGCAACACTGGATGGAAATAAATCTTGTGACATTGCAGAAGCTTATCGAAACAATGCCACAGCGAATGCGTGCCGTAATCAAAGATAAAGGCGGTCCAACGAAATATTGGAGTGTGTGACCTTTTTTTTTGGTGGCAACTTTTTTTTTGGCCAGGCAGTGTATGTCCCTGTGTGACTGCTTGAGGTAGTGGCACCATCGAAGGTCAAAGTTCCATCAATTCAGAGTTTATAAGACATCCTATCAGCATCAATTAAACTTAGAAACTTAGAAAGCCTTTATTGTCATTGTATTACGAAAAAATACAACAAGATTTTGAGTGCTACTCCACCTGGTGCCATGAACAAAAGAAACAGACACATACACATGCACATTCCAAACCAGTGAAAACAATAAAGAAGTAGATAATTATAAAAATGACGATAAAGACTATAAATGCATATTGCACAGATAGGAAAAAAAAGTTGTAGGTGATTCAAGTGATATTTCATTTATAATATATTGCACATCAGATTGTTCATTTTGTATATGTGTGTGTGTTTGGAGTACTGGTTGCCTGTGGAAAAAAAGCAGTGTTTTTAATCAGCCAAACTGATTAACTGGTCAACCTCCCATATAATTAACATCATAAACATGAATCCAGAGTGACTGAAATGAAACAGCTGTCTGGTTCAGACCTGTATCACAGCACAGTTTTGTATCACTGTGCTCTGAGGAAACATGCATGAGCAAATCTTTGTGGCATGTCCTCATTTTCATCTGTTGTTGTTAATTGATAATTGGAGGTTTTTACAACATGAGCAAAATGCTTACACTATAGAGCAAGATTTGGTATTAGACATTGTTTATATGGAAGAAAACTAGGGTTCGTAAAGAAAGGACACCTTCCTTCAGACTGCGCACTATCTTTGTCTTTTTCGAGATGGTCACTGTGTCAGATTAGGTGCCCAGAGTCATAACTTCTTGCTATCTGATTGACAGCAAATGTTTCCTTATGTAATCAGGGTTGTGAATGGAAGTGAAGCTGGAACCACTCATGGGCGGTGAAGGTGGAGCAGCAGACTTACCAGAAACACACTGGATGTGTGGCGTGATCTGTTGCGTCGCAGCTGCTGCAGCTCTGTCTGTCTACATAGAGTCTGCAGGATACTTGAATGTTGAATTTATCTTCATTTTAAATTAATTTCTGATTTATTTTTGACAGAAAATGCCACTGTCTCCAATTGCAGTGGCTAAAATGGTTAAAAACACATAGAGACTATAGTGGAAGGTGTCAGTTTTGACTGTTTTTGCTGCAAGATGTGTGTCATTTGGGAAAAATGTAGTTGGTGTCCACTCCTTGGGTCATCAATCATTCGCTGAGCTCAGTGATGGTTTTAGTTCATTTAGGTTAACGAATCGGTAGAGAAATGAAACTAAAATATTCAGGGATGGGGGTTATAGTCATCGACAGATAACAGACTCAACACACAGCATGTCCCTCATCCATGTGTGAGCTGTGCCATTTACAAATACAGTATTTCATCTATATTCTTCTTATTAGGAATTTATGTTAACAAAAGTAGAAAACCTGAGCAATTTACAGTAGTTAACACTCAGTGGGATAAAAGCTGTATTTGAGATACTTAAAATTACCTGATGATTATTCTGAAAAATGATTGTTATATTCAAACACACACCATAAATGTCAAAACTGGATGTAAAACTGTGCACCTCAGAATCCACCGTTCCAAAAATTTATTCTTTACACTTTAAGATGGATGGATGGATGATTTTTTTCCATGGATGAAAAGAGATATTAAAATATATATAACGACAAAAGTAGATACAATTACATATCAAATGAAAATGTCAGCAATAAACAATAGTTGAATTAATAAACCCTGCAGCCACCAGTGGTTTTAGACACTGACATTTGGTCGAACATGGGTTGTGACATTGGATGACCAGAATTCATGTCAGGTCAACATTAGTTTAATGTAGACATTGATATTTTGTTGGCTTTAATGTTTTGCCAAACATCTCATGCTGACACCATCTTGACATGTAAAATACTGACATCGTAGTTGTGAGTGTCTGCTCAGTATCACAGTATCAATTCACCAACGTTGGGTTTTGATATCAACCAGATTTTCATTTCCAACAAGTTTCACATCTGTCTGACGTTAGAGTTGTTACAGTCCAACGTCTTCCTGATGTTACACTGATGTGCAGTGCATGCTGGGAAGTAAATCAGCCTGACGTTACTTCAGCTTACTTCATTTATGCATCCACTATCTTGGCAATTCCCTTGTCTTCAGGGTGTTTAACATAGGATTCTAATGTGATGTAACAGAGAGAAGAGACATTCAAAAAAGCCAATCATATCAATGAAATGTTAACAAAATAAAGTCACAGACCAGGTTATAAAGTTAATTATTTAACTTTCAGTGGTTCTCTCTTCCTTCTGCTCACAATGGTTAGGAGGCAGAAAGCACTTTGTAGGCCAAAAGGGTGGGGTTACATGACTTCCTGGGTGTGGTTAGCAGGATGACAGAGAGGGGTGCAGGTGTGGTGGGTTCAGGTGAGGCTGACTATTTAAACTTGACAACAAGACTAAAAAATGCTGATGCTGAAGAGATGCTGATGCTGGATCATTTGTGCACAGACAGACTCACCACACTGTAGATTTTTGTTCACCACAAAAATACTTTTGCACTCACAATCTTTAAATATGAAAATATCTCCTGTCCTCTCCTCTCCTCCTCTCCAGCAGCCTGAATGTGATTTATGAATTGCTAGTTTCTTTGTTTTGTCTGATGTGTCCCCACGAGTGGCTTGCTAATTGAAGTTTTAGCTACTGACCGTATTTGTTCTACACTGGGAATAGTGAGAGACAGAAAGCAAGATAAGGATACAGGCTGAGGACATAAACCCTGTTTAAATGACAGTTGCATTCACAAATGCGTCACTGTCCATTTAATGGGCACAGTGGGCAATAGTACAATATACATCCTGTTCTAAAAAGACTGCTATTATAGAAGGTTTTGGCAGTAGCAGCGATGAGCACGTTCTGCATGTTCAACAGAGTGTACATCACACTCCACACACACCTTCACTCCCTCTCCCAATGATGTAATACAACACTACACAATCTATTCCACAGCGTGATCAGTGAGCAGGGAGATGGGAACTGACAGGTTGAGTTTCATGGTGTCACACCCGGGCTAGGACACAGGACACAGATGCAGGATTTCGAGTTCTTCAATAAAAGTCTTTATTGCAAAAATCAGATAAGAAACCTCCAAGATCGAGTAACAGAAGCAGGCTATGAAAATTAGCTCTATTATATTTCCATATGGGAGAAGCGTGGCTACAAAAGATACCAAAATAATAATTGCTCCACTAAAAGGAGGAAAACACAAAAGACTATTAAACGTTTATAGAAACTGAAAATCATTCTCGCTACGGAGGCAAAACAAATAACAAAAGAAGTTGAACCAACAAAAAAAACTCTCCCGAAAATTGGAGGCACTTAGCTATGAAAGGTAAGCAAACAAATAATCACTCCACACGGAGGAAACAAAAGGCTATGAAAATGTTAGCAATGGAACTAAACTAAGGTATGAAACTTACAACTGAAAATCACTCTTCTTGGAGGAACCGGAACAAAAACCAAATGCGACTGGATACAGGACTGTGACAAGACTGTGGTAAGGCTGGAGTGAACGCACGCAGACATGGACGAAGACGAACACACTGGCGCAAGACAAAGGGAGACGCAGACTCATATACACAGGGCAACAAGGGACAGGTGGAAACACTCAGCAGGCAATCAGACCGAGACACATGAGGAAGGGCAAGTGACCGCGGTGTGACACATGGTAGAGAAGCATGACAGAAGTAACCTCTGAGCAGGATCATTGAGCTGAAAATTGACTTTTGGTGAGATTTTATTGAAAATGCAGCACAATTAATGTCAGTTTTCTGTCTTTTTTCCCATCCAGTGGGTGTTGGCCTTTGAGATCTTCATCCCGCTGGTCCTCTTCTTCATCCTCCTGGGTCTGAGGCAGAAAAAGCCAGCAATTCCTGTCAAGGAAGGTAGGCAGACATGGTAGAACATGGATGAAGACAACAGTGGGAAAGGTCCTGTTAATAAAGCTAACTGTAGCTACAGGATAATTGTGGTTTATAATAACTTGGGTCTTATTTTCATTGTTGTGATCCTCATTCCCACCCTATCCATTAATAACAGTTAGGTTTGTAAAGGGTTCCTTTTTCATGTTGCATGTACACAGCCTTCTCCCCTAATGGGATAAATGCTCGCAGGCCCCAAAACGAATTCTCTTCAACTAATATTCCAAGTTCAGTCACAAAAAATGCTTTCCTCTGTGATCCATTCATTTCCACATATGTGCAATATGCATGAAAATACACATCGTATTTAGCAGCACGGCTCATTCACATGTGCTTAATGAATACTAAGTTAAAAAACTGCGAAGACACAAACTGTTGTGTGTCACTGATGGTAATTTGCAACAGGCTTTGTAAATATCCATCACAGACAGTGCAGATAGACTAATTTGATTGGTTTTGGTCTTTTCATGGGATTCTTTCTTTTTAATTTTTGATTTTTAATTTTATTTATACATTAAGAGAAATGTAAAAGACACAAGATGTTTAATCGCTTTAATTTAATCAAACTTCCTCTGGCCTGTGAATGTGTAGAGAAGGTGATTGCATTTTGATCAGGTTTGAGTGTAATGATGGCAAAAGCTTGGGAAATAAAGCATATGTTGAAAATATCTCCACACTGATCTGCTGTTCTGCTTCATGTACAGTATGCAGCAGTGTCAGGTAGAGGCTGTGGAGATTAATAAATACAATCTCAGCCAGTTACGTCACATTAAGTGTGGAGCATGACAGCAACAGCTTCTCCAGGAAATCAAATGAAATTATTGTCTGGAAAGCACCGAGCAGCTTGATGTGAACCTTTTTACAGTACATTAGTACAGTGACGATAGAAATAAATAATAAAAAACCCTGGTGAATCCATTTATGTGACTGCATTAATCTGAGGCTATCACAGTCATACTTCTACTGTATAGCATGTCATAAATGTTCATATTATATCATAGTTGTTGTGTGAGCAGCAATTGCACCACAATGCAGAAAACCACTTTTGCTAAAAAGAAAAAAACACAGACAGTGATACACAGGATTAAGGAGCCCCGATAATCTGACAGCTCCCATATAAACAAGAGAATGGTGATATTTAACAGTGTGGCTTAATAATGATAATAATAATGATAATAATAATAATTATAATAATATACAAAACAAGGAGCACGAGAGGAGGAGGCATCTGTTAGCACAACAGAGACGGACCTGTTAGACGGATATGAGTTGAACTGATCCAGAGCCATAAAAATGATGCCAACATAGTTTTCCTGACAGCTGATTGAGACTCTGTGGTCCACCGTGTAAAAGTCTGAGCTGAGGTCAAGGAAAACTAAATGAAGTACAGTCTGCATCAGCTCCCAGCAACAGGCCTTTGGTGACTCTGACCAGAATAGTCATAGAGCAGTGAGTGAAAACCAGGCTAAGATTTTTCTAAAATTTGATTATTGTACATAAAAGAAATCAGTTGTGTGGAGACAATTTTCTATAATACTAAAATATAATTTTCTATAATCCTGGATTTTAAAAAAATAGCATTTTAGAGCTCAGAATAAGAACTGCAAGGTCCAATGTGTGCCCTTTGCAGTGCCCAGGATACCTCACATTTTGAGTTAGATTAGAAGAGTCTAAGAGTTTGATAAAATGAAAAGTAAATGAAGAGGAGATGGAAGAACTGTGAAGTCCACAGCCAAGTTATTTATTTTTTGCCTGTTCTTTTCCTGTTAGGATGAAAACCATCATTTTAAAACAGATTCCACTTGGTCCACAAGTTTATTTATAGATGTATTTAGACTGATGTTCCTGCTTTAATCACATTAACCACCTATTTGATGATTATTATTATTATTATTATTATTATTATTATTATTATTATTATGCTAGTTTTCTTATTAATTTCATCAACAGGTTGGAAAGTGTTTAATAAAAAAAATAATTAACATTTTACTCATTTTTCCATCACTGCTACATATTTGTTGAAACTTTTAGTTTGATGTTGGCTGAGTGATATTGGAACAGAAACAGACGTGATTCTGAGATGTCTGCTCTCAGCACAAAGTTTAAGACACATTTTCCACCAAAATACCAACAACTTATTTTGTCTCATTTAAATGAACCTCCCCTCCCTTTGTTCCTCTGCTCCCACTTGTGCACTTTGAGTTCTGTGCTGTAACACCAAAATACCACATAAGCAGGCCAAGCAAATTTAAAGGTGGGTAAACACCACATTGTCAGAGCTTTATTTGGGCCAGTGTTTGCATTGCCACAAGAGAAGACTGCTACCAGTCCGCTCGGTATCTCCAACAGTGATAGCTACAGTGAGGCAAGGGTGGGTTGAGGGGCTGGATGATGGAGGACTGCACTGGTATAGTGCTTTCTCTACACCTTAACTTGCATTATGTGTTGTTTTAAATATAGAAAGTGAACACTGCTGACTCAGTTTAGCCTGAATCTGTTTGCAGTCTCAAAGATATTATGTAGTTCCGTGCAGCACAGTCATGTATTTTAAACAGGAGAACTAATATATTTGCTGCTGTTACAAATATGTGATGTGCTGTCATCCTTTTGGCTTTAGCTCACCCACTGTGTTGCATTGTCCTTAGTTGTGTTTTTTCATGTTTTAGTTTGTTCTCAGTGTACTCACTATTTCCTGTAGCCACTGTAGCACACCTTTTATTTTGATGGGTTTTTGCCTTTGTTCTTTTAAGTCACTCGGTCTTTGTTTCTGTCTCTCTGGCTGTGTTTCTTTATTTCCTGTGCATGATGCATGTTCTCAACATGTTGGATGGACCAGTGTGTAAGTGTCATTATCACATCATTTTATCCTGACACCTGATCCTGGCTGATGAGACATTAATGAAAACATTTTGGTCTCCCTGGTGAACTTAACCAGAATATGTTCATTCTGTTCTGGGCTTGTGTGCATACACCATATGTTCACCTAACCCTGACCACTACTACACATCATGGAATCACCATCTCTGAGAACCTGCACATTTCAGTCACTCAGCAGCTCATAACTTTTTTTTTTTTTCTTTGAGGTTTGTGGAAATGGAATACCACAGCTAACAGAAAGTCCTCTTAACAACTATTAGTGTAGCATAACAAAAAACACAAATTACTCTCAACAGGAAAGGTCTCTTCCTTGAGTCACAGATGTAAGACGTGGATACTGTACATTGTCCATGTGCGATCATGGCTGCTCCACATGGACTGTGCTTGTTTTTGGTTTTGGTGCTTTTACCAAAATAACTGGTGGATAGACTCTGATATTACTGCAACACTTTTTTCAACACTGGATTGGACTCAAGTCACCAGTTTTCCACCTTTATGTGTGTTAATCTTATTCTGTCCATTCGGCCTTCCCTGGCATCACCTCCACTGTTACTGTTACTACTGTTACTATTGTTGCAATATACTTTTATTATTATGGCACATTAACCTTATAGCACATCAAATAGAGTGTGTCATCCCCGCATTTTGTTGCTGCTGTACTGTTTATTGGCAAAATGTATTCTTGGCCCCAAATGACACTGCAAAATTACCTGGATCCAATAAACCAAACTTTTGTCTCCCCCCGACTGGCAGTGCGAGTAATTACACAAACACTGTCAAACAGAGAAATTTCCACAGTTCCAAGATAATAAGTTGCACAGCCTACTCCAAATATTTAATAAACGCCAACCTGTCCAAGAGCAGAAAGCTAATATCCATGTCTGTCCTCAGTCCCCTCTCCTCTGTCAGCAATTTCCAACGAGGAAAAGCCACCAGTTTCATATTTGTCCTTGCCGTCAATCACTTTCTTCTTTAGACTGTAATTCTTCCTCTGAGTTTCTTTTCTATATGGTGCATTAGAAACTTTTCTTGAATGCTTTGTAGGTTTGTCCAGCACAGGCTTTACCATACTCCTGTTGCTGTAGCCTGCTGTGTCTCCAGTCTTCTGACACCGTGTTCTATTGTCTATATATACACTGAAAGCATATCTGGAGGTTCAACACAAGCACCCTACAGACAGCTGCATGTTGTTCCTGCTCTGTACTGTGCAGTAAGTGGGACACATGATAAACATCAGAGGAATAATGCAGCTGTCTGTCAGGTGCTTAGATATGTTCACAATGAATATACACAACAGAACACATCTTAGGCTCCGGCAAACTCGCTGGTTGACATAAAACGTACCGCAGTCGCTACAGAACTCCAGCACACTGTGGAATACAGAGAGATTTACCTGGCACTGATAGGCATAACTAGTATTGTGTGAACTTAGTTGGCAAAGGACTTGAACGCAATAGACTCTCGTCTAAATGTAAAACTTCCGTACTCCATATTTAAAGTTCATACAGATGATGTAAAACTTCTGCACTGGGCACCAAACCTCCTTCCTGGGAGGACAGTCTGAAAATCATGGCTCCTGTCTTCTTTACTTAGTGCAGCTAAGTAGCAGTGGATTCAGTTCTCAGTTAATACAGCTAGATGGAACTGTGGTCTTCTTTATGTGGAGCTTCTGGCCATCTTTGATTCTCTGATTTTGTATTGACATCAACAGAAGAGACCTCTCTCTCTCTCTGTCAGAGTATTTGATGTTTTTATGTGTGTGTTTTGGTACTCTGCACCTGCCTCTGATTTTTTTCCAACTTACCTCAGCCATCCACTGACATCACATTTTCAACACTCTTAAACTTTTATGAGCCGCTGAATGACTACAGTGTGTGGGTTTCAACTGTATCAGTGTTTGAACCTTTAAAATAGTATTTATCTACCTCCCCCTGTGAGTGTGTTCCTCTCAGTCCTGACGTATAGTCTTGATACATTTTGTTTGCTGTGTGCGTACTCTGGGCCAGTGACTGGGCTCCATCATCAGCCTAGACATCTATCCTATTTCACAGTGATGCTGAAGAGTTTTACTCTGTCAGTGTTATACGGTGACCCCGAGAGCTCAACACACTGCAACTTAAGAAAACACATGCGAACAGACAAAGCACAAGCAAATACACATGCACGCTGTAAACCCGGCCTGGACGCACTTGCATGGAGGTATTGAAACACATGTATGTTATAATACGTGTATTACAATACATCAGTGTGAACTGTTCAGTGTTTTTAACTTCAAAAGTCAGACAGCATTGAACAACAAATGAGTTCCAGCCAGATTCATCACTTTTTAGTGTCCACTGGTAACTCTTCTGTTGTGTCGTATTTGCAGTGCATTTGTATATTTGGTTGTGTTGTGAGTATTTGCAGTACAAACTGTCAAACTGATGATGATGAATTCGTTTTGTGTTGTGTTTATTGCGTTGAGCTCTCGGGGCCACTCTAATATTAGCACTGCCATCCAAAAATACTGGCCGCTGGACAGAGAGCAACACACTTGTATGAATACTGACGTGAATACAAACTGCATGTTGAATAATTTCAAATGTACTCACACTGTCACCTTTTTAAAGAAATGGACTGCACAGTATAGCTAACAAATCATTATATGGTTACATTGCTGTATGTTGCTGTGCTTTTGCTGGCATTATTTTTTTTTAGCAGTTTACAAAAGATCTTAAGGCCCTCACTGCATTCTGTATCTGCAGTGTCCCCCCCCAAAAAAAGGGCCAAATTATCAAGACATTTCTATTTACGTGACTTTAAATGTGCAGACCTACCTGTGTGTCTTGGCGTGTGGGTTTTGTGTGTTTGGATTATTTGTAGGCACAGTCAGTGGGACACTTTGTGTGTTTACTGAGTGTGAAAGCAAACTGGTTTAATTTAATGAATGACTGTTTATTCTGTGTAATTCTTCCTCCATGCAGCAGGGTGTGTACTTGAAGCTGCCTCTCTACTTAACAACAAACTTAACAATGGATTTTGACCTGTGTTTAACATCTCGACTTGACAACCTTCATTCTCAGCTTGCTGGTCAGAGAGGACAGATGTCAATGAACTGAATAAATTGTCCTCTTTCATGTCTACATATTTTTCAGTATCACACAGACCCACTTATTATTCAAACACAGTATGACATGTAAACCATTGAATTATCACTTGATAACTGATTGCTAGTCCCTTTTGCTGTCAATAGAACATCTCTGTATCATTTAAGGTGATGGGTTTAAGTCCTACACCCGTATAAAGCAAATCTGGATTTGAATTTGACAAAAAACGATGGGGTCTCTGATTTAAATGGTGTCTTCAGTTCTCTTGGGATTTACCAGCAGGGGTGTAAAACAGGATCAAATCCATGAGTCATTCTTTTACTTTACTTAATTGCTAAACTTCAGTAATTTACTATGTGGAAAAAGAGAGGATATAAACAGAGGATGTAAACAGGAGTCCTAAAAATATGTGGTGCACATTTAACAACAAGCTACCAAAATCTGTTAAAGCATAAACAGTGATACTGCATACAATTAATATGTAGTGCACAACTGTGCCCTTTTAAACTGCACACTGGCTTTATTTTCCTACCTTTAGTCCTGCTGTTCTGCATATTCCTGTGAATTTTTGGAAGCTGTTAAATTTTAAGGTGTACTCTCTCTTTTAACAACAGGGTTCTCAATTGTACCAGAAGATAGTTCTTTGCACCATAGTAGAAGTGGTTAATGCACTCAAACTCAAGAGAGAGTGTTTCAGTTCTCTCGCAGGCTGCATCACAAATGGATTTTAAAACTTTGTTTGCTGTCGAAGCTTTAATTAATGATTGTCATTAGCACAGAGGATGTTGGTCTCAGTTTCTCAAAGTGATAAATGAATTTCATTATTTATCAGATTGATCTAATCTAATGTTAGGGATCGGGGAGTGGGGGGGTTACCCAACAACACGACAGGCAAATAAAGCTGCTAAATAGATTTTAAAAGGAAAAGAGCCTTGGAGCCTCGTACAGCTCATGTACTCTGGATTGTAGCCACCACAATTGGGGGCAGACCGTTGCCTCTCAACAGGTGGGCATGTAGCCACCACAGTTCTGGTCCTGGATGAATCACCTCCCCTCCTGCTTGAAAGAGGACATCACTGTGGAGGGGAAGCTGCCTGTGCCTCACTACCAGCAGATCCAATTATCTTGGCGTACCACGAATGCCAGCAGGATCAGGGAGAGGCCCTGCCAGCACAACTTATCCAGAACATGCAGTGTCCTTTCCACTGGAGGAACAGAGGGCAGTGCTTCACAGGCAAACAGATCCACTTCTGCCCCGCTAACTATTTCATATTTGAAATCTTCTCACTGGAGGAACCCTGACATAGGAATAACACTTGAGACTGCATCCACAGTTTGGTTATTGATCCTTGGTAACAGGGTGGTACCCTGTAATTATTAATTCTCATTAATAATTTTATGAATATTAATAATTCTCCTTGACAGTTTTTGATGATTAGCTAGTAACCAAAGCTGCTCCCACCAATGCACAACGTTCATATTCTATATTCATATACAACATGACGACATACTTGCATATCATTACAACTGTGTTACATAATATTGTCACTGATTCCCCTGTTACAGATACAGATGTATCACCACACAGGATTCCTAACCTTTCTTTTCTTCTATTTCTCAGAGAGGGATGTGTGGATAATATGGATGATGTAAGAGAAAGAGCTGGAGGACAATAGGAAGTGTTTTGGTGGGTGGATGTACAGGACCCACACTCCCAGACAAGCCTCAGCAGCACAGTAACCATGGAAACATTGAGCTATTAAAAAGAGCTGAAGTTTTTTTTTTTTCCTGGTCCAGCCAGCTTTCATGGACAGATGAGGGAAGGTATCACAGGCCATTTTGGTTCATCAGTGTGATGAAAGGCCTGTGTAGTTGGCATTGACATGTGGAAACCTCTCTGGCCATTAGCTGCTGTGCTGCCTTTCAGGTGGCTCGTCTGACACCTTTCTTCCTTTCCAACTCTAACACAGACTCTCTCCTTCTGCTTCTTCATTTTTCATTTTTCATATTTGATCCCCTGGTTTTCGTTTCATGACGAACCCCCCACCTGTTGATCCTCCTCCTCCTCTTCTCTGCATCTTTATCCTCTGTGTTCCCCTGCCACACTCCTGCCTACTTTTGCCACATCCTCTACCTCTGTCTGTGGTTTTGTCTGTTCTGTTTTTGTCCCTCCTACCCCCTGTTTTTCCTCCCTCATGTCCAGCCTTCTACAGCGCAGCCCCACTCACCTCGGCTGGCATCATTCCCATCATGCAGTCGCTGTGCCCAGATGGACAAAGGGATGAATTTGGTTTCTTGCAGTACAAGAACTCCACGTGCGTAGCTGTTGTCACTTATCTGTCTCATTACATGTTGTTTTTTTTTTGTTTTTTTTTTTTTTTTTTTTAGACCGGATGTTTTTTCCTTGAGTGATTTGTTTTCTTGTTACATTTCTTTTTCTGTGATAACATTCAGATCAGACTAAAAAATGCAGCCCTCTCATTCATTTAATGGAGCCTGGCAACAGCCTGGCAAAAAAAAAACTGAAGCAGACTCAACATTTTCAGCAAAGCAACAGGACGTCATTTGGCAAAGTGCAGCCAGTCAGGTACATTCCTGGTAGGTTATGTTGGCCACCATTGGAACAGAAAATAAAATAATTGCAAGTGCTGCTGCATCCTGCTACTAGAAATATTACAAATGTAAAAAATGTAAGCATAACAAAATACAAGTCTATATCCCATTGCCCTACGAGTAACTGGAACTTCGATTTAGTACCACATCTATAAGTTCCTATAGTGTAGTGTAGTCAAAATGCTACCATAGACCCCAAACATCATGAGCATTAGAGTGTATCTTATTTGTGTGACCTTAATGGGCCGACATACTAACATACAAACTAAAAAAGCCAACATAGTAAATACTTTACCTGTCTCATTGCCTCATTGTGAACAAAACTGTCTTCTTGTACTTTTTCTTTCTAAGCACAATGAATGGGATGTTAAAGTGGTATCGTTATTTACCTGTATTCAGCAACCTTTCAGTGTGTTGAGCTCTAATAATAACAAGATAAAATAATATCAGCAGTTAACATGTGCATATGCGCTCTGCGAGGATTAGTACACACTGGTGTCAACATGAAAAACATGTGCAGTTAAGTATATTCAAAGACACAACAGACTGCTGATGCTAATTGCATTATTGCAATTGCATTAACATGTGCTCTGGTCCCATATTCATCAAGTGTCTTAGAGTAGGAAATCTACGGTGGCCCTGAGAGATTAAGGCGCTGCAACTTAAGAAAATGCAGGCAAATTGACAAAAAAAAAAAACAATTTGAATTTTTGTATTAAATTTATAATACATGTTTTATAATATGCCCATGCGCACTCGTTGTCTAGTGCTTCTAACTTCAAATGTTGCAAATCATTGAACAACAAGTGCATACCACCCAGCTTGATCACTTTTTAGTGTCCCCTGGAAACACTTGAATTAAAATTAAAAATTATAAATTAAATTGACCAAAGATTCTCCTGGTGGTGCAAATTTGATTCTGCTTTTAGGCAGAGAAGAGAAGTATTTTAGTGCAAAGGAAATGACTCCTATCTGCTCTGATATTTAGGAGAGCTCCAGACTACTCTGTCACAGATGAAAATGCCTGACATTATATTTAGTTGTTAAAATGAAAATGCATTTAAGTGCTACTTATATGTTAATGCATAAATGATAATAATCCAATAATGTAATATTCATACTAATATAAACCTTTAGAAAGGTCAGTCTGGATAATGAATGCTTGCTGTAAATTTTAAGTTAGAAATTGGACTAATTCCACCTCTGGTGATGAGTCAAACTTTGGTTTAGGAATAATTGATCTTACCAGAGCTTTATCTGCAGCCCCCTTCCTCATCAGTGCTTGAGGCGAGAAGCTAGGCTGCATTAGCTGCCTGCATCAGCTAGAGTTACATTGTGAATAATGCAGACGCCATGCTAAAGGAGAAGTATGGAATAAAACAACAACATCTCTAATGCTGCAGCATCCATTTCAATATTTCCCTGCCCCTCATAAGTCCAACAATTTTAAAGGAGGGCAATGGATACTGCAAACAAGGTTTCACCCAGTTTACTGAAATTAGTAGCTATTTTAGATACTGTTAATTTTTTAAAATAATAATTTCACATTTTGTGCTCATTTACTTTCTTTTTTTTTTTTTTTTTTGCCAGTGTAGTGTTAAAATAATGTTCATTCATAACCTAAAACATCCCACAGATGGAATTAGATAACACAAGCCATACAGTAAAAGGGTTATTTAAATTTAATAATGTTTATTTTTATAAGACAGAGCCTATTTTATCTTAGCTACTTAACATTTTGAATAAATATTAGTCTTTAATTTCTAAGAAGACCTATTCAAGAGCATCAACTGTGGGGACACAGAATCATGTGCAGAGGTGTATTTAATAAGATACTGTTTCATTCATGCGTAAATTTGACCTTTTGGGAAATATTCTTAGATGAGGAGATTAAAACCACTCACATGTCTGTGCATTAACTATGAAGCTACTGTCAGCAGCTTAACACTAAGACTGAAAACAGTAGAAACTAAAAGTAACAAACTGTAACTGCACAGTGTAGCATTTTGAAGCATTTTGTACAAAACAAATGAGAAATAACATGTTGTGAGCTCTGGTGCTGCTTGTAAGTGGAGTTTGTGACCTTTACACAGAGTCAGACTAGTTGCTGCCTTCTGTTTCCAGTCTTTATGCTAATGACTGGCTTTAGTCCTTGTTTAACTTTCAGCTGGTTCCTATAGAAGGAATTCTGAGGCTTTTGATAAATATGATCCTGATTTCTTCTCACGTCTCAGCCCTTACTCTTTCTACCCTTCCTTCCTCCTACCACTTCTCTCACTTCCTTGCTCTTTTTGCCCTATCCCTCTCTCCATTACTTTGGTCTTATTATATGAAGATTTTCTATGAAAAACTCTTTCTTGCTACTTTGTGTTCTTCCTTGTGTGAAACTATTTCTCAATGCAAACTGTAATGTCTAAATGTCTGTTAGTGTGACCCAGCTGCTGGAGCGGATCAGCGAGGTGGTTGAACAGAATCGACTCTTCACGTCTGACAGGCCCGGTTTGGGTCAAGAGCTGGAGACCCTGCAGCAGCACCTGGACAGTCTCAGCGCCACCTCTTTGCCATCGGACTACAACTTCAGCAGCAGCCAAGGTCTAACATATGGCCATGCTTTTATCTGATATGTTGAAGTGATGACTTTGTCTTCCAGGTTTCTCCAGATGCATCAGTGAAATCACCTGCTAAAGTGTTTGGCTCGGCTGGGGTGAAAGTCTGCTGTCTGACAGGAACTGGCATTGTTGAAATGCGAGCAGGACAGGAAATAAACAATTCAATCATAACATAAATTATCTCAAGGCACTTTACAGGGTAAGGTCAAGACCTTACATTATATTAGAGAGAGACCCAGCATTTCCTACAAAGAGCAAGCTACCTCTGTGTAGCACTAGTTCACTGTATCATGTTTCTCTAATTTTCAAGTTGGGACTGGGTGGGAGAAACATATCTGGTAGGTTTAATGACTTTGCAGTAGGGCTGGGCAATTATTCATTCATTAATTCCTTCATACAGACTGCCGCCTGTGCCCTGAAAATTCAAAGTAAGTAGAGCTGGTATTGATTCCTGCTGCAGTTTTAAGTGATGCAATTAACCATGCAGATGAGAGACAGTGGAGAGCTGGTGCACCTGTCAGTCATGTGGGCACATTTTAGCTTCAGGCCGCACGTTACAGAAGAAAATCACTGCCAGCAAAGAAAATGCCACAGCTTCTTAATTCTGAGGTTGGGTACAGCTTCTCCTGCAAGCAGTAGAGGTAAGATTCAAGCTGGAATTATTGTTCTTTGAAGATGCAGCTCAGCAAACCTGGGGAGAGAAGGGTGTTGTGTTATGGGTCACCATAGGTCAGGGGAGGTTGCATTACTATGTTAACTGATGCTAAAAAGTCTTAAATGTACTTCTAACATAATGGATGGTTTAGAGATGTGAAACAGAGCATACTTTACAGAAATACATTTTCTTGTTTTAGCAACCAAATACTTAATTGTTTGTCATGATCCAGGATTTTCTGTTTATTACTTCACTACAAGTAAAGGTACATGACTTTTTTTTAAAACTGGAACAGCAGAAATGATTATTAACAGCAAAATTAAAAATTCAATAAATGTGAAGAAAACCTCAGTCGAACCGCCCTCTAATCCTCCACCTAAGGACATACCCTGACCATAAAGCAAAACAGAGATCATTCCACGCTAAGATACTCTGCCTTTTTCTGCTTCTATTGACCTGGGCAGATTTGTGATTTTACATCCTCACATGACCATATGTAAAACTGAAATCATTATTGGTCGCCTTAATAATCCTGTTACATGAAGAAGCCTTCCTTCCTGACTCCAGTGTAAGAGAGCCACAGTCCTTATTCTCTGTAAAAACACAAACCACTGTACACAGAAACACAAACAAACATTCATTTGTCTGTCTCACACTGCTGACACCTTACATTCCCTTCAGCTAAAAATTAGAGTGTACGTGTGTCCTGTGTTAGGAGGGCATCTCCTCCTGGCCAGTATGGAAAGGAACAATGATTACAGCAACACCAAGGTATTTCAATATACCTGGATATAGACATGACAATAATATTAAACTAGACTTGAAAAAAATGTGAAATATACTTTAACTGTTACTTCAAAATCATCACAAACAGAAAGACAGTGACCTTGAATCTTTGACTGTAAGAGTATTACAGAGTATTATGTCTGATGTGTTATCACAGAAACTAATGCAGAAAGACTGAATCTTAGAACGTACTAATCAACAGTGTATAATCTGCCTTAACACTTAACATGAACCTACACTTCACTGAGTCAGTTGTGCACAAGTCAGACTGACCACTCTTACATTTGCTTGGAAGCTGATCAGAGCTCTTGTTTCAGTGAATAGAAAATGCACCCACTAACAGAAGGATGGACTTTTAATAATTGTGTGTGTGTGTGTGTGTGTGTGTGTGTGTGTGTGTGTGTGGCATGAATAATTCTAAATCAACCTAACGTCCTCTGAAATGATTTAAACATGATACTGTGTCTGTCTGGTTGTGTGTGTCTAGTCAGCTAGAAGCACCAACTGAAATAAACTACTGTTGACATGTGTATTAATCCATGTGTCTTGTATGTAGTGTGGGAACAGTATGTAGCAGGACTTTGACAGAAATGTCCTTCAAGTGTTTGTTTTGGTGTGGAAACAGGCTTCACACTGGCCAGTGTGCTCAAGAGCCAGTCGGCTTTCCATCAGTTCCTGGTCAAGAACCTTTCCCTGTCCAACGCCACAACCAGCTTCCTGCTCAACATCCCAGTCAGCGTCAGAGAGGTGAATCAGTTCTTCTTTAAATACATACTCACTTTACTGCCTGTTCTGCTCAGTTTTATTCTCTTCAGTCCATGCAAAGGTGCAGCGTTTGCATAATATTTATCTTATTGGACCAGATTAATGTTTCTGCTTCTGTTTGCCTACTTGTTCCCCATTTGTTGTCATAGAATAGTCGTCATTTCATCTGTTACTACTTAAACAACAGGTAGCAGTGTGTCTCAATAGAAAACGCTGTGAATTTAAAAAGTAAACACTCCCCTGATTAATTAAGAGACTAATGCAGAGCCCTGTTGAATCAAGTCTGGTACAGTGACCGTTTTTAAATAAAAATAAATTTTTTTTTGCTACTCACTTTAAACTGTTAAAATGGAGCCCAAAGAATCTCAATATCTACACTCAACATCCACTGAAATGGACATTCGATTTAAAAACAGTCCTGTGTTCTTGATATTTAAAAGGTGAAAATATTTCTTTCTTCATTCCCTGATGTGTCTGTCTGCCATGCAGGTTCTCTGTCGTAACTTTGTCAGCTGGCAAACTTGGAATAGAGTTTTTAGTTTGAGTCAGCATTAAATTTCAAAACTGTGCATTTTATTTGGCTGAAACCAGGAAAGAAATGACCCACTTAATAACAGTGGGTACAGTAGGTTGTGACTGCATCACATAATTTCTGCAGATCTGTCAGCTGCACTTTCATACTGCCACTGGTGTCAGCTCAGATGCTTGGGGGGGGGGCACTGAAGTTCACTGAACTCACTGTCATTCACGAGACCAGTTTGAGACGACTTTTACTTTGTGACTTGGACCATTATCCTGTTGGAAGTGGCCATTAGAAGATGGTAAACTTTAGCTAGAAAGTGATGAACATGGTCAGCTACAATAGTCAGATAGACTGTGGCATTCAAACCATGATTGATTGGTATAAGGGGCCAAAGTGTGCCAAGAAAACATCCCATACACAATTACACCATCACCACCAGCCTGGACTGCTGATGCAAAGCAAGTTAGGTCCATGGATTCATGCCGCTGATGCCAAATTCTGACCCTACCATCTGCTGCCTCAGCAGAAATCCACATCCACAGTAGCATTTTCATGGGGTGCACTAAGGGTATTTCCTGGCCTGCTTCAGGTTGAAATCTGGTCACAAACTGTGCTTTGCAGTAGAAGGAGAGGGTACATTAGAGGATGTGCCATTGCCAATCCAGTGGCACACTACAGTCTTGATATCAAGAATAACCAAGTTTCATATTGAGCTATAGACCTGTGCCAAGCTCCTGTGCTCTGAAATAAGTTAATTCATAAAGGCCCAAATGTATAAACCTCTCTAAAATGAAACCTCCATTCATACATTTTGTTGGGTTTCACTCTACATTCTTCAACCAGCTGGAATATGGTCACACACTGACAATGGCTCTGGTGCAGAATCAGGGCAGAATCATCATGATCAGGTGTAAGTGGTGATGAACAGGGTACAAGCACACAGTGTGACATCTCTCAGCACATGCTTCTGGATTTGAACACATGACCTTGTACTTCATAGTCAGCATCTTTACCCCTAGACTCTTGGCTTGGCTTGTGAGCTGAATGTCCTTAGTTTTTCAAAACCTAAAAATTAAACATAACGGAGACCAACGAATATTAATGCAGTGGAAGTTTTACATAATTTTTTCAAAGAAATATTTTCTGAGGTTTTTACGAAGCCTGATCACACATTTAGCAAGTTAGGACAGCTGGCTGTAAATGCTAAAAAAATTATCTCTATGTCCTCAATTTTAAACATTTTGAATCTTTTTCATTCTGATTTTTAACAGTCTGTGACTCAGATTTGATAGCTTTTAAACAAATACTTCACTATGAAAAATGTGCTGTATTGCAAAATTTTTGATTACTTAACCAGTTTGATCAATCAAAGCCTAATTTCGCGTGCTGACTGAGTCATGTCTCCATGTCAGGTGTGTCTCTGTCTTTGCTATGGGCATGATGCTCCTCGCTAAATCCTATGCCAGCAGTATTTAAAGCCACTTCTTTGTCCACTCTTCGCCAGATCATTGCTTCAGTTAATTCAGTACTGCGTTTATTACTACTTAGTACAGTGCCAACTAATTTTATCTCCTGGTCTATTTGTTTGAACTTGTTTCCCAGGATCATGCCCCTGCTTACCTGTCTCCGCCCGCCACGCTCACCACTCAGCTCACCATCTCAAAACCTGCTCATCTTCATCAGCCTCCAGCTTCCTAAATCTCCTGCCTCGCTTGCAAGCCCCTTTGCCCTCATTCCCCGCTCAGCTCAGCCCCCTCCTTTGCCCTGCACCTTCGCTTGCAGGAGCTCTCACTCCCCCATTCACCACCACTTCTAAAGCCTTTGGCAATAAAATCCTTATTTGATCATCTAAACATTGAGTCTGTGTTCTGCATTTGGGTTCATTCTTAGAAGATAACACACGCAGTCAACTATGAGATATTGTAAAGCAGTTCAATAGACAGGACTGCCTCTCATTCTTTGCTGAATGTTACTGGTGCTAACAGTGGCACATTGATTGGTCAGCCAGCATGAGGCGAACATGCGTGAAAACCAAACAAGATTTTCCATGAGAGTTAGTTAGTGTTGAGGTTAAATGGTGCTCACAGCTCATTGCATGAACAGCGCTAGCTTGCTGTTTTGTGCCTGAGCTAGAGTCCTCAACCCAGCTTAACTCCCTAAATCTTGTGAAAATCGTGCTTAAATCGTGCGTGTGTTTTATATCCATCTGCTGAAGTTAAGTAAAGTTCATAAACGGAAGATTCCCCATCGTGTGAAGTACTTCCACCCATGCACATCCAGGTGAAGTAGCATAGCATACTTCAGGGTCAAAACACAACATAAACCTTTTGAATTTGTGTGTGTACTCTGTAGGTGTACAGTCTTATTTTTGGTACATCTCTCAAAGATGGAGGAGGGACACAAAGTTGGATTCAGGGAGCAGAAGACACCAGACAGACACCTGGAGATAAAGTTCTTCATCTGGAGGTAAGTTCATATACCCACACCCAGACACAGATCAAAACACCCAAGGTCCACTTTGGTGGCAGCTTTAAAGTGGAGAGGTACGTTGCACGTGGGAGAGCTCTTGAACAGTCTACTTTCTTTCGTTGTCAGTTGGCACATTTTGTTTCCCTATTACGATTTAAGTTTTATTTAACTTTAATTTCACATAATTACTTTGGTTTTGCATTACTAAAATGCTGCCTAAGATTGATAAAGGATGTATCCCCTCTCAGGCACACCTGCAGCCTGTTGCTAATGAACCCTCCTCACCCTACAGTGGCTCTATTTCACTGCCAGAGGCTACAGACATGCTGCCTCTCACTACAGGTGACGCTGCAACCACAGTTGAACTTCTCTCTGCTCTTCGTGACGATATTGCAGCAATATTTAAAACAGAGCTGCAAGCTGCTTTAGGCAATAATCTTATAACAGAGACATGTACATAATAACAGAGATGGAACAGAGTTTGTCTACTTCCACTGATGATATTGTTACTCTTCAGACCAATGTGGAACATTTATCTAAAGAACTGGTCAGGCTGTAAAATAAATGTGAGGATTTGGAGTCTTGAGCTCGCTGTCAGAATATTCAGATTACTGGTGTCCTGTACGATGACCCTGCCTCCTCATCTGCTGCCAATTTCACACTCGAGGAGGAGCCACAGGAGCCCATCTGATGCCTAATCCCAAACCCGGCAATTATTATAAATATGGTGTCAGGTTGAGGCCATCAGTTGAAACGACAGGCTACCTCTTGATCGATTCCTCAAATTAAGGATTCGACCAGTACGCTTGTTTCCAGCTGTTTTTAGACTTTTTATTTTTCCTTGTATGAATTTGAATCTTTGTTGGACATGGCAGGCCCCTACTGTTACTGCTAATTGGCTTAATGCACCTCTAAGTTTAGAAGAAATTCTATTCTCTGTTAAAAACATACAAAGTAATAAAGCACCTGGCCCAGACAGATTCCAGAGTCCTGAGCTTGAAAAGAAAATTCATGAAACTAGCTCCCTGTCTTATCTAGGTGTATATCAAATCACTGGAACATGGCTCATTGCCCCCAACCTTAACTCAGGCATCCATTACCCTTCTCTTAAAGAGAGGCAAGGACCCTAGATCATCTGCCTCTTATAGACCTCATTCTCTGTTGAATGTGGACGTTAAAGTTTTGGCTAAAGCCTTAGCAACTCATCCTCTATGCCCAGGTATTAAATCGGAGGAACAAAACTGTTTCATTAAAAGGCGTCAGCTGTTTTACAACATTCTTGAATGTGGTTTTCTACAAACATTCTTCTAACCCATGAAGTTGTTAGTGCGCTTGATGCAGAAAAGTCATTTGATCATGTCGCATGGAATTATCTTTTTGCAGTACTTAACAAGTTTGAAATGGAGAACCGATTTATATCATGGATTCGACTTCTATACACCTCTCCCCAGGCCAGCTTTCCCACCAATGACACGCAATGTAGTTATTTTACATTATCACATTGTACCAGGCAGGGTCGTCCTTTTCCCCTTTATCTTTTGCACTGGCCACTGAACCTCCGTCAATTGTCATTTTATGCAAATAAGAAAACATGTGGTGCTGTTAATTTATTTATTTAGAGGTCATTTTAAGTTTATGTCAGCCTCCACATTGCTGCCGTTAGTGAAGAATCACTTGTTTCTCCCATCACTCACTGAGGCCACTGACACATTGTGGCAGAGTCGAGGCATTTAGCTATATAGAGACCGCTACAAAAATGGCACCTTTGTCACCTCCTCTCATTTTCCATGTTTCCTTTCCCTCCTTGCCGACCAGGCATGGGATGACCTTTTGACTTGAAAAAATCTAATCATATATTCTATTGTAGACCAGTGTGGCAGATGTAATGCTTCCTCTTGTAATTAGAGTCAGATATTTTTCTTTTGTCTGGGATTACACAGATTCTTAAGTGATTATTTCATGATTTTGAGAGGTTCTGGGATTTCTTTCATATCTCTCTTTTGGCAAGACAGTATATTTTACTTTTTACAGAAATCTCCTATGGCTCCATCTATTTCTGTGTGGCTTAAGGATGTCATGTATTTTCTTAAGATAGAGAAGATTAGATTCCCTGTAAAAGGCACCTTAGCAAGATTCTTTCATAAATGGAACTCTTTCATGGCTTACTGTAGCTCCATACAAACTTTGTCCCCAGACTAATTTGTGGTAATTGAGGTGCCAGTAGTGAAGGACAACAAGAACAGTTAGGTCAAGCCACTCTTGTCTAGCTGCCTCCACAGATTCAAAGTCCTCACAGTGGACTTTGAATCTGGACAGAAATGTCCAGAGTGCTGGACAGAAATGCTCCATAACTCGTGAAGTTGTCATCATCAGCACTGGTCCTGGTGAGCTGGACACCCTGCCAGGTATTTCCAGCCCCAGCCTCATCCATGAACTTTTGTAGCCTAGGGCCAGGGTTTGTCTAAACTTAATGAGAAGAAAAACAAAGAATATTTTAGTAATTTTAATTACTCAAAAAACATACAACTTAAATTATGTTGTGACAGTATTTGATGGAATTATGAATTTATAAAATATTTATGTTTGTATGTATGCAAATGGGTCCATGACCAATTACGTTTTCATCAAGCAAACACTACGTGGATGGCACATAGTGTTTGCTTGATGTCCTTCAGCTGAGGAACATGTTTGACACAGCAGCTATCTCTAGACAATGACCCACTCACCAGATTGATGCCTGGAGTCTGGTGGTCACACCATTGTTCACACCCAGCATAACGGCAGCACCGTCACACCTAAAGCTAACAAGATGTTTTTTTAGGACCTCCTCACCCAAACTTCAACAGTCCACCCAGAATGGCACCCCTGGCAGCCCTGGCTATGAGCATGGTCCAGGGCAACAATCTGGATGAGCTGGTTTACTGGTTTGCCATTCTGGAGGTAGGTGCAGTAGCTTAGCTCCTGTTCCTTAACTGATCAGTCGACTGAAGAGTAATACAGAATAGAAAATAACCTGGCTGATTGAAATTTCTCAATGAAGCATGAACTGATGGCTGTGATAAACATGTGGCATGAATGGTCAGTGCTATATGTTTGTATTGGTTTGCTGAAGTTGGGATGCCAGTCAGAGTCTTAGTCTGACAAAAGATAAGGAAACCAGCAAAGCCCCACAGAGGATATGATACCTCGTACCAACCCTCACTATCCAGGTTTACATAAGCTGAACACACAAAATAATAGTCAAGCAACACACATCATCTCAGAGCCAAATTCCCCAACAATTCAATGAACAGTATTACAGTATTACAGTGTAATGAACAGCCACACTCTGATAATCAAGAGGTGGTCTGTTTGGGCCGCCTAGGTCCCCAAAGTTTGAGTCAGAGTCAATTCCTGCAGGGCCACGACTGGAGGAGAGCTGGAGGAGATCCCACACACTTTAGCCTAGTGCAAATGTGTGTGGCTCAGCTGTGGCTGACCAAGTGAGCAGCTACTTTTCTCATGTTCATTTAAAACGGCGAATGTGTCAAACATGTTTCTTTACTTCTAACATTCAGCAGAATAACACATGTTTACATTTGTAACCATGCTGCATCTTGTTTGTTAGCTCCAAGTTTCCACACTGATAGCAAAGCACTGGAGATCTGCTTCTTAAGCGAAACTTAATCTAATTAAGCTATAGCTTTATAAGCTTTATATCAGTTAATGGCTGTTGCTTCTCTCCTGCTACTGTAAATTATCTACTTGTTGTGTTTGTGTTTTGTCAGCCAGCCAAAATGGCAGTGATATCAAAGGGAATTTGACAAAATCTTCATAAGAAAAGAATGAAGTGCTTATGAAGATGTTAACATAATGGTGTCGTTAGGCAAAGGAGACAGAGAGAACGGAGCTGGGCACAGCTATAAATTCATGAGGTTATTATAAAGATCAGCTCAATGTGTCATTAAAAGAGAGCAAAGGGCCACAATCGCTTCTTGAGCAGTGTGGAGCGATGAACAGCCAGACTACATCTCGCGCGACTTACATTTGCAGTGTCAATATGCATGTTTCAAGTTATCATACCCAACATACACTTGCACAGCTCGGTGTCAGAGTCGAGCCCTTACCCTCAGTAAGGCCTATCCTTATGTCAGCTCTGGCAGAACCACTCTCATTTTCACTTGCATTTCCTTCACACCTCTCTAAAACCATGCACAATAATACACACAGTGGGCACAATGTGGATACCTTCTTGAATTAATTTATTGACTAATTGCAGGTTTCTGAAGAGCATTAATAATACTGAATAATTCAGTCCTTCTCCAGCAGTTGTAGAAATCATAAAATTCGTTTATCTCAATACCAACAAACAAGATAGAGAAACAGAAATAGGTTCAGTATACTCTTACCTTTTCTTATGATAGTGCAACACTGTGACTGTCTTTAAGTAAGTAAAATATGCTCTGTCATTCCCATATCTAAGGTTGTTCATGTCTCACCCCTGTCTATGAGAGCAGGCTTTTCAACCTGGTTCTGTCCTCCACAGGGGATCCTCTTAACTGGAGCCATGCTGGAGACCCTCACCTGTGGAGAGGGCGGAGTCAGTGAGCTCAGTAATATCCTTTTGGTGCCTGAGAATCAGCAACCAGTGTTGCAGGCCTATCGCAATGCATTGTGCAGCGGAGGAGAGGGTCAAAGGTCAGAGCGCTTCAGACAAATGAGCCTGGAGCTGAGAGAGCAGATCAACACACAAAGTGTCACTGAGAAGGTATGGAAGAAACATTTGCTACAAATCAACTGCTACAAAGAAAAATAACTGATTTAACAGTAATTATACAGTACTGATGTTTGTTTTGTTTTCTATGGCAAATATTTGAGTACTTGTGGAACCCCAAAGTCCAGAGATATCATATATTTTTTGTTCTTCTTCACCCTCATCTCATCAGCTTCATCTGGAGAAACCCAACTCTTGGGTTCCTCTCTCTCAGTCCCATCTTGGGGCTTTATTGAAGGACCTGGCTGATGTGGAGAGGCTTCTCAAGGATGTGGACCTGCTCTCTGGCCTGGCCCGCCTGCTGCCCAAAGGAGCCTGTACTGGTCGATCTCCAGCCTCCTCCACAAACATGACCTGGCCCCTTAACTCCACGACCTGGGGCCCCAACACGACTGACATCCCCAGAGAGGAGGGGGAGAAAGGATCAGAGGGAGGGGGAAGACCAAGAGGAGGGAATGGGAAGGAGGAAGCAGACAATCCTCATTCTCAGTTTTCAGCATTTGTACAACTATGGGCTGGACTGCAGCCGATTCTCTGTGGGAACAACAGGTGGGTGAGACAAAAATCATGAGATTTTTTTTTTTTTTGTAGTGTAGAAAATGAACCAAAGAACAGAAAAGTATCTTTTCGATTTAAAGGAAGATTCCTGCTTATTACAACTTTGCTTGTGATTTTGTGATGATGACCTTTATCCCTGTGGATGAGAATAAAGTTTTAGTCACCTAATTAACATTTGGGACCTATGACACTGCTAAAAGTACATCCAAAGGGACAAAATCAAATGATTTGTTAAGGTTTTAAAGCTTCATCAGTCTGTATTTTTACTTGAACAGTGGATAAGGACTCTGTGTAATGTGAAAAGGTTCACTTGCAGCCTACACAAAGAACTGCAAGACAAATTCACAGTTCCTCTCAGCTGTATGGAGCATTTTACCCTCTTTCAGCTTATTGTTTTTGTTTTCCAGCATTCAACTAACCCCAGCCCCACTGTGCACTACCCTCTCAGTACCAAACAACAGACAAAGTTAGTGACTAGGTGGTGAACATAGTGAAGGATTTAGTAGCTGAAGAGCCTCATATTTTTCTCTTTTTACATTGATCAGGTGGATTCAAGCACAACTCCATACCATGTGTTAATATGCAACTGTTTGCTAACATGTTAGCCGTATCAAGTTAATCATCAGACTTTATTTATACAGTACCTTTCATTCAGGTTAACGCAATCCAAAGTGATTTACAGATGACTAACAAGATGATAATAAGACAGTTGAAATATAAACAGTTAAATTATTTACAGACCATTTCCAGAACTATTAGTCCATACTAGCTGTACCTCACCGCCCAGACTATATCGATTCGACGTGCCCAGACTGGCCACTTGTCGACTGTTAAAATTTTGCTGGCTGGGTTTCTCTTTCTGGGCTTTACATAACAGTTACTCATTTGGCAGAAGCAACTTACAGGTGAGGGACAACACACCAAAGCTTAAGTGCAGTGGGAGTACGTTCTGGTGTAAGTTCTAAGTACTACAGCTATCCAATAAGTGCTGGGGGATCAGGTAAAAGTAAGTGTGTAGTAAGTGCTGGTTAGGCAGGGTTTAGAGGTGGTTAGGTGTCCATAGAACCTTTGATTAAAATTTCATTTTTATTCTGGTTGAGCTGTAAAAAGTTTCATTACATCCAGGCACTAATATCTAAAGCACATCTAAAAAGAGCACCAATTGGTCTTCTTTATGGAGAGGTATCATATCAATGTGTGATTTTTAGTTTGTCTGGAATTCTGCCCCAAGATGGTCAAAACACTAATTATTGCAGCATTAAACAATAGAAAACAAAGACAAAGGGTAAAATTATTACCTACACTGTCCTTTAAATATCCTGTAAATATCATGCACATCTTATAGACCCACTTTTCACCTGCTGCAATATAGCTGTGCACACAATTTTCCTGTGAAACAAGGAATTCTCCCTGACATTTCAGATTTTCCTTAAAGTCCAACTTAAGATTTCCCTGAAATAAGAACTGTGGTACAAAACACCTTTAAGTGTTCTCCTTAAGGTTTCTTTAAAATGTTCACTTTTAAGTATTTAAGATTTTCTCCTTATCTTGGTCTTATACTTAAGGAATCACTTAAAGTCAGTTAAGCCATTGCACAGAAGACCTTAACAACCAAACTAAGGAAAAAAACTGAGGGTACCTCTGTCTCTTAACTGCGAGATGGCTGAGTTTTTTCCGTGACTGGAATAACCCAATGGACAACTTCAATGACAACGAACTGATTCTGTACTTTCCACAGCTGTGCTCTTCAGTCCCTTTGCAGTTAATGATTATTCTGTTGTTTTATGCTACAGGATCTTATTGGTGAAGTATTTCACATCAATTTGGTTTTCTTGCCTTCTTTTCTTCTGCCATTTTTTTCTTCTGGCCAACTCTGTGAGACATAAAGGTGAGATGATAACAAGTGAGCATTGGTGCCAGCAAACAAACGGGCTTTATGCAAACTGTAGTATTTTACCACTGTAAAATTCCTTTTATTGATAAGATAAGAAATAAGATAAGAAATACTTTATTTATCCCTATAGAGAAAGTCACAATTATCCAGTAGCTTATTCATGTATTTAGTTAAATTGACACTGAGTCTGAGTCATGATCCACTGCCTTTGTCTGAGGTGTTGAACAATCTGATGTCAGTGGGAACCTCTCAGTCCTGCAGCGCAGAGAGATGAGACGTTGGCTGCTGCTGTAGCTGCTTCTCTGGCCTGCAAGGATGTTGCGGTGAGGATGGTTGGTATTGTCCAAGATGGCTGCATCTTACAGAGCACCCCAAGCACAGACGCAGCTTTTTTAAAAACATATGCAGCATTTCACTGCAAACGTCAGAGGACCTGAGCTTCCTGAGGAAAAAGAGCCAACTCTGCTGCTTCTTGTAGATGGCATCTTTGGTCAAGGACCAATCAAGTTTACTGTCCAGGTCCACACCTAGAGTTGTTGTGCTGCAGCTTCCTCTCTGCTTAGTCCTCCTTCACCTTCTTCTTCAGCTCATGTTGCACACACTTCTCCCTGTCTCCAGCCCTGAGGGCCTCCTTTTTCTGGTTGAGGAAGGTCTTGATGTTGCTGGTGATCCAGGGTTTGTTGTTAAAAATGACAAAAACACACTTGTACTTTGCAAAAAAAAAAAAGTACAAGCTACGAGGACTTGCTTCCTCTCTACCAGCACATCATTTGAATCGTGCTGCAAATAACTTAACATCTTTTAAACCTTTTAAGTTATTCTGTGCAACAACCTCAAGTAACTCTCTCAGCTAAGGACAAACTCAACCTTGAGTGTCATACTTAAATAGAAAACTTAAGGTACTTTGTGCAACTGGCCCCATACTTACCTAACGTAACTTAAGGTGCTTTGTACAACACACACACACACACACACACACACACACACACACACACACACACACACACACACACACACACACACACAGTTTTCTACTTATGCATGACACTTAAGGTGAATTTTTCCTTTGCTGAGGGAGTCACTTAAGGGTGTTGAACAGAATCTCTTAAAGGGTTTCCTTAGCTAAGGAAAAACATTAAGGTATTTACAGCAATGAAAGTGTCTACAGTTTCCATGGAGACTAATTGTTATCATCTCACCTGTTCTTGTCTCACAAAGTTGGCCAGTAGAAAAAAATGGCAGAACAAAAGAGAAAATCAAATTGTTCAGAGGAGGAAAAGGTGAAACCTCATAGAGGAATATAACAAACAATCAGTGAATGACACAGCACACAGTTGATCGATGGACATGAAATACTTCATCAATAATTGACTGGAAATATCATGTAGCAGAAAACCACAGAGCAAACATTAACTGCAGAAGAGCTGGGAGAGCACAGCTGCAGAGAGTAGAGGGATCCAGCTCTAGATGGTCTGAAATCATAAACTGACTGCTAATTCAAATCTATAGTGCAAAATCAATTCCTCATCAGGTTCTTCTGGTAGAGGAAGACTCTTTGCTAAGGTCTTCTGTGCAATGGCTGAACTGACTTTAAGTGATTCCTTAAGTATAAGATCAAGATAAGGACAAAACCTTAGATACCTAAGTGAACATTTTAAGGAAATCTTCAGTCAAAAACTTAAGGTGTTTTGTACAACTGGCCCCAGTAGATTTTCAGAGATCACAGATATTACCCTTTTTTAAGTCGCTGTGTCTCCCAAATTTCTGCCACCACATACTTCATATCACTACATTCAATGTAGCCACCCCTTCCACACAATATGATACTTTAGCAGTAAGAGGCATGGTCTTTGACTGGTAAACCAGAGTTTGAGAGGTGTCTCAGCTGAATCCATGTCACTCAGTTGCAACTAAGCACTTAAGATGGTAACCTCTTAATGCAGATGGACACAAACAGCTGATTCAGACTAGTTGATTAGACAAATTCTCTAATGTCTGCAGTGTTAATTAAACACTTGAAGGACATTTCTGTCAAAGTCCTGCTACATACTGTTCCCACACTACATACAAGACACATGGATTAATACACATGTCAACAGTAGTTTATTTCAGTTGGTGCTTCTAGCTGACTAGACACACACAACCAGACAGACACAGTATCATGTTTAAATCATTTCGGAGGACAGTAGGTTGATTTAGAATCATTCATGCTACACACACACACACACACACACACACATACAGACGTTCTCTGTAATTGAGATTTTCACAATGTAGTCCAAAATACAAAATGGTGATTGTGAGTATATACAATGATCAAAATGAAATAACTTCATTTTTAGTAGTCAGCAACGCAGTTTACCATATGCTTTTTCAAAATCCAGCAATCCCACGACAATTTCCTCAGAGAATGCATGAATTAGTGTTTCTTACCTTGGTAATTCCAACAGATTGAACATTTGTTAAAACTACAAAACATAAGACCCAAGTTGTAATTGGCTGGAATTATTCTCTAAATAGACTGCTTTTTATTAACTATATTTCGTGTTATTCAGTGTGCATATTTGCATTCAATATTAGATTAAACATTGAAAACTCATAAGATGAATTCATTGTCAGATAATACAGTCGTTGCAGCTGTGCTTGTTTGGAGTAAAAACTGTATTTGGAGCAGTGAGATACAAACACAGTAAGCTTGAGGCCTGATTTGTGGGGAGATTTCTTTGGTTTCATTTTTATTCATTTCAACCACCTGTGACAGATAGACACACAGTACACACTGCAGATCAAACTCCTAATTACTGTGACTGGGCAGTTCAGTTAATTGCCTTTAATCTACACCTCTTGTTTGTTGCAGGATCATTGAGCCAGAGGCTTTGAAGCAGGGGAATATGAGTTCTTTGGGATTCACCAACAAAGAACAAAGAAATCTGGGCTTACTGGTTCACTTGATGACTACAAATCCCAAGATCCTCTACTCCCCCATTGGCTCTCAAGTGGATAAAGTGATTCAGAAGGCAAGTACACAGCTCTGATTTTGGTTGGGTGTATGAGCAGGGTTGTTCACATTATTCTCACTGACTCTTTCACCCTGTTTCATGCTGAAGATTTCCAAAATCTATGGTTAATTTAATGTGTCTGCCATTTGGTGCCTGGCAGGTAGTGGAACCTGCAGTGAGTTTATTAGAGCTGTAAAACTCAGGGCTCTATAAAGCTAAGGGGAATTGCAGCATAAAAAGTCTCTGTTTGTTCATCATTGTGAGCAACTGCTTTCAC
Organism: Trachinotus anak; assembly: GCF_046630095.1. Taxonomy (NCBI): domain Eukaryota; kingdom Metazoa; phylum Chordata; class Actinopteri; order Carangiformes; family Carangidae; genus Trachinotus; species Trachinotus anak. The sequence goes on along the minus strand of NW_027273859.1, from coordinate 2,775,889 downwards.
ACGGTGCAATTCAAAAATATTTTCCAGACAAAATAATTTCATCCCAAATTCCACTTACTAGCTTTTTACAAGAGCTTTCAACTGCATCTTACATTCTATCGAAGCTTTCATTTGACAATGAAGACCAAGGGCTCTATCTTACACCTGGTGCAAAGCACAACACAGGTGTCTTTGCTAGTTTCAGACCGACACAGTTGTCATCTTGCTCTCCACTGCCCACTATGTTTAAATAGCAAGTATACTTGCGCCCGTCTGAATACCCATGGGCATGTTGTTCTTGTTGTTCTTATAATATATACATTATAAAAGTTGGCGCATTGCTATCTTGAGGCGGTGGAAAATTATTGCATGATTGACCAACAAAAACCTGGTCTTAAGTCAGTGGTATAGAACCGACAGAGAGAAGAGCTCTGTGTTGCATTTAGGGCTTCTCATGGGATTTGTTCACAAGAAAAATATACACAGTAATAACACAATAACAGTAGTTACATAGCGCACATGATAGTGCTGCACGCGCTGTTTTGTTTACTCTGATGGATGCTGTATCTAGAAACAGAGACTCCTAGCATGAATTATGTGAGTTCAAGGAACAAATCGTCGGAATGGTTTCCTCATTAATGACTCAATAAGACTAATGTCTTGTGTATGTATACTTGTATGCCACCCAAAAGACATTAATCATGCACTGTCCAGCATGTTGAATTCACAGAGAGCCATGTGTTTGATCTGGTAATACTGCTTATTATGCTGCTGATTATGGGTTAGTTAGCACAGACTATGGCAGCAGCTGTATAAATCTCTTATCTGTGTAACTGGACTAAAGATGATTGAGAAATTAGTGAATGTGGGAGGGTGAGAGATGGATAGAGGAGAAATTGATTAAAATTCATACAAAAACTAATGAAAAAAATTGTTAACTTTTTGCACTTAGGCAAATGAGACATTTGCATTTGTTGGGAACGTGACACACTACACCCGGGTGTGGCTGAATATCTCTGCCCAGCTCAGGACCTTCCTGGAAGAGGGCCAGCTGCACAGCCATCTGGTGTGGCTACGGCAGGTACACTTTCAAATAAGTCATTTTCTGACATCATTAATTATTCAGTACTATCAAATTGTGAAAAAGTCATCTGAGCATTTATATTTTCCTACAAGGTTCATCTGTTTGCAGTTCTTGGATTTTTGTTGGGAAACATGCAGTGGTGCACATGATAGGCTCCATTCATCTTCTCCTCTCTTTCCAGCTGTCCTCAGAGCTTCAGCAGCACCCGAAGGTGCTGAATGGCACAAACAGTGAGCTGATGCAGGGTCTGATGGAAGGAAACTACAGTCTTCCTAACACCTCCACCTTGCTGGAGCAACTGGACACCATTGACAACGCTGCCTGCGGCTGGACGCACTTTATGTCTAAGGTTGGTAAAGTGTATAACAAACAGTGTTTCCCAACAAAAATATGATCACAAATTGGTGTGACGCTGATCTTTAGTATATTTATTGTCACAATAAACAGTACCAAGTATAAGCTACAACAGGCCAACTGTACATGCCTGACTCAGCTGTTAACACCTCAGCCCACCTGCTGCTGGGAGTTCATGAACACTAGCAAGAGAGCAGAGAAACCAAAATAGCTAAAAGTAATGTCTCAATTGTTTAAACATCAAGTTCTGGTCCTCGTTTGAATGCATACTTGACCAAACCAACAAAAGAAGAGAGCAAGACTTTAACATTGACAGTTCCAGGATCATTACATCTGGTATTATACAGTTATTGTATAAAAAGCCAGTTTTATATTTCTAATAATGTGAAACAAAATCCAATTTTAAAACAAAGTGGGATAGATGCCAGAAAGTTTTTTCTTTCTATGCATAACTGGCTTTCATGACTGACAACCCTGACACTGACCAGGAACATATTCATAAACTATAGGTAATGGTGGTAATCAATGATAAATAATAGATACAGAAATAATAATAATAATGAATGTTGTAGTGGCAGATCTGGATCCTGCTGCTCCAGAAATGGAGATGCCTGCAGAATGAGGACAAAGAGAGAGAGAGAGAGAGAGAGAGAGAGAGAGAGAGAGGAGAAGCACAAACTATGGGAGAGGAAAAAAAAATACAGAGTTAATGACATGAAGTAGTAATTTCACTCATGTCATTCTACAAAACTACAAAATGTGTCCTGTGAGATTAGCCAAACATGCACCACCATTACCACATAATTTACAGCATAAAAGGAACCATGGAAGAGTGACATTAAAACACTGACAAATATGTCGTAAGTATTTAGTATGAGTCGTCAGAAGTAGTTGTATGAATTAATGGATGAGTTCTTATTCTAATAACAGTCTCAGACTAATCAAGAATCTTTGTGTAAATCTAAGGTGATACATGGGCCATAAAATACCATTGACTAAGGTCATTCCATTAATGTCAGTTTACTTGCTCAAAGATCCAGTTTGGAGACAGGAAAGGTAAAAACCCAATAATCCACTGATTCCACTGCAAACATGCCAGTGTTGCAGTAATCCATTATGATGGTTTAATCTTTGTGCTTCGCTTTAATAGTTTCTTACATGAATCCATTTCTGTTGTGAAACATTATTTGAGTGTTGTGCTTTCAGGTCAGTGTGGATGTCTTCAAGGGCTTTCCTGATGAGGACAGCATTGTCAACTACACCCTCAACCAGGCCTATCAGGACAATGTGTCTGTGTTTGCCAGTGAGTGTCAGATTGTGATCATGATACCTCGTTTTTGGGGTGGGCGATCTAACGATCTTATATTGTGGACAGTCCTACTTTCGTATATGAGATACTTTTCAGATAAATTGCACAGACTGCATCATTAAAAGCTGCTATGTTTAGATATTAACAACCCAGTTTCTGAAAAAGTTGGGAAAGTGTAAAATTGTAAATAAAAACAGAATGTGATGATTTGCAAATCATGTAAACTCATATTTAACTGAAAATAGAACAAAGACAACATATCAAATGTTTAAATGCTGAAATCATATTGTTTTATGAAAAATATCTACTGAATTTGAATTTGATGCAGCAAGACGTTTCAAAAAAGTTGAGACAGGGTCATGTTTACCACTGTGTTCATCACCTCTTCTGTAAAGGTTTGGGAGCTGAGGAGATCAGTTGCTGGAGTTTTGAAAGTAAAAAGTCTCATTCTTGCCTGATATAGGATTTCAACTGCTCAAGCCATGGGCACTAATGCCCCACCACAGCATCACGGACGCTGGCTTCTGAACTGTGCGCTGATAACAAGCTGGATGATCCCTCTCCTCTTTAGCCCGGAGGACGCAGCGTCCATGATTTCCAAAAAGAATTTGAAATTTTGATTGGTCAGACCACAGGACAGTTTTCTATTTCACCTCAGACCACCTTAAATGAGCTCGGGTCCAGAGAAGTCGGAGATGTTTCTGGATCATGTTTAGATAAAGTTTCTTCTTTGCATGGTAGAGTTTTAACCTGCATTTGTGGATGAAGCAACAAACTATGTTCACAGACAATTGTTTTCAGAAGTGTTCCTGAGCTCTTGCAGTGATTTCCACTATAGAATCGTATCTGTTTTTAATGCAGAGCTGCCTGAGGACCTGGAGATAATGACCATCCAATACTGGATTTCAACCTTGTCCCTTTGCCTACAGCGATTTCTCTGGATTCTCTGAATCTCTTAATGATATTATGAACTGTAGAGAAAGAAAGAAATTGACAAATTCTATGCAATTTTACGTCAAGGGATATTTTTCTTAAACTGTTGCACTATTTGCCCACACAGTCTTTCACAGAGTGGTGAACCTCTCCCCGTCTTCACTGCACAGAGACTCTCTGGAGCCTCTTTTTATATCCAATCATCTACTGATCTGTTGCCAATTAACCTGTGAGATATTCAACCAGGTGTTTCTTTAGTATTACACAACTTTTCCGGTCTCTTGTTGCCCCGTCCCAACTTTTTTGCTGGCATCAAATTCAAATTGATTTCTTTCAAATAGGTTTTTCATTAACAATAAAATGTCAAAATTTCAACATCTGATATGTTGTGTTTGTTCTATTTCCAATTCCAACATGCAGAATCTGGCCTTGAACCTTGGCTGCTTGAGCCACCAGGACGAGTCTGACCTAAAATATGCTCTTTTTCTTTTCAGGTGTGATTTTCCAGACTAACAAAGATGGCTCCCTGCCACCCCATGTTCTGTACAAAATTAGACAAAACTCCAGCTTTACAGAGAAGACCAATGAAATCAGACGGGCCTACTGGCGTCCAGGGCCCAACACTGGGGGAAAATTCTACTTCCTTTACGGTTTTGTTTGGATCCAAGGTAAGTGACTGAAATCCAATGCTTCTTGAGTGCTGCATATATATTCATGATATAGGCCTTGTGTGAATTTTACAAATAATTTACATGGTTTTATGTCCTATAGTGGATCATTTATGAATTTTCTTTGGACATCTTGAAGAAATTATGACTATATAACTGTTTGCCATTAAATACCATCATAATGCCATACAGTGAAGGTAGAATTTAAAATGCAGTCTGTTTTTTTCATATTATATTTTCATTTTGTTATTTAACGTTGTCTGTCGATGTCCTCCATAGCACATACACACAACAAGCAAATGACAAATCACTTCAATTTTTGCCTAGGCGGTTTCTCATAGAGGGAACTGTGGAAAAAATGTAGATTTCTCCAGACAGTTGAGAACACAGTGTCTTTTCGGCATGGCTACAAAACTAAAGAAAACTGTTCATTACAAGTGTGCCTTGTGCAGGGGGGTGTCCAGCTGGGCAGCACCAAGAGACGTATTGACGTCAGTAGGTCCAGAGTTATTCCTTTTGGTGGGAAGTTTGAACCTTGCGACTCTGTTGACCATTTACATGCACAATAAGCTATAGAACACACTATAAGAGAGGGAAAACTCAGAAAAGCTTAATAGGCCCCCTTTAAGGACTTTCAAGAGAATAATGTGTGATAATGCACTAAGATGTTGGGCTGAATCAGGTGGAACGTTACAATACGGCCTCAGAAGGTCGGAGCATTCTTTGTGACATATTGTGTGTTGTACAACGTAGTCATGCATCATGGACGTCTCTTGGACAAACATAGCAATGTTGTACATGAGGTGTTGTGCATGAGGCTCTGCAGAGAAGCGCTCTGTCTCACTACCTGGTAAATCCACCACAGGGTTCCCCAGTCATCACCTAAATTTGTCATCACAGTGTCATAATGAACCAAAGATTTATTCACACTTCTCATCATATAAAATATTTCTAACCTGATTTCTGCTGTTACTTCTTTGCAGAGCTGTGCACAGTGCACTGATCAGCCTCAAGGTTTTTTCCTTCCTGTCCCGCAGCCAGCAGCTCGATTTTTTTTTCCCCCACAATAAATTCTTTCCCCAATGGCTGGTGGCCTCATGCCCCACTGATGGGCTGCCACACCGCCAGTCTGAGCCTAGAATCAACGTGGCCTCTCTTTATTTCTCTCTCTCTCTCACTCCTCCAGACATGATAGAGAGAGCCATCATCAACACGTTTGTGGGCCATGATGTGGTGGAGCCTGGTAACTACGTACAAATGTTCCCGTACCCATGCTACACCAGAGACGAGTAAGAAAGAGGCTTTGTATTTAGAAGTGACTGTTCTTCTCATCCTCTTTTCTGTGGTCCTGTTTAGGTCTAAAGTTGAGGATGAGAGTAGCAAGTTATCATTAGGTAGAGAAATGTTTGTCCTAAAAATAATTTATATGCAGCTTCAGACACTTCAGACACTGTGTATTTAAAAATCTTCACAGTTGATAAATATATTTAATGCATATTAGCGCATTTGTACATATTAGAAATTCTGAAGATCCCATTTATTTGAAACACAGTGTGGTCTAAAACTTGATACCCTGTGTTGTTGTTTTTTTTTTTTTTTTCAGTTTTCTGTTTGTGATTGAGCACATGATGCCGCTGTGCATGGTGATCTCCTGGGTTTACTCAGTAGCCATGATGATTCAGCATATTGTGGCTGAGAAGGAGCACCGACTCAAAGAGGTGAGACTGTATGATTGCATGTCTGTCACCGGTCTGGAGGGTCAGCCTTTGGTTAACACACCTCCCTGAGCACAGCTTGTGTGTTGTTTATTACTGTTGTTTAAAGGATAAGTCTGAGAATATTCTGAATTTTTCTATTTATCAACAAATCCCTTATGCAGACCCAAAACAACAGTGAACGTGCCACTGTTCCCAGGAAACTATTAAAATAATATCTCTGAGCCACACTGTTGTATGTGACATGTTCCATCACTACCACTCAAACACACATCTCACACACACCTGCTGCTTCAGACACTCACTGAGTATTAATCCAAGTGTGGATTAATCTGCCGCTGAAAATAGACCCCAACTAATGCGCCCTTTTCACCTGTTTGATAAAAACTACAATGTCCAGACTCTGGAGCCATTTTCAGAAATTTGTGATTTATGTCTTCAGCAGAAGTCAGTGGACTCGGGGCTGAGAGCCATTTGACCTATATAAAGGTCATTATATATTAATATTTTTGACCTTCTTGCTGACAATAGCAGTATATTATATAATTGATAATATAATTCTTGTGGCTCAGAGATTCAGTATGTCATGATGCTTGTAATACTTTTGCAGTTTCAACTCTATTAGAAACAAATTCCAGGAAAAGATCTGATTTAAAAAAAAAAAAAAAAAAAAAAAGCCATGAAAAACAGTTGATGTGACAATAGTGAAATGCATAGTATTTAATATCACAGCACACCATTTATTATTTATCAACATGCTTAACCCATTAATTAACAACACCATCTTGCAAAACCCCACACCTACAAACACACTGTATTTTTAACTTTACCTGTGTCTCTGTGGCCCTTCCTTCTTGTCCACACTAGCAGACCTCCTCCTGTAATTACAGCTCGTTAGCACAAACATCTCACACCACCTGTAGACACAATGGCTGTCAGTAGAATGTCCTTCTTACAATATTTACTACAATATTTTAGACCTGGGCCTGTCTCAGCTTACATCTCCAAGTAGTGCCAGCACTGATACGATATTTAAATATATTAATATATTTCTCTAAATTTTGATTACATCCTTTTTTATGTCCATGAAGAGCAGGAGCACTGAAGTGTAAAATTATGTTTGTCATTATTTAAAATATAGAGCTGCTGTTTGATTTTCAGAGTGTGTGTAAAAGCTATATTAAAAGCGTACGCCTCACATTAATTTACTTGACAAAACACAAATTTGACATAACAGTAACTTAGCAGAGAGGTGAGGTCATCAAGACAAGACAGTTGGAGGGATACAACAAATATAACGTGTAACCTCCATGCCACTTTCTCAGGTGATGAAGATGATGGGTTTGAACAATGCGGTACACTGGGTGGCCTGGTTCATCACCGGCTTTGTGCAGCTGTCCATCTCTGTCACCGCTCTGACGGCCATCTTGAAGTACGGCCGGGTTTTGCTCCACAGCAACCCCTTCATCATCTGGCTCTTCCTCACCATCTACGCCGTGGCCACCATCATGTTCTGGTGAGATCTCCTGGTTCCACCAAACTAACTGGCCATGAATCTCACGCTCAGAATGAATCAGTGTCCACAGCTCGGCAGGTGACTCAATCATCAGATCAATACAGAAAAATCTGTGGTGCAAGGAAAAGCTGCATTCACACCCCATCACACGTAAGGGGTGGAACGGTTCACAGCATTCATGGTTTGGTTCAGTTCAGTATGTTTTGTGTGTGAATGAAGAACCCTCTGACTTCACTGTGTCAGATGAAGGTTTTGACTTTAACAAATTCGTTTGTCATTACTGGAATATATGAACTTTCTAAATGATGAAGAAACTTTTTTTTTTTTTTTTTTTATTACAGTTTTTTGGTGTCAGTCATCTACTCGAAGGCCAAGTTGGCTTCAGCCTGCGGAGGAATTATCTACTTCCTCAGCTATGTGCCCTACATGTATGTGGCCATCAGGGAAGAGGTGGCCCATGATAAGATCACTGCCTTTGAGAAGTGCATCGCTGTGAGGATGTTTTCTTTTTTCTCCAAATTCTTATTTGAACTACATTTTGGGTCTGCATGTAAAATTTGCTCTCTGTGTTGTCACTGTTAAGTATTCTTTCAGTAATTCTTGCTTCACTTGTGTCCTCCAGTCTCTGATGTCCACCACAGCCTTTGGCCTTGGCTCCAAGTATTTTGCACTGTACGAGGTAGCAGGTGTTGGTATCCAGTGGCAGACCATTAGCCAGTCACCAGTAGAAGGTGATGACTTTAACCTGGGTCTGTCCATGATGATGCTTATCATCGATGCCAGTGTGTATGGTGTTCTCACCTGGTATATAGAGGCCGTGCATCCAGGTATGAAATCATTAACCTCTGAATCCTCAACATCCTGTTCTCAATTTTCAACATTTCGCTCGGACAGACTAGATCAGAATTTTTTTTTCTCCCTCTCTTATAGGAATGTATGGGCTGCCCCGACCATGGTATTTCCCCCTGCAGAGGTCCTATTGGTCAGGCAGTGGGCGTGTTGAGACCTGGGACTGGCCATGGTGTGGAGGTGGGGCTGCCAGGCTCAGTGTGATGGAGGAGGATCAGGCTTGTGCCATGGACCAGCGGCGATCTGGTACGGACAAATAATTATTTGGAGCTGAGGAGGCTTGTGGACGACATTCTCATGTTCTATACACAGACTTAACACACACAAAGACTGGAGATGGGGAAGCAGCTAGTGAGGGGTGAATAGGATTTAGTTGGGTGCATGAAGAACACTGACTGCACCAGATTGTATAATTACTCTGTACCTCTTCAAATGTTACCAGGGCCAGTGTGTATGACCACAAAATGATCAGGTAAGAGAGAAAGAACTAAGACAAGAAGTAGAATGAGAACAATAAAAAAGTAGAGGTTTCTTCAATAAAAAGCAATAATTTTGGTTCAGCACTTATTTCTCCCTTTCTCCTTCTAATCCCAGAGGAGATGCGGGGCATAGAGGAGGAGCCGAGCCACCTGCCGTTGGTGGTGTGTATAGACAAACTGACCAAGGTGTACAAGACCGGCAGCAAACTGGCCCTCAACAAACTGAGCCTCAACCTCCATGAAAACCAGGTGGTCTCCTTCCTGGGACACAATGGTGCTGGCAAGACCACAACCATGTGAGGGGGACTGTGTGTGTGTGTGTGTGTGTGTGTGTGTGTGTGTGTGTGTGTGTGTGTGTGCGTGTGCATGTGTGTGTCTGTGACATTTAAGATTAGTGTTCATTTGAATTATTGGTGTGTACATTTTTATGCAGTCCAACTCTTATATGACCATGCTGGGTTTTAATACCTCAGCTATGGGGCTTGTGTCCTTCTGGCTTAACATCTCCAGTGATATAGAAATTACATTATAGCCATTTTTTGTGTTTGGAGTCAGTGTCATATAACGCTTTAAATCCTGTTTAGTTTTTCATTAAAAAACATCTGCTTTATGGGAATTTTAGACGTCATATTTAAATCCCCTGAAAACTTGATTTCGAAACTCACATCTTTGTTTAACATTAAATATTCATGACTAAGTAAGAAGTGAATGAACTTCTAACTTTTTCTTTTCTCATGGATGTTTGTCCACTTGCCCCTTCTCTGCTGTCTTCTGTTTACGAATTGTGTCACAATCAATCACACTTTATATTTTAGCTCATATGGAGTATTTGTTTGCACAGTGCTGGTATTTATGAGGAGGAAGGTGCCTCTCGTGGGACTATACTGCGACTCTCCTTTATGGAAGATAGTTAAGGTTTGTCCCAAAAGGCACTAGAGTTGCTGCTAAGTGCTTTATGAAAAAAAAACACCACTGAAGAGGTCTTAAATGTCACTAACTCCAGTGTTAAAGTTGCAAAATTGACAACACTGGAAAGGCAAAGCTCCTATGAATCAGTTGAGTCAGTAGGAACAGATCTATCCAGTCACTATAACCAATCCGGCTTTAGCCTGAAGTAGGACCGCCCACCTAATTAACATGCAAATACATAAATACATAAATGAATAAATATAGAAATGCAGAAATACATAAATAAATGCAAAAATGATTGAATAAATAAATACATGTAGAAATACAGAAATAGCATTTTTTCATTACCATATTTAATTTTTTTATATTTATTTATGTGTTTAATTATTTATGTCTGCATTTATTTATACTTATGTCATATACTACTGACTGCCTACACGGAATTGCCATAGGTCTATCCTGACAGGCTTGTTCCCGCCCACCTCCGGCTCTGCCACCATATATGGTCACGATATCCGCACGGAGATGGAGCGTATTCGTCAGAACCTCGGCATGTGTCCGCAGCACAACGTCCTGTTTGATAAGCTGAGTGTGGAGGAGCACCTGTGGTTCTACTCCAGACTCAAAGGCATGGATGAAGAAGACATACGCAAGGAGATGGACAAGTCAGTACAGCTTTACTGCTTTTAAGTCAGTTCATTTAGTTCATTTATTCTTGGCCTGTAGCAGTCCAATACAATACAACATAACAAATAAAGTTATAAACAAAGTAGCTGGGTATACAATGATAATAACAAAATGCCACCTCACACAACCATAGACAACCATAATATATCATTTCATACCTTATGAATACCATACCATACCTTAGTGTACCCTTTACCTTGCCCTTTTCAGCAGTATTTTTTTGAATTGTAGCTAATAAACAATGAAACAGGGTTAAGATACTGTCTGGAAAAGAACAGTAGAAGGAAATAAAGATCTCTGTGTGGCAGCTTAAAAAGTGTAAACATATTCCTTTCCTGTAAATGACACCCGTGTTTGAGTTTAACATCTGCTCTCCAGTCAATACATATAATACTTGATAAAAGTGGAGCGATTCAACAATTCTTCCATGTTTATCTGTGTTCTTGGTAAGATCAGTATAATCCACCCTGCTGCTGTCAGTTCCTCTTCTCTAACACAAATGCTGTTTTCATACACTAATTTTATTCACTTAAGTTGATAATTAAAGTCAACACTTCCTGCACAGATGTTTCCCAATGAAAGTCACCCAGCAGCTAAACTAGAATAATCTTTTCTCTTATTCCCGTAGGCTTATATTGTGAAGTAATAAAATGAATGAAAATGAAAATTAAGTTAAACAGAAGTTAGTGACTGTGTTGCACTGATGGAATTAGTGCTGTGAAAATGTAGATTCCTGTGTACTGGATTTGCTGAATTAGCTGTTATAGTTCAGATAACTAGTTAATTAGTGATACAGTAGGTGCTTTAGCTACTGTATAATGGTAGTTATAGACATTGATAGTTAAAATAGTGCTACAGCAAGTAACCTTTGCTGTGTGTGCGTGTGTGTGTGTCTCTCTCTGTCTCTAGGATGATTGTTGACCTGGAGTTATCGAACAAGCGTCACAGCCTGGTACAGACTTTGTCCGGTGGGATGAAGAGGAAGTTGTCTGTGGCCATCGCCTTCGTTGGTGGCTCCAGGGCCGTCATCTTGGATGAACCCACAGCGGGGGTTGATCCCTACGCTCGCAGGGCCATCTGGGATCTCATCCTCAAGTACAAACAGGGTGAGTTGAGGACATCCTTGCAATAATCTCCAGCAGCTATTTCAAAAGGTTATCACTGTGTCCACTGTAGTTTTGAGGAAAAGAAATTGTGACAAATCTTAAAATGTCTGTACATGCTTCAGCGAAGCTGCGTTCACCTTAGGTATCTGCTGTATTACAGCCTTTTCCTCAGTGATACAGACATTTTACAAATCTTTTGCACATCAAAGAATTCCTTAGTTTGCTTGTTCTCTTAATCGCAGAGGATGAGGCTGCCTGGAGTCAGACTTTTTGCATACTCAAAGAAAAAGTAACAAACTATCTTTCAAGGCTGCAAGACATGACATGGGTACAGTTTTTATTATGGTAATAGAGTGCAGCAGGGATGAAGTATTTTTATAGGCCAACCAGAAGTTTCCCTGGTTCCTTCAACAAAAAGCCAATCGCATATTTCTACTGGCTTTTGGATTATTGCAGAAAATAAACTGTGATAAAGAAAAGTTATGATACTTACATGTTTTGTTCAGCAGGATAATCTTCACTAATGAACACCTCTTCGGGCTTTCTGAAGCCTTAATACAATCGTCAGAAGTAAAAGCTAATGTTAGGGTATAAACAAACTACACCACGGTTATATGACGTCAGCATCTCCACCACTGAGCTTCCATCTTGTTATCTGTTTTATTTTCAACAAAAGCCTTTCCTCTTACAAAGTCCGCACTAGTTTGTGAGGGCTTGAGTATAAACACACTGAGTGAAGGTTTGAACTGGTTTAATGTCGTGACAAACTCTGTAGTCTCATTTACCCACTTGTTAGCCATCACCTTTTTAGGAGATGTAAAAACTTCAAGAAATTATGACCGAGGTATTTACTTTTGTTGGATAATGCGCGACAGTGTCTTGAACATGGGTTAACCACAGACCTAATTCAGCCATTTAACCAAAAACCCACTCAAAAAAACAAGGACTTTGGGGCGAGGGAACCAGAGGTGCATAGATGCTAACTTATTTCCAGGTGGTAGGACTCATTCCTGCAGCACTCTGTTATGGTGCCCTGTAATAAATGTCTGTGTTCCTTGCATGGAGTGAAAAATTGCAAAAATTCTTGAAATGTAATGAACTCCTACTCTAGCAGTTGTATATGTGTATGTGAGTGTAAGTGTGTGTTGCACCTCTGCCCCAGGTCGTACAATTCTGCTGTCCACCCATCACATGGACGAAGCAGACCTTCTGGGAGATCGCATTGCCATCATCTCACATGGGAAACTCAAGTGCTGCGGCTCACCACTCTTCCTGAAGAGCACCTACGGAGATGGATATAAACTGACGCTGGTCAAAAAGCAGAGTGAAGGCCGAGGTGTGTTTACATATATACGTGTGCAGTTTCTCTATATGAGTTCTGAATGGCTCTTATTTTCACTTTGGCCATCTGTTAGGCTGTCAGACTGCAAATTATTGACAGATTTACAGTAATATTGATAGTAGGAAATGTCAGAGGCATGTCCTTGAACCATTTCACCCCCATGCATTTTTAGCATTATGTTTTCAGGTTGTCCGTCCGTCTGTACCATTGTGAACACGATATCTCAGTAACGCCTTGATTACAAGGGAATTTGGCACAAACATTCATTTGGACTCAAGGATGAACTGATTAGAATTTGTTGGTCAAATGTCAAAGGTCACAGTGACCTCACAAAACATGTTTTTGGCCATAACTCACCAATTCATAAACTAATTATGACACAATTTAACTCAGATGTCCATAAAGATTAAATGAAGTGAAGACATTTTATATCCAAATGGTCAAAGGTCAGCTTCACTGTGACATCCAATTTTTTTTAAATCTTACAGTATCGAACCAACAGTCTGTAGCTGTAACTGTAGCTAAAACAGAGAATCTCCTCCCACCTGAAGATGCTTATTATATTTTAATCCACGTTGAGAGTTAATGACAGACACAACCGGGGTTTGATATTCTAGAACAGTTGTTCTTCTGCATTAGCTGATAAACCATCGATGTACATGAAACAGTGACCTGGATGATTGATAATGAAGAAAAAAAATCTAAATTTCATGTGTATGAGACAAGGTCTCAATTATAAGGAGCAGCTGTTCTCTTCTCTCTAAGCAGGTTTGTGTATATTGATCCTCAGTGGACATCAGAACTAATGTTTAAACTACACTGACTCCAGCAACCTGTGCATCCTCTAAAATGTATAAATTAATACAGCAGTTGGATTTGTGGTTGTTGGTGTGATGAAGGTTGGACTGTGTGTGTGCCAGTCATGTTAGGACATGAAACCTGTTGCTCAGCTTGTTACCAACAGTGGGCACCTCATCTCTTCTCCTTTTCTCTCCCAAGTTGTTGAACTGCCTCCAACCTCTTCTCAGTTCATCTCCTCTACTTTCTGTGGTTCCTGACTGACAGCACTGTATTTTCTTTGTCTTTTCCATCCCTATCTCACTCTTTGCCATTTCCCCTTTACCTGTCCATACTCCATCCATCCATCATGTTGCATGTTTTCCTTTCATCCTTCAGGCCAAGGCAGCCAGCTGCAGCCTCCCTCGTCTCTGTCTCCGTCCTCCTCTCTGTCGCCTTGCTCAGAGGCCCGGGTCACCCAGTTTATTCGCCATTTTGTGGCGTCCTGCCTGCTAGTGTCTGACTCCAACACTGAGCTGTCCTACGTGCTGCCCTCTGAGGCTGTGAAGAAGGGCTGCTTCGAGAGGCTTTTCCAGGTACATAAACACAGACACACACTGAAACGTCTTGTCTTGTTTATGGTCGTCTGTTACTAGAGAAACCAGTGAAAGCAAACAGAGTTATTGTAAAGGGCGTCATCATACATATACAGTATCTATACCAACATTAAGCGTCTCCTGTAACTTACAGTTTTCCTGCAGCAGTGGAAGTAAGTGAAGCCTTGTAGGTTGATGCCGACAGTTCCTACAGGTTGATGACTTCCCAACTCTTTGTCTGTACAAATGCAGTGTTGGAACAAACTGCGTTACTACACCCTGTGATGCATTATTAGGACAGTACAGCACTGCAGGAAATAGGACTGTATATCACTATCAGAAGTAACAAAGGAAGACAGACTGGTTGGTCAGGGCTTCATCCTACAGCAAGATACTGAGGCTAAGATCAGAACCAGACAGAGGTTCCACATGATGCAGACCAGCACAGTCTCCACACTTTTTGGGATGAACTGGACAGAAGGTGGAAGCAAAGAAACCTGCAACTGACACACATACGTGGAAACATTCTAAACAACAACAATTTTCTTTATATTGTTTAGTACCAATAACTCATAATATTCAAAAATAATAATTGTCACCAGGCTGTATGTGACAATTAATCATAATATGGGTTACAGCCAGATATGTAGTGTTATTAATCACTGATACACTTTATAGTTTTTTGTAATTTCATTCTGCTCTGTGTGACTGGAGGCGTTGGAGCAGAGCTTGGACAGCCTGGCCCTGACCAGTTTCGGAGTGATGGACACCACCCTGGAGGAGGTCTTTCTCAAAGTGTCTGATGAAGACCAGTCTCTGGAGAACAGTGACGCTGGTGAGACCTCTCCTGTGCCTCCAGGTAGCTGAACACCTTCACAAAGTTTTTTAGTACTCATAAATAAATCATGACTTTCTTTATGAAAATAGATTTCTGCACAGTCTGCACTTTCTGAGTTCTAAGTTTAGACATTTTTTAAGTTAATTATTTGGCTCCAGGCTGAAGTGATAATCTTCTCCCTCTCTCTCTACCCTGGGCAGACGTGAAGGGCTCCCCAGGGGGCAGTTCAGTGGAGAAATCCTCTGTGGGTTCAGGAGGCCTGTGGGGGACGCAGGGTGAGACTGCACCTTCAGTGGAGAGTGAGAAGCTGGAGGTGGAGCTAAGCAACCTGGTGACGTGTTCCAGGCTGAGCCAGAGCCAGTCCTCCTTGAAATCCTCCTCGTCCATCGGCTCAACGAGGGGGGACGAAGGGGGACTTTACGCAGACTTCTATGGAGATTACTGTCCTCTCTTTGACAACGGCCAAGAGTCTGACTCTGCCAGCCTGAGGGGTAAGACAGCAAGATGGCAGCTGTGCTGTGTCAGACAACGACTTCTCAGTCACTGAGCCTCGTGACAGCTGCAACCCACAGATGTTGATCGACACCTGACTGATATATCACTCATAATATTTGGGCCTCATGTAGGAACCACTCTCAGGTGGAATGTACGTGAGATTCGAGAGAACTTGACTCAATCAACTCAATTTTGTTTCAACCTGTGAAAAATATTTAATACAAGTGGTGCACATGTGTGGTACATTGTTTGGTGCATTGTCCTGTATGGTCTCCACACAACCATCACGCAATCTGAATTAATTAGGAGTTTACATATGCCACTGAAATTAGATAAAATAAAGATAAAAACTTAAATGCATTGTCCACAATACAAGTGTGATGTGCATCCTAATATTTCATTCCTTGGTTATTTCAGTCATGCACTGACAACTGTGGTTTATCAATTTTGAAGTCCCTTAAAAAGCCATGTCCACCTGTTTTACACATAAATATATGTACAGGTCTTGGGAAGTGCTGCTGTGAATATCTTTAGTGTATCCAGAGGGAGCTGAGAGTAATCTCATCACTGTCCTCAAGTGATGTCACTTGAGTTAGTGGCTGTGGTTGAAAAGTCAAATAATCTCTTCTACTGAGGTCAAGAAAAAGATTTGAAGGAGAATTAATTAGGACTTAGGAAAAGACAACTACGTGGAGAGAGAATCCGGCAGCAATTATGCTAGGAACTCATGCCCAAAGAAAAGAGTTTCAGTTTATACTAGGGAGCATGTAACCATCAGCTACGCATCGGAAGAAACAAAACAGATATTGTTCAAACTGAAAACAAAAACAAAACAAACAGGATGTTGAAGTAATGTAACACAAACGTGCAGAAAGTTGAGCAATTAATCTTCCTTTTGATCCTTTTTTTTAACTGTACATAGTGAAGCTATAGGATTATAGCATCCAGACAGGCATACATTTTATTTTTCATTTCAACTTTCATGTAATCTTTCCTTCATCTGCAGAGAGCCCATCGTCCCCAGAGCCAAATGTCCAGGAGGGGCAGGGCAGCTTCAAGTTGGAGGGTTGGTGGTTAAAGCTAAGTCAGTTCCATGGCCTGATTGTCAAGAGGTTCCACTGTGCCAAGAGGAATACCAAGGGCCTCTTCTCTCAGATCCTCCTGCCTGCATTCTTCGTCTGTGTGGCCATGACTGTGGCTTTATCTGTGCCTGAGATTGGTGAGATTTCACATAAGGTTTAGAGCAGATTTCTATCCTGGTTCTCAGGACAGAGAACAATTGTTTTATTTGTCCTAGCAGGACAGGCAGTGAGTGCACTGAGAGAAAAAGCAGGTTCACACACACTGTTGTACTGCTGGGGTGTTCAATGCTATTGATAATATTGATGAAGCTATTTATTGGCGATAACAGTTCTGTTCCTGAGTGCATCTGTAAATCAGTCTACTTCTTAACTGCATTTAACCTACACTTCAAACAACTACTATATTTGCTTCTCCATGAAAGACTCTTATTGTGCCAGATAATATGATATTGCTGGTGTTGGAAGAAGCGTTCAAAGCCATTACTTAAGTAAAAGTGTAAATACGACACTATAAAACACTTAATTGTGAGAAAAGTCCTGAATTTTAAATCCTACTGAAGTAAAATACAGAAGTAGTATCAGCAAGATGTAGTTAAAGTATAAAGTAAAAGTACTCATTATGCAAAAAAGCTTTGTGGTGCTTTATTTTATATTTTTGTATTATATACACTGCCTGTATGACTGACTTCTGAAACTGCAGAGTGGACAATGTGGTAACAGTATTTTTAATTTAAAGTTGCAATCTTGAAGATCTGTATTTCATTATCTTTGCAGGTTTATTTTTGAACCACACATTTGTGAACACACGTCACTAACTTTGTGTTAGTAATTCTAGGTCCTTGTAATTTTGTGGAGGAGTCATACCAGTGCAAAATGCAAGGGCTTCTTCATAATTTCATCAGTGCATCATAAGCTCAGTCACCATTGTGTTGCCTCATTTGGTTGTATATAGTGACTTAAAGAGGACCTGTAATGTTTTCCCTCTTATAGTGTGTTCTATAGCTTTTTGTGCATGTAAATGGTCAACAGAGTTGTAAGACTCAAAGTTCCCACCAGAGGGAATAACTCTGTCAGGGCAAAACTCAGTTTTCTCATTTGTATGAAACTGTTGGGGGTTCAGGGCTCAGGGCTCTTTTTAATCATGACAAACTCTTGAGTCCTGGTTCACACAGAGGGTGAAGAGAGTACAGTATGAATTGTACAGAAGAAGAAAAATTATGTTCTTTTTTGGAACATTAAAACATGTAAATCTATTTTAGCAGACACCAAGAATAAAACGATGGACACTAAAAATGACCATAATAGGTCCTCTTTAAAAGACAGTCTTTAAATGAAATTCTTAGAGATTGCTACTTTGTCTGGAGAAAAAGGCAATTTGTGACACTAGAATTATGAAACTTTTTTTTTTTTTAGAAAATACTTGAAACAAGTTAATTTGCTTAAAAAACAGGGATGGCACTTTGTCACTTTTTAACAGTAAGACCTAACAGATTCATCCTAGCACTAAATTTACTAACCTGGGTGTCAAATAAATATTGATTAAATAGTGAAGTCCGAAGTATTTCTCCCTGAAATGTAGTGAAGTAGAAGAGTAAAGTAGTAAAAAAATGAAGTACTTGACTATAGTATAATAATCTTCATGTTGAATGGTGGCAGAGCTGCTCATGTTCATGCTCAGGCTGAAAACACTTTACTGATATATTATCACCATGTAAAGTTGTGGCTCTTATGGTAGCAGACACAGAACAACATTCATCTGGAGTCATGTCTGTGTCCACCTGGTGACTTTTTAGGTAATGCTTGCTTACTAGCTGGTTGCTAACTATGTCTGTCTGCTGTTTGGTGTTGATTAGCTTATCTACAGTGGGTTCAACAGAGCATGTCACTGGAAACAGCTGCCTGCTGCTAAACATGGTTAATGAAAGTGCTGAGACTGAACAGTACCACTAAATTTGAAACCAAACCAGAACAGTGAGCTTAAAAGAAACAGTGCAAAAGTGTGAACAGCTGAGAAAAACTACAGAGTCTTACCTTTGTTGTATGTTGATAGTTTTTTTGATCCATTGTTGATATGAAAATATGTTAAAATAAAGCCCAATTTTAATTAACAATAAAATAAACAAAAACAAAAAAACCCATAAAAGTATGTGATAGAATGTAAATGGTTAAGGATTTATGATGCACTGGACAAAACATTAAAATACTAACTGGTGGATGATTCCATCTGTCTTGATTTACAGGAGACTTGCCCCCCCTGATCTTGTCTCCATCTCAGTATCATAATTATACCCAACCTCGAGGCAACTTCATTCCCTACGCTAATGAAGACAGACCCCAGTACAGGTAAGATGACACTTGTTTTACAGTTACATTTAGTGCACTTTTTTTTATCTGATGTTTTTACAGTGATGCTGCACAAACATAAGGGTCATTGTTCATATTTTAAGATAGGAGTAATTGTAGAAAATATTATGCAGTGAGTCGCTCCTTAAAGGAGTTGCTCTAATCCATTTCCTATAACACACTGTACAATCCCTCTTTGATTGTAATGGCATAAGTTAAGGATTGGCTCAAATTTTTAAATCAATCTAAAAACAATACTCACATGCCCAAACATTAGATGGACTGATGGTCACTTTAAATGTTCCTCAAACTGGTCTTTCTAAAGTGATTTCAGTGTAAGAGATGCAGGGCAAAATCCACAGCCTGCATTTCAAAATTCAGATGAAGCTAATATAAGGCTATAGTGGGACGTCCTCCAAACGTAGTCTTTTAATCCCAAGTGTCCTCTTTGTGCTTCCACACACAGTGTTTCCATGCTGAACTGTGGTAGCAGGATAGAAAAAAAGGGAATTTGATGCTGATAAAACTGTAAGATAATAACTTGATTTGTCTAACTTAGTCTGCTGAAGTGTCGTATTAACTGTAGCTGAACTTTCAAATAGATTTTTTTACACGCAACAAAGACTGTAGACTGCATATTTTTTTCCCCTTCACTTCCAGTGAAATCAATGTGCAGTACAGTGCATATGAACATGTGAGTGTGGTTTTAAGATAGATTTTAAAAATGTGAACATATCCTTTAAGATGTCACCTCTGCTCTATTCTCATGTAGAAATGATACATTAACAGTCAAATGGGATTTGCACAGTGTTCAACATGCACTGCTCTGACTGGCTGATAGTCACTCTGTTAGACGCAGCACAAAGGAGAAGAAACTTGTCATTATAATCTGTTTTTCTGACACCAATTATTAATTGGCGCTTTCATTCAGTGGGTATAAATAACAAAATGACATTACTGTAACATTATCTAACTCCCAACCCTTTTACTCTAAATGTCAGAGGTCTACATTAGAAGTCTTATCCTTAGTATAAACTGTAAGGGATAAAAGAAAATGTATTTATTTATTGCATGGTTTACTGATCCATTCCCGCAGGTTTCCATATTTATTTTCTATCTACTTACCCTCAGTGAGGTCCTGAAAGGAGAAACTGTCCAAAGGGAGGTGTTTTTTCTGGTCTGGTTACAAGATTAAATAAGATACTTAAGTTATTTGTTTTTTATTACACATTATAAAAGATATGAATGTGTAATTACAATTGTAATAGAGGCTTGATACTGAAGGATGCTGGTTTTTAGGTAATGTAGCTGAACACAGTGGGCATGGGGTCAGGGTTCAAGATTCCATGTACAGGTAGAATGGAGGTTTAGGCCACAACACTTGGTCTAAACAAAACAGACAATACAAGATCATCTCAAAGTTCTAATGTAATAATCTAAAACAACTACTAACATATAATATCAGGCATACTGCATGGCTTACAAGAACAAAAGAAACTCACATTATACTCAAACACCTGTTTCAGGGAGAGAGCTCAGGGTTCTGCTGCAGGTAGACAAAGGGCTTGCACCTGAGCTCAGTCCCCTCTATAAGCTCTGTTGAGTGGTTGGCCACTCCTTCTTCCCTCTCCTGAGGCAGCTCCTCCTCCAAACCTGCTCTTCACAACAACCATTTATTCTGTAAAACTGTATATTCATAGGAAAAATAGCCTGACTGCCTGCAGACTTAGGCCCAGTTCAGAACTGCTTATGTGTACAATAACTGCTTAAGTATGCTAATGGTGATTCTTCCTGCGGCTGAGTTTCAGGAGGTTTATCCACAATGACGCTGTGTGATCACTGATTAACAGCTGCCCTTGGCTTTTGGATATGCACTGCACAAAGGTCAAGTGTGTGGTGGAGGCTGCCTTCACAGCAGTCAGGATGATAGAAGAGGGGTGGGGGCTGGTCAAAGGGGGTTCAGTTACAGTGGAGAAGTAAAGGCAAATAAAAATTGAAAATCATTCCTTTCCTTTTATGGCCCAAAATTGTTTGTAGTTTCAGTAGTTAACTACACAAAATGGCCAATGTTATATACAGAAATGTTACAATGACCTTTTACAAGACACATTTAACAAACATGTCCTTTGCTTCTGGCAGTTTGTATTTAAAATGTAGAGGCCCTGCACTTGTGTTCACTTACTTTAGCTGATTTGACCAATTCACAGTGTTTGTGAGATTGACTTCTGTTAGCTGTGTTGCACCTGTTAGGTTGAAGCAGCAGAAGAAGCAGAGTTCTGTGTGGCCCAAATACTATAAATGAGATCACGTGAGGATTTTAAACGCTGAAATAAGCCTTTATTTCAACCACATTCTGAAAGTAGCACCTTTGTCCTCCCCTGTTAGGAGTAAGCAGTTGCCAGACGCCAGTCCACAGAAGATCATCAACACCCTCCGTCTGCCCTCGGGCGTGGGTGCTACTTGTGTCCTCAAAACCCCCTATAATAGCACCCTGGACCAGCTGGCCCAGACCCTCAACCCTAGTGCCAACAACTCCAAGACCCTGGCTGCCCGCTACTTTGACTCCATGTGTCTGGACTCGTTCACACAGGGGGTCCCCCTCTCCAACTTCGTGCCTCCACCACCTTCACCAGCACCTTCAGATGACCCAGACCCTCGCTTTGAGGATGGACTGTGGAACTTCACAATCGCCCCTCCAACCACAGTTCATGGTGAGTCCATGTGCAACCCACTGAAATATGTGCAGTTTTAAATATACCTCCTGAACAGTTCAGGCTGAAATACATCAGACTGAACTGTTCTGGTGATAACTGGTGATAACTGACATACATACAAGCAATAAATAAAGCATACACACAGTAACTAAGTTGACCAGTCCAGACAGCGCTGCTCCAACAACAGGTGGTTAAACCTACCTGGTCAGTGCCTTGTAACAGAAGTGTTCTAATCACAAGAGCAAAATAATAATAATAATCATTTTAAAAAGAAAAAAAAAAAATCCCCAATTATTTCATTATATTGAAATAATAATAATAATAAGAGCAATAGAACAAACTAATGTCATTTTCTATTACCACTTTGACCTTCATTGTAAATAGAACCAGCTTCTGTCCCTGCTTTGCCGGGAGCTGCACTTCAGTCTGTTTCTAACACATCTTTTTTTCCAGTGCTGAGCCAGTCTCCCAAAAATTTGCACTTGAGTCAGGAAAAAGTTCCACCATCAACACAGGACACATCAGTTCTCAACTGGTTTAAGGAAGGCCTGTATATCTGGGATTTTCCATCACAACAGTCTCTATAGTTTTTACTCAGAATGATGCAGAAATCATCTGATGACAATGGTCACAATGGTTGGAGCTGAAAGGCTACAGTAACTCAGATAACCACTCCTTACAACTGTGATGAGCAGAAAAGAATGAAGAACATGTCCAGCCGTGAGGCGGATGGACTACAACAGCAGGTTCCACTCCTGTCACCAAGAACAGAAACCTGAGGCAGCAGTGGACACAGACTCACCAACACTTGACAGGTGAAGACCTGGTCTGATGGATCTGGATTTCTGCTGAGGCAGCAGGTGGAAGGGTCAGAATTCAGCATCAGCAGCATGAATCCATGGATCCAACCTGCCTTGTGTCAACAGCCCAGACTGGTGGTGGTGGTGGTGCAATGGTGTGAGAAATGTTTTTTTTGACTCACTTTGGACCCTTAGTACCAAACAGTCATGATCTGAATGCCACAGTCTATCTGAGTGTAGCTGCTGGCCGTGTTCGTCCCTTTATGGCCACAATTTACCACCTTCAAATGGCTTATTCCGGAGATGTGGTAGAACAGGAGATTGGCAGCATGAATGTGCAGCTGAATGTATTTTATCAGCTGGCTGACTGAAATAGCTGGGACATAACGTGGAGCTGAGCCATTGTTAATGTTATTGATTCGACCTGTGCTTTTCCCTCTATGAGAAGTTCAACGTGTCTGATATGAAAAAACTGTACTGAATTAACAACACCTCTCTTATGTTTGCTCAGAGCCTGTGACATCACCTCCCACCCTCCCTCTGTCCATTCACGAACCAGTCCGCTGTACCTGCTCCATGCAGGGGACAGGCTTCTCCTGCCCCAGTGGGGTGGGAGGACGGCCCCCCCTCATGAAGGTGGTGACGGGTGACATCCTGGTGGACATTACAGGCCGCAACGTCTCTGAGTATCTGCTCTTCACGTCAGACAGACTGCGCCTGCACAGGTAGGACTGCTGTGGGAACATTTCATGATTTAAGAAGCATCTGAAATGAAATAGTGACAACTTGCCGAGTTTCACAGTTATATCAGAGGGTCTGATAGATGTGCAAAATCAAGGGGCAATGGAGGGGTAAAGTTATACTAGGGATTACTTGATATTATTATTCAGACCAGTGATTATGGTATTATCCACATTAAAATGTCTTACACGTGTCCATGCTGCTGCTTCCTTACATCCAAATTTAATGTCTTAGATTTAAAGTATTGTCACACATACAAACCAGAGGGAATTTTCTTCAGGGTGACATTTAGACCCCCAATTTATGTTGACAGTAAAATGAAACAGAGTTCATATCATATAGATATGAATGACCTACACATGTCTCTTGTGTAGGTATCTTCTGTCCATATCATGTAGATTGCGTACAGCAAAGCTTCTTACCTACTCAGATGAAAATCCACACAATCCTCACTGGCAGGTTACATTTAAAGGTCTACATTTACATTACATCAGCAAAACGTATGAATAAATGTATCAAATACGCATATCTATGGGACACAAAACCAGACTACCTACGGTGTTCCTTATCAAGTAACTGCAAAACACAGCAAGGATGAAAACTATTCAAACAACCAAGCACCAGACTTGTCTGCAGGCTATAAACAAACAAATCACAAATCACACAACCCAATAGGCTGTCTGACTACTGATATTAAATGTGAGATTGGGAAATTTGAAATTCGCTCTGGCAGGAACTGTCCCTGCTGTTGAGTGTCTGTATGGACACAACACAATGTAGAACTAACGGCCACGTTACATTTAATCAATTACAAGCAATAGAACTCCAAACACAGAGAGAGAGAGGAGGGGTTTGACTCCGCCCACCGTGATGTTTTCATATTGGGCACTGCCCTTTGAATGCCATTGCTATTTTTAGTCCAGAAAAATCATTGTACATAAATACAGGTAATTCCAATAGTTCACTTATTTAATTTTTTCTTGCCACTGTACATGTTCATTTATTGCTGTTGTACTGACTGTATGAAGAGTTTGTAACACAAAATGAAAGAAAGTGTGAGTAACCACGACTGTAATACAAGCCGCCAACTAGGATCTTGCATAAATACAACTATGAACTACAATGTAAATATAGCAAAGTGTCTGATTCAGATCAGATAGAGGAAAATCGAAACATGACATGAATCAGACCAAACAAAGATTTAAATGAAGAGAAGGAAATTAAATAGACATAATTAATAAGAAGAGCATAATTATAGTTAATAAATAAAGATAACATACAATGTACATTGCCCCAAAGACATCCAAACAAATTATACTTAATTATGCACATACAGTATTTTCAGTACAGTCAGTACTTAGCCAGTATTGCAATTGAGTATCCAGCCCTGACACATACACTATTTACGGGGACAATACAATAAAAAGTGTAAAGTAGTGTAAGACTTCAGCAGTGTAAAGCCACCATATCCTCTGTTTTACTATGAGAGCACTCTGGATAAGTGCATTTCCCAAAATGTTAAACTATTCCTTTAACTTTTATTTCATTGCTCTTCACTGTAACTACATCTTGTCCTAGTTACACAGTGATGCAGTAGAGGTGAAAAACTATAATAACACTTAAGACTACTTATTTTTGTTATCTATTTTGTTCACTGACTTTGTTCTCAATAGATATGGTGGTTTAACAGTGGGGAACATCCAGAAATCAATCCCAGCATCCTTTGGGAGAAAGATACCTCCAATGGTTCGCAAAATAGCAGTTCGAAGATCAGCTCAGGTAAGGCGGGCCCTCTGAACTTTGGGTTAGGATTCTACAGTACACATAACAGCTGACAGAGCAACC
This sequence comes from Trachinotus anak, assembly GCF_046630095.1. NCBI lineage: Eukaryota > Metazoa > Chordata > Actinopteri > Carangiformes > Carangidae > Trachinotus > Trachinotus anak. The sequence goes on along the minus strand of NW_027273859.1, from coordinate 2,750,728 downwards.
TCTTGTGTTCAGGTTCTGTACAACAACAAAGGTTATCACAGCATGCCAACATATCTGAACGTCCTCAACAACGCCATCTTGCGTGCCAACCTACCTGCATCCAAGGGCAACCCTGCTGCCTATGGTAATTACATACCAGTTACATAACTGACTGTAATGTTAACTGAAGTTGTGTAAGTCTGTGCCAGCTCCTGGTTTTGGTTATTATTATATACACAAATGGGGTTGTTGTGTTGTGTGTATGTGTTTTACAGGTATCACACTGACAAACCACCCAATGAATCGAACCAGCGCCAGCCTATCTTTGGACTACTTGTAAGTTGCTCATCAGCACCAGTATTAGTACCTTAAAGATAATATAAAGGACTTAATTACAACTTTAGGGCTTATTTTTGTAGTTTTTTTAACAGCTATAGTTAATCGCTTACATCTTGGAACATTTCCCATGCAAATTTACAGGCTTGAACTGAACTTCCATAATTAACTCTGTGTCCAGCAGTAGGGAAGTTTTACAAGGTAACCCAACCAGTTTGTCTTTTTGAATTCAGGGTTATAAAATCTTTTCAGATAAAATCATGGATGTTTGTTATTGGATTGTTTATGTCCCAGCCATGCAGAGTAAATTTCCTGTGACCTCTCTTTATGTATCTATATTCCCTGCTCTTTTCTTCTCTCCTCTCCTCTCCTTTCCCTTCCACTCATCTCCTCTTCTCTCCCTTCCCCTGTATCTCCAGGCTCCAGGGGACAGATGTGGTGATTGCAATCTTCATAATTGTGGCCATGTCCTTTGTGCCAGCCAGCTTTGTGGTTTTCCTGGTTGCAGAGAAATCCACAAAGGCCAAACACCTGCAGTTTGTCAGCGGCTGTGACCCTGTCATCTACTGGCTGGCTAACTACATATGGGACATGGTGAGGAGGATACATGTGTGGGTGCGTGTGTGTGACTGATGCGGAGGTGAACTACTCTTTGTCAGACATACTGTAAATATTGTAGTCTCTCCAGGTCTGAAGGTTTTCTTTTCTCTCATCGATCCTCAGCTCAACTACCTGGTTCCTGCCACATGCTGTGTTATTATTCTGTTTGTGTTCGACCTGCCAGCCTACACCTCCCCAACCAACTTCCCTGCAGTCCTCTCCCTCTTTCTTCTGTATGGGTGAGGCATCTGACGGCACACACACACAGACACACACACACACACACACACACACACACATACATACACATACACACACACACACACACACATATTACTCTTCTGCTGTACTATACTCTATTGTATAATAGTCATGTTCAGTTCAATGTTCATATTTAATGTGAATAAATTCATTGACTTTTTTTACTTGTTCACGAGTGAGGGTAGAGGGGAGCGGGAGTTGGACAGGCAGGGCGGGGTGGCGTCAGAAGTGATGCGGACGCTGAACCAGTCTGTCGTGGTAAAGAGAGAGCTGAGCCAAAAGGCAAAACTCTCAATTTACTGGTCCTTCTATGTTCCCACCCTCACCTATGTTGACGAACTATGGGTAGTGACCGAAAGAATGAGATCCAGGATACAAGTGGTCATCATGAGTTTTCTCCGGAAGGTGGCTGGGCTCTCCCTTAGAGATAGGGTGAGAGGCTCAGTCATTCGGGAGAGGCTCAGAGTTGAACCGCTGCTCCTATGCATCGAAAGGAGCTAGTTGAGGTGCTTCGGGCACTTTGTCAGGATGCCCCCCGGACGCCTCCTAGGGGAGGTTTTCCAGGCATGCCCCACTGGGAGGAGACCTGGGACACACTGGAGAGATTATATCTCTCAGCTGGCCTGGGAACTCCTTGGAATTCCCCCGGAAGAGCTGGTGGAGGTGGCTGGGGAGAGGGAGGTCTGGGCATCTCTGCTGGGGCTGCTACCCCTGCAATCCGGACCCACATAAGGAGTAGAAAATAGATGGATCGAAGCATCCTTGTATTTTTGGCCAATATGAAATAGGTCTTAAATTGCATTCATAATGGTCTTAAAAAGTCTTACATTTAACTTGTTGTGACCTGCAGAAACCCTGGAGATGTTGAATCTAAAGCCTGCCCACAAAGAAAAGTCATTTCATTTAGCACAAGTGAGAGGAAAGCAAAAAACAATTTCCTTTTATATATGATTTGGAGATGTGAGGGAGTAGAGCTCCTGCCAAATGTGGGAGACACCTGGAACTTCCGGGGCAGGTGGAAGGTTCCACAGTTCCCCTTAACTGCCAGTTCTCAATCAGATTTGGACAGTGGAAATTTCAAGCTGGAAGTGCTTTGATATTCATTTTTATAGCCTCTTACTTTGTAGGTATCAGTTTGCTTAATTTTTTAGATCCTCAATCAGTTGCTGAGTTGTTGAGTGTTATCACAGTATGAAGAGTCAAAGAATGTATTAGCTCCGCAAATGTCATCAGCTGATGATTCCTAATGACAATTCTTGACCTGCCCTTGTTTTGGCTTAGAGGCAGAAGTTTAAAGTGACCAAACCAAGACAAATAAAAACCAAGACTGTCTGACTGAAGAAATACCACTACATCACAAAGCTTGCAAATGACTAAACATAAGAAGCCTGGAAGTCTGTGAGCAAAGAACCGTTATTCTTGGCTAAAAGTGGTTAAAGATAAGAAATGAGTGCAAGAAAGAGGAAGCGTGAGAAAATAGTTCAGTGAAAGAGTGACAGCCTCAACTGCAGACCACACTCCGCCATGCTTTGCCTTCATCCTGATGTTTGATGAGGAATAAATTCCCTGCATATGTGACCTAGACAAAGAGCAGCAATTCTGGCTGTAGCTTGGAATACAGTCACAATCACTACTGTGAAATGAAAATGATCTGTTTAGGATGCAGTTTCACAGCATTTAAACTAAGCGAAGCTTTGGATGTCCTCAGTGATTTTGTTCAGGATGAGTGCTCTTTCTTCCAGGTGGTCCATTACTCCTATCATGTACCCAGCATCCTTCTGGTTCGAGGTCCCCAGTACAGCCTACGTGTTCCTCATAGTCATCAACCTCTTCATAGGCATCACTGCAACCGTTGCCACCTTCCTCCTCCAGCTCTTTGAACATGATAAGGTCAGTTTGACTCCTGATACTGTAACCTCAGGTACTGCAGTTTGCCAAACATATTCTGAGGTTTTAACTCCTAATGTCAAATGTCAGCAATTTGTCAGCTTGCATAAAGATTAGAGATTAGATGTTACAGTCAGACACGTCACTCTCATATTTCGACAAAATGAATTAAGATGTACACTCACCGGCCACTTCAGTAGGTACACCTTGCTAGTACTGGGTTGGACCCCTTTTACCTTCAGAACTGCCTTAATTCTTTGTGGCATAGATTCAACAAGGTGCTGGAAACATTCCTCAGAGATTTTGGTCCATATTGACATGACAGCATCACACAGTTGCTGCAGATTTGTCAGCTGCACATCCATGATGTGAGTCTCCCATTCCACCACATCCCAAAGGTGCTCCAGTGGATTGAGATCTGGTGACTGTGGAGGCCATTTCAGTACAGTGAACTTTTGTCATGTTCAAGAAACCAAATTGAGATGATTTGAGCTTTGTGACATGGTGCGTTATCCTGCTGGAAGCAGCCATCAGAAGATGGTTCACTGTGGTCATAAAGGGATGGACATGGTCAGCAACAATACTCAGGTAGGCTGTGCCTTTTAAACGATGCTCAATTGGTACTAAGGGGCCCAAAGTGTGCCAAGAAAATATCCCCCACAACATTAAACCAACACCACCAGCCAGAACTGTGGACATGGCAGGATGGATCCATGCTTTCATGTTGTTGACGCTACCATCCAAATGTTGCAGCAGAAATCAAGACTCATCAGACCAGACAACATTTTTACAATTTTCTATTGTGCAGTTTTGTTGACCCTGTGTGAACTGTAGCCTCAGTTTACTGTTTTTAGCTGACAGGAGTGGCCCCCGGTGTGTTCTTCTGCTGCTGTAGCCCATCTGCTTCAAGGTTTGAAGTGTTGTGTTCATAGATGCTCTTCTGCAGACCTTGGTTGTAACAAGTGGTTATTTGAATTACTGTTGCCTTCCTATCAGCTCGAAGCAGTCTGGCCATTCTCCTCTGACCTCTGGCATCAACAAGGCATTTTCTCCCAGAGAAGTGCTGCTCACTGGATATTTTCTCTTTTTCAGACCATTTTCTGTGAACACTAGAGATAGTTCCCAGTAGATCAGCAGTTTCTGAAATACTCAGATCAGCCCGTCTGGCACCAGCAACCATGCCATGTTCAGAGTCACTTAAATCACCTTTCTTTCCCGTTCTGATGCTCAGTTTGAACTTCAGCAGGTCATCTTGACCATGTTTACATGCCTAAATGCATTTGAGTTGCTGCCATGTGATTGGCTGATTAGATATTTGCATTAAGGAGCGGTAGAACAGGTGTACCTAATAAAGTGGCCGGTGAGTGTATATAGAGTGTTGTATGAAAGTCCTGTTCTTCTGCACTGCAGCAGTATCAGATGTGGCTTTTAGATATTTCTGTATTTATTCCTTCACTATTTTCTTCTCTAGGATTTAAAGAAAGTAAACAGTTACCTGAAGTCTTGTTTTCTCATCTTCCCCAACTACAACCTTGGCCATGGCCTGATGGAGATGGCCTACAACGAGTACATCAACGAATACTATGCTAAAATAGGTAAATTTATCACCAAACTGCCTCACTGATGTGTCTTGGACAACAGTCAAGCTCTATGGCTCAGAGGAATAAGCTCTGTCAGGTTTTGATACACATACAGTACTTGTTGGTAGGATACTTTCATCGTTGGTTTGGGTCTTTTCACGAGATTCTTGACAGTAAACAGAAAAAATAGATTATTGCCAGATTGACACTTTAAAGGGGCAATATGCAAGTATTTTGGTTTAAAACATTAAGAAATAACTAAAATGATCAACAGAATATGAAGAAATAATGGTTTTGATGTTATGTTAAAGATGTACATGTATTGTGATCTGTCCCTGATCTGTCCCTGTCTGGTAAGCCCCTTGCTCAAATCCTTCATCACACAAATAGAATAACACACTTAAGAGAATCGAATTATTACAATATTGCGCTTTGTCAACACATCATCAACCAAGAGTCAAGACCAAACCAGTTCACCTCGGTGTGCTGATTCTTTCTGTATTGTTTTCAATGATTTCACACAACCCAGAACAATAACATGTATGTGAAACTATAGGCCTGTGTTCACAATATTAGGAATGAAATGTGCTGCATTTGGAAGCAGTTCGTGGTGTGATTGACTTTAGCCAACTAATGACATTGGTTGTGCACCATTAGATGGATCCCCTGCTCCAGTAGGGAGACCTGAGGTCCACAGGTGAACCATTCTTTCCTCAAGCTCAGCTATTGATGTTTTCCCTCGTGGTTCTCGACCTGTTCTCCTCTCCTCCCCTCCACCACTATATTTGACCGTCCACCGGCCCACCAATGCAGCTGCCCACTGGATTTCTCTCAGTATGCTTGATGGAAGAGGAGGGGGGAGGGGGGAAGGGGGAAGGGGGAGCAAAGAGCGCATTTCCCTCTGCACTCTTGGACATATTCTGCCCCTATTTGTTTGTAGTATAAATTCAACCGTTGTCCAGACTTATTTGATAGTATATTAGTAGAGAGAAGCAGGAAAGGCAGGTAACTGAGAGGGGATGCCATACAGCAGAGGGTGGCCTGGGTTTTGAACCTGGTCACAGCGGTAAAGACTCAGCATTTACACATGTAACGCACTGTACCAGGTGAGCTTCCCCGGGGCTCTAGGCCCTATCCCTATTAAAGGGGCTCATTTCATTGCCCCTTTAAATCTGTTTGGCCTGTAATTATCTAATTGTTTTACTTTTGACACAAATGTTTTTTCAGGCCAGTTTGACAAGATGAAGTCACCATTTGAGTGGGACATTGTGACTCGAGGACTCGTTGCCATGACAATCGAAGGCTTTGTCGGTTTCCTCATCACCATCCTATGCCAGTACAACTTCCTCAGGAAACCCTTGTGAGTGATGTTTATTCCTGAGTATGTGAAGTGTCAGGTCAACTTGTCACTCCCTCAGGATTAAAGTGCCCATCTCTCGAGAGCTGCCATTTAACAATCAACAAATATCCATGGAGAAGGCTATAGACAGAGACACCAGCTTTTCAACCCACAGTGGCTGAAAAGTGAGCATAGTGCAATGCAACCACAAGAAATATGTGTTTGGAGTGATGACTTAAATATGACTTATTTTATCTTAACATGAAAAAGTCAATTTATTGTTTACTTGAATTATTGTCTCTCTGCCCTTACTGGGGGATGTATCTAATATATGATTCTGAAATAAACAGATAATGTACTTGGTACAGATGCGAACAACATCAAATTTAGTTCTTTGTTTCTGTCACCTGTAGCTGACACAGTTTGCCATAAATGTCCCATCACTTCTTCATCATAATTAATTAAAATCCATACACACAGTTATCTTACTCACACAGTGATACAGTTACATTCTTCACATCTTGAATCTTGTCACATCCTGGCACTATGAGTCAAGACTTTGACTCATAATCATCAGATTCAGACTTTTTCTTCCGTCTTAAAGGTAGATTAATCCACCTGAGTGTTGTTTGTGCAGTGTAAGCAGGAACTGTTAGCAGCTGAAGCAGCAGGTCTATTCATGGTGTAGTAGGAGGAAGTTTGAGACATTAGATTGCCACAGGAGTAGAGCAGCTCATTTCAGGAATAGTTCAGTACGTAGGTCGTGTGTCTAGCTGGAGAGAGAGAGAGAGAGAGAGAGATATGAGGTTGGCGACATCTCCTCTGTACTTCCCAACTACAGTAACAGCAGTAGTAGTCTTAATAGCCAGTCTGACTGTGGTGGAGAGAACTCCAAAAGTTCAAAGGCTTGAAGATGCATTCAGAGGCTGATCTCTCTCTGCCTGACAAGTGGAGCCAGTAGGTCAGTATTGCTTTGACCCATTTGCTAATGAATGTGATAGCTAACCCCAACCGGTAAATTAGCAAACATGTCACCTTTGTTTGTCCAGTAATGTTAAAGTATCTGCCTGCGGATATTTGGTTTGCTTTCTGGTTTGCCAAGATGTGCTGTCGGTGTGATGTTTGCAATCGTAGCAGGACAGTTCTGAGTATCACTGTCTGCAGCTGGTGAGCTATGAGAAACCGTCTTGCTACCTTGTTGTTTATTCTGTATCATGGTGCTTGACTGTACAATGTACGGACAAATACCATGACACCATAAATACCTGAAAACTCAAGTTTGTTGAAAATGCTATTCTAGATCTTATTACCTTCTTTGTTAGCTTAGCTTTACAGCATCAATTGCTTATCTTTACACCAGAAAAGGCAGTCCAGCCAATTTCCAACAACTTCAGATGTAGGCCCACCCACAAATCCAAATATGTTTTGTAATAAATACAGAGATAATAGTTTTACCTTTTTGCCACCTCAAACACATTCTCCAGTGTGACATCCAACCAGCTATGCTCATACCTCTTGTGTCATTTTGGGAAATTGGGAAATGTATAAAGTCACTAACTAAGATAGAGGTACAGTGGACTTGCTGAGGGTAAAAAATAACACCAACATCAAAATTGTTTCTGTGTCCGTGTGTGTCCAGGAGGGTGCCAGTCAGCTGTCAGCCAATAGACGATGATGATGTAGATGTGGCCTGTGAGAGGCGAAGAGTGCTGCGAGGAGACGCCGATAACGACATGCTGAAGATTGAGAACCTGACAAAGGTTTAAACAGCCAACTTGTGAACCTTAAGAAAAGCCCTAGAGGCTACAGTTTCGTTTTCACAGAAATTTTACTCCTGCAAATGACCAATACGGATTTGTAAACAACTGCATGTTTTACTCAAGCATCAACAGTTTACATTATGTTTCCCATTATGCCAGTACAGAAGATTAACCTACCAATTAAAATAGTCATTATACATTTGAAATACACAGTAAATGAGCTGAATGTGGTTGAATGGTATCTCTTCCAGGTGTATAAATCCAGGAAGATGGGTCGTATCCTGGCAGTGGACCGGTTGTGTCTGGGCGTCCGGCCTGGTGAGTGTTTCGGACTGCTGGGAGTGAATGGAGCTGGGAAGACCACCACCTTCAAAATGCTGACAGGAGATGAGTGCACCACTGGGGGAGAGGCCTTCATTAATGGAAACAGGTCAGTACCACTGTTCATGTCCTCCTTATTGGTATTGCTGCCTTACTGCCTTATGTGTAGTGACTCAAGGGAGTAGTGACGTTGCTTGTAGTTGTCCGCCAGTTTTTAAGATCAAGTATACAGTTGTTGAATGTGCAGTAGAGTAGTTGGTACCAAGGAGCTCAGAAATCGATGATCTTCCTTCCTGTGCGTGTGTGTTGCTGCATCTGTTTGTGCAGTATCCTGAAGGACCTTTTACATGTGCAGCAAAGTATCGGCTACTGTCCACAGTTTGACGCCCTGTTTGATGACCTGACAGCCAGGGAACATCTGGAGCTTTACACTCGCCTTCGTGGCATTCCCTGGAAGGACCAGGAAAGGGTAGGTCTCAGTCACACACATGCAAGTCCACGTGACCGTGTCCCGTTGACAAAGGCTGAGGCTGGTCAAGCAGAGAGGAGAGCAGCATCCTTTGGACATTTGTGGGATCTTCGATGTGTGACTAGCTTCAGCCAAAGTGTGCTTGTCAAGCTCCACCATTCTGAGAGCAGTTATGATATTGCACAAATTACATATATATGCACAGATGTTTGTGGAAACTAAACTTGCACATTAGAAAATTACTTCCAAAGTCTTTTCATCCTAAGCATTAAGAGGCACCGGTAAGCAAAGCTAACGAGCAGATTACACTGATTCATCATCTCTGTGCAAGATCTGCAGTAGGTTTGAGAAGTTTGAGACAGAATATTGTTACAGGAGTAGAGCAGCTCCTTTCAGGAACAGCTCAGTATGTAGGTTATGTGTGTAGCAGGTGAGAGAGAGACAGAGATGAGAGAGCAGGTGTGCTGGCATTCAAAGAAGATTCCCCACCTCTTCTTATGATGACAACCAACTTTGATCATGAAGGGCCCAAAGCATTCAATGCCAGTGGAGAGGAAGAGGGGCTTAATCAGGCTGAGTTATGAGGTTGTAGGTTTGGGGAAGCATTTCCTTTTAACTTCTTGCAGCCCAGACAGCTGAGTGATAGTTAAGAATGCTGATTTTCTCAGCTCAAGAGTGACTTCTCAAGGCAGTGAGAGGCTGATAAGACTCCTGCAATAGGTTCTCTGTTTCCTGGCTGCAGACGGGGGCTTGGGGTTTTCCAGAGCTTGCAACACTTCACTTTTCCTGGCCTCACTAACTGACTAATTTCAATTCAAATGTACTGGTATGAAATCTTCTCACAACTTCTATACCTCTGTCACCCTCACACCCTAAACAGATGAATCTCCATCATGGACTGACATTACCCTTCATTCCCCCCTAGGTGGTGCAGTGGGCATTAGAAAAGTTGGAGTTATCCAAGTATGCAGACAAGCCTGCTGGCACTTACAGTGGGGGAAACAAACGCAAGCTTTCCACTGCCATTGCTCTGATTGGATACCCCTCACTCATCTTCCTGGTAAGAATTTTGAATGGATGTTTTATACGCTGCACAAGTACAAGTACAAGTGGATGGCACTGGCACATGGCATGGAATCTAAATGTAAAAAGAGAAATAGATTTTCTAAACATGATCCCATTAGAGGTTGAACAGCAGAGGACTATGATGACTCTCACCACAGGACAGTCATCACAGTCCTCTGTGCTTTTGGCACCTACTTGGAGATATCAGCCCTCTACTTTCACTCTCACTTCTACAAGTGGTAGCTACACATATGCACTCTACCTCTGTTTGTACAACTTCCACTTGCACATTGCCTTCTGCATGTTCATGTGCAGCCCTAATTTAAGTGCATCATTATTGCTTGTTATTATTTTAGTCATCTTAGCAGAAAAAGATCCACAGTGCTGAGTGACCTAAAGTCCTGAGGGACAAACAGCAAAAGCTTTGTCACCCTCGGTTTTTAACTTTTTTGACTGAAGCAAGCTAGACGAGCACAGAGACTTGACTGAAGACTAGGGGGTCAGAAGTTGACGAGATGTGAAGTCTGTGGCTGGATGTGAATTGTGAACCTGCTGCTGATTATCTACTGATAATTTACTTGCAAAGCTTGTAAACGGTGAGTGACAGTTATTCAGTCAGGATTATGAAAAGGCATATGAGATGGAATCAGGGCAGTCATGGTCATTTTGGTCCCATGGGCCAGACATCCACTGAGGAAATTTATCTTTTCCTTATAATATTCTATGATAATAATAGTAATTCTTCGAAAATATTTGGTTGTTTTAACCTGCCTTTAATTAACTTCACCACCCTCTGGTCTGTGTCATGTCAGCCCAAGTGAAGTCCCAGCACAGTTAATAGGAACTAGTAACTGTGTAGTAATTAGTAACTAACTCAAGAGATCATCTACTCAGCCAACTCAAGATGAAGTCTGGAAATCACAGCCCACCAGAGGTTCAGATGCACCATGCTTAACTAAAACACTGTTGTTATGCCTCGTGCCAGCGACAGCCAAAGCTGCAGGCATATTGTTTTCAGGTTGTCCTGAAAATGTATGTAAGTCCGTCCCATTCTCAGTAACGCCTCAATGGAACTTCTTCAAATTTGCCACATTCATTCTCTAGGACTCCAGGATGAGCTGATTAGATTTTGGTCGTCAAAGGTCAAGGTCACGGTGACCTCACAAAACATTATTTAGCCATTACTGAAGACTTCACACAGCAACTATCACAAGATTTCACACAAATTGTTAATATTTGATTTGACCCTGGATAAACAGGGATGTGATCTGAAACTAGTGTGAGTGGTGGAGGCGAACAACTGCAAGGCGGTAATTTCAGTTCTTCTATGGCTCTGTGGCCCCCTCCTCCACATAATCAACATCAAGTGAGGCATTGGATGTCAGGGATGGACTTAGAAGTAGAAATGGTGCATGAAATCAATTAGGCCTGCAAAAAAAAATTCAGCTATGAAACAACCCTGGATAAACCCAAGAACATAACATTGTACTCAAGTTAAAGATCCAGGATAAAAGAAGTCTGGCAGGTCAAAAAACATTAGCAATTAGACGACTAAACAGGTTGGAAACAAACCCCCTGACAGGGCTCTTTACTATTTTCACCATCCTTCCAGAACTGTCCTGTAATATAATCCACACACACACACACACACACACACACCAGATTTGTTCAGATAATGTAAACCAAAAATGCAACATTATTACTAGATTTCAGCATTGAGGTACAGTTACATTCATTTTTTTCTACGGCATACTAAGAATCTGTTATTTGGAATCATGAGGTGTCAGAGTCATAGAGCCACAGAGTGTCCCGGTAACCACAGTAACAGCATGAGAGGGAGAGACGCTGTGTTGTTAGTTAAAAAGTTATAAAGTTAGTTTTTTTTACTGCTCTTCTTGAGAAAGTGGACGTGGGCGTGGGAGCCTTGCTTTACAGACAGTGAGAAACTCAGCGAACTGAGAGTAGGAGGACCAGTTTCTGTCGCTGTCACACTCACACACACACTTTGAAGAGATGAACATGACTAATTTTAGCTAGCAGACGTATCTAAATTGGAGGAGCTAGTCAGCTAGCTGTAAGTACAAACGTTTGCCACCAATTCACCAGCAAACAACAGTAAGGTTACCATGACTTTACAGCTGCAAGTGTTTTTTTTTTTCAACTCTTTTTTTCAACTCTCCCAAATTCATCCCAAAATGAATTTACAATCTCCCCAATCCTATTTTTATCGGCCTGCCCCATGTTGGGGGCAGGGCTGGAGAAACTCACCACTGATAAAAATGAACACAAAAATAAAACTATTGCCCAAACCATCTGTTGTAAACATCCGTTGCAGTTGATACACCAACAGATTTCCTGTGCAGTGAGTAATGACAGTAACAAAGGACAAATACAAAAATAAGACTCAAATTGTCATTGAATAGAATGAACCTTAATGTACATTTTTGGATTTGATTCACATTTTCTTGTGTACGTAGTAGAAGTGCAACAAGAACTGCTCATTTCTAGCCACCGATAAGTTTCCAGACTGTATTCTGTGGGGTTTTTCAGGATGAGCCCACCACTGGGATGGACCCAAAGGCCCGCAGATTCCTCTGGAATTTAATCCTGGACATAATCAAGACTGGACGCTCAGTAGTGCTGACATCACACAGGTGAGATGAGGCGTTTTTTACTGCTGTGGCTTATTTTCACTTGTTTTTCACCAGTGTACTTATATATTATTTCATGCTCTCCTGTGCAGCATGGAGGAGTGTGAGGCTTTGTGCACCAGACTGGGCATTATGGTGAATGGCAGGTTTAAATGCCTGGGCAGCATCCAACACCTCAAGAACAGGTCAGGAAGACAAAGATCCACATCCTTTCGTCATTTGTAGAATAATCTCAACTGCATCCTTTTAAACAGAGTTTGATATCAGCAGCCGACAATCACGTTCTGGCAACTGCATTTATTTATAACTTTACTGTGATTTGAAATGACAAAGAATATACTGAATGTAACACTATAAGCAAGCGCGATTAACTTTTATCAAAATGTTTAGAAATCATTCAAATTTTATGTTGAACTGAAAAATCTTTTCAGAGCAGAAATTTATCAAAAGTGCAGCATTTACATGGAATGAAATGTTGAGCAAGTAGTTTGTGGGTCCAAGCACCACGGGTACTGGAATCCTCTTAGAATTAAATTGTGTGGTTAAGGTTCATTTTATATTAACTCCCAACTAGGAATCTCAGAATCAGAATCTGGTGCAAAACAGAATGGAAAAAATAAAGATATATGAAGATAAAGCAAGCCAGTACTGCAGGTCAGATCACTTAAATATGAATGGAAACATTCAACAATAAAATACAATATTTACAATAAAGTTGAAAAAAATATTATAGAAATTATATACTATAAATGTGTGTACAAATGACTGGGGGAATGTGCAATAGTTCTGTATTGCACATTCCCTCCGTGTGCAGATGAAAATGAGAATGAATGTCTGAGAACCCCATGACAACTATTTGCTCTATGTCATATTATTCTTATGCTATTGTTGTATGTCGTTGCCACATCTGAAAACCCAAATTAAGTGTAAGAAAAGAAAGACAAAAACAAACTTGGACATCATGTTTTTTTGATCATGTTCCAGGTTTGGGGATGGTTACATGATCACAGTGAGGACCAAGGCCAGCTCCAATGTGAAGGAGGTGGTTCGATTCTTTAACAGAAACTTCCCTGAGGCCGTGCTGAAGGTAGATCACTGCAGCCGTAGTCATGGGTCAAATTTTTGTTTAACAGGTATAAAACAGAGCAACACTGAAAAATGAAGCAACACTGAACTGATAAAACCTGCAGTTTCTCTAAGGTCTGGAATATACTCGCTGTTCGACCAAGCGTTCACCCCACCTCTTTGCTCATTTTTTGAATTAGCTGGGAGTTAGGTGGAGTCAGGCCCTGCCAAGATGGTGACTGCAGAGCAGCTCACGCTGAGCTTCAAAACATCTTGTTAAACAAGATTTTGGTTGGATCCTGTTTGATAAGTTTTTATTAATTTCATATTTCTAGGAGCACTTCTTTTACACATTGCAGTTAGCAGTGTGAGATTTGGTAAATGCCTTGAAGACTCTCCCTCTTTCTGAGTTGTTTCACACATTAATCCACCTGTTGATATATTTGCAGGAGCGTCACCACACCAAGGTCCAGTACCAGCTGAAGTCAGCATGGATCTCTCTGGCTCAAGTTTTCAGTAAGATGGAGCAGGTGGTTGAGGTGTTGGGCATTGAGGACTACTCTGTCAGTCAGACCACTCTGGATAATGTGAGTCAGTGCTCACTACACATAGGCCTTCAACAAGGAAAGATGGAGTGGAAATAATAAGTAACCTTCTTTTTCTGCTCAGGTGTTTGTCAACTTTGCCAAGAAGCAGAGTGACAACTTAGAGCAGCAGGAGGTGTTGCCCCCGGGTGGTGCACAGTCCCCCCTGCAGCACATCCTCAACCTGCTGAAGTCTCGGCCAACCAACACAGAGCTCAATGCTCTGATCAGTGAGGCGCCAGAGGAGCTGGAGAGCGACGATGATGAAGGATTGATCAGCTTTGAAGAGGAAAGGGTGAGTGGATCACACCTGGTTTTTTAAATGTTTTTATTTATTAGAACATTTCTAAATGTTGGATTAAACATTAACAACAGAAGAAGTACACATATACAGGTACACAAGCATCTAGGTGCAGCAGCCTCGCAGTCAAATAGACCAGTGGACACTATCAGATATGCTAAGAGTAACAGTCACAATTCATCCAGTACAGTTCACTGTCTTCCCCCTAGTCAAAGGGTTAAGTTAGGGGTGATCGTTGACATAGTCTATAAAAAGGGTTACCGTCAGGGTGGGTTTGGTGTAAGTTTTTGTATTTGTAGCAGTTATTATCTTGAGGAGGTAGATATCACTTTTTAATATCCAATATATAGAGAGAGAAACTGTCAATACAATTGGATTTCTTAGGAGTTGTTAAAACCTAAATCAGCGGGTTGGTGGGTAGGTAGGTCAGTGGGTTGGTAGAAATGCTCTGACTGTAATAGGCTTGTGGCCACCTTCCTCACTTCCTTGTTACCTGCTCCATAATAAATGCACATATAAGCTGGGTGATTGTTGGTGGCCTCTCTGAAATGGGACCTCTGGTTTCTTTCAAAAAAAAAAAAAAAATTAAATAGCAGTTGTAAATACCTGTAAAGATCAAGTTTAACCAGTTCAAATGTCTGCACAAATTCTCAAATTATCAAATTCCCAATAGGCATAATGTCACAGTAGTAGAATGCAGGTGTCAAGTGTGAATCATAAAGCAGCCAAATAAGTAGTTCCAACTCTCTCTGAAGTTACAATTGCTGAACTACCTCCAGCCACGCTGCACCATCATTGAGAAACTAACACATTGAACTGATTTCAGTTTTACATGCTAATAATGAATTTCAAATCTGAGCTAATTTTATTTGACTATTTTTTGTAAAAAGAATAGCATAAGATTTTCCCTTAAACTTCTTAAAGACTAAGGACATTGCACTTGATAGATAAGATTAGATTTTCAGAATAAAACAAGAGATTTTACTCTACTCACTCCTGAAAGTTGAAACAGTTGAAATAACTGAAATACTGCAAACTGTAAACATTGAAGAGGCAGTAAATACATCATTTCAGAAAAAAAGTTAAAATAGACAAACCTGGTTATCGCCATGTATTTCAAACACCACACCTCCTCCCACTTTTAACACATCTTGTCAAGTCTTCAAGCACAAACTAAGATAACCCTGATGACACTTTGACATCATTGTGGTTATTTTCTTGGGAAAACGACAGAGCTGCTGAGGCCATTACATACTCATGTTTTCACAGACTGACAAGTACTAAAGAAGACAAACAGATTTACTAACCATTGTGTGTGTGTGTGTGTGTGTGTGTGTGTGTGTGTGTGTGTGTGTGTGTGTGTGTGTGTGTGTGTGTGTGTGTGTGTTTGGCAGGTGCAGCTCTCCTTCAACACAGACACTCTCTGTTGAAATGAGCCACTTCCTTTGCAGAGAGACGAGGAGCGCCACAGAGAGGGAAAATCCAAACCCATCTGTCTGAGCTCTGAGGCCTGGTCGGAGAACAGAGCTGCGTATTTAACCCTAAGGAAGAACCACAACTCTCTGCACCATGGGACATGGGACCAGTAGTTCAGTATTTCAGCCTCAAATTCTTCATCCCAGGAGGAATGAGGTGGTTTTGGTCAGATCACATGACCTGCAGGTAGAGACGCAGCAGCAGCAGCTGTGTTTTGCATTTGAATTGAAACTTTATCCTGGAATGTTTTCATATTCATTTTTTTGAGAATGTATCACACTAGATGGCTGATGGATACAGTAGGTTAGCTGCCTTTGCTAATGACTGAACATATAATTGGTGATATGTTAAAAGCCAATGTCTGACACCACAGGTTACTCTGAGATAATTGTACACACCCCCTGCCAAAGGGCCTCATTTACAGTTCATAGACCAAACTATACCTGCCTTGAGAGCATACTGTGATGGACCTGATTCCCAGTGGTAATGTAATACAGTATATTTTTCTGTGGCAAGAAGAATGATTTATTTTGGATATTGAAGCAGCTACGGACTTAACAGGTGTGATTTATTTTGCAATAATAGAGGATTTAGTGAAAAACACCTTGGGAAGTGACAGGTGTGGACATGTGTGTGAGTTGTTTGCCTTTTTTTGGACTTCATGTCAGAGACACAGAGGGAATGTACATGGTTGTGGTCCGAATGGTGCATCCCTTCTAACTAATTATTTTGACACTGTACAATTTGATGTCTTTCTAATGAAGGCTCTCTTTTGTGCTTTTAACATATCATTAACTCAGCCAAGAAGATCCTCTATAAACTGGGCACAGTGTATAATAATAGTAACTCCATCTACATGTAAGGTAATCAGCATTCTAACAGTCTGAAACTCAAGTGAACTCAGCTCGTGTTCCCTGACGATGACTGCAACACCATCACTGTGATACTAAAGACTGCTCTCAGATCAGAATAATCTGTTGTTTTAACAGGGTTTTATGATTTGCAGATGATCTTATATACTTTTTTTTCTGACTCAAAATGTGCAAAATATCCACACTTACAAAAGCATTAATGTTTCTCTGACTTTATGTTGGCATGTGGTTTTGACAAGTCTCTCTCATGAGTTTTGTGATACTTTGAGTTGTAACCTGTCCTGTCAATACAATTACTATTTCACTACTTCTTTCATAGCCACTTGATGGGCTTTTTTCTTCACTGAAGGGGTTATCATGAAACAAGAAAAACTAACTTGTCATTTCTTTGTTCTCTGAGAATGTAAAGCTGAAGGAAGGTGGTTTCTGACATGTTTCAATGAATTCTATTATAACATACAGTCTAAGTTGAAAACTTTAACATGTTTAAGAGAACAGCACTAATTTTTGGAAACTTAAATCTCAAAGGGATGACTCAAAGTTTAATTTGGATCTTTCTGTGATTATAACAAAATCAAAGTTTGGAACTTGTTTTCATTAAAATGATAACAAGACCAGGTCAAAACCGATTATTTTTTTGGGACATAACACATCATCAAATTCACGTTTGGACAAAACATTTGACTTACGCGTTAAAGCTCATGTATGACTGCTTTGCGTTGGATGGTTGTGCTTTTGATTTGCAGTAAGTAATATAAGTTACACTGACCCTCCACTCATATTTATTTCACCTATTGTTATTTCTCTTGGATATTTGAGCTTCACCATGCAGAAAGATTTGTGTTTCCAGTCAAGAGACTGAAAAGGCTGTTTTCTGCTGATGGGTTCCCCCTTCTCTGTGTTTTTCTGTGCTCACCTCAAATCTCAGTGTAAAGGATAGATAAATATTTCTATAATAATAATATAAGTCTGTCTTAAAACAATGCATGTTCATATGTACATTGAAGGAGGTATATGTCTACTGTAATTGCCTCTCTTGTTCATTCTGGCCACAAAGAAATCCATTCTTGAAGGAATTTCAATGCAAGAGATGTGTACAAAAAAAAAAAGCTGCTGGGTCCAGTTTGGTGCAGAGAGTGCTCCATGATGGCCTTCTATATTCCCTTAAGTCAGTTGCACACTTTCTGAAATAATAAACAAAGATGGAGGATTGAAGTAACAAAAAGAGTCAAACCAAACACAGTTAAAAACAGACAGCTCAATTAGAAAGACACAACAATGACATCATGGAAAAACAAGATAAACACAGGGCCATAGACACCCTGCATCAGTGAAATAAATGCTATACACTCAGATATGAAACAACTTTCAGGACACCTTTTTCTGAGATAAGAAGAGAGGCAAATATCAGAACAGATGTTAACCAGAAATTTCTATTCAATTGCAGCAGATCTGAAAACTATAATGTGGAGTGGAGGAGGAGGAACAACTGGTGGTGGACATGGAAGTATGGAGCACCCAAAGCTAAAAAAGAGTAAATGTCACACCCTACAAATTGAAGCAAAGCTGATTTCGAGGCACACGCACAAAAAAATAATATACATTAACATGGAATACCCAAAAGTCTGGATTATAAAAAGAAGGTGATAGAATGTCTACAACAACTGCAAAAAGAAGGAGTCATTGACAAAACACAATATTACCGGCTTTATCCCCAGGACTCCATCCCCTGCCTATATGGACTCCCCAAAATCCATAAAGAAGGGGCCCCACTCAGGCCTATTGTCAGCAGCATAAACTCGGTGACATACAACATAGCCAAATACATAGCCAATATCCTGGCACCTTTGGTGGGCAACACCCCACACTACATCCAAAACTCCATAGACTTTGTGAGTAAAGTCCGGAACTTAAAAATGGAGCCAGATGAAACCATGGTTTCCTATGATGTGACTTCTCTTTTCACCTGCATTCCAACCGTGGAGGCTTCGGCCACAGTAAGAGAACGACTCACACAGGACAACTCCCTGCAAAACCGAACAAATCTCAAACCCGGACACATTTGCCAGCTTCTGGATTTATGCCTAAACACTACATATTTCCAGTTTGACGGCAAATTTTACAGACAGAAACATGGCTGTGCCATGGGTTCACCAGTATCCCCCATTGTGGCAAATCTATACATGGAGGAGGTAGAGAACAGGGCTCAGGAATTACACAGGAATTACACTGAGCCACTGGTTCAGATATGTGGACGACACATGGGTTAAAATCAAAACCCAAGAGGTGCAAGCTTTTACCGAACACATTAACTCAGTGGACAAAAACATCAAGTTCACCAGAGAGGATGTCAAGGACAATAGTCTGCCCTTCTTAGATTGTGACGTCCATATGAAAAAGGACAGGAGCCTGCACATTGGGGTATACAGAAAACCCACACATACAGACCAATATCTACTTTTCGACTCACACCACCCTCTGGAACACAAGCTTGGTGTTATCAGAACCCTGCAACACAGAGCTGATAACGTACCCACCAGCTCAAAGGCCCAAAGGGTAGAACACAAGCACCCGAGAGGCGCCCTCACAACTTGTGGTTACCCTAACTGGACCTTTGTGAAAACTGCTTCTGCTTCCAGAAAGAAAAGTAGCAAAATGGTTGAGAAAGAAAAACCAAACAAGAGAAACAACATAGTCATCCCATATGTGTCTGGGATATCAGAAAAACTCAGGAGGATCTTCAACAAACACCGTATCCCTGTGTATTTCAAACCCAGCAACACACTCAGACAGAGACTGGTACACCCCAAGGACAGAACACCACACACCCGTAAAAGCAACCTGGTGTATGCAGTCCAGTGCAATGAGGAATACAAAGACCTCTACATTGGAGAAACAAAACAACCAGTGCATAAACGCATGGCCCAACACAGGAGAGCTAACTCCTCAGGCTTGGACTCTGCTGTCCACTTACATCTTAAGGAGAAACCCCACTCCTTTGAGGACAGCAAGGTTCACATCCTGGACAGAGAGGACAGGTGGTTCGAAAGAGGAGTGAAAGAAGCAATCTATGTGAAAGTAGAGAAACCATCCCTCAACAGGGGAGGAGGCCTCAGACACCACCTATCTCCAATTTACAATGCTGCCCTTTCATCCCTTCCCAGGAGATTCAACAATTTAACCTCCAAGAAAATCAACTGTTCACAAGTGGCATGTGACTCCAACGACTGTCGTTATAACACAATAGGGCTCTAATGAAGTCGAAACCAACTCTCCACCAAGACAGTCACTCTAACGACTGTCGTTGGCACATGGAGCACAAAGGGAACCAATGACATCATCAGCCTTGTGAAAGCCCCTCCCAGAGGTTAAAAATACCTGGGTCTCCACACCAGATAGTTGGACCAGTCCCAGCCTGGTCAGGTGCGAGAAAGAACTGATGAAGCCTCTTGGATGAGAGGTGAAACGTCTTCCTAGACAAATAACCAAGTCCAGTTGCTTTCGATTTAAAACTCCTTTGAGAAAAGTCTGGACGATAACATGCAGGAGTTCATTGAAAGTCTTAAAGTTCCTCTCCAGACATGTTTTAAATAGATGTAAATCTAGTCTGCTATGATTAATATTTTGTTTATTATGGCTTCCTTACTTCCTCATTGAGAAATTCTGGGTCAGGTCTTGTGCCACACCCACCACCGCTGCCTGCGCTAAGCGGACAGGTGAAATGGCAGTGCATATCAAAATGATTAGAGGAGGAAACATCAGAGAGACTCAGCCACACGTTTGAGCCTCAGTCAGATCCAGACTCAGGAGTTCATTGAGGAGTGAGGAGTTTGTTGTGCACCGAAATGGGCGACTACAAGACGTATCAGAATGTTAAGCTATTTTCTTATGTTGGTTGTTAGCTTGTAACTGGCAGTGGCTGACAGAGTGTTAGTGGCTGTGGTAATGCAAACTCTCCCTCTCTGTACTGACAAGGCTTCAGTGACTGGTGAAGGAGCAGTATCAAGTTGGTTAGAGGAGGAAACATCAGAGAGATTCGGCCACATGTTTGAGCTTCAGTCAGCCCCAGACTCAGATGAAGAGGCTGTGATGTACCAAAACTGGATCGGAACAATTAATGTAGTTAGCATATTTTATTTGTTTATGTTGTTTGTTAGCTTGTAACTGGCAGTGGCTGACACAGTGTTATTGGCTGTGCAAATGCAAAATCTCGCTCCCTGTACTGACAAGGTTTTGGGCTTATTTTGTGTGTGTGTGTGTGTGTCCCACAATCAGTAATGGCTGGAGTGAGAGGCAAGGTGGATATTGAAGTCCTGCATGGAATTTATCCAGGTAAGAGCTCTCAAAGTATTAAAGAAGAGGCCTGTTTATGTCCTGAAAGAAGCTGGATGTCACATAACATCCTGCTCCTAACAACTAAAACAATTTTCCTTCCACAGAACAATTTCGCCACGAAAACATTAATTCTAACAACATTTCAGATCTTCACCTACAGACATATTACCTCCAAGGCTTAAACCAAAGGGAGAGAACTGTTTCCCTTGTACACCGTAAAATTGCTCTTTGTTCAACAAAACTAAATAGAGGTTGTAAACTGAAGCTTAAAACAAATTAACTCTACCTAAAATGTCCAGCAGTGATCAGTAATGCAAACTAAACAGGGATCAGAATGGGCAGGAAAGAGAGTACAGGGATCTGACAATGGCCTTCAGTGAAGAGAGTGTCAAGAACTGCCTGCTTCTGAACACCTCCAAGACCAAGGAGATGGGCATTGACTTTTGCAGGTCTAGGCCCACACGTAAGTCAGTCAACGTTCGGGGGAAGGACACTTAGGTGGTGCATAGATGCCAGTCCAGTTTACTGTCCAGGTGCACATCTACCTATGTATCTACCCACCCATCCATCCATAATGACACTGAAAACACAAATTCACTTAAGTGTCCTGTTGGATTTATTACGAGGTGGAGGTAGATTTGGTAAAACCAGGCAAATATTCTGTTGCCAGTTCAGCTGTTTCCTGTTGAAAACCCTTTTTGTCAAATTGGGACA
Organism: Trachinotus anak; assembly: GCF_046630095.1. NCBI lineage: Eukaryota > Metazoa > Chordata > Actinopteri > Carangiformes > Carangidae > Trachinotus > Trachinotus anak. Next base: position 2,729,133 of record NW_027273859.1, on the reverse strand, counting down.
TTTCAAGGTGATGAAGGTGATGACTATGCTAGAGTTGATCCATCATTTAATTCCAGTTTAATATTTTTTAAAATGCAGTTTTTTTTATGTTCCTGCCATCTATCAAAAACAGCAAAATGAAGTCAAATGCAAGCTGAACTGGAACTGAACTGGTTAATGAACATTTGCACATGGAACTATTTATATTGACATTTTTATTTTATATGCATATATGTACTGTTTATGCAGTATACTGCATTATACTTAACTTTTCAACATTGCAGGATTAAAAATGTCATCGCTGGATATAAGTGACACCAGTCAATTGATATATGTAAATTTTAGGTGTACAGAGTTGACAAATTTGTGATCATTGTTCAAATGTATCTTTAGCAAATTACTTCATTGCCCTCCAAACAGTGATCAAGAACTGGTGCAGCCATAACGTAGATCAATAGTTATATCAACATCAGTCATTACATTATGGAAGGCAACACGGTGGTGCAGTGGTAAGCACTGTCACCACACAGCAAGAAGGTTCTGGGTTCAAGCTGGCTGATTAGTTTCATGTTCTTCTCGTGCCTGCACACATTTCCTCTGGTTGTTCTGGTTTCCTCCCACGGTCCACAGACATGAAGGTTAGGCTGACTGATGACTCTTTATTGCCCATACGTGTGAATGTGAGTGTGATTGGTTGTCTGTTTCTATGTGTCCGTCACGTGAATAACTGGAATGCAACCTGTGACCCTTAAATGACAAATTCTGTTGATTGGGTCTACATGAGTCCAAGTCCTTCCAATGCACAAAGTCCTCTCAATGCTGGGAAAACAGCCCTGATGGGGAAATGCTGAATGCCTTATTCATTTATTTTGTTGGCTTAAAAAAAAAAAAAGTCAATACTGGATTCAAGTAATAAGATAACCACCACTTTGTAAGTGTAGAGTGTATTTGCTCCTCAGATATCTACAACTCCCTCTTTCCCAGATAAAATACATATGAAGCGACCATGAGGACACAACCTCTATGTATTCAATGCAAACAAAACCCTGATTTGACAGTTGGCTGTAAATTAGCTTTAAGCTAAATAGCAACATCTACGTCTGATACTGTTTGGTATTTTGAGGAACAACAGGGAAGGTTTTCATATCTCTACATAAGTGGTTATCAACCTGGGGTCCAGACCACCAAGGGGGTCATGAGATGATATCCGGGGGTCACCAGATGGTTGTTGACAAGAAATAAAATAACATATTTAAAATAAAATGTGGTTTTTACAATACATCACCTGTACCACTGACAGAATTTGCCTTTAATTGAATGTGGTTTTGAGAGTCAAAGTGTGCCTGCACAAGAGTTTATGATTGGACACAAAATAATAATAACAATAATAATTATAATACTTTATATAATCATGTTTAACCAAGCAACTATCGTCAGTTTTTAGCCATCACATGGAACGACAATAGGGCAATGGCTTCTCAGAAAAACTACTCCAACCCAAGACTCTGGCCAAGAGGAGGTGTCGCAAATTGGATCATCTGAAAGTGAAACAGCAGCACCATCAACTGAGAAATGCAAGGCACTGGTGCAGGTTCCAACAGCAGCTCCAAGCTGCCAACAAGCTCCAGAAACACCAGCCTGAATTTACATGCCCATGTTTCAGAAGTGCATGCAAACCAGGGAAATTTCAGGGACATTTGGAAACAAAACACACCTCTCACATCAACAAACACTCAGAGTCTTTTTTGCATCAAGAGGGAGACCTACAGAGCTGAAAGACAGTGTTGAGTTAAAATCAAGAGGTCCTGGCACACAGAGAAGGTGTTGCTTTGGTGGATTAGGGGTAGAAAAGTCAAGGAATGTATCAAAAAATCCACAGTGCCTGGAGGGCATTACACCTAGGATCCAACTAAAAACTAAGCAAAACTAAACTGTCATCACAAACAAAGCATTATTGATTAAATTTATGAACATTTATGAATCAGAGCAGGGAGCGATGAGCAGAAACAGCTGTTTATAGTTTGGAGCGCTCTCTTGTTGATTGTCCCTGTGCATTGCTACAATAAGGGTAAAGTTCTTTTTACAACTGCAAAACCAGCAGGCTAAGAAACCAAACTAAGTGACCTGTTCTGTCATCAACTTGAACATCAACTTGATTATTCAATAAGGTTGAAAACCAGTGCTCTTCATCACCTCCTCCACCACCTACTGACAGTGTTCAGCAAAAGTGCTACTAACAGTTTTGAGTTCTACTGCCCTCCCAATCTCTCTCAAAGTTGTCCACATCCTGTGCTCATCAATGTGGAGATGAATCATTTGCATTGCACTGTACAGTGCAACAGCCTGAAAAAAGTGGAAGTGGTTGTCGGATTGTAGATTTCAAAATTACAAAAATGATCAGATGCAGATTTTATTATTCCAACATCGGAAAGACTTTCTTTTAGACAAATTGATCAACATTTTGTTTGAAGTAAAGAGAATGATCAGGTGTACAAAATGCCTGTTTTTGACATAGGAGATTTTGATCTACTTTTTTGTGCACAGTAAAAAAAACCAAAAAAAAAAACAGGAAGAACCAGGAGAGGAGGACATGTTGCTCACTCATTGGCTTCCACATCAAACTTTGGTTAATCACTTACAAAGAGTTAAATGGTTTAGCTATGCGCTATATCTCTGACCTAGCCTATATGTACTTGCAATTCCATAGTCAATTTGTAATCAAAGGTCTCCACACATTTACTGTTATGGTATCTCAACCGTGGAATACATTTGTGTTCACAATCTGAACTAAATTAAGTTATTCTGTGTCATTTATCTGTTTTTACTTTTTATTGTATAATTTAATGAAGGTTTCTCATGTACTTTGCTATAGCACTTTATAAATATGTTGAGAGTGCTACACAAATAAAGTTATTATTATTTCCTACCAATTAAAGTTAGTTGCCTACTCTTAAGCAAACCTCTACATAAGTCTGAAGCACACAGGCAGGAAAATGGAAACAAAATGTCTTAGTCTTTTTTGATGTGCTGATATTTCAGGTAAAGAATGACTGTTCACAGCATGTAAAGAGAAACTTGTCTCTGTGGTTGGAACAACTGTTACATGATTATTTATGGTTACACATAAGTTCCCACTTCTGCTTTTTCATAACAACCAACCAAACACTTAATTTGATTATATGTGCAGTTCCTCACTGTATACCAAAATTGCATAGTTGACTGAGAGCAATCCTATCTCATGTATTGTATTTTACATTTGCTTGTGGTCACACCTCAGTGACCTGACAGCATTAAGAAGAAATAAAACCTTAGCTGTTAACCCAGCTCTCCAGGTCCTGGTAGACTCTGTTGGCTGGTAAACTGGAATACTTGAGACAGATCTGACACAGCCTTTCTCTCCAGTCGGTGAAGGTTTTTATTCTGTGAGTGTGGTGCCACTGGAAGTACTTCTCATAGGCCTGCCTGTCTGCAGCTTGATGCTTTAGATGGGCAGCCAGTTGTACTGTATCCCTGAAATCATCCACATGGATAAAGGAACCAGGGGGAGCCAGGGCCTCATAGGTGGCCCTGCTGGGGCCAAGAACCACCGGTATGGCTCCTGCTTGGAAAGCGTTCCTCCAGAGCTTCTCACTGATGTAGTCCTTCGACTTCGAATTCTCAAAAGACAGGTAAAATAGACACTTTGCAATGGTTGGCAACAGCTTTTTGTCTGACAGAGGTTTCTTGCTCCACCTGCCGTACACCTCTATGGGGATGTACTTCTTTAGACTTTGGTAAACACCAGCCCGAGCCTGGTGAGGATGGTATCTGCTGACAACCCAGCTGACAAGGCAGGAGCGATTTGGAGCAGCCTGGAAGCCTAACTTATTACCACCTCCTAGAACGGTCTTTCCATAAGGGATGGATATGTCTGCATCACGTCTGTAGCTCATCGTCAAGTTGAAGAGGCCATTGAGCTGTGTAAGATTTGCATTGTTGACAGGAGGCTCCATGGACATCCACACCCAGTGCTGGGAGGCTGGCCGTTCCAGGTGCAAGGGTAGTGGCGACAGACCAATGCTCAGCTCCTGGTGGTGGAAGACAACCACATCAGCACTGGAGAAGGTAGATATGTTATCAGAGAGGAAGCAGTTGCTGATGTTATACATCTGGAGGCATTTGTCCCCATCAAGGCTATAGGAGCGGCCAAACGGCCAGTGCCACAGCAGGATGCTGATGTTTCTTTGTGGGACATCTGGATGACATTCCTGCAGATGAAGATTCTGGTCCAAGAAGCTGTAATATAACAGGGATGAAAGGAAGCTGAGGATGGTGAGGAGGACCAGGAGGAGGAGGAAAGCTCTGGATTCAGATGGTGTCATGGTTACCAGGCAAAGGGGCGTAGGTCACTGGTATGGAGCTCCTAGAAAGGAAGGAAGGGTAGATCAGAGATATAGTGTGACGCTTTCACAGTGTCAGTGCAGGAACTGCAGAGGGCAAGGTGTGAACGACAAAAACATTTCCTACTGCAGAAAATATTTCATTCTTTTTTTATCTATCAAAATGATGTTTGTTTTCTCAGACAATTTTATCAGTTGGCTAATTTTGTGACAAATTAATTACAAATGACATCGGAGATGTAAGAAATACAAATGAGATATGAAATCATTTTCTCTAATATGGTTTTCTAATATGGTCAATTTTGTGGAAAATTTATGAGAAAAGATTGTCAGTAAACTAGTAAATGGTAAACTTGCAGAACATTTGATGAAATGTACTCTGCTGCCTGTGTGCTCTCAGTGTTCAGTGTTTTCAGTATAAGTTCTGCTTCCGCTGGATGTTTGTTCTTTTAAGGATTTCGTCATCAGTATTGCAGTATTGCCCTTAATTGCATCAGTAAATATATGTTCAAGGTTAAAAAGAAAAAAGTAAATAACCATCAAATAATTAAAATAAGTGACTGGTCAGAGACATTTTTGACCACAGCAAAGTGCAGATTTTTATCAGTATGTTAAAATATATAATAACTATAATAACTTTCCAATATGCGTAGTGTAAAAGCCCTTATTGTGTGTATTGATGATAAGTTATCTTGTGAAATGAAACTAGCAGAAAGAGGTTCTCTAAAGCTGGCACACCCTGATAACTGGCTATACCACAAGCAAAAAAAACATTTTGAAAAACAGAGAGAAGGACAAAAAAAAAATCAGAAAAATAATTACCTGTAGTAAAGCTTGGCAGGTGGATTTGAAAGAAATAAAGAGGAGGTTGGTAGAGATGTTGGCACTTACCTGGGTGACATGGTATCAGGCTGCTGCCCGTAGAACTTTGTCCTGCTCAGTACATCCTAGAATATAAAGGAAATCCTGCCCCTCTCAAATGCTTGACTCATTTCTTGTTTGACAGTTTACACACATACCCTCCCAGTCTCTCACTGGCAGGGTGTCACAAGTTGATGTACAAGCTCTGTCGATGGTCAGCAGACCGAAAGCAGGAGAAACAAAAGACAGCCATTCCTCATGCTGTATTTTCAAATGAACAGATCTTACATGTTTCAAATACTGAAGGAATAAATTGTGAAGAGCACAGTCCTGACCTACTCTATATGAAAAGTGCCCTGACATTACTTCTGTTATGACTTGGCACTATATAAATAAGACTGACTTTACTTGATTGAACATCATTAAATTCATCCTCTTCAACCTCTGAGAGAGTATATTGAATTTGGATTTGTTTACTCTCATGTTTAGCTGGGTTTAAGGTTTGAGGTGGTTAAACCTTCACCCATCACCACAGAAACCTACCACTGTGCCACACTGTTTCACACTCTTATCTTCCTGTTAAACTGCTCATGCATCTGCTGTTTGCAGAATTAGCACAGCCAGCAGCGAGTGGCACAGAACCCAGCACTGATGATTTAGATTTGTAAACCACGAGCTGGTCTTGATCTTCCTGTTCTCACAGCTCTGCAGAAGAAAGGGGCACAGGGTTATGCAGCTCCTGTAGGCACCAACCACATCATAACCGTTTCAACGAATTGTTTTGCCCCTGGCCTCTCAGTTCTTGTTTGGTTTTTATTGCATAACCTGATGCAAAACCTATTCCTTCTCCAAACGTTTCTGTTGATTTATGCCACTCCACTTCTTTGTATTAACATTCCTACATAAGCACAGCATTCATGTTATATGATGTTTTGAACTATTCAGGCCCTGCAGCTGGTGTGGAACTGTGCTGTCATAAATCCACTAAGCTGATGTTTCGTTGACAGCTACTGTCACCTAAGCAAAGAGCAGATATGACCTTGACCTGCTGTTATTATCAACAATGTACCTGCCTAGGCTACAGGTCCAGCCCATAGACTGTATATAAAAATGAAGAGTGAAAAGTGAAGCCACTGGGAGTGTCTTAAACTTGCATTCTATCTAATGACCATCAGGGGGCGACTCCAATTGTATGGGATTCTATGGGAAAGTCATTGGGAAAATGGCCCTACTTTTCACTTGATTTATTACTACAGTAAGTGTTTTCCTAATGAGTTTATGGTCTCAGTTTCTAGTCCTCTAGAGGACTGTTGCTTCAAAACTTGCTTCAGAATGGCAGTTCACAAACCAAACGGTGGGTTGCCACTTGGTCTAGCCCAGTGGTCGGCAACCCTAAACACTCAAAGAGCCATTTGGACCCTCCGAAAAAAAAGACGCTTGGTTGAAGGTTACTTTCAAATAAAATACTCAGTGTCTATTTGAGTTCTCCTCATCAGCAGTGAAAGCAAATGAATCTGCCCACGTAGCATTAAACGTTCTGTTTTCTTCAAAAACTTTTCTTTTCTTGGATTTATCCATGGTTGGCCAAATTTAGAATAATATTTAAAATGCGAACTAAAATAAAATAAAATTAAATGCCATGACCAATCAACATCTCTGTTTATGCTGTTCAACTTCACCCTGTTTTACCAATAGCTACTAATTAGGTTCTGGTCCCTCTGATATGAGAAACTTTCCATGACTGATGTCCCTTGACCAAAGGTTTCAGTAGGGTTAGGTTAGGTAAAAGGGTTAGGGTTAGGGTTAGGCTAAGTTGTGTGTGACTGCAAGGACGCAGTGTGAACCCGGTGGCTTGGCGCAGATCAGTGTGAAAAACACTGTTGGTGATTTTGTGGCCAGGGTTACACTTGAAAATGGGGCGAAATCAACAGAATTCCTGTACATTACAATAATGACTTTTAAACTACACAGACTCTCTTCTTCCTGACACCCTGACAGCTCAGGAATCCTGTGAAGAGTTTTCCTCAGAGGAAACTATTGTTATATAAGATACACAGAGCTTCACTGCCATCAACATTTAATTAACCATAAGTTAAAGTAACGTAATCAACAAAAGCAGCATTTTAATTCCAATAATAAACATACTGCATCCCCTGAACTGTCAGTCACAAATTGACAATAAGATGGAATAAACACTGCTGTTCCTCACAAGTCTTCATCTGCCTTCTCTGCACTGCACTGTGCACACTATGGGGGAGTGGGGGATAATGGCTACCTACTCAGCCCAAGACTGGACCAATGGCAGATGCTAGATTGGATCAACCAATGCTTTATTATTAGCTGAAATGACTCATAATGAAAAGGTACAAACCTTCAGGTGTATAGGGGTGAAAACATTCAATGTTAACATCAAAGTGCCATTTTCTGTGTATTATCCCAATCTTGCTGAAAGGGCACCAAAATGGCTAGAGCTGGCCCCATTGCCAAGAGCAGATGATAACTCTTGAAATTAAAGTCACACAGTTTTTATACCTCCGTACAAGCGACAGCTTTGAAGGGTTGTAGATGCAAAAAACGGCAATAATATATATATATGGGCAAATATATGGCCTCACTGAGACACTGAAAAATACAATACAAAGCATGTTTATTCATCACCATTCAGATGCTATCCTGTCAGAGCTGCAGTTAGCCAACCAGATGAATTGCTCTACCATCCATACCCAAATCTATGCACATGCTCATGTCTGTCCAATAAGTAAGCAGCTAAAGCTGGCAGGGGATTATCTTAGCTTAGATTGCAAAACTGACTCTGCCCTGCTGCTGTGAACAAGAAAAAGTTAAAACAGGAATTCAGCAAAACCACAACTTCTCATTTTTTGTTCTGCTTTTAAATGGATTGAACAAACCTGACATGATGTGTAAATCAAGTTTCAGAGGTGCTAACAGGTATACTGTATTTTTTAACAGCCTGGTTAACCCTGCTTCAGCTCAACTAATCAACTGGCTAAAGAAGGAAATATAATTACTATTTAATCTGTTGGCTAGTTTAATCTATGGCAGTACATCATATGTTATCATATGATGTATCATATGATGTTATCATATGTTTTGGTTGCTGCTTACATTCTAATGCCTTAGCAGCAAATAACCGTCCAATAGTACATCATCTCCAACATGGCACTTGAGTATTTCCATTTTCCATTTCCAGCTGCTTTTTACTCTCAATATCTTAGGTGGTCAGGTTGCCAGACAGTTGTGGAGATTTATGACCCTTACTGACAATTTGTGTGAGTGTTGACACCATGTAATATTAGGCCTTTGAAAGTTTCATATTGGTTTCTTCCCCTTTCGCTTTCCACAGAGGCTCTAAATTAAGGGACACCTTGCTCCTACAGGTTGTGTGTGTCCAGTGTCCTGAATGACAAGTATATAATAATACTCAACACTGACAGAGGCCACTCCTCAACCTCTAATAAATGAAGTACCAGTCTAAAGGGGCCATTCTGAATAAATAAAATGTAAATTATGAATGCAGAGCATGTAATATTAGTTTTATTGTGTTCATCCTTCACAATTGCTCTTTTTACATGTCTAATTTTTACAGAGCCATGCATCAAGGTGATTTAATCCCAGTCTAGCATTATTGTGTTGTGCCAGCAGATGGCCCTCTTTACCACTGCTTACCTCCAGTGTTCCAGTGTTTTAACCTCTATGAAGCACATTTAAAAGTGTCTCATTTACAATGCACTGCAGTCATGTGTAAATGAAAGAACTGCAGTAGGGAGAAATTAAATTGAAGTGAATGACAAAATGTATAGGGGCAAGCAATAGGGAGAGTGTTGGCGACTAGGGTTCATTGATGTGAGGGTCTTCATTAAGCATAAGCCCAGAAGAAGATAAGAGATAGGATGGGATCTCAAGGTGTCTAGATGCTGGTGGTGGTGAGGTAAATTCAGCGGGTAGTGGACAATCGAAACCTGACAAGTGTCCCTGGACATCATGGTGATGGTGGGAGGGAGGTTGGTTGTGTAATAGGCATAGGTGAACAAAGTTCACAGATCCATTCCTTGAGTCAAAGAAGAGACCCTCCTGGTCAAATATTACTCCAATACAAGTGAGTTGTGCAGTCAGATTTTTACCTCAGTTAAAGTACTGGAGTACTTACTTTTGAAATATGCAAGAATTCAAAAGTTCATTTCTATTTACAGAACCTAATCATTAAAACAACCTGAATGCACTGACTTACTTTAGAACCTGTGGAATAAAAAGCTTGTAGAATATGTTGGGACTCAGATCATTCAGGGTGGGGGGAGACCACATATTTGTTCTACAAACAACAGAATGGTCCTGTGAACATCATCCCTGACAATTTTCATACCTGATGAATATCTCCCCTACAGACCCTTACTGACTAGTAAGTGTTGGCCACTGTGTGACATGTTACCCAAGGTGTAACCAGACAATAAAACCAGCTGTGCCCTTTGTTCTCTGTCTTCTCTCTGGCCTCACTGTGGGAGCAACAAGGCTCCCAGAACCAAGTCAGCACAGCTGCTACCTGGAACCTCTTCTCCTCCCGGCTCTCCAAGAGACAACAAGCCTTTCTCCTCTTGGATCTCCTTCCAGGAGCAACAAGGCTCCTACCACCAGGCTAGCATAAGACTGCTACCTGGACCAGCAGCTCTTCTGCAGGCCTGCTCACAGCAGAATGCTTCACTTCACTCTTCCTCAACAGCAGCGAAGCGAGTGCCTTGGTTGTGATAAACGCAGCAAACATTTAAAAAGAAAGGAATCTTTCTTTATTTCTAAAATTTCAAACATGGACTGGTGCTCTGGTGATGAATCTTCTGTCTCGTTAGGACACTGCCAAGTTCAGACTGAGCTGTTCAAAAACGCAGCAAGCACAACATTACTGACAGCACAGGAGTTGGCTGTGACTGGTTTTTCTCCTGTGATGAACACAGAGTATGGTCTATCACATTTTTGAAAATAAAAGAAAATTGATTTCGCTGACTAAAATCTCTGCCTCATTGAAAACAAAAGTACAATATTTGTCCTTTAAGTGTAATAAAAGTGAGTAAAAGTCACAAGTTTCCAAAAAATAATACTCAAGTAAATGTACTTTGTTATTGTCCCACCCTGGCAATAGGAGGGCAGGATGGGTAGCACTGTAACAGTACCACTAATTATTGTGATAGTAAGTAAGTGACTGGCCTGAGGAACGCAAGATCATGAAAAATCATTGGTCAGATATGGTGACTTTGGGATTGTGAATGGAAGAATATGACAGTGTGGGAAAGTAGTACAGTAGTATAAAGAGTGTATAGCCAGCAATGTACAGTTGAGGCCAAAATTATTAGTCCCCCAGGAATTATGGGACATTTTCCTAAAATTCTGCCCAACATTTGCAGCATTGATAAAACTTGATATAATAAAACATACACCAGTGCTACTAGTATCTTTTGGTACATTTTGGAATTAAAATATATTTTCTAGCTTGCTTTATATCAAATATAGTGAAAAATGGGTTGGTCAAAAAGCCTCTGTGAATTTTTGCTTTTAAAAACACACCTAATCAATTAATCAGCTCCCTAACAACACCTGTGCAGTCAATCAGCATGAAATGACTCCAACAGGGCACTTGAGCACATTATTGTGAGGGACTACTCTTACTCACCATGCCAAAGACAAAGGAAATCAGTCTTGAGCTCAGAAAGAAGATAGTGGAGACTCATAATTATGAGCTATAACTATTATAATGGAAGCTATACTGCCATTTCCAAGAGTTTCACAGTGTCTAAAACAGCTATACGTTGCATCATTGCTAAGTTCCAGGAGACAGACTCTGTAAGAAACAAACTGGGAAGTGGTCAAAAGCGCAAGATTTCAAGAACTCTGGAGAGGAAAATAGTCAGAGATGTCAGCAAGAATCCCTGGACATCTGCCAAGATGATTGTTGCTGACCTGGCCTTCTGGGGTTGATGTTTCAAGGAACACAGTTGTGAGGGCTCTTCATCGTGGTGGGCTTTAGGGCCATCGTTCCAGAAGAACCTCTTTACTCAAAGAGCGGCACATCAGAGCCAGACTGAGGTTTGCCTGTGAACATTTAAATGGTAAAGACGACTTTTGGAAGTCTGTGCTTTGGTCTGATGAGACTAAACTGGAACTGTTTGGGCACATAGATGTTGTTTATGTTTGGCGAAGAAAGGGAGAGGCCTTCAACCCCAAGAACACAGTTCCCACAGTTAAACATGGTGGTGGAAGCATCATGCTGTGGGGCTGTTTTGCAGCCTCAGGCACAGGGAGCCTTGTTCGGGTTCATGGCATCATGAAAAAAGAAAATTATGTTGAAATTTTGAGGGACAATATGAAGAAATCTGCTCTTAGTCTAGGTTTAGGTCATTGCTGGGTCTTCCAACAAGACAATGACCCAAAGCATACATCAAAATTGGTCCAACAGTTCCTAAAGGTCACTAGAACCGAAGTCCTGGAGTGGCCTGCTCAGAGCCCAGATCTCAATCCTATTGAAAATCTGTGGCAAGTGCTCAAGGTGAATGACCATGCTTGGAAACCATGCAATTTGGAGCAGTTGGAACAATTTGCAATGAAAGAATGGACCAAAATCCCTCAGGAAACCTGTGCCAACCTAGTAAAGAACTACTCTAAGAGGTTGTTGTCAGTTGTGGCTCAGAAAGTACACTATTGACTATTAATGGCCAGGGGGCTAATTATCTTGGACGTCTCATTTTAGCCGTTTCTTGTTTCAACTCAGTGTATCATTAAAATATCCTAATCAAACTACGTGGACATTTTGTCTTTGTTATTTGGAGACAAATACACTATAAACACTTCTTCTTAATGGTCACTTCCATGGAGAAATCACAGGTTTTGTCTCATTTCATATGAGGGGCTGATAATTTTGGCTTCAACTGTAAATGTGAGGGAATAGATCTTCCTTACTGAACTTTCACCAAAGTTTCATTTGTTGCTAAATGTAAAGAACAAAAATTAATTTTAAAAAAATCCTCAAAATGATTCTTAAATTAAGTGGTTGGTTCACCCAAATGATCAAAAATGTTTCTCACCTGTTTCTGGTAAATAGAAAAATCCCCAAAAAAATTCATTACAGTGGAGGTGAACTCACAGTACTGAAAAACTACATTTCAAAAATTCAACAGCAATGGCCGTGGTTTCCTCATAAGACACATCGATAGTTTTATTTGGAACTGCTTTCTACCAAAGAAATAGTCCCCGGGGTGACCTGATACCCAAATAGGGTGTATGCCACATGGTTGCAAATGCCCTGAGCAGCGAATCCACGGTCAGACTCCCTGCCAGCTGGATCATTTGCTGCATGTCATTCCCCTACTGTACTCTCTGTCTGTCTCATCACATTTCCTTTCTCAACTGTTGCTATCCAATATAAAATGGCCATAAAAAACCCTACAAAATGTCACAGAAATGTTCCACAAACCTCTTAAATGTGTGGTTATTTGATTTGAAAAACAAGACAAGACACAACAAACCACGTTTCACTTCAGATTATAGAAATATTTATTTCTTTCACTTCAGCTCTGATATATCCACATGCATGCTAAACATAGTGGTAAAGACATCCTCCTTAGTGTATAGAACTTATTATATGTAGTCTGAAAATAGTCTTTATCAAAGACAGCTAACCTTGTTACTTGTTCTAGTTCCTTCAGACCTAGTCATCATCAGAGATAGAGAATAACTAAAACAAGACAAGCTGTTCAGTTTTTGTTCAGGTCTCAGCACTGGCGAAGAGAAAGCAGAGCTATTAAATCATTTTAAAAAAGCCCAAACAACATGAGAATTTTATCTTTTCTGGTGATTCTACATCCAACCAATAAATTGACCTTCATGATGCTCTACTAGCTCAGTTGGTGGGTTTGAATAAACCATCTTTACAACACAGTTAAAGCTTTCCAGTCTTAATACTCCCTGGTATCTACTGTAGATATGTTTTTTTACATACTGAAACTCATGTATGTGTGCAGGTCAAGTATAGTTTAACAAGCTCTTCCACTGTGGGAGAGCAGAGGCTGAAAGAGTGGGAGCAAGCTGAAAAGAGGTGCCACAGAGAGTGGCTTTCCTGAGAAACAACAGCAAGAGGCCACAGTTACAGCCATGGTCCCTGCCACACTTGTGTCACTGGAGTTGAAGAATCATCCTGGGTGTGTAATATGATCTATGACCTATGCAATATACAGAAAGGTAGCTGTGCACTTCCAGTCCTATGCAGTATTTGGGCTGGGTAACAGAAAAACCAGAGACTATCCAGGTATGCACCAATCCAATCTGTCATAGAGGCAAAACTGCCAATATCATTAGAAAAATTCAGTGCTACTACTGTTAGTTATGCTCAGTCACAACATGAGTATTAGGGAATCAGGGAAGACAAAATTAGTTTGGTGCATTTGTTATATTTGCACACTGATTTATATAAGGTCTGAGATGCCAATGTTTAAATAAAATCAATAAATCATTTTTTTTTTTCATTTGATGTGTGACAAAATAAAATGTAAAAAAATCTGAATTTCATTTTAATGTTTGGGAAATGCCGGCTATGATCCTGAGTCATAATTTGTAATTGAATGTTCCTCTTATGCTGTTCTCCCTCCCTGTCATTCACCTGCTCTGTGTTTTCTTTAAGTACATTGAGCTGTAGGTGGTGGCTGCTGATTGGACTGGAGACTGATGGCACCTATTTTAAAATGGTAGCTCCCAATGAGACCGTGCCGTGCTGCTGATGCAATTGCCGATTTAGTGTTGGCTAGCATGATTGATCAGAGAGATCTTTGTTGTAGATAATGTAAAAAACTTCTCAGTCCTGGTAGCAGAAGGGGTGAGAAACCCTGTTTGTTCATGTGTTTTCATCTGTTTATGTCAAGGGAGGCAGGTAAGATCCCTGTATTTGCTTTTTTCCTTTTGTTCAGTTAATGGATACTGTTACAGATGATTTTGTTTGTTGTTGTGGCCATGGTCACCCTGACACCTATTCTACCTTGAGAAACGAATAAATCAGTTCTGTTGGACTGCAATCTGCTGTGGCACTGGTCGTCCTTGGGAGTGGGATGACATTAAATATTCTCAAAAATATTAAATATACAGGTGAAAATACACATATTTATCTAAATTTGGCTTTGGCTGTCCTTGCCTTACCTTGCCTTTTTGTAATGTTTTGCCTGATAAAGGCTTGGCAGGATTGAAACATTGCCTGTTAACAACTAAAAAAAGTTTAGGAACTATATTATAGTGTATGGACGCTCTCTGCTTTCCCCTTAAAAGGTGCTATATGTAAGTTTTCTCTGCAGCTGGACATGGTTTCTTACTGGGAGTAGGTGGTGGTGGTGGGAGTAATGGTTGCTTGCCAAGAGCTTCAGCCATTGTTGCGTTTACAAGACAAAAGGTTAGAATATGCCCTGGGCATATGGGCAGTGCTACTTCTTTGACCTCTCATGCTGAACTGAGGGCAGACTGGAAACTACAGTGACTCACTATAGCAAAGTAGTATTAAGAGGGATGGGCCAGAGTTAGCTGGTTAGCATGCTACCTGAAGCAGAAGAAAAGAAGTGGTAGAAATAGAAGCAAAACAAGGCTTATAATTGGTGTTGCCTTCCACGCAATGTTTCCCCTAGACAGGCAACTAAACAGGTGCTAATGCTAATGTTGGCCATGTAGCAATTGCAAAAACTTACATATAGCACCTTTAATCTACAAAACTATTCCATTTCAGTTAAAAACTATTATGCACAAGACATTTAATGGGTATAATGTTTTCAAAACTTGAACATCACAACTTTTCTGAGACTGTCCTTCCCGTATGCGTAGGAACCCTGCAAACACAGTCAATGATATGAAAGCAAAAGCTCAATATTAGCATTCACGAATCTAGAGGTGTATAACACAGCGTGAGAGGTAAGATCTCTTTTCTGTACACATTAGCAGCTAAATACAGATCACACAACCATGGGAACCAGCCATGTTAGTCAGATACCATTTAATACAGCATGGCCTTGCTCTGTTTCAGAGATGTAGATAAAGTTTCAAATTCCTTTGAAATCATTCAAGTTCACGCGAAACTTGTAAGAACTGTAAATGCATATTGGCTCTCATGTTTCATACACAGCATCATCAATTCATGCATAGAGCAACTAGACTGGATGGCTACATTACAGTGAGATTACGGTGCTGCATGGAGGAGTGGTTGTAAAATATTAAAATCACATTTGTTTTTAAAAATACTTAAACCAAAGCCTGCAATGAGACCTAGAAAAAATAAGGAGTATTTAAATATGGAGACTGACAGAAATACTTAACTTAGTGGCATCAGAAAACTGCCTGTGCACAGGAGGATATTATATTCAATATGTGTCTGCTACCCGACTATGTTGAGTTGATATTGGCTGATTATAATTTTGTAAACAAAACTAGGACAAAAGTGATGATATTAAAAAGAAGAGAATGTGGCTGTAGAATGAGAGACGTTGGTCCCAGATTCAGTCCTGCTTAAAACAAGAAACCAGCCCTGTGACATCCATCAAACGTCCCCGAATGCCACGCTCCTCTTCCTCTTCCTCCTCCATGTACCTTACACTCTCCATCCTCTCCAGACTGGACTGAGGACTGAGGATGTGTGTAAATTCAACTATTTCTACACACAAGTGCTGCAAATTTGAATGTCCAGAGTTACTTGTGGAACCTCTGAAGATAGAGGGTGGAGTCGTCAAACAGCGGGTTCTTTACTTCCATCTCCCCCGTCTACAGATGGACAGAGAGAAGTGATAGGATTCTGGGTCACACAGCTCATTGTCACATTGTCACATTATCTGGACACCTTGCTCAGCTTCTCCCTCCTCAGAACAACCAGCCACAAGCCTAGGCCTCACACTCCCAGCCTTCCCCTTTTGTCCTGCCCATCCTTGGCTCAAATCGTATTCCTATAATCCAGCTGTTCCTACTCTCCTCCAGTCTTGTGCTTTGCACTTGAGTTCACTAGCCTGGCATTAAAAGTTGAGACTGTAGGTGAGAAAATTAAAAACCTTTGACATTACACATGGTCAATTGAGACATTGTTAATATAAAAATTATTGATTTCTTATGACTAAAATTTAATGGTATTCATTTATTTTCCATGGCTTTGTTCTTTAATTATTGTTAGGGGCTTTCAACTGATTCAGCATTGTGGATGAATAAACTGACCTGATGATATACACAGCATGACTTGGTAAAAGCTCACATAATAATGCAGAGTTTACTCACAGGTGCCAATCCAGGACACTCATAGACAGTGAAATCTCCATCCTCGTTCTCCTCATCTGTTGACGCTCCTGAGTCAGGAACTTTGACCTCATCTCTGTGTCTGCCAATGTCACACATATACACACACACATCCTTGTTTTGCTGTTTTTTTGTGGGGGCCATGATTGACATAAAAGCTCCACAAAGCTGGCAGACCCCATAAGTATGGTGGGCTCTCATTTTCAGTAAAACAAGCACACACATAGAAAGTATATAAAGTCACAAAGCATTTGGAGGACAGTCACAGGTTCATTGAGGCAGAGAGGGCAGGGAGGGAGGACAGAGGAGACAAACACACATGCCAAGGAAAGATGGGTGTGTCTGGAGGATGACTCACTTCTCCAGGGAAAGCATCTGCTGCTTCTGGTGCTGGTAGTGGTACATCTGGGCACTGTGGGCCAGCTTCTTGTCCCCAGGCTAGAACACACCGAGGGCCAGATGGGCCATGAGAAAGTCAGTGGTATTCACATCCAGCCACATCTAGTCACACTGTACAGTTGATATTCACTTCACTGCACGTGTCCGTACGGCACGTGTTCAAGTTCTGAAATTGCTGAGAGCACAGGTCCTTTTGGGTTGCTACGTAGATAGAACTAGCTTACTGGTAACAGCTACTGGTACCTAGCAAGAAATTGGTTCATAATAATGTTACGTTTTAAAAGCATAAAATCAAGATATTATGATACGCTGGCCTGTTGTTATTTGTGTGAAAAGAGCTGTGGAGAGTTTTGAAGCACACAGGTTTAAGTCCAGATTTGGTAGCAGCTGGACAACAGTTCAACTTTGATTCTAGTTCTGTATTAACAGGTTGATGTAAACTACAGGATAAGGACTCATTCAACATCACCATGCTTCGGGCACTGTTGTATTACCGAATAATATTATTACAGTAGTGCCACTGATGTAGGATTTCAAAAGCTTCAAAAGCCTAATAAAAATAGTCAAAACATTATATTTCACAACACAACTTACATTTTGAATATATAACAGTATCGTACCTGTCGTATATGATATTATCCGTTTCTACGCTAATAACTGTTACTATATGTAGGAGAAATACAAGATTTTTTGCTCACCAAATTGTCAAAGGTTTGGGCTCTGATCAGTCCATACGCAGCAAAATCCACCTTCTGAGTTAGACGAACGCCTTTCTGCAATCTGTAAGAAAAAAATGAAATAAAATGACAAATTCATCAGGATTTAAGAGGTATACAGTATCTTATTTCTGATATCTTTGAATACATTTGGAACTGACTGGCATGCATTGCTGTGTCTTTGTGATGGTGGACTCACAAGTAGAACATTTTAAAACTATGCACTGTAAGATCTCCCTGCTTTACTGTCAAAAATGAGTGTTAATACATTTTAGGAACGAGGGAGAAATCTACACCAAGGATATGGCTTTTGAATATGATTTTCGTTTATTACTGCTAAACTCCCCCTTAAAATTCACAATACTTCCCAAAACTCAGTTGTTATCCATTCAATTAAGAGTTGAATACAATGCTGTGAACTTCAGACTGGACAAACCCTCTATCTTTCCCCAGTTAAAAAAAAAATCATTTATTTCCACCCATATCGTTCAACCCCACTTTTCATATATGGTGTAACAAGGGCTATTAAAGCAAAGATTTCTATAAGAAGGAATCTTCTCTGACTTCACAGACTCTTGTCTCTGACTCAACACCCCACCTGAAGATTTGGGAGCAGGAACTTGGTGTGCCAATGCCTGACAATGAGTGGGGCCAAATCCTGGATCTAGTCCTCTCAGCTTCTATGTGTGCTAGACATGACTTCTTACAGTGTAAGGTTCTTTTCAGAGCACCCTATGCTAATGCACAATAGATGCAAACAGTCACCTGCTAACTGTACTCACATGATTTAGTCCTGTTCAAATTTGACTGATTTCTGACCCTGTCAAAGCCATACCCTCTCGAGTCCCACCACCTGAGGCACCCAATTTCCCATTTTTGTTGTGTTTTGGCCCTTTACAACTCTACTTATTCTGTTGAAGGGAAAGAGATGACATTTATTGTGAGAGTCTAAAATGGAAGTGCAGAAAGAGAGAAATGAATGTCTTACCTGACCCAACAGGCCCCAGCTATTATTAAAGCCAGTGAACCTGCCGCGATGAAGATGGTACTCAGGGCTGAGAAGAAATACATACAGACAGTCAGGGGGAGAGAACGCTGTGCAGATCTGTAGGTGTTAGAGGGAGACATGCCTGCTCTGGAGACGCGTCTGCAGCAGAATGTGGAGCTGATCAAAGTGTGTGTGTGTTTGTGTGTGTGTTTGTGTGTGTGTGTGTGTGTGTGTTGGTTTCACTGCATTATCAACAGTGAAAACAACAGTGAAAACAGCACTGAGGACAGTAATGGAGTGTGGCAGAACAAACTGACAGTAACATACAACTTCTGTTCTGTACAGCCCCATAGTCAATTTGGGGCCAGTCCCGAGATTTCACAGTGTGAAGTGCTAACATTTGGTTTGACAAAGGAGGTCTGTTAGTGAACTGGTAGAAAAGCTTTGGAGGCTGAAGCTCAGATAAAGATGGGTATTCTTCTAAAGATTCATTTTTTTTCATAATTAGTATTTTCATGGTTAAAAAAAAGGGACAGTAACATTGATTCTGGCTCCTGACTCTAGTTGACTACCAGGAAACAAGATCCTGGTAAATGTTCAAGGTTCGACCTTCAAATGCTATAGTCATGGTGATGTCATCTCTCAAATGGAAAAATGCCAAGAGGGTATGCTGAGAAACAGAGTCATGATAACGGTTCTGAATGCTTCACATTGTTTTTTTCCCCCACCTCAAAGATACAGTCATGAAAAGTACACTTGCAACAGGAATTGCGGCTGCGTGAATGCTTCCTGGGAAAAAAAAAGATACATTAACAGGAGGTTCTTACATTAAAATCAGAGGAAAACCTTCCTCACTGGTTATGCCTTCACTGCTTTCTCTGCTGCAGGTAGCTACATGATTTGTAGGGCGAATTAATGCTGTCAATTCAAAATGATGTTTGACCAAAAGACAAAGTATTTCCAAACAAGGCTTTGACTCTTTCTGTGGCTAAGTTGGGTTCTGAACTATTTGCCATCATCACCACAGTTGTTAAATTTTTTGCTTCAGTTGGCCTACATTTCATTTTCAATTAGTGAAAGTGACGATGCGCAACTCTTGTCCCTCACGCAGTGAGAACACGTGAGACAGACTGTCAGACATCAAATGTTTTCCTTTACATTTAGGTTTTATTCAATGACAGCTCTACTGTGCATGACATGACTTTCTATGTTGTACTATTGAGGCGCTAATTAGTCATAACAACTGATGACTTAGACACATCTTGAGGCTAACTACTACAGTAAATGTGTGTTTGTCCCAGTGAACATTCAGACTTTAAGAGACACAGACATGGAGGGCTTTGCTGAAACTCAGGGAATAAGACACCAGCATTAAAGCTCAAATCTACCTGCCTGTGACGGCCCGCAAGACCAAAGGTCCACTCAGAAAGTATTCACAGCCCTTTTTTTCACATTTTGTCATGTTCCAGTCTGATGCTAAAATGAATCATTTTTTAACTTGTCATTCTACACTCAATACCCAAAAATGATAAAGCAAAAACAGGATTTTAGACATGCTTGCAAATGTATTAAAAAGGAAAAAACTTTGTTGTTCCAAACTTCTTCCATATAAGAATGACGGAGGCCACCGTGCTCCCTTCAGTGCAGCAGAAATGTTTTTGTAGCCGTCCCGAGATCTTGCCTCGACACAATCCTGTCTCTGAGCTCTGCAGGCGGTTTGTTCCACCTCATGGCTTGGTTTTTGCTCTGATAAGCATTATCAGCTATGATGCCCAATCAGCTGAATTTACCACAGGTGGACTCAATAAAGGTGTAGGAACATATCAGAGATGATCAAGAGAAATGGGAGGAGCCTGAGCTAAATTTCACGGGTCATAGCAAAGTGTCTGAATACTATGTCAGTGGGATATTTCAGTTTTTCTTTTTTAACACATTTACATTAAATTCTGTTTTCACCTTGTCATTTTGGGGTAATGAGTGTGAGTGTGTGAGGAATAATTTTTGCATAAGACTGCAACGCAACAAAAGGTTTAAAAAAAATTGAAGGGGTCTGAACACGTTCTGACAGATATCTAAATGTTTCTCTGTTTATAATCTAATCTGTCTCGACCATCCCACTTATTTGTTGGTGTAGGAATTTCAACATCATGCTGCTGCTCTGTTAGGGTGTCTTCAGGTCGACCACAGGATAGGTTTTCTACAGGAATGTTTCAGATCTGGTCCAACACTTTGGACCCATGAAGACCTACTTACGTAGCATGTCATCTGTTCTGTATTCTTATTGTTGCAGTTCTACTCTACACTGCAGTGCTTTTCCTTGTCTTATTGTGTTACTGTTATTACTTACTTCATCATGTCTAGATTAGATGCCCTGCTGCAAACACTTCCTCTCGCAGATGTGAACTGATCTTGAGCAGTCTCCAAAGCTGTTTTTGGAGACTCCCTGAGCATCGCTGCAGCTCAACAAGTACAGCTCCAGACAACAATTAGGTTGTGGTTAAAGGACAGAAAAGACTTACTGATGAAGACATGGTCATTGGAGGGGTAGGGGAGGATGATGGGATCACTGAGCAAAGTGGGAGTGTGGTTTGTGGTAGTGGTGGGTGGAGCCACTCTGGTGAACGGGACACTCTGACTCATAGGCTGCTCTGTAGTAGATGCCCTGTGGGTGTGGCCAGGCTCACTGAGCTGCTTGGATATGGGCTGAGAGACATCCTGGGAGGGTGGAGCTGAGATAAGGGATGAACAGTTTTGAGACAGGACACCAGCAGAGATATAGTAGAAAATACATGGGTGAAGTGCACCTGTACCTACCTGGCAGTCTAGACTCAGTTCTCTGCTCACTGATGATGGCAGACAGAAAGTCGATCTCCTCATCCAGCTCAGGGTAAGTGCTCATCTTACCTGTAGGAACATAAACCCAGAATCCATCACTGCCACTAGGTCAATCACCTCTGATGTAGCCACAGAAATTTTGGAACAATTAAAGGTGAGTGGACGTGCATGAGCTTTATCATTTTCTATCACCTATAAACTTCATATGGAAAATAAAACTGGAAAAGCTGTCAATGCAACTGTCAGTTCATGTAAATCTCCTACATAAAACTGACAGACTTAACATTTAGCTTTAGAGCTGCTAGCACCCTGTTAAAACACCAGCTCAGCTAGTGCTGGCCAAGAGTTTAATCAGTGTTTTGATGGCCCCTGCTGGTCTGAGCTGATCTGATGCTGTAAATGAGGCCAGAAAATACAAGACCAGCATTTATTGAAGTTATAAACCAACTACCAGACAACATTATTTAAAGTGGTACCCCAGTGATTTAGTGTAGCACTTCACAAAGTTGGACTCGCAAGAGAAACATGAACCCACAAAATACTTGGACTGATATCAGCCTTCAAAAACCTATGTTTGTCAAAATCTAGCCCTTTAGCATTTGGTGTGAAATAGTGACCTAAAGAAGCACTTCAGGGATTAATGCACTAATCAAAGCATCAGCGGCCGAGACTGTCACACACCTGGACATGTTTAGCCCCTCCCTGCCTATGCTGCTTCCACCAGCCCGCAAAAGAAATATTCAAACTCAAGTATGGGTCAAAATTGCAAAAAATGTCCTCCTTTTCCCATAATGCAACTCAGTAACACCTTTTGTTAGAATGTCCGCAACGCCTGAGAAAAAAATGTTTTTCAAACTGCTTCCTGTTATGGAAGTTGATGACATTATTAAGGTTATTTTCTGAGACGTGATCAAGATACACGTCTCCGAGTTCTCTGCAACCAGGCCAATAAAATGACACGTCAAGTCAAACATTTTACTGTCAAAACTGTAGATAGTGTTTTTACACTCTGGAGCTAACCAGGACAAACCTGAAAACTCTCTCATAAATGGTTAGAATGTGTCAGACTGACATTAAAAGGCTTTTATTGTTCCTAAAAGAAATAATCTGAGCCACACAGATCAATCAACATCAGCTCTGCAGTACTGCTGCTGGAAGTGAAGTCACTCATTCTGCCCATCAGTGAATACATAAAAGATAAAAGGATAAAATCAGTGGATCAAAAAGAAAAAGACTGCCCCATGTGGCAAAAAACAAAACAACTGTTTTTATGATAGAAGCACTACTCATGCCCATTCGCTTCCTGTGATCCTGTGCTGCACCACAGAGCTTCATCATCATCATCATCATCACACTGCCTGGCGTCTGTTGTGTGGAAGAAAGTGTGCGTGTGTGTGTGTGTGTGTGTGTGTGTGTGTGTGTGTGTGAATGTGTGGGTGGATGGCAGTAAGGACAGGGAAAGGACAGAGAAGTGAAAAAAAGACAAGGAAAGACAGATATATGGCGAGTGTGGTTGGTGGAGTGGATATTCTTCAGAATGAGGAAGATAAGATTCTCCCATGGTCAGTGAGAGCAGGGTAGGCACCAGAGCACAGACATGACTTCAGGGCAAAAGGGGAATGGGGATCTCCAGGGGGTGCAGAGCACATTAAGAAACCTTCTATGCAGTTGTTTTATTAGGGTTAAGCTTTCACAACTTGACTCTAATAAAAGTTGTGGAAAACCCTGTGAAAGCTAATGGCTCAACCCTCAGATTCTTAGGAAGGGATTTACTCACCTGACCTTTCTCTCTTTTTTCATTTCTTTTTTAAGTTATTAGAGGTTCTGGCTCTTGCGATCACCAGCACTGATCTGTCACACAGCCATGTACCAGGGCAGCCACAACAAATGCCCAGACCTGGGGCTAGTCCAGCATCTGTCATCACACTAGAGTTACTCAGATACTGACACTAGTATTGGAAGATGCCTATAATATTGAATATTGAATACTGATAATAGTATTATAGATACCTATAATATTGAATCAGATATTGGCGAGTACGTAGCCTGTGCACCGATCCAACACCATGTTTCTTTATACTTTAAACTTTATAGTTTCACACCTGGATAAAACAGGAACTGTCCCTTAAATCAATTCTTCTTTGCTGCTCTGAAAAAGCAGTCTACACAGGAAGTTGTACTGCGCAGCCTCTGGCGACTACTGTGAAGAAGAGCGGCGAAGAAGAATCTATTGTTACCAAAGGTCAGCAATTTTACAACTTGTTACACTGGAAAGTCCTGCAAGTAAAAAGGCAACATGTGCTGCTGACGAGGCTTTAATTTCAAGGGGTGGCACTGTTAGGACAACTAATGTGGGTGTTATTTATTCCTACATTTATTTCTTTTAGAAAACTGCCCTCCAACAATGACAGCAATCATTTTAAATCCACACAGGGTTAGTAGTATACAGCTGTTAAAATTTCTTTTTAAAGTAATAGTATTGAGTCAGTGTTCAGATCTGCTGATACACAGAACATCTCTACATCACACATGGACGCACAAAGGATTAGGAGCTATTCTGTGTGGGATTGATTGTGTGTGTGTGTGTGTGTGTGTGTGTGTGTAGGAAAAATGTGGGAATTACAATAATAGTAGTAAAAGAAGTAAATAAATAAACAATATGACTAGGATAGTGTAATCTCCTGGGAACCAATGTGTTTTACTCCCTCACCATTGTTAGCAGAGCTACATAGAGAACAAGGGTAAGATTATATCATACAGCATCAAATAAGGATATGATGACTGGACTAAATGTGATGTTTACAGCTTCATCTTAGTTCATCATAGCCAAATTCTTTTCTTGGATTCTTCTCTTCCCTCTGGTTTTTTGTTCCCAAATTTTTCCATGAAGATTTCCTGTGTCTTGGACAAAGCAGCTCTGCCCCCTGATACACACCAGCTCAGCTGCACTGGCAGGGTCAGACGCAAAAGCAAGGACTCACAAGGATTATCAGCTTTGGAAATTATCTCTGACATCTGATGCTGATCAAGTCAAACAGAAGCTCGAAGCTTGCACTGATTGTTTACCTGGCAAACTGCAATCACACCCAGTATTCAGAAGCACACAGCTGACTGCTCATATGACTGTTCCATTTGTGTTCTGTTACAGTACATCTACAGTAAACGCACAGTATGTAACTTCTGCTGCTAGGGGTCTGTCAATCAAAACAATAACAAAAGACGGAGTTGGGTGACATCATGAAACAGCATGGGATCATGGGAGTTGTTGTCTTCACCACTATTGCCGTCAGCTTCTCCCGGTTTGGATGTCTTCAGCTGAATTATCCACCGAGGTCTCCTCCCACTCAAAATAACAGACCCAGTGATTATAACCGTTATATAAACATTTAAAGTCAGTGTTTTGTCTGTGCTGTACAGCGGACACAGGACATGGGTTGGGATCTTAGATTGCTAAATCTAACTAACTAACTGATAATTTATGAACCAGACGTTCTGGAGATTTTTTTACTGGTGGCCGAATTACCTGCAGAAGTGTCCTCCCCTCCATCACCAAATAAAGCAGTGTCAGTTTAAAAATCTGTGATTCACCGGCGCTGTACAGCAGACACCAGGACGTCAAGGAAGAGTGGGAGCTAAAACTGCTAATCTAACTGCTAACGCATAAATCAGGCATTCGGGAGTGTTTTACCTGATGCCGAATTATCTGCAGAGGTGTCTTCCCCTCCATAAAACACGGACAAGGGGATTAAACCAGTAGAAACACAGAATAATGCAATGTCACTTTAAAACTCAGTGATTTGCCAACGCTACTCAGCGAACACTATGTCTTGGAATGGCTGGAGACTCCTTACCATTGTTTGTTTGATAATTTATGAACCAGACGTTCAGGATGTTTTAACAGGTTCACCACATAGTCACTAATCCACCAGGCAGGCATGTCCCAGCTGGGACTCTTTACTGCATGTCATCCCCTTCTCTCTGTCACACTTTACTGGTTTTTACTGGCAGTTGATCAGCTGAAGTGTTTTCTCTGATAACTTAAGATCCACACATCTGATGACTGAAATCCGTCCTCTGACCAAGCTGTATCTTAAACAGGATAAAAGCTTTTGTTTATTTTTAAAATCTTTTTTGAAAAACATTCAGGAGAACTACGATGCTGACGCATGCTTGGGGAATTTACATAATTCACAGGTGACCAAATGAAATGGACTTACCATGATTAAAATCATCATTTCTCTGGTTTGGAAATTGCTAGAAATTGAGATTATCTAAGGACGTACCTCAAAAATAAATAAATAATTTCACAAATAAAAAAAAAACAAAACCAAAAAACCAAAACAAAGCCATATATATATATATATATATATATATATATATATGTATATATATATTTTATAACTTTAACACTTCTTCTATTTAGGCTCTTGTTGCTCTTGTCTGTGCTTTTGGCCATAATAAAGGGAGACCTTTACTCACATTGAGAACCTGTTCCTGTGAAATCAGTTTGAGAAAATAATCCTGATGATGTGTTCAAGGTTCATTCAGTTTGGGCAGATTACCATGACATTACCATGATAACTGTATTTCAGCAAAATATGTATGTTGTTTGGTTATTTTGGAAAAGTGAACCACCTACCTTTAATGTACTGAGCAGAGTGAGAAGTATGTCTCCTCCTGACCACACATCGGCCATGGGAGTTCTCCACCAAAGGGTGCAGGCAGGGGCCACAGTGTGAGCTGCCTGCCTGGCAGAAGTGTCGTCCTGCCCGGGCACAGTCTAAACTCCGGGGGCACAGATGAGATCCTGTGGATAAAGATATAACAAAGCTTTAGACAATGTTTTGAAAAATTATATTTTCATTTTCAAAACAACCACCCAAATTTTTTTTTTACATTTTCAAAAACAAAAGATACAATGTTAGAATGTTAATCCAGTTTAAGTTAAAGTTAAAGTGATAGATGGATAGATGGATAGATAGATAGATGGATAGATAGATCGATAGATAGAATGCTTAACCCATCCCCTTGGCAAAATTCCAATTGTCCAGCAGCTCACTAATGTATGCACTTTAGATTTAAGTCCAGGTCATGATCCACTGACTTTGGCTGAGGTGTTGAACAGTCTGATGGCAGTGGGAACAAAGGATTTCCTGAACTGCTCAGAGATAAAATGTTGGCTGCTTGTTCAAGATGGCTGCATCTTACAGTACATGCATCTCTCCACAACAGACCTGAGTGAGTCCAGACTCCTGCCAGTCACAGACTCAGTTTGTCTAATCCTCTTGTGTTCTTGTCTGACCTGCTGCTGCCCCAGCAGACTGTAGCATAAAAAAGGACACTCGCCACGATTGACTGATAAAACATATGCAGCATTTCACTGCAGAAATCAAATGACCCGAGCTTCCTGAGGAAAAAGAGTCGGCTCTACCCCTTCTGGTTGACAGCATCCATGTTCAGGGACCAGTCCTGTTTACTGTCCAGGTACACACCTAGAATTTGTAAGTGTGCACCACCTTAGTGTCCTTCCTTTTGACTTTGACTGGCTGAAGTGTGGGCCTGGGCCTGTGAAAGTCAGTGACCATCTCCTCGGTGTTGGAGGTTCAGAAGAAGGCAGTTCTCGTCGCTCCATTCACTGAAGGCCATCATCAGATCCCTGTTCTCTCCTTCCTGCCCATTCCTGATACACACCACAATAGCTGTTTCATCCAAGGATTTCTGGATGTGGCAAGACTCAGAGTTGTATTTAAAGTCCACCGTATACAGGGTGAACAGGAATGGAGCCAGAACAGTCCCCTGTGGAGCCCCTGTGCTGCTCACCACTGTCCCCAAGACACAGTCACAATAGTTTAACTTTTTGGAAATTCACCCAGTCCAGACTTCACTTTCAGACCAATACTAGAAGCCAGGGATTTTAGCTTAGCACAAACAGCTAAGGAACCACTTATAACCACAGCCTGTTGGTTTTACACTTTTTTGTATAGATTAAACATAGAGAAACTTGTCTGTAGCTGTAGATGTATTTTGATATCTGTTTCCCCCTGTTTCCAGTGTTTGTGCTAAGCTAAACTAAGCTAACCGGCTGCTGGCCGTAGCTTTGTATTTACCATATCATGTCAAGATTTTCAAAATCCAGCACATAAACATCACATGGACTATGGCATCAGCTGTTCAAAGCTTAATCATGGCCCCAAAATAATTTCTGTTTAGTTTGTTGCTAAACCAAATATACTTTACTGATATAAGATTATATTGTGTTTTTGTAAGTCAGGCATAATTCTCATATATCTTATGTTTCTTTAATTCATTCATCTGCCATACTACTTATCCTTCTAGGGTCACGACGGGGGTGGGGGGCAGAGTACACCCTGGACAGGTTGCCAGTCTATCACAGGGCTGACATAAAGACAACCATTCACACCTACTGTAACTACTGGCAACTTTGAGTCACCAATTAACCTAACATGCATGTCTTTGGACTGTGGGAGAAAGCCAGAATTCTGTTGTCTGTCTGTTGATAATAAAATTCTAACAATTACCAAAGGAGGTAGTGCAACAGTTGTATTCAATTAAACATATACAAACAGAAACTGTGTGACATATTCATGTTAAATTCCTTTTAACATTACCAGCAGACAGAATGCCTATTCACAGAGCAGCTTCCCAGAGTGTGTCGGAAAGATATCCTTCACTCCTATATCCTGTGGATAGGTGTAAAGAACATGGGCTATTTAACAGTCCACATGATTGACTTGATTAATTTCTGTTTAATGAATCCAGTTTTTACTTTCAGCTTTCAGTGTCAGCTGTTGATTTGCAAGGATAAGGGCACAGTGGTTACTATACTGCATCCTAGCAGGAAATGCCTGAAACTCAACACAGCCAGAGCAGGAACCTGTTTTCTGACACAGAGGTCAAAACAGAGTACTCGTAACAGAGCAGAACTGACTGGTGTATCTGAAGGTCAGACATAATATTATTACAAGGCATTTCAAGGAAAATGCCAGCTTGGAAAATGTCCCTGTAACTCGAGAGCAGATGTGAGCAGGAGCCACCTGACCTCGTCTGGGCAGCTGCTGGGATGCTGTTTTGTTGTGGAGGCAGGCCAGTGCTGCTTATCTGGTGTTATACTAATGAAATGCAGTGCACTGTGGTACACGGAGTCAAGAGCCTTCAGTGTGATGGGAGACGCATGCATATGCAATATATGTGATGAATAGTTGACTGACTGCTGAAACAGCAGGCCTCACACAGAGCACAGCCTCCATCTGGGATCCACAATAGTTTAGCTTTTGTTTATCTCCAATACCAGAACGTAACAGACCTTTGGGCAGATCTTTATGTCTAAATTCCCTCAGTTTGATATGTAGAACTAGTCATAGCGGTTAGTACAAAGCCTCGTTTATGATCACTTCTCTCCCTTCCTCTCTCCTGCTCTCTCTGCTTGGTGTGTTCCATGTTTAGTTATTCCTCTGCCTCCTTTAGTAAGAGTGATACATGTAATGAATGTAGTTTATTTGCTGTAATGGAGGCGTTCCTCCCCTTCCTTGCAGCTGGGAAACCAGAGCAGCTCAGTAGATTGGCTGTAACAAAAGGTGTAGTCCTAAGCCTCCAGTCGACATCTGCACACAGTTCAGTAATTTACCAGGTTTATACCCAGTGTGTTTGAGGAAAAAAAAGTCTCTAAACCTAGTGACAATGTGCTAAGTTAGCAACACTGTAGCTGGAAACAACCCCCTATTAAAACCTGTTTGTGTCAGAAACTCCAACTCAGCTGACCAGTGGTGGAAATATCATAAACCAGTCAGTCAGTCAGTCAGTCAGTCAGTCAGTCAGTCAGGGACAATGGGGGTTATAGGGCTGACTCCGCTGTAGCTGTCCAGTCAAAAATATAGTCCCACAAACAACTTGTAATTCCTCATAAAACCAGAAATTGTCCTTTTTATATTTCTGTTTTTCTATTACCACTCTGAGTGAAGTCAGTGAAAATCTTCTCATCTTCATTTAAATCCCTTTAATACTTTGATGTAGTTAATTAAAGCACAAATGACTTCTTTAAAGAAGTCAGAGCATTACTGCATATACTTTCCCACAGGGAGCATCTGTTGCACTTGTTGTTTTGGTGTGGTACTGCATCCATTTACTTGTCAGGATAACAGAAGTCATCTGAGAAAAACACCAGCGTGGAGAGCAGGATAAAGCTGGACTTTTTATCCTGCACAACCTCTGGATGTGCTCAGGGAAAATAATTAGACCCAGCTATTAGTATTAACCCCTTCAGCTTCCTTGTCAGAATTGCTCCTGTCTCTCCTACTGGAACCTAGACACCAGTTGCCATGACGATTTCCATGGCAACTGAGGAGGTGTGACATCATCAAGGGGTGAGTCATTGCACAAATGAACAAGTCAAGGATGGAAGGTTTGTCTCAGGCTGGTGTAATGAGTAGAGAAAGGCAAAGATGACAAATGCATGGGGAAAATGTAAGAGACCTATTATTAATATGTTCCTTTCAGACTGTCAGTGAGAACAGCAATTCTAAAAGCTGAGAGCAGGTGAAGTGCAAATTTCTATGGAGTTACGGATTTTTAACTCCTCTGTGCAGCATCATATAATCGAATAATAATCAACAAACTGAGAAATGTCATTGTTTGATGAAAAATATCTGTTCAATTTGAATTTGATGCAGCAACACGTTTAAAAAAGTTGGGACAGGGTCATGTTTACCACTGTGTTGCATCAGCTCTTCTGTAAACATTTGGCAGCTGAGGAGATCAGCTGCTGGAGTTTTGAAAGTGAAATGTCCCATTATTGTCTGATATAGGATTTCAACTGTACAACAGTTCAGGGTCTCATTTGTTGTATTTTTCGTTTCATGATGCTCCAGTGGGTTCAGGTCTGGTCTGCAGACAGGTCAGTTTAGTGTTTGGACTCTTCTACTATGGAGCCATGCTGCTGTAATACGCTCAGAACGTGGTTTGGCATTGTCTTGCTGAAATACACAAGGCCTTCTCTGAAAAAGACGTTATCTGGATGGCAGCAAATGTTGTTCCAAAACCTGTATATACTGTTCAGCATTAATGGAGCCTGCCCAGATGTGCAAGCTACCCAAGCCAAGGGCACTAATGCGCCACCACATCATCACGGATGCTGGCTTTTGAAGTGCGCGCTGATAACAAGCTGGATGGTCCCTCTACTGTGTAGCCTGGAGGGTGAGGGGTCCTTGATTTCCAAAAAGAATTTGAAATTTTGATTGATCAGACCACAGGACAGTTTTCCATTTCACCTCAGACCACCTTAAATGAGCTCAGGACCAGAGAGGTCAGTGACATTTCTGGATCATGTTTAGATAAAGTTTCTTCTTTGCATGGTAGAGTTTTAACCTGCATTTGTGGATGAAGCAACAAACTGTGTTCACAGACAATTGTTTTTAGAAGTGTTCCTGAGCTCTTGTAGTGATTTCCACTATAGAATCAGGCCTGAGGACCTGAAGATCACGACCATCCAGTCCTGGTTTCCAGCCTTGTCCCTTTGCCTACAGAGATTTCTCTGGATTCTGCCCACACAGTCTTTCACAGAGTGGTGAACCTCTCCCCGTCTTCACTGCACAGAGACTCTCTGGAGCCTCTTTTTATATCCAATCATCTACTGACCTGCTGCCAATTAACCTGTGAGATATTCAACCAGGTGTTTCTTTAGTATTACACAA
Organism: Trachinotus anak; assembly: GCF_046630095.1. Lineage (NCBI taxonomy): Eukaryota > Metazoa > Chordata > Actinopteri > Carangiformes > Carangidae > Trachinotus > Trachinotus anak. Next base: position 2,697,965 of record NW_027273859.1, on the reverse strand, counting down.
CTTTTCCAGTTTGTTGCCCCGTCCCAACTTTTCTGAAATGTGTTGCTGGTATCAAATTCAAATTGAGCAGATATTTTTTTGAAAGTAATAAAATTTCAGCATTTCAACATTTGATATGTTGTCTTTGTTCTATTTTCAATATTTTAAATATGGGTTTACATGATTTGCAAATCATCACATTCTGTTTTTATTTACTTTTTACACAGTGTCCCAACTTTTTGGGAAATGCAGTTGTACATACACACAAAGGTCTGATCTTGGAGACTACAACTGTGGCAGCTAATCTATGCAAAGCTTTACAACTGCCTGATGGAGGGCAGGATGCAGTGAGGCAATATGCTGCCCTCTTTCTCTCAGCTGTCAGGTCCTACGAGCCTGAGATGAAGTAGCTGCTCTCAGTTCACTTCCAGATCCCAAGGCAACAAAGACTAAAGAAAAGGCCTCAGTGAGAATAATATAAGAATGCTGCAGACGGGTAAGCACCAACCTGAACTCAATACTAAAGACAGTGAAATGCAAGTGAGTAGTATTTGCAAATATCTCCACCATGAAAAAACATTGCACTTAGTACCTCTGCCAAGTCCAAATAATCCTACATCAGATCCAGATTATGATGTGGATCTGCACTGAATTCTACAAAATCAGAGAGAAACATTTTTTAAAATCATGAACCACAAATTATTCCCTCAGAAATGAATGAAAATTATAAAAAAAATGTATCTCTATCTCTTAGAAGAGAATTCCTGGGGATTGGCACTAAAATTTACTGGGTTCTTCCATGACTCATGCTCCAACCCTCCGCCAAGTATGGTGCAAATCAGTTCAGTACTTTTAGCGTAATCCTTCTGAGAAACACACAATGACACAACAACAACAAACAAACAATAGTTAAAACATTACCTCCTTGGCGGAGGTAATAAAATCTCACTTCACTTCAATTTACTTAATTACTCAGTCTGACATGTTTATGTAGTAACAAATCTAGTGCAAGCACTTGCACTCCTCCATAAACAGAGACTAATTAGCTCTTAAGAGATTTTGTATTGTTTTAAGCTGCACATACAGCCTGCATGACAGAAAACCCTGCACCGTATAACTGTGCCAACATGAAGAGATAAGGTACTGGTAGCTACTGGATACCTCCACATTCAAATAAATCCAACTGCAGAGAAGCTTTATCTGTGCTATTTTGAAAAAGGTTGTAAAGTACATTAGAGCATCTATTATCATTATTTTACCTCTGTCAGTAGCACTGTTCACCAAGTCTCTGAGCACCAGTAACATCATCACAGTGCCAAACACATTTTCTCCTAAAGTCACAGTTTCCTAGCAACCTCTTGTCCTGTGTTCAGTCAAAGAAAATGAAACGTGTTCATTCTCTCTTTTCTCTTTGACTTCATCTCAAGTGACAAGCGGACAAAATTTGAGGACACAAATATAAATCTATAGGCCTCAGGACTCTTGTGATTGGTTGGTTGGTCTCCTCTTGCTAAGAACACACTGTCAACTTTCATGGTGGGCTACTGACTGGAGAATCTTACACTGCTGAATGTTCCTACTTTTTTGGTTTTGTTTTGTTTTTACCTTTTTCACATAGCGCTGCTTATCAACCTAATCAGTCTATTTTCTACATTCAGCATTAGGAAGGACCCTCCATGCTGTGAAGGTTTGTATTCCACTTGAAAGCTCAGTTAACCACTTTCCGCTAAGAAAGTGGAAACTATTTGAATTGCATTAGCACTGACTTCCACTACACATTAGAATTCATTCATGTAATTTCATCACTTGCTGAGTCACACCCTGCACAGAAAGGAGGGGCACTCACTAGTCAGCATTCCTTTGTGGTCAAGCTGTGGTGATGGAAAATGATCACACTATTAAAACTATTAAAACTTACAGCCTTCCAAGCTCTTGTTGGCTTCATTTTTCTGACAAGAGGCACCAGCGATCCTCAGCTCCATCTGAATCAAAATTCAGCCAGATTTTTATTTATCTATTGAAATTCAGGCCAGAAAAGAACATTTGCTTTTCTTTTTTTTTTTAAGATTTATTCTCTATGTGACTATAACAAGCTTTATTTTCTGATGCCTTGCTGTTGAAAAGAATCTGCATCACCTGAGGAAGACATCTCTGCCTTACACCAAGTCAGGATGAGTCAAGGAGAGACACAAGTGTTGTAAAAGAAATTCAAATAACACTGCTTTCTTTTCCTGATTTGAATCTTGTGGAATTCAGTAGCTCCATCCATCCATGACTTCAAGGCAAAGTTCACAGGAAGTGGCCTTAAAATAGATGGCTCTGAGTAAATTCAGATGCAGAAATAGAAACCTTAGTGAAGCTTCTGTCAGAATACTCTGATCAAAGATCATTACAGGAGCATATCTGAGTGACTCTTCATCTTTTTAAATAACAGGCCACTGGGTGTATTTTAATGTATCATCAGTCTCACAGCTCTCTGCTGTCTACTATTAAATTATTAAACATGAAAATGCCTAATTTCAAAAATAAGTTGTGTTGCAATGTTCCAGGGAAACTGATCTGAGTGCAGTGTCAGTCACCTGAACGCAAATACATCATCTAAAGCTTTTTCATTCCTCTGCTGTACTGAGGTGAGGAGGCATTCAGCAGAAGGGGACTAGCTCTTTTCAGTAAGCAGCTACGCCATTGACTGAGAAGGAAATGTCCGGTAGTGGAGCGACACTGGTCCTCCTGTAGCCTCATACTGAGGCTAGAAGATGCGGAGATACAGTGGTGTTGCATGGTGGGTGGGTGTGAGGCGTGTTAGCTATGCTCTGTGTGACTCCAATAATTCAGAATTTTTAAGAATATTTATGCAATAAACTGCAATAGCTGTAATTGCTTTATAACAGACCAATGCTAAAAAAAATGAATTGATTAGTATCAGTAAATTAGTCCTGGTGTACGGGTACTTCGATTAATTAGTTGTATCAAATCATCTGTAGGACCTCTACTGATCCAATACAACTAATGCAATTTAAGCAGAAATATACACACTGAGAGACACAAACAATCTGTTTTTCAAACTGACTCAATCAGCAAAGAGCTGTCTGTCTGCTATCTGTTTCATATCTGTTTACATTCAAATTCCATTAGATTGGCCATTAATTGTTTTATGATTAAGGATGGGAAATGGGATTTAGGATAAATGATGTAATAAAAATGATGAAATATTGTGTTGAAAGTATGTTTTTCTCAGTTACCTGCTTATGTCTTAAAATTGTTGAAGACACATGAAAGCCAAGGGGCAAAGGGGCTCATCTTTCAATTACAGTGAAAATTCTGTGATATTTCAAGGGGTTTTTAAATAATCCACTCAAATCCATTTATGTTAACTGAGAAATGTGAATTCCTCTAACGTACAAATTAAGGAGCCATTCTAATATCAAGACATTTCACCTGAAACCAAATGTCCACCTGCTGGTAGTACTAGATAAAAAAAATACAGTCAGGGACTCACTGAAGTCACAAGGATTCTTCCCCTGGACACCAAAGATGTCAAAACGTCGCAGTTTCACAATTATTTTACAATTATTTTACAATTATTTCACAATTATTAATCAATTAACACACACACACACTTTTGTTGTTGTTACCATCCCGACAAAAAACACCATTCTGCACAAACTAACATCAGAACTAGTTATAATATGAAAAAATATACAATCATAAATACAAGTGACAAGAATTATTGTAATAATAAAATAAAATACAAATATGTTTGTATTATTTTCAATGATTTCACACAACCCAGAAAAATAAACTATAGGCCTGTGTTCACAATATTAGGAATGAAATGTGCTTTATTTGGAAGCAGTTCATGGTGTGATTGACTTTAGCCAACTAATGACATTGGTTGTGCACTATTAGATGGATCCCCCGCTCCAGTAGGAAGACCTGAGGTCCACAGCTGAACCTAGAGGTGTACCTTGTGCCGCCCCCTCACATCGTCCTGCCCTGGGCGGCTGACCATATCAGTATCGGCCACTGCTTACTTTTAAAATCTACATTGTTTATTTTTTCTATGCTTTAATTCTAGAAACACAAAAATACATACATATCAATATATATGTTTGTACATATACAGTAGGGTCCAAAAGACTCAGTCTGTACTGTACTGTTTGTATGTATACATACATGGGATGTTCATTTTGACCGATAGCCAACACTCGTTACCCAAACATTAACCATTAACAGACAAGTTTAAAATGCACTATATATCAGAATCAGAATCAGAATCAGAATCAGAATCAGTTTTATTGCCAAGTATGTTTTCACATACAAGGAATTTTTTCTGGTGATTGGTGCAATTGATCAGCAACAGTGGGGCTCTCTAGCCTTGTTGATAAGGCTAATAGCAGATGGGAAGAAGCTATTTTTGTGGCGAGAGGTTTTGGTCCTGAAGGACCGCAGCCTCCTGCCAGAGGGGAGTGTCTCAAAGAGTTTGTGTCCAGGGTGGGAGGAGTCAGCTACAATCTTCCCTGCACGCCTCAGAGTCCTTGAGGCGTACAGGTCCTGGAGGGACGGAAGATTGCAGCCAATCACCCTCTCAGCAGAGTGGATGATACGCTGCAGTCTGTTATTGTCCCTCTCCGTGGCAGCAGCGTACCAGATGGTGATGGAGGAGGTGAGGATGGACTCAATGATGGAGGTGTAGAAGTTCACCATCATAGTCCTTGGCAGGTTGAACTTCTTCAACTGCCTCAGGAAATACATCCTCTGCTGAGCTTTTTTGATGAGGGAGCTGATGTTTAGCTCCCATTTGAGATCCTGTGTGATGGTGGTTCCCAAGAAGCGAAAATGCTCCACGGTAGCCACGGGGGAGTCACACAGGGAGATGGGGGTGGGTGGGGCTGGGCTCTTCCTGAAGTCCACTATCATTTCCACTGTCTTCAGAGCGTTTAGCTCTAGGTTGTTCTGCCTGCACCAGGTCACCAGACGCTCAGTCTCCCACCTGTAGGCAGACTCATCGCCATCAGAGATGAGTCCAATGAGAGTGGTGTCGTCTGCAAACTTCAGGATCTTGACAGACTGATGGCTGGAGGTGCAGGTGTTGGTGTACAGGGAGAAGAGCAGAGGAGAAAGAACGCAGCCTTGCGGGGATCCAGTGCTGATGGTCTGGGAGTCAGACACGTGCTTTCCTAGCTTCACGTGCTGCCTCCTGTCAGACAGGAAGTCGGTGATCCACCTGCAGGTGGAGTCAGGCACGCTCAGCTGGGAGAGCTTGTCCTGCAGCAGAGCCGGGATGATGGTGTTGAAGGCAGAGCTGAAGTCCACAAACAGGATCCTGGCATAGGTCCCTGAGGAGTCCAGGTGCTGGAGGATGAAGTGGAGAGCCATGTTGACGGCGTCATCTACAGACCTGTTGGCTCTGTAGGCGAACTGCAGGGGGTCCAGGAGTGGGTCAGTGATGGATTTGAGATGGGACAGGACAAGGCGCTCAAATGATTTCATGACCACAGAGGTCAGGGCAATGGGTCTGTAGTCATTTAGTCCTGTGGGCCTTGGTTTTTTGGGGACAGGGATGATGGTGGAGGATTTTAAGCAGGCTGGCACGTGGCAGGTCTCCAGTGAGGTGTTGAAGATGTCTGTGAACACTGGAGACAGCTGATCAGCACAGTGCTTCAGGGATGATGGAGAGACAGAGTCAGGACCGGCTGCTTTGCGGGGGTTCTGCTTCTTAAAAAGCCTGTTGACATCTCTCTCCAGGATAGAGAGAGACGTTCCTTTGGTAGGGGAGGAGGGGGGTTCTGATGTGGCTCTGATGTGGAGGTTAGTGTCAGGCTTGTCCCACTGTCTTTCAAAGCGGCAGTAGAACTCATTCAGATCGTTGGCCAGACGGAAGTCATTAATGGAGTGGGGGGGTTTAGGTTTGTAGTTTGTGATCTTTCTGAGCCCTTTCCAGACAGAAGCAGAGTCATTGGCTGAGAACTGGAGCTGAAGTTTCTCAGAGTACAGACGTTTAGCTTCTCTCACCGCTTTGCTAAACCTGTACTTGGACTCTTTAAACTTGTCCCTGTCCCCACTCCTGAAAGCTTCCTCCTTTTGCCTCCTGAGCTGACTGAGCTTAGCTGTGAACCAGGGTTTGTCATTGTTATAACTCACCCTGGTGCGTGATGGGATACAGCAGTCCTCACAGAAGCTGATGTATGACGTCACAGCCTCTGTGAACTCATCCAGACTGTTGGAAGCAGTCCTGAACACCTCCCAGTCAGTGCAGTCCAAACATGCCCGCAGATCCTCTATGGCTTCACTGCTCCACTGCTTTGATGTCCTCGCAACAGGACATATATAAAAGATGAGTGTCCACAACCCACCAAAAAATACCAATAAACAGGGGCTAAAGTGGACCAGAATAATCGGGAGTGTCTAAACAGAGAGTCAAATAGGTGCGCATGTACAGTCTACACACACATGTACGCACAGAGACACACACACACACACACACACACACACACAGATCATCACACAAGAAAATGCTCCTTATAGCGTCATTGTTAAAAATTAATCAAGGTGGATGTGATGCATCATGATAAGAGCAGCTGCCCTGAGCAAGAAGACAGAACCCAGCAGATGATTGGCTGTCAGGGAGATGGATCACCATAACACACTCCAACATATGTGTCTCAGGCTCAGAGTCCTGGAGTGAGTCACACTGGTGGGAAATCTCAGGTCAGATCTGTAGATCATCGGAGAAATCTTTTTATCTGGATGTTTGTTTCTGACTACAGATGCAGCAAGACCTGCTATTTTATTTTTTAATTAACCATTTGATAATCCTCAATTTATCCATTAAATGAATCCATTGGTTACAGGTGATACTGTTAAATCACAAGTTGACCTTACCTGAAACCACCACACCAAGTCCCACTAACCACACCCAGGAAGCTATATAAGCCCCACCCTTTGCCCTGCAGAGCTCCTTTTCCCTCCAAACCACCGTGCTCAAACAAAGAACCTGTATTGCTTTGTCTAATACCTGAATGACACGGAATGGAAATACCAAATTATGGATTCTTCTAACAAATTAATCTTATTTTATTAGTGCCAAATTATTCAGTTTATACGCAACTGTATTTATTTTTGTCTTTATGTATTTAATTTCTTGTGTAGAAAACATCATCCATCCCTCCATCCATCGTCCCAGAACAAACTGTTAAAATGACCTTTGGATCCTGTGTTTGAATGTGCACTCCGCATCAGACGCTCAGTGAGCCGTCAACTTTATTGTAGTTTTTTTCATGGTCCTTTGAGCCAGTGAGAGAAGACACCTCCAAAGCATCTGCGAGAATGTAAAACCGAATTTTATGGCAAGCCTTTAAAACAACCGAGAGAGTGTGAAGAATCTGCTTCAGCAAATTCAGAGACTGTTTTATTAAGACAGGACGTAACACAATTAAAAGTTCTGGTCAGAGAATTAATTGAAAGAGTTGAACAATATGAGCACAGCTATTCAGAGGGGGATTTGTAGAGTGAGAATGACAGACCATCCGAGGAGGCCCAGCATGCTCAATATGCATCTAACCAGCATCATCAGAATCAGTGCCTACTACTAAACACTGGTAAAATTTCCCAGTCTGTCCACACACTTCTTCCCTGTAGCCATGGGCACCCTGCCTTTTCACCATGTGAACACAAAAGACCTGCTTTAGCCCCCCATATCCAACATGGTCTGGAATCTCAGCTTCAGCAACCACTGGCCTCCAGTCTCTGCCCCTCATATTCCTCACAGTTCAGCATTTTCATCCCATGGACCTGGATCTCATGTACCTTCAAGCTCAGTTTTGTCATCGAATATCCTTCCCATCCATAAGCAAGTCAGCCAGCTTCCTTTACCTCTACCAGCCCCTCAAGTGCCTACTCCAATGCCACCAACTCATCTGCCATCAGATCGAGCTACACCAGTCCCCTCCTCCCTTGTGTTACCACATCAAGTGCACCCCTCTGTATCATCACAGGGGTTTAGCACAGCACGAGCAACCCATGGCAGCAACCCATTCAGATACATTCCATTATTACATTGTTTTTCTTGGTTTATTTGATTTTTATCTTTATGCTACAGCAGAATTTCCTCTCAAAACACAAACATGTTGCATTTAGTTCAATACTGTCCTTTACATCACGATCGTTGATAGAATTTAAAAAGATCGTGATTAAGCTTGAAGGTTCATTCTTGATCATGGAAATGGCAGCATTTTTATTTGACTGCACTATCATTTTAATCCTGGCTCTGTTTACATGTGGTATTATTCTGTATAATTCCACATGTATTTCAGGGCTTTGCCACCCTGCATTAAACAACATGACTATCCCTGTGTCTGCGGAGAGTCATACAGTGGTTGTATCACAATCTGATGATGTTCAAACACTGCTGTTTACATGCTGACTAAAATTACGCAGGGGGTTTGTGTGGCTCTCATAGTAAAGTGTGGGAAGTTAAATGGTCATCAATAGTCAGTGACGGAGAGAGCTCTTGTGCTCTGACAACAGGAATGTGTTTCTGAGGACAACCAGGCCACAGCCTGCTATGATAAGTGAGGCTATGACACCACCATCATACCCAGTCACACACCCTGAAAAAAATCTTGTTCCATCCATTTCTCTGGCACTGAATCATCCTTTTCCCACTTCACTGCCTAATGTGATTTCTATTGTACAGATGAAGCAACACACATCACTGGGTGGAAAGGCCCAGAGCCATGTGGGTGTGGCCGTAATCATTGCGTATGACTGGTCGTGACTGTACTAACACACAAGCACTGCAGCTGTTTAAAAACATTTGAAAATCCCCTATTTATTTTTTGATGTCTTTAGGCCTCAAGTATGTCCTAACAACCAACCTCAAAGTTCCACTCCAGACATGCTTTAAACTATGTGAAAATCCTCTGCTATGATTAATATTTTGTCTATCATGGTTTTCCCACATAAAAAGTGAAACTGAATCAAAAACTGGGGCTGGAAGCACATCTACTTTTACTTCCTACCACCGCAGCTTGCGCTAGGTTGAAAAGTGAAAGAGCATAGCATATCCAGATAGCAGAGGAAACATCAGAGAGACTCAGTCAGTCTTATAACTGGCAGTGGCTGACACAGTGTTAGTGGTTGTGCTAATGCGTACTCCCACTCTCTGTACTGACAAGGCTTCAGGTTATTTCGCTCATATGTCTTGCATTATATAAAAAACATCATATGGACATGTTCAATAAAAGTATACTGACTGTAATGTGATACTGAAGAACTTCAACACTGCATCCTGCATCTCTGGGTTGCTGCATTTGAGCATTTGATTTTTAATGCTATGTGGAACACAGGCTTTTATTGGTCAGAGAGATTTAATCTGTGTGGTTGATTCTTCCCTAGTAACTGGGGAATCGATGGGGCTTTGGTTGACTTTAATTGTTTCTTTTAATGTCTGAAGTTTTTCTTCTATAATATATTGATCTTAATTAATCTGATTTCTTGGTATGTCGTTGTTTAAAGTGTGCTCTACTGATGTCACCACTTTGGATTGGTAATGCCTGTGGTTGCTTGTGGTCAAATCAAATTAAATCAATGACTTATTTCTTATCCTCAAGCTATTTAAAAGCTAATATGATTAAAGATTGATCCTTGTTTCAAACCATCACTATCTGGGAGTAGAAGTGATTTCTAAAAACAATTAGTTTTTGTTTGTTTTTGTTGGTTTCTTTTGCCATAGTGCCCCCTTGTGGCAAAATTGCATGAAACTCAGCAGTCTTATTTGTGGTACTGGTCTGTACAAGTGACAACTGTCCAAATTTGGTTGCAATTGCACAAGCATCCAAGAGTCACAGCAGATTGAATTCTTTTGATCAAACCCACAAAAGTTTGTCAGACAACCCTGGAAAAACAACCAAAAGAAAAAACCCAAACATATCAGCAGTGCTCAGGGTTGCTCAAACATGGTATATGTCAATTTTGGTGAAGTTTGGATGAAATATGTCAGGTAGGGCGTCAAAAGTATGTCTAGCAAAAAATTCAACATGTTGGGAAATTGCGCACGGCCTATATCGTTCACTTCAGCATCATCCACTGCATCCATAAACACTGAAATCTTTCTGCCACGCATCTATAGTTGCTGAAGTATTACCCAAAACATTTAGCAATATTTGTTCGCTGATTTCTCACCACACGGTGGCATTAACGCTACCATTTTTATGTACTGCAGGTGAAGCAGTGATGTACAGGGAAGCTGTTCACCTAGTTTCAGTCTCGCAGCCTTGACAGTATTTGAGATATTCATGATGATTCATCATATTTTGCTCGATAGAAAGCCATTGAAAAAAAGAGAATTCAAATAAATTCCATTTACTGTCGGTCAAAACAATAACCGAAACACAGTGTTGGACTTCATGAATTAGCACAGGATCACACAAGTTGTTGTCTGCATTAGTAAACGACTCATCTCTCAAAAACAAACAGACCTGATAATTAAACAGGTACAAACACTGAATAAGACAGTCATGTTAAAAGAAAAGTGTGTGTTTCTGTGACGCTCTAAGGCAGACACACAACGTCAGGTGGGCTCTTAGCTCAGCTTGTTTCTCTGATAACCTAAGAGCTAGCTGTCATACATCATATTCGGTTGAAGGCTATGTAAGGTTATAAAAAGTGATACTGAAACAGTAAGAAAGTAGTGGGCTGGAAATATTTTAATGTCTGGCACCTATGAAAAACTCTGTAACAGGTCATAAAATACTGAAAATGCCTGTTAAGATTTCCCAGAGCACAAAGTGCAGTCTTCAAATATGTTGTGTTTTTCCAAGCAACAGTTCAAAACTCAAACAAGCTCATTTTACATTGATATCAAACATTTGAGAAGCTGGAAACAAAAAATGGTTTCTAAGTCTATTAATCTATAATCAATTAATTGACTAATCCTCTCAGCACTAATTTGAACTAAAACCATAACATTAGATCTCAAAAATGAAGAAAAAAGGGCATCTTTCCTCATCTCAGTTATTCACAGTAAAGGTGCATGGATTACATGGAAACATATTTTTAATATCCTCCATCGTTTCTTTATATACAAAATATTATAATAAGATCATTATAATAGAACCATTAGCAATACATATAATAATAGAAAATTTGTGAAATAATTATTAATAATACATAATAATTATTATATTAGGGCTACAACTTGTGATCTTTTTAAAAATGATCGATTAATATGCCAACTATTTTCTGAATAAATATATTAATTGAAGTCCACGATAATAAACAAAAGCTATTCACATGATTTCAAATTAAACGTTTGCCAAAATACAACTGCAAAACTCAAAACAAAAAATACAGGAGGCATGATAAGGCCATTATACACTCATTAAGCTGAGTAAACAAACTAAGCCCACTGAAATACTATGTCTGCACTACAGTAGCATTATCATTATTTCATCTAAGGAGCGGGGACCGTGCGTATTAGAAAGGATTAGAAGCGGTGCGCGGCAGTCGTGCAGGCCCTCTGCAGCTTTACCACAGCGCCCCGGGGGAGTGACAGCAGGTAGCAGCAGGTAGCAGCAGGTCTTACCTGTCAGGCAGATGCCCAGCGCCAACAGGGCCGCAAACACCGCAGCCTGGCGGAGCAGCGGGGCCCACATCCTGGACAGAGCTCTCACGATTGTCAAGGGACACGGAGACCGACCGAGGGAGGACCAGGAGGAGGAGGAGGAAGAGGACGAGGAGGAGGAAACGACGGCGGAGGGTAGTCGGTGCTGATCATTCCCTCATTCCCCCATCCCCTGGTGCTCAGTGGGGAGAAGACTCAGAGGGACGACATAAACAACGCCAGCAATCGGAAACTCAAGGTAGTTAAGGAGACGATGCAGGCAGCAGCAAGGATCACCCAGCCGCTTCTGTGTGCTTCGCGTCTGCAGTCCACCGCGGCCCCTGACTGATGCACTCCAGTGACCGACTGCGCGTAATTTCTGATGGGGAGCAGAGGCAAGTGAATTTGTGACGTCAACACGCTGCGCTCCCGTAGTGCTCCTTCTACTTCGCCTTTTTGGATTATTATAGGCTACCAATTTTTAGGTGCACACCGCCGCCTGTTGTGTAGAACAGGGTGTAGTTTACATTAGTCAATAATAATCATAATAAATAATAATAATTAAAAAAAATTAACAAAAAAAACCCAACAAACACATTATATTCGATTAAACAACCCGATGTTGTGGCCCAGATCCATACTGGTTCTGGCCCAGTTCTGTACTGGATGCTTACAGAATGATCACTTTGTAAGCATTTGTCTCCAATTTGGATTTTATAATTATTCAGTATTACTACTGAATCAAGGCATAGTAGGAAAATATGATAGGAACACGTCTCACTTTAACAACTTAACATTATAATCCTCATGAAGGAGGATATATTGCTATTATGCTGCATTTGTTTGTTTCGGTGTACCTAATAAACTGGTAAGTAAGTGTATGTCACAGCAATCCTTTTGAATTTGTAGTCCAGCTATCTGACAAATAGAGTTTATTATTATTATAATTATTATTAAGAGATGAAAGAGATAAAAGATGAGTGAATAAAATATTGAAATATTAATGACATACGAAGGACATTTTGAACAAGGTTTTTTTTTATTTTAAATATAGATTTTTCAGTTACTGTTCAAGTCACTCCTGTCAAGGATCTGTAACTGTAAATACTTATGTTAATTCAGCTGTTAACCTCTTTATATGTGGGCAGGTGATTACTGTGCTCAATCTGCCCCCAAGATACAGGTTGTGCTAACAGTGGAAAGAAATATTATGCTTACACTGCACATGTACTGGTGTGTGAGCTCACTTCTCCTTGTCCTTACCACACAGTGGGAGCGCTGGCATAAGCGAGACAGGTGAGGCAGAAACGTGGAGTGCGGTCTGTGTAGGCGGGCAGTGTGATAGTGGAGAAAAAAATGACACTTGCACTTTACAGGTATCAGATGTATTAGGGAGAGGCACCCTGTCAGATGCTGATGCAGAGTTGGTGGGAATTGTGTGAGAAGCGTGCTCCTCCCTGACCACCCCACCTGGTGGCCATACAGACACAGTGCACTGTGTGTGCAGCCTTTTCTCCCACATCTGCTTCACACTGCAATTACACTAATTCTTCCATTACCAGATGTGCTGTGTATACTGCCAGCACAACAGCAGATATGGGGTGTACAGCTCGGCTGGGTCACAGTGTCAACTGCCCTGTTCAGGGTTGTGTCAGTGGATGATATCATTTGGCTGTGTCTTGCTTGGTCTTCGCTTTCCACCTTTGTACCGTTGCACCTCAGAGACATGACTGCTGGTTCTATGTTGCATTTGGTGCTTGGGATTGCCATGTGAGAGGATTTGATGCCACATGTTATTGTTGCCTAACCTGGCAGGTATGTGTTCTCAGGACCCTTAGGTAACAGTAAGACTTGATAGAGGCAGTTAAAAATCAACCATTTTCCATGAAACTACAGAGCTATTATAAGCTTTTAAGTAGCCTGCCCACATTTGTTTTACTAAGAGTTAGTGATTCAGTTACCAGCTAACAAGCTACCAAATAGTGATGTCTAAACATTTTAAGATTAACTTAATAAGCACCCACTATAATGAAAAAAGAAATGAACTTACTTCTAATACAGTTTGACCACATTGTGTGAATTACCTTAGTGAAAATCCAGCCACCCGCATTAACTCTCAGTTTCTTCGCATCTGCTGGGGGATTTAAAATCTTTGTGCTCACATCTACTTTGATTCTTCTGCTTCCCAGCCCACTAAGCATCAGGCCTGCTAGCTTGTAGCCTGATTAGCAACCTGTTTCCTAGTCTGCATCCAAGTCAACTATCTCACGGCCTGCAAGCCTCCAGCTTGCATACGGGCCTGCTAGCCTCCAGCATGATAGCCCCCAGTCTGCACCCCATTGGCTAGACTTTGGCCTGCTAGCCACTAGACAACATGCCAGTTGGCATCCCACCCAGTTGGCTAGCCTTCAGCCAGCACTCCAGCCAGTGAGCTCCATATCTAGCAACTGACAATTAGTTGACTCCCAGTCTACAACCCAGGGGGTACTTCTGGGGATTCTTCGCCTGCAGCCAGCACCAGCAGTCACAGCCTCTGCTTGCCTCCAATCAACTTCCCTCTCAGCTATCATGTGGCCCACAGTCCTCAGGTATTCTCCTATGTTGGCTGACATCCTGACTGATTCAGACTTTGAAGGCCCCAAGGACTCCCCTTTTTGGGGACTCACCTGGCTATCAACCCCAGATATCTAGGGGTCGGAGTCCCTAGAAAGAAGTGAGGGTCACGGAGATGTCGGTCCCCAACGCTGAACGGCTCCACAGAGACTCGGTTGCTACCCACCCAAGCCACAGTCCCTGGTTGCTAAACTGCCCAGCAACCCCTGACCCTCAGCCCCAGGTTTAGCTGCCCATCAACTCAGAGCCTCCACTGTCCAGCACCACCATCAACATCTACTCAGATCCTGAGTTGGCCATGCTCATTGACGTCCTGTTTTCTCCTGTGTTGGAGGTCCCAGTGGACATCACACCTCTTCCTGAGCCTGTTCCAGCACTGGAAGTCCCAGTTGATGCTCTGGCTGACGCCTCATTTGTGTCGAGTTCCTGGTTGACATCTGCTCACGAGTGTGTTCCTTACCTGACTGCCCCAGCCAACGCCTTTCCTGTTCAAGCGTTCAGGGTCTTGGCTGATGTTTCATCATCCTGTCTACTACAGTGTCTGGTGTCCCAATCAATGTCTTGCTGTTTCCTGAACCAACCATATTGGCCAACATACTGTCTGTTAATGAGTTGCCTGTCCCAGCCAATGTCCTGTGTGACCCGAGTAAGCCCACGCCAAGCTTGTTCCTGAGTTGGCTGTCCCGGGTGATATTTCAGCAGTTCCTGAGGCTGTTCCTGGGTTGGCAGCCTGGCCAACATCTCTCCCTGGTTCCAGTCAACGGCCCAACTGACATCTCTTCCTGATCTCCAGTGGGCAGCCTGGCTGACACCAAGTACTCTTTGGTTGTCAAGGAATTTGGCATGTCTGATTTTTCTGATTTTCAACTACTTATCATTAACACTGGGTCCAAGCTATGGTGCCATCTTTCCTCTCTTGCCATTTCCTTCTACTATTTGATGCAGTACACTAATCCATGTCTTTCTCATCTCCGAACCTTCATCCATGCTACACTCACAGTACAGTTGCTTGCAATCAGTCTCCAACTCCACCAACACTCAACTGTCCTCTGATGCAGCTTCTCCAATTGCAAGTCGCCCTCCTTCGTCTGTGCTGCTAAAGATCAAAGACACCCAAGTTTAAAGAGAACTCACCACTACATGGTAAAACAAATGACAACTATAGCACTAAGAATAGATGTAGACCAAAGTGTCTTCCAAATTGCAGCATATTCCCTGTGGTAGTCCTGCACTAGGTTTAGCATACAGTTAAGGACTTTGTTGCAGTCGTTCTGAGCAGCTTCAGAATTTGCAGTTGAGACATTATTTACATTTGCAACTTTTACTTAAGTTAAAGATCTAAATCCCCCACCTTTGGTGCATATACACAATAGCTCTAAGTCTAATGGTCCATCAGTTTTCATTCTTCACTGGAATTGAAAAAACAAACAAAACAAGATCTATAAATAACAGACTGAAAACTTCACATGCGACAGGAACTTTATTTAGAAGATAAAACACAAACTGCCATTTTTAGGATTTGTATTGTGGAAGTAACCAAGCTATGTACAAACATTTCTGTGCGAAACGTGTAAACTAATTTGAATCAATTGTTTCTATGGGAACAGGTTTGGTTTTAACTTTGGAAGGTACATTTTTTTGTATAAACAACTGGCAAGTGCATTTGCTCTCTTTTCACATTCACTAAAGGTAAGCAGAGATGGACAGGTAAAAGCTGGCAATCGTTTACCTTGTCAGAAAAACAATATGCAGAAATCTGTACACTGACACAGTGGACATCAATCATCCTTATTACACATCATTTGAAACATAATAGTGTAGTTAACTATGAGGCAGATTATATGGTCACTATAACCATTGAAAAACAAATAAGTGATTTCTTCTGTGATTTGCAAGACATTTAATGGTAAAACAGGAGTGAGAACAGATTGATGATATTGCTGGTAGACTTATTAATCAGGCTCTTAGGCAGCAAGAAGTATGTTTATTAAATTTAACAGATTGAATGGAATAATGGTTGAGATTTTGATATGTCTAACCAGTAATTTTAATATTTCTATCCATTTTAGGTGTGCCTGGAAGTCATCACACATCATAACACCTACACTGGTTCAACTACAGTAAATAGAATGCAGCTATTTGTTAATTATACATTTGACAAGTCAAAATATTCTGTGAGCAAGGCCAGATATACCCAGGAAATCAAATAGGGTGCTAATAAGATGTTTTCTTGTGTTAAAAACCTGGGTAGTTCAGGTGAACTGGTGAGTTTCAGCCTAATTTTATCATTTATATTTTTTTTTAATTATCAGGGCCCAAGTAGATCACCAGCATTTGGATACCATATGCATGAATCGCTACATTGTTGCCAAAGTAGGACATTGGTCATCTGGGGTTTAGAACACAAAATATGATTTTCACATAACAATCTGACCTTGTGCAACTCTAAAATGGCTTACACACCTGAAAGCCATGGATGTAAGATATTCACATTGTGACCTTCCCACAGTCAATTACTTGAGATGAGCGGGTTGACTCTTAGTACAGAAACTGAGTAAATGTCAGGAAAATAGGTTTTGTAAGAGGAAACAGTGATACACCTACTATTCTTCAAATACTAACAACAAAAACCATAAAGACAAAATGATAATATTTAATCAATAATGATTTATTATGAATGACAGTCATTTGTAAACACAAGTTTTATATATATATATATATATATATATATATATATATATATATATATGGTCAAAAAAGAAAGGGTCAGAATCAGAGAGCAAAATAATAAATAAAATAGGGGTTGGTGAGATCAGTAAAGGCACTGATAAAATTATATAAAATTATGTAAAATGACAGTTTGGTAGTTCACCGGTTCATATACGCATATATATATATATATATATATATATATATATATATATATACACACACACATAAAATATCTTTGTTAAGGGATAAACTCACATAAAATAGTGTTACTCCCACCAACACAAGAGAAATTCTTGAGATGTCAGCGTGTACATCAGGACAGTGAAGATGATGCTTCATGATTTAAATCTGAAGGCAAAATAAAATCAACTTTCGTGACTTTTCCACCTTCTGCAAAGTATTTTCTGTTGGCTAATTAGATCTAATAACAACCAGTATGTGTTCTGGATTTTTTCTTTTTTGTCACACTTGGTTCAAGATGCTCATCACCCTAATGAGTTTCAAACAGAACAGACAGTACTTACACAACACCTGCAATTTTCAATTCAAAAACAGAAATACCACAAATGTTATTAACTTCAAACTTTCTGCAGAATCACTCAGAGTTGAACTGCACATGCATGTAATGAGAGCTGTATGATTCATCTCCTTCTACCTCAGGCCACAAACTTATCAAATCACCTCTTTCACCAAAGACGCTTCAACAAGGCTGTTGTTGCAACGTGTCATGTTTATAACCATCAGGGACTTGAGGTTATCCACCGTGCTCACATTTATACCAGGTGAAGAGAACTTAGGAGGATTGACAGGTCAGAGTTCAGGATTTACTGTCAGATCCAAATTGTGAAAATTGCGTACAAAAAAAACTAAAGTCGATAATAAAAAAGAAGGACAATGTACCTGAGCCCTGCTCAGTGAAAAGAATCTGCTAAGTGATTACATGCCTGAAAGTCATGTGGAAATGGTAAACTGATGTGGTTCAAACAGCATATAATATTTTTCTTGTTTATCAGAATAACAGAAACAACAGGGCACAATTCAGTTTAGGTCAAACAAATGGAAATGATTTCATCACTGGTCTGTGGTCTCAGAGTCAGTGGTTGTAGCCTCTGCCTCTGGCATAATGAAAGTACTTTTCTCCTTCACCTCAAGGTGCTCCTCTGGAGGCGGTGGGGTCACTTTGCAAGGGGCTGCCTTCCCCTCCTCTGCTTGCGCTCCCTCACTGGTGGGAGACTGGAAACCGCTGTCATCATGTGGAGGTGGGGGGAAGTCAGGTGTTATCTCTGAAGGGTTCTCTGGAGCCGTTTCTGTAGTTCCAGATGGTGTTTCCTTGGAAAAAGATGCTGGGGGCAACGCCTCCTCTGACACCTCCTGGTTGGAGGGTGGTTGTTCTTCCAGCACCCGCTGGTCGTCTTCTCGATTATCCTTCTCCTCTAAGGCTGAAGCAATTTCTGTAGCAGATTCAACTTTCAGTGGGATTTCTTTAAGCTGCTCCTCTGGTTTGGCTTCCTCTTCTTTTGAGACAGAACCATTTGATAAGCCTGGCTTCTTTGAAGCTTCAGGACTTGCAGATCCATTCTGGTCTGGAGAAGCTTTACCCTCTGAGCTCTCCTCCCCGTCTCCATCCTTCTCGGCCTCGTCCTCATCCTTCTCTAGGATGTTGTTGTTGCTGGGCACCTCCACGCACGACTCGGTGGACAGGACCGGGGAGTCTTCCACCTTAATCATGGACACAATCTGCTTCATCCTTCTCTTCTTCTGGGACTCCCCACCTTCACTCTCACCGTCAGCCTCACTGTTCTCCCCTGCTCCATCCGCCTCCTCCTTGGCTCCTCCGTGCTCTTTCGCCCAGTCGATGGAGGGATTTTCTCCCAGCAGGTGCAGGCTGGGGTCACTGTTGCTGAGGACAATGCTGTCCCTGTACAGGTTGTGTCTCCTCTGAACTGCTGCCTCCTTCACAGCTACAGGCAGAGAGAGGAGGTTAAAATGTACATCAACTTGAGTCATAAGAAAAAAAAAAAAATCAAAAATTAAAATCTTCACGGTCCTTGGATTCTAGATTTGTCTATGTCCTGTTCTCAGTGGTGTTGTAATTTCCTAAAGAATCCTGTATTCTACTGTATCTAATGTTGTAAATCGTCACGTCATCGCAGCAGAGCTCGTTCCACAAAGCAGTTCAAGAGTAAAACATGAACTGCAATAAGAAATTGGAAACGAGGTCATAAAGCACAGCATTAATGAGCCCTGCTGATCAGATGTCTCCTGCATAAACTGGCAGTCAAGTCAGCACAGGCCCGTTCGGTGTGTGCAGAGTTGTGTGTGGTTATTTTGTGGCAGCCTGGTGTCATTGCACATGACTTTTTGAAGGTTATCACAGAGGAAAGCCTCACTTAATGGCACTGTGCTCTGACTCCTCCTATCAGAGGATGCAGATTTATCAACATATCAGTCCTGCTGCCGTCAAGGCCTGCAAGGATTTAATGAGCAGAAGGAGGAGATTTTCATACTGAATATGATGTTCTGATGCTCCGAAGTTACAAGTTTGATGCTGACTTGCATGCATCTACAGGTTGGAGACTGTTTAATGATTAAAATGACTTATTTATATTTTAAACCGTATCTCACTATTTCCTTGCATCTGCAGCAAGTACTTATTTTGCTGCTGTTGATAAAAATCACCAAAACGTGCAGCACATTGATGTAGAGAGTCTGACTGATGTATCTACTTTGGAAATTATTTGAAAAATACATACATTAAAAAAGAAAAGAAAATATAATGAACTATGTGAGTGAAGAAACAGACGCTGTGGAAGACTGACCCATCATAATGTCCTTCATGGCCGAGTGCAGCACCACCTCCTCAAAGATGTTCTCCACCAGGATGAAACGGGAGAAATCCTCAAAGATCAGCTCCTGGAAACGCGGCAGCTCCTGGTGTTCACAAGAAGAGGAACTATCAAAACCTTTCAACATCCAACTCCTTTCTATTTTTTTTTTTTAAATAAACATCTTTCCATCGTCCTCGTTACTTTTCAGGATTTGATTGGTCTTACTCAGGGAGGCAGTCATTTTTTAGTAACAGTTTTCTAAAACATACAAAAGTATTGTTTTAATACAGATCAAGAAAGCACATTTCATCCTCATATACACTTAGTACCATCTGTCAGAAACATAGTATTACTATATGTTGTTACACCTTCTTCATCTATAGCTGGATGAAAAAGGCACTTTTATAACGGAGCCCAACCGATATATCAGTGGCTGATTTTATCCGCCCGTTTAAGCTAACTGCAGATATCTGTATTTAAATCAGCCACTAAAACAGGAAATTAAAGTAATTAACAGCCAGTGAATCTGTGTCTTCAGTGGTAAGGTGCTTATTTTTATGTGTAATAGATTACTTGAAGGATAAAGCCCTTATTTCTCCTTTGTATGATCTAAATAAGCCTCTAAATAAGTCAGGTCAGCCATGCCCAGCTTTCCTCTGGAGCACTGAACAGCACAGTAGTTGAGTGGTCAATGAGACGCTTCCAGTGGGTGAATGATCATTTCCTCCCTCGTCAATATGGCCGCTGCTATGAAACATATGCTTGCAGGTTATCTGTTGCTAATTTAGTTAGCCACAAATATAGCTAATGCCATGGCTTGTCAGCCGAAGACAGCTGATGAGCCATTAACATATAACGTTGCAGTCAGTGCATTCAGTATCACTGTATCAGTAGGGCTCTATTTAACACTGGACAAGTGCACATAATTCATAAACATCATTAACATATTTTTTCCCCCATGACTTTCAAAGGATGAAGCATAGAAATGAATGAATACATTTCCACTAATCTTCTCAGTCTTTGGCAACAAAATGCTCTGGCACTCACTGAAACACAGGAAGGGCTGAGCTGCTTCAGCATGTAGGGGATGAAGATCTGAAGGAGAGCCTCACGGAAGAAACGCTTCCTCACTGTGCTGCTGTCGTAGTCAAATTTCTGAACAAAAAAAACAAAGAAAACAAAACAAAAAAAACATTATTAGCACACAGATAGTTTTATTAGATTGAAAACTAAATTTAAAAGGTGACATTTCGTCTTATGAAATGATCGATGACACCAGAGCAAGATGTATTATCAGTGGTGGAAAGTAACTAAGTACAGTTACTCTGGTACTGTACAGTTTTGAGGGACTTTACATGAGTATTTCTGTTGAATTATTCCTTTTACTTCTCCTCCACTACAGCACATTTATTTGACACATAAAGTTTCCTAGATTTGACATAAAACATATGTAAAAGCTAATAAAATATTATGTAATAAATGTCTTCTTCTTCTTCTTCTTCTTCTTCTTATTATTATTATTATTATTATTATTATTATTAAGATTAAGATTAAGATTATGCTGCTGGTTCCCTGCATGTTAAAAAAACACTGTCTGCCTAGCACACCTCATCATGCATCAAGTTTCATTTGAGTTGTTTGAAAAAAGTCCAAAAGATAGAAACAAATTTGTGTAGGAGAACTTTGTTTTTTCTTCTTTCCTACTGCATCAATCATCTCACAACCCCTGAACCTTCAGAAAGGCCTGAGCCGTCAGTTTGGAACAACTGAACTCAATGACCAAACTGTATCAAATCTGCTCTGCCTTGCCTCCAGCACAACGGCAAAATACTAAATATGTGTTGATGAATCTGTATGAACTAACTAACAGTTAGAGCTAGAATAGTAAGTTGATAAGAAAATTAATTTGCATCCATTTTGACAATCTGTTCTGCTTGTGTATGTATAATAATAATAATTAAAAAAATTAATAAAAATGCAATATTATAATATATAAGACACATGCAGATTTTCTGCTGACCAAGTACTTTCACTTTTGATACTTCAAATACATTTAGCTGATAATACTTAACTTGTCATGAGAGTATTTACACTGTTGTGTTGCTAATTACTACTTTACTACTACTTCTTCACTACACAGTGTATCATAAACTACTGTCCATAAAACACACCCTCAATAATTTTTTCAGTGGCGAGCAGCAAACTGACACTTTGGACACTTATGCATCATCATCAACATTTTGCCTCATCAATAACAGGTTTGAAGGGAATTTACCCAGAGTTCAGACATCTGTAAAGGGTGGAGAGTAAACTCAGTGCATTATATAAACAAATAAGGAGTGATTTCACACAGTCACAGTGTATACAACAGAGATCTTTTTTGACATGTGACAGCAGGAAAGGAACAAGTGCAAATAATAAAATGAACGAAGACTGAATTCCATCTAGTTCAGTTTCAGGTTTCACTGGAACACTTGAACAGAGCCATTGTTAATGTTCCCGCACATCCCAAGAGTTTTTTGGTTCAGGATTAGAATGATACAACCCTATCTACCAGCCTGGTGTGTTTGGTTTTACCTTAATGACTCTGTCCTGACAGCGCTGGATGGTCTTACAGAGCTCCTCTGTGCCCTGAGACTCCAGACTCTGGTGAAGGATCTGCTCAAACGTATACACTGCATCGTCCATTTGCTGCAGACACACACACATAAAGAGAGAGAGGCCAGTGTGTTTACATTTCAGATACAGCAATTAAATACATCATTGAGTTCTATCACCTTTGACATCATAGGGATATGAAATACATTCAAATTTAAAATATAGTGATGCACCGCACCCAGTCCCACTGCTCCCCTGGTTCACTGAACCACCAGTAGAGGGCATTCACCTTCCAGCTGAACCTTGTCCAATCCTTCCACGTACCCAGAGGGAAGCTACAGCTCAGTAAACTCACACTACTCCAGTCCTCTTCTGCTCTAACATACACTCATTTGCATGTTAAACATATTTCTGGTTTCAGAAAACCTGTACTGCCAGGGAGAGCACTTCATACATCATTATACCATACCATTAGCAACGGCTGTGTTAGCATCAGAACACAAGGTGGGAACATGTTCTACTGAGTTCAACCAGGGGCAACACATTTATTAAAATGACTCCACAAGCTTTTGAAGTATCATAAAGTGTTTGGTAATTTGGTAATAATCAAATGATTATGGCGACAAAATTAAAATACTGACCTCATTATCTCCTGGATTTAATCCACTGCACTGAAACCTGAGTATTTAGGAGCTCTTTAGTGACCAACTTAAAGTGGGCATCTTAGGCCATTTACAAACACTGACTCTTATATTGTTCAAGCATATATTTATAAAAGTTGTGCTTACATTACAACTGCATTGACCAGCTTTCTGATAGAACTTGAAGATAGCATCTGTTCAGTGCCATTATATGTCATCTCAAAAGACAGTCCTTTCACTCTGATGAGCTACACTTCAGTTTATTGCACCTTATTTTGACATGTAACCTTGTATGTTGACCGGTGGGAGGGGTGATGATTTGTGTGTTTATTCTCTCACAGCTACATTTTGAAGTTGAGACAGATGGTTAATCCTTGACCTTGGAAACAGGACAAAACCCTTGATGTTGAAATACTAAGGACTTCAACCATACGGTGCTCACTTTTGCACATCAACCCCAGAGCAGCTTCCACATTTGCTGGACTTGAGTATGTGGTTTTGAAACAGTACTTGAACTCTGAACACGAACTCTGAATGACCTTGACTTGAAGTGTACAAACCCCCACCCCACCCCACCCCACCCCACCCCCCTCCCAGCTCCAGGCCCCACCGCGGAGGTCAGGATAAATAATATGTCCATGGGGGAGCTACACAGCTTGCCTCTTGGTTTTCTTTCTTTCCCAAGAATGAGATTCATGTTCACAAGTCTGGGCACATGGAGGATTAATAAAATTTTTTCAAGGCCATGGCCTTTATACCAGAAGAATAATGGGTAAATGAATAATACCATATGCTTGTCTCAGGCTAGTTTTTAATAACAGTTTGGGTGTTTACCTTTACAAAAAGGACTTAAATGGATCCAATGGAAGGATCCTTGCAGGTAGTTTTGGCTTTGTCAAAGACTAGATACCTATCTAACAATCTCTGCATTGACCCTGACGCAGTGGAGACTCAGCACGGAATTCAACACACAAACAGCATCTGTATTTCTCTGGATAAGCCACAGAACACACACAAGTTTTTAAAGTGGTCATTTCTTTGGCCTGGGAGAACTACTGAGTGAAAAATAAACTTGACTGTACATTTGATAAAAGGCAGTGAAAAATGACTGTGTTAAGACTTTCAGCCATAACAGCCCAACTGTGGCCTGGGGGCTGCATCTGACATCAGTTCATTCACATTTCAATTTTTTCTTTTCAGATTGTTGCAGAATCAAACTCAATATCCATATTGGATTACTAATAAGGCATTGAACCCTCCATTATTATCCAGGGATAATATGAACATGAATTCTGCATCACATTGAGCAGTCCACTACGGCAAAATCCCTGCTCAAAGGGCCCACAACATATCAGAGCCTTTGTGAAATTTGACAGGTTAAAGGATAATCCAATTTATCAAAACATTTTTATAGTTGAGGCCACCAGTCCTATTGGTAATAATCACAATAAAATACTCACAAGGTCAACGTTAAGCCTCATCACCTTTAGTTACTGTCAATATGTTCTGTTCTCACAGCCCACAACACTAATACAAAAGCAACAACACAAATGCAAAAGCCACAGTGCGAAAGCGTGTGTTGTGGCTTTCTAGCAAACTTATAAGAGAAAGAAATGTTGAACAAAACTATGAAAATAAGAGAATTCTTATTTAATACTGGAAGCTGTAACTGTGCATCACAGCGGACAATTTAAAACCAATATTTTAAACTAGACTAGGTAGCTGCATTTTCACCTCTCTCATGAGTATCTGGGCCCTCTGGACGAACACTGAGGGGCTGGAGACATCAAACCTCTGCTGCAGACCCTCCAGACTCAGGTGCTCCACCTTCTCATAGCAGCTGTGCATCTTCACTGGATGGAAGGCCAGCATGGAGATCTTCTCCATGTGCTGCGGAGGAGGGGGGACAAACAGGGGGAGAAGTTAACTTGTACAAATACCTTCTCCTTCACACACCACACTGGACAACTGAAACGGTTTTGATTTCATAATTACACTGACTTCAAATTACTGGATGTTTGATGCTGATATCAGTTGATGCATGCAATATCTTAAGGTTTTGAAAGGTCTAATCGCTTGTGTATGAATAATGCTCCCATCACCGCAAACACTGTCAGCCCACAACAGAAACTCATCCTTTAACCCCCTCTTCTAACGCCTCACCTGTGCTATGGTCTCCTTGGTGCCATCGTTGAGGGTGTTCTTGCTCATGTCCACCAGCTCTCTGAAGAATACCTCGCGGACCTCAGAGAAGCCTCGGCTGGTTGGCTCCATCAGTGCTTCCAGGATGGAGCTGATGTAGGGCTGGATGCTCACCTTCAACAACTTCTCAGCTTTGGGGAGAACCACCGCTGTGGTGGGATGAGGAACACAAGAGATGGGAGATGGAGGTTTACTGACTGGGTCATGGTTTCAAACAAGCCTCTCCTTCAGTGTTGAGCCACTTAATAAAAATAAAAGCAACGCCAGATTACTTTTTGAAAGAAGAAGTAGTATAAAAAATACTGTAAAATGAACTCATGAGTAATCAAGTGCATCCTTCCTCAATTGAACACACTCAGGGGATTTGCAGTTACAGTTGTTATTGGGCTGCTAGATGAGTAGCACACAATGGCTAACGTGAGCTAACTGTAAGACATTTTAGCGTTCACCATTATCTTGGAGTTGGTGAGTGGTGACCACAGTGGCTCAGTAACAGTTCCAAACACTCACTTTAAGGCATTGTGGATGTTAACTGGCACTAACATGAGCAAGTATGAAAAATAATAATACAAAACACAATTACTATGGACCAGATTCTATATCAGATATTTGTTTCAGTTGGTGGCTTATCCCTCCCCTGGCTTTAATGTTACTTATATGTTATCCCATTTACTACATGATGCAATTTCCTAGGTTTGCTACAACTGTTTAATAGTCTCTGGGATTCCTTCCATACAGTCATTCCAACATAGCTGCAGCTGACATCCTCCAACATACATGAACAATGTGAGGAATGCTACTGCTCTGGCTGGTTTCCACTGCACTGTGACTAGTGTGAACTAGAATTTGCAGTAGTAACTACAAATCAGCAAATACTATTTTGCAACACAGATATTTTTTTAACATCACTGTAAAGAAAAATAACAGTATGCAGCATAGCTCTTAATGCTTATAAAATCAGGGCTGCAAGCCATGTTGATTGGGCCCTCACATCATCATGCACCATGTTGGGGGTGCTGGCTTGGGATGTTACATGTGCCAAATTAATTTTGTGCATCTATTAAATTTTGTAGGGGCGCTATCAAGCCATTCGTCAAAGTACAACGCCTGTAAACGGCAAAAGAACTGTGCCGATACTGCACAGTAAATTCAAAATGGCTGCATTCATGTTGGGTTAAGGTCATGGCACCAAGAAACCTTCTTTTCAGTCTTGGGATGCCTACCAGATTTCATACATCTAGGTAAAACGCACTGTGTGGCTACTTTGTTGAAATTTTGTAGGTGGCGGCCATCGAGCCAATTTGCCACAACAATCCTGAGATCAATATCAGATATCAATTCTTCTGATGCATGTGCTGGATTTCCTGAGCTTTCAACCATTCCTAGCCCCTGAACACAATTTACTGTTTCATGGCGAAACATTGAAACCCCAGTCTTTCCCTTATATTGAAACTCACAATTTTCACAATAAAGTAACAAGGTCTGAGGGATTTTGTGACCATGTTTGAGGTGGATCTGGTCAACCCCTTGAGTAGGAGTAGATCAAAGCATAAAATATAATTTCCTGTTGCCAGTGGGTGGCGCTATGACTGTAACTGAATAGTTGCATTTAGATGTCTTCAGGCTGAGGATCTTACCCGACATGTTAAGTCTGTCGCAAATTCAACAACGTATATTTGATTAACAACAACTTCCTATTTCATTTTGAAACATCGAACTTCGTTTGGCCACCACAGATCCATTGTTCAGTGAAAACTCAAAAGCTTCGCAGTTTCGCAAATGCTACAAAAGCTAAAAATGGCAAAAAATACATTCAAATTTCCCATTGAAATCAAAATGGCCGACTTCTTGTGCGCATTACAGATTGGCCCTGCTCGGCAGTTAAAAAATAATAAACAGAGCGGTTTCAGTGCAGTCATCACACAAGTCAGTGCAAGTCTGAAGTGTGCCACTGGAATTGTTTTTTTTTTTTTTTAGTTATAATCAATAATGACTGATTTAAAGAGGCAATTGTAAATTGTCTACTTAATTTTTCATTTAATCAATACATTACTAAATGTAAATACTTAAATTTTAAAATGGAACTAAAATAAATTCTAAAAAGGCATTATAATTTTTTTTCAAGTAGATACAGTAGGTATCCACCTATCAATGTATTTGTCTCCTGCTTTAAAAAATTACAGTTTCAGCAGCAGCAGCTGTCTGTCAAGCTATTAGGCTCCAACCCCATACACAACTCCTGCCAGCACACAACAACAGGCCGGTCAGTCTGTCATCACTCTGGCGGCTCACTTCAGACGCCGTACATTTCATTTAGCAGTAAAGAATGATGTAATAATTCAGACCATCACAGAAAGTCCAAAAAGACATAAGAACAGAAATTCAAACCAGTCTGGAAATGTCTCCCCATAGTATTTGAGCAGGTAAAAATGTCTGCCCTCTGACTGACCCCTGATCTTGTTGGTGACGTGCTCCTTAGATGTGATGATCTGGTCCATGTCTGTTCGTATGGAGGCATCTAGGGAGGAGCGGGCCGCCTCACACTTCTGCAACAATGCCTCATACTGGGTCTGGCACTGGCCCTGCACCAGGCTGTAAACCGCATCACTGATCTACACACACACACACACACACACACACACACAAACACACACACACACACACACACACAGCAAACACACATTTGAAGGCACAGCCTCCTGTTTTCTCTTCACTTGCTCAATTTAGGTGAGCCAAACTTACATCTCTACAATACTTAATATACTTAGTTAAAAACACATATTTACTATTCATTTATTTATTAAAAGCAAAGTGTGGTGTGTGTGTGAAGTAGTTTTTTACCAGCATCCAGTTCCTCTGCCTCTCGTGCAGTTTGCCTTTCAGGCGGGGTGAGATGAGCTCCCTCAGCTCAGGAAGGAGGCCCTCCATCACCAGGTTAGACAGGATCTACAAGGAAAAACAGACACACACATCACAATCATCTCGCCCGCACGTGTCCTACTAAATAAATTGGTAAAGCCAGAGTATTTTTCAATTTTTCTAATAAGTAGTTTGAGCAGCATCGTTCATTTTTTCTCTCCGGCTTGTTCCTGGGCTTCAGTCTAATGTTAGTTATCCCAGAAAGCAATACATCTGTGCACTCTGCACATTGAGTTTCATCTTTGACTGCTGACGTTTGTCCTGCCTCCAGGATGCAAACTTCTGCTGCCTGAATTTCTGCTGGTGAGACATATTTTTATCACCAAATGAAACTAATTTATCAAGAAGAACATCATGCATTAAATAAGATAGATTAGATTTAAAAAATAAATAAATAAATAAAAATAATCAAAATCGATGCAATCAACACATTCTTTCTTCTTGGCAAAACCTAGCACCTACATTACCCACAATGCAACTTGGCTACCTCTCGATTGGTCTGAGATTTAGGTGTGTTATTCTAGTGGCTGATGATGCTAAATTCATTTCTTTCTAATCCCACACTCCAGATTTTTTTTCCATTTTCAAACTTGTAGTCCTCAGCTCCAGCCAACACTGACACAAGCTACATCATATCTATCAGACTTCACACACTATCCACTTCATAGAACATTTCATATATGCAGTGATACTCCCAAACACCTGCAAACAGACTTTGATTTAAGTTTCGTGTAGACCTTTGCAGAGCAGACAGAGCTGTGTAAAAAGATTGTTGTTGACATTTTGTTAATGTATGGTTGTATTTGGTGATTTCAGACCAATTTACTGGAATTATAGGACTTCTGCAATGAGTGTGTTTTGTTTGCCACATATTTAGGATACTTAGTTTACTAAGTAGTAGTACTAGTTTAGTTTATTAGCTATTCTCACTGTATTTCCATATAATTTAATTACATGCGCTGCGATAGAGGACTGTATGTGTGTTGCTAATAACATATTTATTTTATTTATCATATATCAACTATATTACAATACTGATTAACTGCCTGACTACTGTGTTCCCACACATTCACTGCATTCACAGCTTTGCAGGAATGACTGCCAATATAAAAAGAAGCTATGAATGGAGAATACAGGTTCTGTTCAAAAGTCAATTCACTTAGCTGACCATGTGATCATGTGACCATGTGAGAGGAATTTTAGGGTGGGAAATTCACAGCAGCCAACAGCCACTAAATATTTAAATATCACTAATTGTCAGTTCTAAAGGTAGTCCTGTTTCCTTAATTTTTTTAATTTAAGGAAACAGGATATAAACAATAATATAAATCCTGTCTGTGTGATGTCTTTGTGTGTTTGCAGTGTTCAGATTCTGTTCAGTGCCAGAGGTGTAGAAACCTGGACCAGCTTCTCAACTGCCCTTCAAAGCATACGACGAATGAATAAGTCTGGAGTGGAACCACGTCAGAGAAAGTAAACGGTCTCACAACTTTTACATTCACACAAGAAATCCAGTTACTAGGAGGAAT
Organism: Trachinotus anak; assembly: GCF_046630095.1. NCBI lineage: Eukaryota > Metazoa > Chordata > Actinopteri > Carangiformes > Carangidae > Trachinotus > Trachinotus anak. Next base: position 2,668,339 of record NW_027273859.1, on the reverse strand, counting down.
CAGGTTAAGGCAGGAATGTGGAGAATGTGTTTATATGCACTGATGCAACCTGATTAATGTCTACATGAAGCATGTTGGAGCACAGAGCCAAGCCTGCTATATTGTGATGTATTGTACGTCTTCATTCCAACTCGGAAGAAAAGGCAGATCCCAGCAGAGAGACATCATGTTGCTGCTGCCACGCTTACCTGTGACGGTGCGCCACACATCATCTCCCAGCTGCCATAGTGCCCTTGAGCTTGGCGGTAGAGTCGTACTGCATCAGTGAAGGCCGGTGTTTGGACTTTATCCTCCTCTGACAAACCTGGGATTTTTCACATGTGATAAAAGAAAAAGTAGAGGCGTAAAAAAAAAAAAAAAAGAAAAAAAAAGAATGATGGCTGAATTAAATTTGGCTGCTTCAGTTTCATGCTGGCTCACCGTCACATTGCCATGGCTGACTGGGACAGTTGGACCAAACAGAGGCACTGTTAATGTCATTAGCTACACCTCTTTCTGTGTCTCCTTCTCTAGCAAGTCAAAATGCAGTCCTGATATATGTGGTGTTCAGCAGGGTAGCTGTTTAGCTTGCTTAGGGTTCACCAGGCAAACTATAGTCAGAACGGAATACTGCAAAGGCAAAAGTGCACTCTGTGTCCAAGTCAACCTTGGCCTTAATTCTTCTTTAACTGGAAAGAATATGTGCAATACATTTTTCAAAATAAGTGAGTTATGAAACAATAAACTCTGACCTAAAGTGGAGATACAAGCTAGAGACAGAAAAAAACAGAAGAAAATTGGCAACAAAAAATGTAAATTAATGCACATTTCCATCAACTACCATTATGTAAATACTAGGAGCTAGTTAACTGGGATAAACAGCTGGTGGTGCTTATTTACCAGTCGGGTGCAATTAAGCCACTGCAGATGACAGAGCACCAGTCAAACCTCAAACAGTGGAAAATATGATATTTCTGTTTTTTTTCATGTATTCACTCATCGCTCCAGTGTGCACCTTCAGTTTGGTTCATTTAAACAAGGACTACACATGAAAACACCCTGACAGAACCCTCTGTGTGAAAAAGAATGACCTCTTGACCTGGAGAGAGACTGGTGCACTCACAGCTTGTTTAACAGAGCTGTTAAAAACTCAGCGCAGGTCTCAGTACTTTCTGTGGTACACAGAGACCATATGGAATCGTTCAGCTGCTCATACGTCACAGCTGGCCTGCGTCACAGCTCAGGCATGTTAGCTATTGGTGGTGTTTCCTCTTTCAGGTTCTTCACAGCTCCTGGCCCTCGCAACTCGCACAGGCTTCCAATCAATGCCCTGCACTGCTGGGACATGAATCTGCTTGTGAGGTGAGAAAATCTTAAAATCCACTTGTTTCAATTTGCTCAACTGCTCAAATTTGTGTGCTTTCCTGGTTTTATGACTGAAAATTTGTGGATGTTTTTATTGGACTTTACTGTAACTGCACCCTCCAGGGCTGGAAAATGAGGCTGCGCCAGAAACCGCAGTTCCTCTAATGGCCACTTGAGGCCACGTTAAACTTTACAGCAGAAACATCATGTTTACCTCCTAGTACAAAAATGTTTTAGTCTCAATAGCTAATTTCTCCATTCAACGACTGTCGGTGGATTGTTATATAACTCACATGTTCAGACTCAAAAGACTCAAAGTTATACATTATCGATTGAGGGCCACTTTTGGCGTGTTTCCACCGAGTGTACCAGCATATGGCTGATCGTTTCAACAAGGCATCAAGCTTTGTTTGAGAAAAGACTGCAGTATTTAAAAATGGTGCATTGTCACATGGAAGTGACGATTCTTTGTCGCCCAATCAACGGACTGCAGTGGGTCTACCCTGGTCTAGCTCCACCCTTTAGGTACCATACCATTGTGCTTGGTACCCCAACAGAAGGGTGCCAAAAAACGGCACAGGACGGGTTCGTCGTTTTGGTACCATTCACAAATGGAATGGAAACGAGAATTTGCCAAAACCCAGAGTTTGGACATAAAACACAGATTTTTTGCAGTTTCAGTTTAGTTCAATCTGGTTAACACAGGGGGGCAGCACGGTGGTGCCTCCGGCTTCCTCCCACAGTCCAAAGACATGCATGTTAACTGGAGACTCTAAATGTGAGCATGAAAGGTTGTTTGTCTCTGTATGTCAGCCCTGTGATAGACTGGTGTCCTGTCCAGGGTGTACCCCACCCTTGCTCAATGTCAGCTGGGGTTGGCTCCAGCCCCCCTGCGACCCTGTACGGATAAGCGGGACTCTAATGTCCAGGTTCTGTGCAGTGTGACAATTGTAGGTCGAGGGTTATATTTTATACAAGCACCCTGACTGTTGTCTGTCCAAAACGTCCTGAAGCAGTCTGAACTTTAGGAAACAGCAGTTCCACTAGTTTTGTCTGCGTATAATAGAAACATTGTTTGCAAAGGCATTTGGAGATATACACTGTAATTACTGATTTATTGATGCACACCACACAATCTCAAAAATGTATTTGTCTATTTCCAAACTAACTACAAACTGTGTGCCTGCTGGTGCATGGGCAGGTCTGGTGAACAAACTGCAGCACCTGCCAGTTAATGAACACTTTGTTAAAGTAAACAGCAGAGGTGAAGTTAGAACAAAGCTCCTGTTGTAAGTGACAGGTTCCTCCTGGCTCCTACCTCCTGCACAATGTTGAGCTGAGAGCCATGGCAACCAGGTACATAAGTCATGGCATGATGCCATGATGGATTTATTCTTTCTACTTTAGTCCTTCGCCAGTTTCACATTCACCTATGACTGTGGCAGCTACATATACAACTGAGTTCTCATACTTGCCAAGTATGGAAATCTATCTTTACTCTGCGACAATATGGTCACTTGTGGACTCACTGACTATTGTGTCAGAGATTACATCAAAAATCCAACTTTATTTCTTAGACTTTGGGCAGGTCACTAGCCAGTGTTATGCTGGAGACACACTGGATACGTGGCGTGTGTGCTTAGGCTGCCGTTGCTGATCTGCTGCGGAAAAACATTCACACCGGCTGCGTGTCTGCTCTGTCGCTGCTACTGCCAGCTCTGCCTGATCCGTTTATGTAGAGTTTGCAGTGCACTTGAATGTTGGATTTCTCTTCCTTTTTAATTAATTTCTGATTTATTTTTTTCTCCCTTAAACACCACTGTCTCCACATGCAGCTGCTAAAATGGTTTAAAAATATATTTATATTTTTTCATGTCTATGACATGCTCGGATTGAGCCTGGACGTGGAGGCTACAGTGGAAGGAGTCAGTATTGCTGGTATGATGTCAAAAAGACAGTCAACAGGTCTTTTCTCTGTTTTTGCTGCAAGACAAGTGAAAAATAGACAAGACGCCAAACTTCTAGATTCTGCGACACCACGGCGATGCCTCACGCAGTCACTGTGTCTGCTCTAACCTGTTAACATGAAAACCAGGAAGTTCTGCAGCTGATACGCACACACGACACATCCAGTGTGTCTGCAGCCTCGGCCTGCTGAAACTTACAGTAGCTTAGCTGACAGTAAACCACGGTGGAGGAGGTCAAATGACTCTTATAGACAACTCACAGCACTTTACACACTACAAGTCACATTCACCCATTCACACAAACATTCACACAGCACTTTTCTACGACATGCTCATATCCAGACATTGTCGTTGTGGACTGAAAGAGCTGGGAATCAAACCCCAAACCTTCCAATCAGTGGTGGACCCTTTCTCCCTTTAGAGCAAGCATCTGGATACTATGTGCATGAACTGCTACATTCTTGCTCTACACACAGTTCGGTCAGTTCTGTCAACTGCTACATTGTTGACCAAAGGACTTTGGTCACCTGAGACAAGATGAGACCTGCTAATTCAAGTGAACTGTTGCTGAGATGAACTTAAAGGTTTCTCAAACAGTGTAGGAAGGTACTGCTTTCATTTTCATGTGAGATGCTGTCAAAAGAACCCAGAGCTGTTCTTAACACCAATCAACTGTTTTTGTGCCAACTACAGAACTGTGAGGATGCTGATCTGGGACAAGTGAATTCTTGCTCTCAACACAGTTAAAAGTTTGCCACAGAATCTCTCTGTGGCAATAGAGCAAGTGAACAGAGAGCAAATAACCCAATATGTCTGAGCCACAGTTATTCAGTCTCAAAGACTGCTCCAGTCGGGAGGCTTTGAGTCACTCCCTACAGCCCATAGCCCTGGGCAGCTGTGCACCAAATCAAAGTCCGCATTTATCCCATGAACCTGCCCTGGAGCATCAGAGCAGGGCTCCTTATTGCTATGCATTCCAATGCCTTGTATCTTAATTTGTTTTAAAAAATTTTAGTGTTGTGTGATTAACGTCAATAAATGTTCAACTCATTTAGAGCATTAGTATAGTTACCAAAAAAAAAGAACAGTCTAAATGCCACTAGTCATACAAGTTGTTGAGATCTTTACATTATTTGTCCATCAGTGCATCTGTAACCATGTGTGGGTTCAAGACTTTGTGTTGATCAGTGCTTGGCAGGACTCACCGTCGTTGGCGTGTCTAACACAGTCCTGAAGGACAGCGTGCCACTTCTGTTGCTCCGTCTCTGTCGTTGCACAGAAGTAGTAGTGCCGGGCGTAAGGGTGCCAGAGGATCAGAGGGAACTGGCTGACGCACTTCAGGAAGGGTGAACTTCCCACCTTGGCTTTCACATCTGAAAACACAGGCAGGATATTATAATTCCTATAATAAATTACTTATAAAAATGTCTTGTAAATGTCTATTTGAGGATGTTTATTTAGTCCCCAGCAGGTCCAGCATCACAAAAACATAGAAGTTGATGTAGAAAACAAGATAAATAAGATGGACTTTACATTCAGATAGTAAGAGCAGGTATGATGATGTATGTGATGATGCAACAATATGATCTACAGCATGTGTCAGGAAACAAAGGAACAAGACAGTGGTAGTGTTATTGTGATACTAACTATATGGTGTAACAATGGAAAAGCCTGTACTACAAAGCAGATTTGAAGTTAGCAAACTAACTTCATGTTGAAAACTGGGTTTTCAGTCCTACGACAGTGGTTCACTTCTTACTGGAGTAAATCACCATGGTAACTGATGCTGAACCTCAAGAATATCTCTAAGAGTATGAATGCAGTTTGACCCAGGGTGTTGTCAGCAGCCTCCGGCTGCTTCAAACACAACATTTTTGCCCTTATGTTGAAAGCATTAAATAAGACATTTAGGTGAGCAGCAGCCTTGCTGTGGGCACCTCTGCATTACAAACACTGTAGCTCTCTCTGTCCCTCCATCATTCCTTTCAGTGTTGAGTCAGATGGGTGTCATTTTCGTTCTACAGAATCTGAGTCAGCAGTACAGCTTTTCTGGTATTGCCATGTTGTGTCAGCCTTTTGGAGGGAAGTTCAAAGTATATGTAATGTAATGAACTTGTGCTTTCAACTGGATTTTTTCTCAGTGATGTTAGGTGATGATACAGGAAAAAAAATAGTTATATTATTAATTTAATTATTTTGTGAGGAAAAAGATTTATTTTCAAAGCTGCCGATGTAAACTCCTTGAAAATGAATGTCGATTAAACATCACTTTATTTTGGAAGGACATATTGCAAAGACAAATGATGATGTTAAAAAACATTTAGAAAAAATGGGAAAGGTTTATTGAATAATAATAGTAATAATAATAATAATGAAAGAACTTACTTACTTTATATGAAACCCTCCCCATCCCCCTCCACCTTACCAGGCAGGCTGTTGGCAGTCAGATCCAGGTACTGCTCCATAGATGTCAGCACTCTGTAGCCAGCACAGTTGATGGTTCCTTTGGGATGGAGGCATCTGTCATGGGACTGGAAGACGGGGAACAGAGTTAACAAGTCAGACAGTGAGTCAACCCAGCGTCATCTAACAACAGACTGTACAGACCACTTCTCCCCTCACCGCTTTGTTGTCATAGTAGTTGATGTTATAGGAGTCTGGGACAAAGAGGAAGTGGTTCCTCCATTTCTTGTTCTCCTCCAGGTACTGGAAGAGCGAGCCAGAAAAGATGGACTTGTTTTCCAGAGGAATCTGTGGAACACAACACATTTCAGCTCACACCATATAAACAACAAAGGCAAAAAGACATACGTGCATGACAGTCCACAGCACAGGCAGATCGGGTGATTAAAGAATTCCTTTTTTGCTAGAGAAGCAGAGGAAAAGCCAACCTGTGTTTATGTTTTATAAATATGCACATCTCAAATGAATCCATTAGCCAATTAGCATTGTTTTCCTCTAGGATGAAGAAATCCTGATTTCTTCATAAAAGGTTTTCCAGCAGCTCCATTGTACCAGATTCACTGTACTTGCAAGGAAAAGATGAACCTTCTTTGTTAAGAATACAAAATAACACCACCCTAGCTATCACTGGAATTCTTCATTTTTTTGAAATTAGTACCTGAGTCATTTTTTTCTTTGAGCGAGACCTCAAACCTGAGACAATTAATAATTATAAAAGTTATTATTGAATGAACAGCGACTGTCCGGTCCATACTAAATGTCATTTACATCCAATCATTAGAGATTGGATATCTTTACTATGCTCACAGCCAGTTCCATTTTTTTCCTTGACAATCTGTCTGTGGAGATTTCAGATAATTTTTTTGTGCAGTTGTGTGAAATCACCAGCTGAGCTGCCTGCAGAAACTCAGTCAGTGGTAACAAAAATAGCTTCCTGTAAATGACAAGCACCAACAGTATTTCAAATAAAAATCATCGTCATGTGTGTTTATCAAATCAATTTACAGTTTATCACATCTTACTTCCACCCTTGTGGCCACATTCCAGAAATGATGATTGGAAATCTTTGTGTTGTGAATAATGAATGATGAAGAATGTCTGCTTTCATCAAATCACATGACACATAACTGTTTTAATCCAATTGGATTTAAATTCAACAATTCACTTTTTAATTTATCAATTCATTTTTTAATTCAAATGCACTTTCATCATCTCCATTTTTATCAGTTATTTTCTGTTCCCTCCCCTACACCCCTCACCACTTAATACTTAATACTTTTGACTTAAGTCCTATTATGTCATCATTTTGACTAAAACGTATTTCATAATTTCTTTCATCATTCCTAACATTTCATCTACTTTTCCTGGCAAAACTGGGCTTCAAAAAAAGTTTGGAACAGGAGACCATCTGGCGATGGGATCACACCAACCACAAGTCTAGGGCTTGGAATTGATAAGATTTTATTGATAAGGAGTCCATTATCGATCCTGCTTATCAGTCCAATTCTTTTTCGATTCCCTTTACCTTGACTGAGAGACTAAATAATTACTGTCTTGTTTTAAAATGATATGTGTAACATGCATATATTGTCCGGGCTGGTCCCCACAGTGGCTGCTGCTGCTGCTGCTGGAGAGCAAGGGTTTCATTTGGTGCACACTCACATGTGCAAACACGATGCGGTTATCTTTTCCAAGATGCAGTTTATACACACTGAAACTAAACAGTTGTATTCCACTTTAACTCTTTTTTTTTTTTCAGGCACGAAGTCATAGAACAGCTCTGTAGGTGGCAAGTAAGCAAAACACTGACAGACCAAGAGACACCGTGCCCAGCTCGGTTAGACAGACAGACAGACAGACAGACAGACAGACAGACAGAGATGCACTACGAACTAGAACCATAATGTTATATATCATAATGTACTATTATTTGCTGGTATCAAACTTGGAGAGAATCATTTTATCTGATTGCTGTTCCCACAATTCACTCTCATGGTGTTTTTTTTTTCTCTGTCCATGACCAGAGGGACACTTCTGCTTCATCCTCTCATCAAAGTTGTAAACACTGACACCTGCTTGAACATGAGGGGGAGGCAGGGTCCTTGTGTCATTTGCAGTGTAGTGAGCGTATAGGCCCACCGACTCTGAAAAACATGCAGGCATCAATAAAAGGAATTAAGAAGCTCGGGGGCACATGATTCTGATGGTTTAGACAATTTGGAGCTGGTTCTCAACTAGTCTTAGGTCTTCACCCCTGTCCCCAACTGTGACGCTCATCAACATGTTAACACATGTCGCCTATCTCTTGTGGTGTTTACTGCAATAGTGCCCAGTGCTACATTTTGCCATGATGACACACAACAGACACTTACATTGTGAAAACAATAGCAGCCACACACTGTCGCAGCTGGTGAACATTTTGGCAGACTGCTCAGAAGCTGCACTACTGAGTTAATGCAGAGTGAAATGGAATCGGTGCTCAGAGTGTCACAGAGAGGAGGAAGCCGATGCTTTACCTTGCGGTGCAGTAGCTGGGGTTGCGGGCCACCTCCTCCCTCTATGTCAAGGCGAACACTGTTGAAGAGAGCCACTGCGTACTGCTGCTCATACAGACGCCCAAACTCCCGAATAACTTCCCCGGTCCGAGCTGCAACACACACACACACACACACACACACACACACACACACACACACACACACACACACACACACACCATTAGGAAAGTCGTGGCACCAGGTTCAACACATGTTTTACTTTGTGGCATTTTTCATATTCACACATCGAATATGGATGTGTGTGCAATGACTGCAATACTCATTGTGTTTCAAACAATGAGCGGCACAGCTTCAGGGTGTGGTAGCGCGGTTATACAGCAATGTTGTTGTCAACATTCATTTTAATCTGAGTCTTATCAACATGATTCAGAAAAATTCTCAAAAAATGAGAACATTTTCACAGGCCAAGAAAAGATCAGGGGCCAGTACACACAGAAAACCATGCGTACACCATTCCCCGCACATGAATTGGTATTTAAGAACACACAATGTGCGGTGAGACTGTGTGCACCTCATTGTTCTTTTGATTATGCGTAGACATGTTTTTTTTAGAGCGAGCCAAGTGAGACACAGTGAAGTGAAAATGCAAAATACAGAGTAGACACGGAGATTAACATACAGTCAGGTCCAAAAATATTGGGACATCAACACAATTCTCATCTTTTTGGCTCTAAACACCACCACAATGGATTTGAAATGAAACGAACAAGATGTACTTTAACTGCAGACTTTCAGCTTTAATTTGAAGGTATTTACATCCAAATCAGGTGAATGGTGTAGCAATTACAACAGTTTGTATATGTGCCTCCCACTTTTTAAGGGACCAAAAGTAATGGGACAATTGGCTGCTCAGCTGTTCCATGGCCAGATGTGTGTTATTCCCTCATTATCCCATTTACAAGGAGCAGATAAAAGGTCTAGAGTTCATTGCAAGTGTGCTATTTGCATTTGAAATCTGTTGCTGTCAACTCTCAATATGAGATCCAAAGAGCTGTCACTATCAGTGAAGCAAGCCATTATTAGGCTGAAAGATCAAAACAAATCCATCAGAGAGAAAGCAAAAACATTAGGTGTGGCCAAATCAACTGTTTGGAACATTCTTAAAAAGAAAGAACACACTGGTGAGCTCAGCAACACCAAAAGACCCGGAAGACCACGGAAAACAACTGTGGTGGATGACCGAAGAATTCTTTCCCTGGTGAAGAGAAACCCCTTCACAACAGTTGCCCAGATCAATAACACTCTCCAGGAGGTAGGTGTATGTGTGTCAAAGTTAACAATCAAGAGAAGACTTCACCAGAGTGAATACAGAGGGTTCACCACAAGATGTAAACCACTAGTGAGCCTCAAAAACAGGAAGGCCAGATTAGAGTTTGCCAAACAACATCTAAAAAAGCCTTTACGGTTCTGGAACAACGTCCTATGGACAGATGAGACAAAGATCAACTTGTACCAGAGTGATGGGAAGAGAAGAGTATGGAGAAGGAAAGGAACTGCTCATGATCCAAAGCATACCACCTCATCAGTGAAGCATGGTGGTGGTAGTGTCATGGTATGGGCATGTGTGGCTGCCAATGGAACTGGTTCCCCTGTATTTATTGATGATGTGACTGCTGACAAAAGCAGCAGGATGAATTCTGAAGTGTTTTGGGCAAAATTATCTGCTCATATTCAGCCAAATGCTTCAGAACTCATTGGACGGTGATTCACAGTGCAGATGGACAATGAAGCATACTGCAAAAGCAACCAAAGAGTTTTTTAGGGCAAAGAAGTGGAATGTTATGCAATGGCCAAGTCAATCACCTGACCTGAATCTGATTGAGCATGCATTTCACTTGCTGAAGACAAAACTGAAGGGAAAATACCCCAAGAACAAGTAGGAGCTGAAGACAGTTGCAGTAGAGGCCTGGCAGAGCATCACCAGGGATGAAACCCAGCGTCTGGTGATGTCTATGCGTTCCAGACTTCAGGCTGTAATTGACTGCAAAGGATTTGCAACCAAATATTAAAAAGTGAAAGTTTGATTTAAGATTGTTAATTTGTCCCATTACTTTTGGTCCCTTAAAAAGTGGGAGGCACATATACAAACTGTTGTAATTGCTACATCATTCACCTGATTTGGATGTAAATACCTTCAAATTAAAGCTGAAAGTCTGCAGTTAAAGTACATCTTGTTCGTTTCATTTCAAATCCATCGTGGTGGTGTTTAGAGCCAAAAAGATGAGAATTGTATCAAATGTCCCAATATTTTTGGACCTGACTGTAAAACAAAATATAAAACTTCACCAAGCTTCATTCATTGTTATCATTATACAAACACACACACACACACCAGAAAACAGTGGGACAGTATTTCTTACATTTACTTTGACTTTTATTTGATTGTAGACAGTATGAACCCAACCCGACTTCATTTCATTTGTTAATATATATCCTGTATAGATGTAATAAGAAAGTAATAATCAAGCTCCCTTTGAATATAGATTTCCATTCCTGACATTCAGCCTACATAGTCTCTCTTGATCTGAAGAGTGTGTCAAAAAACTACCAAAAAAGTGCTTACAGTACAGTAGAAAACATCTTGTCCATAGAGGAAAAAGTAGTAGCAAACTGTGGAAATAAACTGTGGTGACTATGCTACATAAGAATCTATGGCACTGACCTGAAAAAAACAGCATCAATGACCTTAATTTACAAACTGGAATTTCTCAGCTGGTCATTGTCATGATGGTATATAGCAGTCGATAAAAGAGTTGTAACGAGGCATAAATGTGCACAGAAAATAGCAGGTTAATCAGTCAAGTATGCAAGACCAGCTGCATACAGTCAGTCAGATCCAAACACTCACACGTGCCCACTTCCAAATGCATTATCACCTTATTCTGCTGAGGTCACCTGGTTTGTTCAGACCACCAACTTCCCATACATATATACACACACATTATATACACACACACACACACACACACACACAGTTTTCAAGCATTACGATAGATTCTCCTTGATGTCTCATTTATATCTCCAGACATTTCTTGAATTATTTCTCCCACTACATTTATCAGACGTACATAAGATATACTTGATACCAAAATGAGACAATATTGAAAATCCTTTTCTCTTCTTTGTCTCTTTATTTCTCTATCTGGATGTTAGGGAGAAAACTCTGAGCACAACAAGCGAAGTCCTGCTTATTCTCAAACTGGACGTGGTACTTAGTCTTAGACTGATTCATTCTGCAGAGTTTAGGAGAAACGGGTCAGAATTCAGTCATCTCCGAATAAAAAGGATGATTTATTTCTGATGAGACAAAGAAAAAAACTGCTGTGAGCAGAAAAGTATTTCCTCTAGGTCTCTATGAAGCTCTAACAACAAGAAGTTGGCAAGCCAATCCAAAGAGAAGCTCTGAGCCTCTCTTCTGATTGGCTGACTGTTTTCTGAGTGATCCAATAAAAATGTAGCAGATTTCAGGTAAACACTCAGAGAAACCAAATACTGCAAGGTTGAATGGTGAGTCCAGGTGGGCGGGGCTTGGGGCGTGGCTGAGAGCAGCGACTGATTTGTTGTGACATCACAAAGTTACGGAAATCCTGACGGCTGGTTTTAAGGCTCAGTTTCTGAATACAGGCTGTGTGCATTTCTCTGTGGACTGAGGCTTTGATACTTTCACAGTATGAATGTTGAACCTAGACCTGCTTTATAATCAAACAAGAAATGGAATGCTCACTTTATACAACATGGGACCTTTAATTAATCTCCTTTCAGGAAGTAATTCCAAAATTAGCTCCTCCTTCCCCCAAATTATCTTGAATAAACATCCTGGTGACCAAAGAGAGTGAGCCGTTTCTCCTCCAAATTCCGTTAGTATGAGTCACCACAGTCGACCTTCTCCTCACCTCTCTCCCACAAGGATTGTAACACACTTTATGACACAGAGTTGATTCTGTAGCAGAGAGGTCGACCAAAAAAAAAAAAAAAAGTGAGAGCACACAAGCAACGGAATGATTTCTCCAAGATTAGAGGTGTGTAATGCATCTCTGTATGTATCTGTCAGGCTCTCTGGAAATCAGTGTGCTAGTTGTAGTAGCTTAGCTCCTGAACAGACACATGCTCACTGAGTCAAGGGACTTGTTCTCTGGCTAACTGGCCATTTGGACAGGAAGTCTCAAGAGGAATGTGACCCTTGGCTAGGAAAAAAAAAAGATGGAGGAAGGGCAGAAATGGCAAAGGCAAAGGTTTTTTTTGGTTTTGTTTTGTTTGTTTTTTTACGTTTGCCATTTTTAATCTCTAGGCTGCTATTCAGCCATCTGACACTTTGAAGCAGCACTTTTGAAGCAGCATACCCTTACAGTTATCAATATACTCATCGAGAACTTTACTGGAAATACCTATACACCCGCTTATTCACGCAATTATCCAAACAGCCAATCATGTCGCAGCAGTGCAATGCACAAAAACCTGTAGATACAGGTCAGAAGCCTCAATTAATGTGCTCATCAAACATCAGAGAGAGGAAAAATGTGAGCTCAGTGACTTTGCTTGTTGCTGTCAGGCGCTGGTTTGAGCATCTGTGAAACTGCTGAGCTCCTGAGATTTTCCCACACAACAGTCTCTAGAGTTCACTCAGAGCCTCCAGTGAGCAACACTTCCTTGTCACCTTGTTGGTGTGACATGTCAGAGAAGAATGGTCAGAATGGTTGGAGCTGACTGACAGACTATGGTAACTCAGATAACCACCCCTTACAACTGTGATGAGCAGAAAAGAACTAAAGAACAAACATCTCAAACCTTGAAGCAGACGGACTACAACAGCAGAAGACCATGTCAGGTTCCACTTCCTGTCACCAAGAACAGAAACCTGAGGCTGCAGTGGACACAGACTCGCCAACAATTGACAGCTGGAGACTGGAAAAACATAGCCTGGTCTGATGGATCTGGATTTCTGCTGAGGCAGCAGATGGTGGTGTCAGAATTCAGCATCAGCAGCATGAATCCATGGACCTAACCTGCCTTGAGTCAACAGCCCAGACTGGTGGAGGTGGTGAAATGATGTGAGGAATGTTTTGGGCTTTGAATACTAATCAATCATGGTGATGCAACAGCCTCTCGGAGTGTTGTTGCTTTATGGCCACAGTTTGCCATCTTCTAATGGCTACTTCCAGCATTACAATGCACCTGTCGTAAATCTAAAGTCGTCTCAAACTGGTTTCATGAACATGAAACAGAGTTCAGTGAACTTCAGTGGCCTCCCCAGCCTCCAGATCTGTATCCAGCAGAACACCTTTGGGATGTGGCAGAAGAGGTATCTGTAGCTTGAATGTGCAACTGACAGATCTGCAGAAATTATGTGAAACAATCATGTCAGAGTGGAGGCTCTTTGTGGTGATTTTGTTTTGATATCCATTTCGGTCAGTATCAATACCAAGCCGATACCAAGCCCTACTCCAGGAAACGTTCTCTATGACTTGTCAACCACAGATTTCAACCCAGTGGTGATCTTGGTGAGTAAGTGCTGCAGCTGCCAAAAGTCAGTGCACATCAGATTAACTTCCTCCTTTTGGATGGGAGGGACCAGAGCACTGCAGGATGAGTGCATCATAGGCAGGGGAACAGAAGAGAGCTGACTCATCTAATATACACAGCAGACAATAACAATGCAATCATCTGGATCACTCGTCTTAGTCACACAGCACTAAGCGCCGTATGACCATGACTACACATGAGAAAGCTGGTGTGAAAGGACGAAAACCTCACAAACCAACAGGCATGACCCATGACTCATGTGCTCTTTAAGTCAGAGTATGAACTCTGCTGGCCACTGGCTTTTACAGTTTCCTTCCTGTAACTGCGACAATAATACTCCCATGATTTTAAATGTAGACCTGTAGCATCTTTATTATAATGGAAAACCAAAAGCTCCTTCTGACACCAGATCCTGCTCAAAGATATTTATATCAGCACTACTATTTGTGACTGGTAGCAGCATTTAAAAACTCAGCTGAAGTCTGCAGTCTTTAGTTTCATCCATCTGACCGACAGCAGCTGCTTCAGAGTGGTTACTTTGAAACACGCCATGGTTGACAGGCTTGTTTGGAAAAGTCACTCAGCGTAATCACATGACAACTGGACTGCATCAAAGAGCCTAAGGGGAATCAAAGAGCTCATTCATTTCAAACCACTGAAGACAGCAGGAGATACGCTCAGAGATAATGCTGCCCTTATTTGACTGTCCTGGCTGTATAAATACATGTCAGCAAACTTTTCAGTGTTTCCACTGACTAACCACTTCCCTAATTAGAAAATCCCTAATATGGCACAAATCATTGTCAAACCAGAGAAGCTCTAAGAAAGAGCCTGCTCACAACATCATGAGGATCTGTGATGACTACCTGAAGTATTTCTCCTTGAGCAGTGGTGATGGGGCCTTTTCAGGAAGCCTGTATTTGTGATTCTCTTCATAGTGTCAAGGGGTGTCTTTATAGACCATTGGTTAAGGACTAGGAGTGATTCTGCCATGCTTGTCTTCATCCCTATTCATATGGAGACTAAGCTGATGTATTGAAGTACTTCTACTCACAAACAACACTTTGTGAACTGTTTCTGTGGAATAATAAAGGACTGAGAAGAACAAGTAAAGAAAGAGCCTCCAACCTAAAGACGGATGCTTTCCTAAATCATGTATGGACAGTCAGATTTATCATCTTGTCCTCTGTACAACAAAGTGTCCACAAGATCAATGATTCCATTTACAGTCAGTGTTTCCCATTAATTACCTAGACCGACTGTTTGTTTCAGCTGGGTGATAATGAGGATGGTGTGATAATGATAATGTGGTGCTGCTGAGCTGTATAGCACTGTACTGTACAGAGGTGTTTCTGTTATTTAGCCTTCATTACTATACATTGGACAAAAAAGTAGAAACACCAACACTGCAAAGACCTGCTGTAAATTTAGGTGGATTAACAACAGTATAATACTGTATTTCATAATAACTGTAAAATACTGTTAACTTTTCATCCCTCACGTGTAAATTAGCAGTTATTGTGGTCGGTTAACCAATAACAGTACATAACTGTAATTTTACAGATTAAAACAGTATTTTTCAAGCTTCAGAAATGCGCGCTTTCATCCCATTGTCACTCCATCGTTGTCGTACTGATTATTGGAGACTGGAGTTTCTGTTCGATGATGACATTTTTTATATTAATTTCATACAACTCATTTTTGAGTGACAAGATGCGTCTGGCTGTTTCTGAGCTCCACTTCGGAGAGCACAGCTTCAGTGGAGAGAGTCCACATGGACCTCAACCAAGAAGGTAACATTACACTCATGTGACACTGATGTTGTCTAGTATTGTTCTGTCTGCATGATAATTGAACTGTTGACATGTCAGATGATGTTTCATTAGGTCTGTTTCATTAGGTTAGGTCGCTAAAATTGGCAAACTAAGCTCTGTAGTTCGAGCATCGTTAGCGGGCTAACAGCAAACAGGCTGTTGTTTTCAGCCGTTTCATTGAACAGTTCTGTAAATAAGGTCCACTAACCTTAGATACTCAACTGAAACCAGCCAACAGCCAGTAAAGTTCACTTTATTACAGTTACTGTCCGACTGCAGGGTGAAGAAGTAGCTAAGGGCCCTGGACTTAACAAAGTGAAGTGTCCCTCAGCAGATGGAGAAGAGAGGTGAGTCAGTGTGTTATTCTCAGGAGCAACATTAAAACCAGGTCAAACTCATTTTATTGTGTCTGTTCATTCAAACTGAATGATATTGTCATATTAGCTTAGCATTACTGTGTTCGGCTAACATACAGTTCTTCGCTGTTCCTAAATGCTACAAGTTTTTCTTCATCACACTTAAGCTGAAAATACATGTTTGTAAAGAAAGCATGTCATAGAACTTTCCCACTGTTCAGAGGTTTGTTCTTCTGTTTCAACCAGTGCTCATATTTTTCAGTGTTTGCTTGTTTTACAGGAGCTTGTCATTGGTGATGGAAAATACCGGCCAAACCCTGCAGTCGTCCTCTCTCACCGGTCGCTCCATCTTTCTCCTCTCTCTTTCTCCCTGTCACGTTTGCTGTCACACAGTTCACATTTACTGCAAAACACCCGTTTCCAAGCTAGACTGTGATACAGCTCTACGACTGAGGACATGTAATAAACTACAGCAATGTTTTATGAAATGTGTATTCCCTTACTCTACCTTTATTCTTATTTAAAAAAAACAACACAGGGGATTCATAGGAGTTATCATATAACGTAATCCAATATAGAGTATACTGTTAAAACACATTAGAGTACATGCACTGTAAAATAACAAAATAAATAAAACAAAAACAGTAAAATACTGGCATCTCTGCTACCAGTATTTTACTGTTATTTAACGGGGAAATTCTTTACAGTAATGACACCTCAGCGAGTTTCCATAGACTTTATGTAGCAATATTAAGCTAAATAAATCTAATAGGTGCCGCTTATAAAATCACTACATTCAGTTCAGACCCACGGCTCCTTCCACCCACTCACCGTTGATGCGTTTGTATCTTTATCATTGATTAAACACTGAGGCAGCAGTGGGCTGTCTGACTCATTTTACATGAATAACTAAGTAAAAAAAAAATGGCTTAAAGCCTGAGAGAAAAGTTGAGATCCAGAATAGTCCAGATGTTTCCAGTGTGCTAGTTGTTGATCCAGCAGCAGAAACTGTGCTGGGAGCCTGGAGCAGCAGAGCAGCTGAGAGGGTTCAGGACCACAGCTCCCAGTGAGTCCAGTTTTACACAGTAAGCAGTAGGCGGAAGACAACAGGAATCTAGTCTGAGTTTATTTATCAGGATAATGTTGTATGGCTTTGGTTTCTGCTAATGAACTAATTAAAGTCCTCAGAGTCTGTGTGATCAGCTCAGATCTACTGAACGTTATGACAGAAAGATCCAGTGAAGGAGGAAAATGTGTGTGTTGTTGAATTAACTGCTGTGCTGTTCAGTCTGAACTCTCATATCTCACTCTTATAGCTACAAACTCATACAGACGTAAGTAAAAATAAGAACTACCTAATGTGCCTGTTGCTCTATTTCAAGTAATGAAACCCTAATTCATCCTGTTTACTATATGATTCCTGGAAAGTGTGACAGGGGCTACATGTGAAGGTGTCTCCAGGTGGGTTCTGGTTGGTCAGTCCAAGTCAAAAGTCCTAAACAGATTTTTGTTTCCACTCCATCGCTGAATATCAGGAAATACTAAGAACCACAGACAATAATGTGTTTTATCAGGAGCAGAAACAGGAGCACAACAGGCAGCCTACGTCTAACTAATCTATAAACCAAGAATCTCTGTGTGTGTATGCCATTTTGATTTTGGGAGGGTTTACACTCACTTCAGGATGGTTAAAATAGTTTTTCGGGACAGTTTCAGGACAGTGGTGAAAAAAGTTAGTCTGGAGCCCTAATAAAACAGCACAAACTCCACAACAGCTGCAGCTGACAAATAGATAAGAAAATACATTGCTGGGCAACACAGCAATCGATGCTGTGCAGGTGAGTTACAACAATCACTCACTCGTTGCACACACCTCACCTAACATCACTCTGAATCTTGTGCACTGTCCTCAACAATCTGCTCTAAATCCAGCTTCTCCACTCATCCACTCTCACTGTGAAATACAACCAGTCCACTCATCCACTCTCACTGTGAAATACAACCAGTCCACTCAGTCTGTCTCACTGTAAAATATAATGTAATACACCAGCTGATATGATAAGTGCCCCATACAATCCCACACCAAACAACCTGAGCTATCACTTTAAGTACAGAACTTATGTCACGTGGAATCAAGTGCTATTTTATCACAGATTTGTGTTTCAAGGTCAAGAATTAACCTTCATGCTCAAAACCTCTGATGTAAATTTCTGCTGTTAGCGAGCTGATGCTAAAGCGTAGAATTTGTGGACACCTGATAAGCAGTTTAAGTTTAAAAACCTTCCAGGTCACTTTTGTAGGAATTCTGCCGCAATAGTGACATGTTCTGTTTCCAGTTGCAACAATGCTCTGAACTTGATTGATTCACACCTCTGGCTGTCTTCTCTGGCTGAGTTTAAAATGAAGTTCTGTTTCTTTAAAAGTACTAGTACAACAATGACAGAGCCCCCCTTTACGTGTAATATCCCTGCATTCAAAATATTACATAAAGTAAGATTATGCATCTATTTTACCTTAAAGTGCTAGTTTGGGTTATTTGACATTGGGTTGGGTGAGCTGTGTGTGTTTATTTAGAATATTTTCAGGGCTTTTAGTAGAGGTATAAAGTAGAATTAAATAGATATACTCAGTAAAGTACAAGTTTATTGATCTTTTGCTCAAGTAAGTCCTTAAGATGTAGAGGTAGTAATAACATACCAGGGAGCTGTATGAGCTGCTGCTGTGAGTCCAGCAGGCTCTTTGTTGTGCTACAGCTGGCTGCTACACTAATTGTCCAGGGGCCCTCTGCAGTGCTGAGGGCAGCTATCAGCTCTAATGACACTACTGTGCTGTCTCTGTGCTAATCTAATCTAACAACCGCCTCATGTTTTCATGGCAGCTGTTCTACCAGACATCAGTTCGACAGTTTCAGCATGTCTTGATCGCAGACATCTGCGTTAAGACCCGACTGCGATTTAATAGACCCACAAGAGAATCCTTTGCCCCCTCCCCCTTTCTCCACAGTGTCTTAACAAAAACATTCCACTGAGATAGACCCATAGGCTGACTCATAAATTTAGACTGTTCCCATCACAGCTGAGGCAAGAGCTGCGGCTGCACTGGAGTAAGGATCTCGAGCACCAAACCAGAGCAAACTGAGTTAGATGTAAACACGTTTACTGAGCTAATTAGAGGCAGAGCAGCAGTTTTAGTTCAAACATCTCTCAAGAGCAATTTTTCAGAGAGCGTGTTACTTTAAAGTGGGACAGTTCTGTTCAGGCAGCCCAGAATTTGCCTTCGGTGCCCACCACAACATTCCCTGTTCAGGAGAAACCCGGCACCG
Organism: Trachinotus anak; assembly: GCF_046630095.1. Taxonomy (NCBI): domain Eukaryota; kingdom Metazoa; phylum Chordata; class Actinopteri; order Carangiformes; family Carangidae; genus Trachinotus; species Trachinotus anak. Next base: position 2,648,995 of record NW_027273859.1, on the reverse strand, counting down.
TTGACTCAGCTGTAGTAGCAACAACATTACAATGTTAATTAGAAAGTTATGGCCTAAAAATTCATCTTTTTGTACAGGCAGTCAGAAATTTACCTTAGGGCTGTGCAAGAAATCCCATTTTCAGTTGACTAAGCTGTCTTTTTAATTAAATCTCAACAGCACAACAGATGATGATACAGGAAACATTATGAATTACATTTTTATTTATTCGAGCTAGGTTTCATGAAGCACTCTCCCCTCCAACTTATCACTTTTCTCTGGGTTTCATTATAACATAGCCTCACCAGAAGCATTCTGGGTTTCTGTCATGAGATCGTCTCCACCTTCAGACCTGCTCTGCCTTCAACAGGGGTATGTGTGCAGTATACACTGTATATTGCGGGGTCCCAGCAGCAGCAGCAGCAGCAGCAGCAGCAGGTATCTGCTCTATTTAAAAGTCTCTCTGTGCTGAGGAGGGTGTGTTTTGAAAGTGAGAGCCACCTAGCTCTCCGTCCAGAGCCTGGAAATCTACCAGAGCCAGGGAAAAACACACCACGTTGGGATTTCCTGTTTCCTGGCCCCTCACGAACAACACTCACACCGTTCTCTATATGACTACATAAAGGAAACACTTTGAGAATGTGGGATCTCTACTGGAAAAATTACTGAAACCCTGACTATAATAATGACAGCACATGAATCCACTTAACACTGTTTGTTTCTTTTGGGGGAATACCTTGTAACATAACTGTGCTGAAAGCTAGTAAGTTAAATATTCCAGCTCTGTTGGAAAGAATCCCCCTTCTGTATCTATGAGGTGTATGTTGTGTGTATAGAGTTTAAAGGTTACTGAAATAGCAATAACTGTAAGCTGATACAGGCTATAACCAAAATTTAGCCATTTTCAGTAGGTGGTGGATATTCTCATATCAAAACATTTAGATTATAAATGCAAATATGTAAATACAAATAGTCTTGGTTCCCATAATTATACAACACAAAACACTGTACATCTCCTGAAGAACAATGAAATACTTTAACAATATTATGCACAGATTTAACTGATAATTTGATTTAAGGAGCATCAGCCCTTTTACATTGTGGGGATAGCGTGTAATGTCCTTGACCAGTAAAATATAGGATGTATGTGTTTGTGAACACTAAAATAAAACTAGAAGTTAATTAACTGCTCTAGATTGATCTTTATTATCTAATAGTTTTTAGTGCACATATCTGTGGATCATACGCTTTAATACTAATAACCAGTCAATACTATTAATTAATACTTAATACTATTAATATATATCAGAATGGTGAGAAAAGGGCAAGTGAAGCCTCCGTCTGGTTCTGTTCTGTGTTTTGGCTCATATCTAGATGAAGCCCTGACCAACCAGTCTGTCTTCTTTTGTTACTTGCCTTTTCCATTCTGATACAATATACAATCCTATTTCCTGCAGTACAGTACTGAATAGTAAACCTCCTTTGTATGCTGGAGGACAACAAATGCCTGTAATACTACTCAAGCAGACTGTTTGGGGAGAAAGAGGGTTTTGGTTTAGAATAAACTCTTCACTTGAGCACGACTGTGCCTGGAGCAGATGACTGTATAAAGAAATCTGTCAGCTCGTCACCAAAGTGGAAAAAAAAAAACCTTGGAAACCCAGTGTACAGAGCAGTCTGATGCCTGAGCCTGTGTCTCAGGAATAACTTTTATATGCGTTCACCTCATTTTTGGAAACTTTTGCTATGTTTATTACGAACATCCAACATTACAACATCATATATATGACAAAAAAAGGAAAAGCATAATAGGCTCCCTTTAACATTACACACTGGACTTACATTTAAAAAAACAAAGGAAAAATGGGATGTTGTGAAACTTTTGACAGGTGGTGTACATGCATATGCATGACACACAGGTGCACTCATGCCAGTTTCCAAAAAGGAAATGAGAGTTCAGCCATGTGTTCTTGGCCATTTCCCTGCCACCCACCCCCATATGTCCCTCTAAAGTTGAATGAGGTCAACTTTGGAGGTTATGAGGGAAGTGGAACATGCAGCTAGTTAAATACTCTGCTCTGCTCTGGGACTCACACAGTTTTTCTTCTCAGGAATCAAGGCAACTCTCTGTCTGACTGTGAGAGGACAACAGATAGGTGCAGCCCCTTCATCAGCTGCTCAGAAATAATTGCCTTATTACAATGAGCTATCTATGAATGTGATTACATCAACTGTGACAAGAAGTCATGTCCACAAAATGTATTTTACGACTGTGATCTCTGGCACAGCAATCTACTGCCTTCTGAACGCAGTGAGAATTAACTTAATGAGAGAGAGAGTGTGTGTGTGTGTTGGGACAGCTTTAATGATAAAGCCAGGCGCCTCCCTTGAAGCCAGCCTGGCATTGGGCTCATCTTGGCTGCAGAGACTGTGTGGCGCTGCAGCTCAAGGCCTGGAGGAGGTGTCCTCTCAGCCACACAGACACATGCACTTTTTCATGCATTCCTCAGATTCCACATCTCATACGTGTGTGTGTGTGTGTGTGTGTGTGTGTGTGTGTGTCTCACTCTGAACTGACCACTGAAGGCATTAAAGAAAAGAATAAGATGACACTGTAACGTTGCTTCATCTCTGTTGCTTCCACCTGCATGTATACATCTAAAACTTTATGCAGAAATCAAGGGTGGCTCAGTTCAAGTACTGTGAAATAATTATTTCTCCACATGATTTGAAAATATTGCAGGGACAGGGGCAAATTAATCCCCTTAGACCCCAGAGTAAAATTGAGCTTTGAGCATTGTATTGTTTTTTTTTTGCTGTTGTGTTTAGACTCCCATCAGGTACAGAGCACACAAGGCAGCTTTGTAATGAGGATATTTATATTACCATTCATTAAAATTACAGTAAACATGGAGCCTTCCTGTCCCTTGAGAGTCATGGACCCAAAGGGTAGTCGCCAGTTTTGTTGGTAATCAATCCTTGGGGCTGGGTATCAAACCTAAACACTTTTTGGTACCAACCACCAACCAACCAACAAAATGTGTCCATAGAATCACATAACGAACTTCCTTGTACAACTGCTTAACATAAAAAAGTGACATCACATTCAAGAAGTTTGTCTAAAATGAGACTAAAAGTCTACAGCCGAGCTACCAGCTAAACGAACAATGTTAACATGGTCAGATTTAGTACTGTAGGTTTAATGTTCAACATGGTCGCCATCTTAGTTTATCATGTTAACCCACTAAACTAAACCTTTACCATCAGTACGACACAAAAAGTTCAACTGAAGGTGATGGAAATGTATTTGCCCAGAAATAAACTGTTGGACAGACTGAAATTCTGTCTAATATCGGAGATATCAGCTGACTGTGTTAAATAATTAATATCAGGCAGCTTTCATCCCATTTGTTGCACACTCATCAATATGAAGGAGTCAGAGTTACAAGAGATTCACACGCTCTGACACATCAGAGGCTGAACCACTGCCTTGATACCCAGTGAAGATTAACATTTCATGTTCTATCCTGCACATGCTGTACTGTACCTTCCCTGCTGCTGTCAGCTCTGCTCAAGATTTGACTTAACTCAGTGTAACTGGACAGGTTCTAACCGAACAAATAACGAGACCAGATGCTTATTTATATGAGCTGCAGCTGATCAGGGCGCAGCCTCTATCTGCTTAGGTTTCTTTTCCTATCTTGGTTTAATCAGTGAAGGAGTGAAAAGAAATCTGCTGGTCAATGAGGCCACTATGCAAACACTTTCATTTCCCACTTTGCCTAATAAAGTGTCTCAGTTCAACAGCTCAACATCCATTATTCAGCATGAGATCAAAGTCCAAATGACTGTGACAGTGAAGTTAGTCTGGGTTAATAAGATGATAAAGTCAACAGACAGGGTGGGGCTGTATCGGCCAGCCCCACCCTGTCAAAACTACAGAGTTGTCAGGTAGCTTGATTTCCATAAAAAAAATCAAGCTACCTGTCAACGATCTGCAGCCTTTTCTTCATAGACCATTCACAGGGAAAGCTGGGCTGAATGAGGATCTACGGAAGCCCAATAGAGCAAAAAATGACTGTTTGATTAATTTTTCAACAGAAAATTAAACTGCAACTATTTTGATAATAGATTCATTTTTATAATTTTTCTAGGAAAAAAAGCTTTAGTTCAAGGTCCACAACTGTAAGAATCTTTGGGTTGTGAACCACTGCTCAGACCACACAAAATATTTTCAGATGTTGCATTGGGCTTATTTAAATTTACATTCTGGTATTTAAAAAGACTAACCAATTAATTCAATTAATCAAGGTTTAATCCATAATGAAAATGACTGTTAGATGCAGGCCAAATTTCAATTAATTGCTGAGTCACTTTCATAAAGTAAAAATTCAAAACACTTACAGGGATACTGTGATACTGTGGCATTTTCTGACATGACATTGACCAGATAATCATGAAACTTAGGCAGATCAGTTGATAATGAAAATAATACGGTAGCCCACAAGGACAAAGCACATACAAGAGTGAAGAGTACAAGAGTAAAAGCACAAATGTTAAAAGGAAGCAAGTTCCAAATAGAAAAATACTGCAAATATGACAACATATACAATAATGACAGCAGCAACAATATGGGCAACAAGAACTGAAGAACTTCATCAAGTGCTACAAATCTAGAAATTTCACAAACAGAAGTCAGATTCTAGAGAAATTCTAGATGACAGATATATATTGCTGTTAGAAACAGGTTATACTGTCTCTTCTTACTGGTAACATTAATACTAAAGTGACACTTTAGAGGACAAAAAAATCTAAGAGTGGACCTAAGTGCAGTTTACATTTTATCATGTTATCTTACATTTGTATAATGTAAGTTTTTTTTAAAGCAGATATTTTTATCTGCTTTTATCAATATTTTTGTTGTATTTGATACAATGTCATTATACAATGATGTAGTGGAAAGGAAATGAAATGAAAAAAACTTAGTTATTGGCGTTTTAATTGCTTTTTATCAACAGGGCTGGTGAGGGGGCTGATGAGACTTATGACCCAGTGTTTTAAAATCCTGTCCACTGCCCTGCTCACACCCACACCGGTACCTCGTTTATTGCAACAGCAGTTCAATCCTGATACCACAGGCGGTCAGAGCAGCCGACAAAGACACCTTTAGTCTGTTAAACATACTAATAAGAAGCGGCAGACTGGCGCTAACATCCTGTTAAACGGCTCTTTCAGAGAGTGGCCGCTGCGTAAAACGCACATGTGCCAAAACGGCGAGCACCAAGCAACCCTCAGCACGCTGCTCACCTGTGATAATCTCCCGCCTGGCTTCATCCAGGTGACTGGAAATTACGTCCCCCATGGTGGATGAAACTCAAAGTCCCACACTGACTCCACTGCAGGTCCACAAGTAGTCTTTTAAGACAAAGTCAGGGAAAAAATCCGTTCAGAGAAGCGCAGACACTCGTAGAAGTCCTCTCACCTCCTCCTCAGCACAACCGAACTGACTGAAGTCTGAGGAAACGACGGGCGGTGGCGAACACTCGGCCACAGAGGTTGAGGGAAGAAGAAGAAAAAGTCAGCAAAGTGACAAACAGTTGGCAATTTCTCGAAGAGACACACCCTCCTTCAAAGTTAGAGAGGAACTCCCCTTCAGCGGCGGTGCGTTCACTGCAAGTGGGGAATATGGTAGAGATCTGCTTCCGAATTGAAAATCCCTCAGGGCTGCAGCTAGGACCAGAGAAATACTGAGGTCATGAGTTTGAGGGCACACCCCCCCGTCCAGCGCCCCCGTTGACTAAAGAGCAAATACATTTGCAGCCAGTCTGAGCGTCATGGTGTGCTCAGGTATGTTGTTGGCGCACTGCTATCTTGAAGGAGCGGGAAGTCTCCAGCCAATGGTGCGGTCTTTCACTGTTACTTAAAGGGCGTTTTATCAAGAGTAATAGGGGCCCACATAGGCAGGCGCACACGCAGTGTGTTGACAGTGTGAGTCGGTGCCTGGATGAGTCAGGGGGGCAGCAGCCTGCAGTCCTCAGAGGGCCGGAGCATTCTAGGTACTGACAACAGGGGCGGTTCTAGCTTGTATGATGTCCTGGGCGTCACACACCAGTCTGCACAAACTGATTTTATATTAAACATCAGAACTTAGAGAACATGAACATGTTATAGTACCAAAAATATATACAATCATAAATACAACACTTCTTGTTGTATTTATGATTGTATATATTTTAGTAACAAGAACAGAAACAAGAATAGAAATAAACTAATATAATGAAATAAAATACAAATAAAATAGAGTGAAGTTTCTAAATTGCACAAATCCTGCATCACACAAATAGAATAACAAACTTCACAGAATCTAATTTATTACAATTTTGCACTTCGTTCACACATCATCAACCAAGAGTCAAGACCAAACCAGTTCACCTCGGTGTGCTGATTCTTTCTGTATTGTTTTCAATGATTTCACACAACCCAGAACAATAACATGTATGTGAAACTATAGGCCTGTGTTCACAATATAAGGAATGAAATGTGCTGCATTTGGAAGCAGTTCGTGGTGTGATTGACTTTAGCCAACTAATGACATTTGTTGTGGACTATTAGATGGATCCCCTGCTCCAGTAGGGAGACCTGAGGTCCACAGGTGAACCTATCCATCAATCTTCCATTTTTGCAAGCACTTGTGCCACACATCTCACAAGATGCTGCCCTGGGCGACTGACCATATTGCCCATATCATTGGCCACCACTGACACACAAAGCAAGTTTATTATCATTAACTAAATAAATAAGGAAAACTAAATTTGTAAAAACATTTTCGTTAACAGAAATAAAAATAAAAATGAGGCTTTAATAGCAATCCACCAAGGTGCACACCCTCCTTTTGAAGGGGACGGGAGATGACACTCTGATTGGTCTATTGCATGTTACACCCAAAACACTCCCATGGTTAATTAAGAGACTATGTACAACCCTCTAGAACCATGCACCTGGAGCAGCAGGGCCTTAACAGTTTGTATGGACACGCCCTAAATGCAATTGCACCATGTGCTTTGGACCATGTGCTTTGAACTGTTAAAACAGAGTCATAAATCTCAATCCTGAAAGCCACAGATCAAATCTCTGAGATGTTTGAATTAAGACAGCTACTTTCTTTAAAAGTAATCTGTCAGCATGAGGCCTTATATGTGTTTGAAAGGCCTCTCCACACTGCCAGGAATACTGTTCTGGTGGAGAACATGGAATCCTTTATGTAGACTACTGTTTCAGTTTAACAAATCAGCGCTGTAGTATTCCAGCACAGAAAAACACACTGTGTGAAAAGGGGTGTTACTGGCCCAGTGGCCATTATGCTCCTGGTTAATCCAGCCATGCTCATAACTTGTCCAATATATTTGCAGGATGAATATAAACAGAATAACATTTAAAAACACACGAGATGAAACTGAAACTACAGTCAAAATAGAATAAAATAGAAATAGACAAGTTGTCTTTCATGTAATAAAATTAATCAATCAAAGGCACAAGAAGTAGCGTGAGTTTTTGAATTGCATTTGAAGTGACTACATTTTTGGTGTGTTTAACATCATCAGGAAAAAGCTAAATCGCAAAAAAAATGTCAGTGTGCTGGTGTGGAAATTTCTATTAAAAAAGAGGTTTTGTGTTGTTTTTACCCAGGACACAGAGAATTCGAAAAATGGTTTCAGAAGTTTTAGTTTACCAAAGATTGTCAGTGTAAGAAGATGAATCACTACATTTTAAAAATATAAACTAAAAGAATTTCCAAAGGAGAAGCCTGCTCATTTTTGCCCCAGGCCAACAGACTGATAGGTTGCAGTAATCTGGCCATGCTGCAAATTTAAATCCTGCAATTTACTTTAAAATGACTCCAGTGCACTCTCCATGGGCCTCTCTGAAAACTCTATGTGTTTAATGATGTGTTTATACACTTGTGTGTTTCATTAAGGCTTCTCCAACAGGAGCTGATGTCTATCTCGTTATTTCTAGTCCTTTAACCTGAGGATTGGAATGAAAAGGGTTGGTTTCATATTTATACACACATTTTTTTAAGTATACATTCTAAAACTCTATTAAAAAAACATGAACCATGAAACAAAAAGATGTCTTAGGGAGACAGTTTGGACTCAAGAGTGTGACGATGTTTTTCCTCCAAAAAAGTGAGAGCTCTTGGTTTTTTTTTTTTTGGTTTTTTTTCCCCTTCTCACTTGAAGAGCTAATTTTCTGGTCAGGCTACTTCTCCTTTGCCGCCCTCTCATGGCCACCAAACCCAACAGTCATTTTTTTCTGGAATTGTCTGAAGCAGCGTTTACATAAGAGGCTACTGCCGAGTCTCTGTGGACACCACAGAGCAGTTTTTAATATCCTCCATCCAGTGCCAGCACGCTCTGGCGCAGAGTTGCAGAAAGCTTGAAATCATCTTCCAGTAGCTCCAATCCGAATAGCATGTATATTTTACTTAGATTCAATCATTAGAATATGAATGAAATTCGTTTTAAAAACCTATATTTATTCACATTTATTTGTCCTTTTTTTAATTTCTTATTTTTTGCCCTCACCCAGTGTCAGCCGGGACTGCACCGCCCACCCCACCGCGACCCTTAAGGAGTATGAGAGGCGGTATGGATATGAATGAATTCATGAATAGATTTTTTTTTTTTTTTAAATTCCATTATAATAGCCTTTGACATCCTTCTGTTACTGCAAGTCAGAACTGAATAGCAGGCTTTGGGTTTCTGGTTTTGACATGTGATTTTCAAAATAAAAGACTGTTAAACAAATCAGTTAAACTGAACTGCATTCAGCAGCAGAGTTAGAGTCCCATTGACAATTGTTTAAAAAAAAAATCTCATTTAATTACTCCAAATTTAAAAACCAAAACGCCTGAAAAATTGTGAAACTGGTATTTGATCTTGATCATGTGGCCACATGATTTCCAGCTTGATTAAACACACAGTAAAAGCAGCAGTTGCAGTTGTAGTGGAATATAGCAATTGTAGTAGCCTAATTGTGTATTATGTTAGGTTTTTAATGTAAATGTAACAGTTTTTAGAATAGTATGTAAGCATATGCAGAATGGACTGCAAACACACAGAGTTTAGGTGGTGGTCAAATTTGAGTGAAAAAACAGTTGACTGAGTTTTGAAATACGTGTGATCCACTGTTTAGACCACACTGCTGTCATTGTGCTGGCTCTGCAAAGAGCTCTGAAAAAGCGGACTCAGTATTGAGAAGAGAGTTACGCAATTTTACAAAGCTTGATTAACATTTATCAGAAAACGTATTTTATTTTGAATTTTAATGGAACGGAAATGAAAGGCTTATTCTCATGAGCTTGACAGAAGCGCACCGCTCAGTCTTCTGTTGAGCTGGACGCGCAGCAGAGGGGTCATCATGGCACCACTTGGACTAAAAGCCGTCGTTGGAGAAAGTAAGAACTGATTATTTTGTTTATAAGAATATTTTTACTTTTGTAAAACGAGCATGTTGACAAAGGCATCATCCACAGCTGATGTAATGATTGTTATCCCACGGACATGGAAAGTATTGTATAGGCATGAAGGGCTACCACAAACCTTTACCGTGAGATGAGCACTGCTTGAGTGATGTACATGCTTTGATGATTGATGGTAACATAGACCTGTGCAGCTCCTGCCGGCACTTGTTTATTCTGGGATGTCCGACGCGCTAAAGAAGCACAGTCGGTCGAAGCAGCGGCTCTGTGGATGGTTGTTTCTCCAGATTTTATTGCCAGTGACATTAAGTCTACAAATACGAAGTTGTCTGGTTGTGTTCTGCTAGACTTTAATGGAAGTTTATGTGTTTGCTGACTTTGTTTTGGCGCTTGCCTTTGTAGCCTGTATGAGCCCAGTGCTGGTCCTGGTTTGGTGTAAATCCTGCCTCGCTAATCTTTGCCTGTGTGGATTAAGTGCTGTGACATCATTGTCAGGGGAGGAGAGGTGCAGGGGGAAGATCCGACGCTGACAGCCACACTAACAACTCACCAAGCGTTTGCACTGTCAGCTGCACATGGTCCGTCATTAAACATTATGCAGTCATGATTTCAGGCTGCAGGTCATGATGGGACTAAAGATGCGCACTGAGCCTCCATCAGCGGTTTGTGACCCACCGTGCTGGAGTTTTGTAAGCAGATGTAATGAATGACACACTCTAACAGTTGCACCACTGATAAAGGTATCTTCTCAGGAGATTTTATAACGATTATAATAACAATGTTGACAAATACTGTACGTTAATAAACAATTAATGTCCTTATATCTGCGTATAACCTCATTATAGTGTGTTACAAACCATTTACTGTTAATAAATGCTAAATATAGGGACTTAAAGTTAAGTGTCACCTCTCAGTCTCAGTGTGAGATTAAAAATGCTGCCTCTTTCTAATGAGGCAGGGTTGTTGTTTTTTAATAACGGTTAATTAATTCTAAAACTAATGACTTTACTGATGGTTAATAATTATAAATACATACTCTACAATACAAATATTTCCCAGGTCCAGCCTAAGATGTCATCAAGAACAGATTTTTGGTGCCTATGTTGTGAAAAATTCTACTGGCTGGTGTTTATCCCAGTTGTTATTATCGGTAATAAATTGATAAATGCTTCGTGATAGAGTGTTAATTAAATCATTTTGGTTCACCAACCTTAGATTTAGCAACCTTTGTACAACTTGGCAACTCAAAAGTTGTTTTCATTAATGGTTTGTAACTCTGAAGTTTTAGTCAATAACACCAGGTGATCCCTGTGCAGCGGTTGATGATATTTCTGGTTTTAGTATTTGTCTGCTTAATGCAGGCTGTCGTATGAATTCACAGTCGTATCAATCATGTGAATCTTGTGGAAATCTCTGTGCTCATTCAGAAAAAGGATAAATTCATGTTCCAAGTATAAACATGAAAGGATAAATCATTTTTGTTGTGGCATCCAGTTAATAGATCGATTTGGCAGTCTGCAGATCTCCCAGAAACTAAACGCATCAAATATTTAGCTTGTCATTCTCTAGAAGCTAACACATGCTGTCCAGGGAACAGGGACTCATTCGACTGTGGCTAATGCAGAGCTGCTCAGAGCTGATCAGTTCTACAGTAATGACAGTGAAAAATATCAATTTTCATGACAGTGTTTATTGAAAAAAAAATGAAGTGAAACAGAAGTGCTGTCATATCAAGAATTTATTTTTTCAAAAGTCAATTCATGCTAAAGATACAGTATTATGTGGAACTGTAGATATGGAGATAAACTATTTCTGATGACTACGTGTTACTCTGATATTGCCATTCAAAGGTTTGCCAGGGATTTTCTTCAAGGATAATGCTGAGATTTTTGTACCTGGGCCTTATTTTCCCGTGTTTTTGGATGTAAATGATTGATAAGGACAAACAACACTAGTGAGCAAGAGTGGTATATCCAGCAACCACGAAACAGCACAGCAGTGTTAAAAACAGGGGCTTTGATTGTGTCAGATTACATCCACTATAAGTGCTTATTTTTGCCACTGCCAGGTTCCGATTGTCATTGTAAGTGTCAGGCAGCATTATGGATATTATTCCTACAATTTTTTTTTATTTAAAAAAAAAGTCAAATCCTTTGCTGTGGTCAAAGACATTTTATGTATATTCAGGTTTTCCATCTGTCCTTACGTCAGTCTATCTGAACTGTCCCATTGTAAACGAGAAATCTCAGGGAATTTCTTCAAAATTGGTACAAATGTTCACTTGGACAGGATGAACTGGTTAGAATTTGGTGGTCAAAGGCCAAAGGTCAAGGTCACTGTTACCATACCAAAGACATTTTTGGCCATAACTGAAGAATTCATAAGCTAATGATGACACAATTTACCAAAAATGTCTAATAGGATAAAATAATGAAGTGATGACATTTTATAGCCATAATGGTCAAAGGTCAATTTCACTTTGACATGATAATGTTCTGCCTCCTCAACCAATATTATTACTCAACACTGTAACTGGGTGGGTGATATGGCTGAAATCGTCTGTCATAGTATATGGAATTTTATATCACAATAACGGTATATATCACAGTAATTGTTCTGTAAAGTCAAGTGGTAGAAGAGGTTGCTCGTATTTCCACCTCCAGCGATGACCGTCAGGTGACCCCACCTGTGTTTGATTTTCTAAATCCAAACCATGTTCACACTGTAGAAGTTGCACCCTTTTGAGTGAGGAGTTCTCCCTCATCTTGGGTTGGTTGGGATGTCTCCTCCTGCTCTGCGTTTACAAGTTCACTCTCCTTGTCCATGTTTGTTCTCTGCTCCTTGTTGTCAGATGAACACGTGTCAGTCTCAAATGTTGTAACTGCCAAGTACTTTGTGACAAATAAATAACTCAACAGCATATACAACAAATAAATTACTGAACAACAGAAATAAAAACCCTCACCAGTTCAGGTTTGGTGGGTGAGGGTTGAACACAGTCCCAGCACACATCTGCGCTCCTCGAATGACAGGCACACAGAGAGGGGTGGTAAGAGACAGACAGGGATGCTCAATGCTGTACAGATTTTTTTCATGCTCACCGGCCCGTTTCTCCCAGTCTGAGAGGAGAGAGAGAGAGCGAGAGGGAGAGCAGGACGAGGAGGGGCTGAGCGGATCTATGTGCTGCATGCTGCTCTGAATGAAATGATGTAAGATTTTACCATTTTACGGCTTCCGCAGCTTCACTTACCACGGAGTCCACCAGCAAAAATACTGACATCGCCACTCTGCCATTGTAACTACATTGTGGTCAAAGGGGGTATATCGCAAAATTCTGTCATCAGGGTTCAAGTTATGTTGCTGCCATGGCACATATGATCTACAGTTGTTCAGTGCAGCCTGCCACAGCAGCATTGATCCTGCGGCGGAATCGGCATTGTCAAATACCAGTTGACACATTTCTACCATCGCACGGTACATACTGTCATATCGCCCAACCCTGCTCAGGAACAGAAGGGGAGACTGTGACCATATTTCCTGCAACCTGACAGCCATTTATCACCTCTGTTCAAAGCATAATCTGTATAAAAAGATGGAGGTAGCCTGGACCAACGGAGGTCTGGAGCTCAGTTTTGAAGCACAGTGTGGGCGGCTCAGCCTTCGCCGTCTTGGCAGGGCCTGACTCCGCCTTTTTCCTGGCTAATCCAAAACTGGGCAAATAGGTGGGTGATTGGAGCTGTGGTGGGCAGAAGGAAACCTGGTTGCTGAAACACGCCCACCTGCCTTGAAGCTACCAAGCTAGCTTAGGCTAAGAAGCGATGCTATAACAACAACAACTTGAAATGATGATTTATCTGTTGTTGAGATTATAGTAGACCTGCTTAAGAAAGCTAAAACTATTTGAAAAATATATAATTGTGATAATTTACAATACTATATTTTGTCAAGACTTGCAGAAATTTTGCCAGCATTACCATGAATCAACTTAACATAACTTGAATTACAAGTCATTTATTTGGATGTCACTTGATTATACTTTTAATGGGTTAACAATAAGAAGCTAAGATACATGTGGTGGTAGCTATTTATAGTTTTTATCAGAAGTGTTTTAATGTTACTGACCCACATAGCATCATATCATTAAATAATTGTACCATTCAAGAACTGCCTGTACAGTTATCACAAAGGGGGAAATTAGCTATAAAGACCAAAACCATTATTAGTACTAGGCTGTAAAAATGTTTATTTCTGCTGGGCACTGTAACATTAGTCTGTGGGGATTTACTCACTTTTGGAGCCAGCCTCAAGTGGCCATTTGAGGAACTTAAGTTTTTGCCACCTTGATGTTGGCTTAATTTTTCAGCCCTGGAAGTTGCCGCTTGGTTCAAAGCCACCAGACTCCTTTTACAAAAACAGTAATTTTACCTCACAGGAGTTTCTGTTCTACCGCTGCCTCGATCTGTCAGCGTGTTCTGTTATTGTGTGGTATTACAATGGTATAACACAATAAAAAACAGACACATAACAGATCTAGGCAGCAGTAGACCAGGTCAAATTATAGTTTGTTTCATTGGAGTCTGGTAGCTTTCAGGAGAGCAATAAAATGGCAGTTTCTGGTGAAACAAAAAGGATTTTACTCTTTAACAAAAAGGTCAGTGTCTGAAGGAATCGTATCCATAATGTTGCCAGACATTTATAATATAACAATCTAAACGTGTCAGTGGCAAAAGCAAGCATTTATGCCTCATGGTTTACATTGCAGTACTCCTATTGCAGTAACACCCCAAAACATGGGAAAATAAGCCTCAGATTCAAAATCACAGTTATCCTTCAGGGCCATAGGTATTATAGGAGTTAAAGGTCCATGGTGAGGTCCAATTTGCCAAGGGCCCTGAGGCAAAAATGAGCTGTGGCACTCCCGCATGTTGTAATTTGGTTAAACACAAATATATTTAGGAAAATACATAAGCATTTTGACACAGCCACTCAACAAGTACTGCAGATTCGCCTTAAGGGCTCCTGAGCGCCTGGAGTCCCACAGAAGTTGCCTGTCTGTTAAAAAAAACTGTACAAAACTGATTGATATGCACTAAATCAAGTTAGATAATCTGTTAGTGTCAATATGTCACTGTTGTGCCTCCACACCAGCTACAGCCAGGGCCACAGCACAGACTGTATATAAATATGAATTTCTCTCCATCTGTTCTTTGTCTTTTACCAACAGTCATGTGTATTACTTTGGCATATCACCTTATTGGAAAAGAATATTATGCTGATTCTGATAATAGCTTTTCTATGCAACTGGACACGGCAGTGCTTGCAGCGGGCCTGTAGGGAATTGAGTGTTTACAGCTAGTTACTGTGATAAAATACTGTATTATAAACCTGGATTAGACAGAACTATCTGCTGCAGCAGCAGCAGCAGCAGCCTGTCGTTGTTTATCCTGCTTATGAAAGTTGCTTGTCAGTTCTCACATTCCTTCACAACACCTCCACCTAATCCTGATGACTAATTGGATAAACAGGACCATTCACTGATGTAAACATCGTTTAGACTCCCATCAGGGCCTGGCTGACTGGAGGCTGGGTTTTGGAATAGCTGATCCACCTTTCTGAAAATGTTTTTTATGATAAGTCATATAAATTTTGTTAAATTGCCTCAGTGTCATGATGCTGTCCCTACAACATCTCAGGAGCAGCTCTGAAACGTGAAATGTCATCCCTCCACCCCTCCTCACTGCCCTCTACAGAAACAGGACATGTTAACTTGTTTTGGAGGATGAGTGTGTGCATGTGTGTGTGTGTGTGTGTGTGTGAGAGAGAGAGAGAGGGGGAGAGAGAGAGACGTCACATCCGCTGACACAGAAACGGCTCAGAATGGTGGATGGGGTAAGAGGATTGGGAGCAGATTAGATGCAGTGATTGCAGTGGGCCCTTCATGTTCAGGCTGACAGACTGGACAGGACTTAAAACCCCAGTGGGGAAAATGGGGACGCTGCTCATCAACACAAGTGACAGGATGTTGTGAAATGTGGGATTCTATCTCTTAAACATCAGTTTGATTCACACCTCAGGAGCTGACTTACCTCTCCATGTTATTCTCTCTCTCTAATATTGATTATATTACATTATAAATGGTATTATTTAGCTGCTGTGAGCTATGCTGCTGCACAGTTTCAGGATCGTGTTGTTCCTCTGTCCCTCTGTTTTCCCTCTGTCCAGTTATTGCAGCTGTGTAGGCGTGTTCTTTTGGTTTTTTTTCCTCGTGGAAAAGGATTTGCACAATCTCATTGTCATGAGATAGTACATGCGTGTTCAGTGTGTGAAGTTACTGTTATCAAGGCTGTCACATTGAGAGCACAGTATTTAGGTGTTGTTTTCAGGTTTGTTTTCCTTGAACTCTTCTAGTGGGGATGGCATGATATTTGCAGAAACTGGGCTAACACACAGATTTCTTTTTTAGCAATACTGACAGAATCACAAATCTGTACCTTTTTAGAGAAACCTTACATTATCCGTAATTATTCCACTCTTTTTGCAGTCTGACATTATAAAATGATATATTGCACATCCATGGTGCCACTTATTAAATAAATTCTTCTTAAGTTTCCACAAACTAATTGCTTTTTAGCAACTATTTCATACTCAGAGAGTGGGAGAAATGGGGAGATCAATAGGGACTCAGTGAGTATTTTGCCCTGGGCCCACCAGGGTTATTCCAGCAGAGTCAAAGTCAACATTACACATTTACATGTTAGATTTATTGGCAAAATATGTTTAAATGTATGTTTACTCTAACAGCTGCCTGTTGTTTGGTTACTCTGCTTATTCCATAGTTCATTTCATGTGCTTTGTAATTCGCTAAAATCAGATTTAAAATATGAATGTGAGCTCTCTAAAACCAAGCAGGCTATTGTTATTTTCATTTTGATACATACATTATGCCTGTTCACGGTAAATCAATCAATCATCTGAGGTTTGAAACTGAACTGTTCAGAATAATTTTGTTATGTGAAGCTCTTCAGGTTTTATGTTGATGTGAAGTGTAAATACATTTTCTGTCTGTACAGAGATAATGAACAATGTCATCAAGAAGGCAAGAGAAAAAGGGAAATGGAAGGTAATGTTCTTACGATCACTCCCCTCTAATCCTGGAGTTGAATATTAACACAGTCAGTTATATATTAAAATACAATACTGCTTTGTGCAACTGCTCTAGGTGCTGGTGGTAGACAAGATGAGTATGAGGATGATTTCCTCCTGCTGTAAGATGACTGACATCATGTCCGAAGGAATCACCAGTAAGTACAACCACCCAGGTCACCTCAGGTCACTTCAGCTGTAGCTGTAAAGTCAGTTTGACCACTTTAAGTGCAGCTAGATTTAATTTAGTTCTGCTCAAAGAAGCTGTTAACACCCCCTGACGTGTGGATGTTTAATGTCTGGAATGTTTTCAATTGAAATATTTATGGATATTGATGCATGGGAAGAGGAATAATGGTGGAGGAAAGAAGCTTTGTTGAAACATTAGCTTGCATATAGTAAACATGCTGTTTAAATATTAAATGTCTTTAATGTGTATTTATGAAAGTGCACCTTCAGAAATAAAGAGAGTCAGGAAAAATTACAACTTGTGATTTTATGCCAGAACTATTTGTTGATAAAAACCGTTCAGCCCAGCATTTCTTTGCCTTCTGTGTGAAGACTATGTGGAGGGCATAGTTGCAATTTAATCAAGACAAACTAAAATACTGGCTTTAGTATTGATTATTGTTGTTTTCCTGTCCTGTTCAGTTGTAGAAGACATAACCAAGCGGCGTGAGCCTCTGCCCAGCATGGAGGCCATCTACCTGATCACGCCCTCAGATGAGGTAAACGATACAGCTCCTCCACAGCCTGTTTATAATGCTATGGTACAGAACCACTGATGTCTCATTGAATCTCTGCATCCTGCAGTGTTTTGAAATTCTGTCCAGCAAATGAAAAGTGTGGCTTTTCAGTCATCTGAATGCTTCAAGTGGCTGTTAAAGTTAGTTTGTGAGGAGGGGCAGTAGTAGGAAATGTGCTGGGTTATTATGAAATATTTCTTTCCACTAACTTTGTGAACAGAATGATGAACCGTCAGTTCATAAGCCAACACATTGTTCTCTGCTGTCTCAGTCTGTTGAGGGTCTGATCGATGACTTCAGAGACCCACAGTCTCCAAGGTACCGAGCTGCTCACGTCTTCTTCACTGACAGTAAGTAAATCCATTCCACACCAGCAAAATGTAGATGCAACATTCACAAACTCAAAGCTCATCTAGCTCATCTTTTGAAATACACAAATCCAGTTACATGTTAGGAGTTACTTAAAATAATGTTTCCATAGGGAATCCCAACCGGAGGACTTAGACGTCTTCACAGGTCTAAGATTTTGGACCCCGTTTGAATCGGATCCATGGAAATCATACCTGAATCCAACATGCTTAAATTCAGTTCAAAAAATGAGGCCTAATTTGAAAATGACTCAAAGATAGTCAGACCTGATCTGAATAAACCTGAGATAGACCCTGTCCAAAATGTGGTGAACATGAATAGACCCGGACGGAGGAAGATCAACACTTGCACCAGACCAGTTTACAAGCAACCTTGATCGAAAAGACCAGCAGCAGTTCCTCATAGTGACTCTGCTCTTATCCACTTGGGTAGGGGAGACTGTGGACAGCTGCAGCACTTTTGGCATTTCTGTCAGTTTGGACTGGACCAACCAAACTTTTACATATTAAAACTACATATGTTTGATAATTATAGTAGCATTTACAGATGTTTACATATGACATATCATTCACAATTTTTTATCTGGATGGAAGAATTCAGATGTTGCTACTGAGCCCAAACCAGGGAACATGGATCAGGAACTGAAACATTATAAATATGTTAAATTTCACTAATTAACTTTTTGCTTTTTGTCTCAATAAGCATAGCATTCTGAAAATGTGCATTGTTTTACAATAACATTATAGTATTTTTAATTTATACGATAATATTACTGTATAATTTATTTATTTTGTAATATTTATCGAAGAACAGTTATTGAGTTTTGGTTTGCATACAACATAGGCCTACGTTAAGTAAAAAATAGGCACATTCAATCTATAGGCAAATACATCATAAGACTATCAAATGCTAACAAAAAATATAATAAAAATTTATGTTGATGTTGATACATGCCAACCATGCCACTTAGAAGAAGAAATAAGACTTGTTGCAACCGTCCTCAGTCTCCCTTATTAAGCAACCGTCAATCTGACATTAGTCCTACATAAAAAGCACATTTTCCTCAGTCCTGTGAATGTGATGCCTCTGCTGATGCACAAGGCTCTTCCAAAAAAAAAAAAAAACACAGGTTCATCAAGCGAAAACGTTGAACCTGGCTCATCTTCAGCTGTGATGCAATGCAACATCATCTGGTGAGGCACTTACAGAGGCTAATGCAATATGTGTAGGCACACATTCCTGGTACAACTGTAGGTGCCTTTTTTACATGAATGGCATATTTATACTATTGACCTGGTAATGGTTGTGAGGAAAGATGAAGCGATAACTTTCCAGAGATGTAAAATCCTGCCTTGTAGCACTGTAGTGCACTGTGCAGTGTTTTGGTATCTGATAAACCTTCAGACTCACAGATCTGTTATTAGACTGGACTTGTAGACGGGGCCTCTAACACCTCTGGGTGGTGCTGCATCCTACTTTTCCCATAATGCAATGTTCTTTCAAACTCCCTGTCCCACTTTTGTGTGGCAGCCTACACACTGATCTACATGAACAAGCTTATTTCCTCTATCAATATTAGGTGAAATAAAATATATAGAATATACATATAGAAAATATGTCATATTTTCCAATTTAAGAAAGTGACAATGTTCAAAATTGACATAACATCGACACTTTGTTATCTAACTACCGATTGTCTGAGTCAGTCACCATATTTTTCTCTGACTTTCTGCAGCGATCCCAGACTCCTTGTTTGGACTGTTGACCAAATCCCGCGCCTCCAAAGCCATGAAGGCCTTGACTGAGATCCATGTCGCCTTTCTGCCCTATGAATCACAGGTAAGACACTGTCTAGACTGTGATTAGACCATGGCTGTCACTGATAACCATCTACCTCAGATATGATGAATGAGGTTTGGAAGGATGTCAGCCGACAGTGTGTAAAACCAGCAGGGAAAAACCTGCCTCCTGTGTTACTTTGAGCTGATTTTATGTCCATGGTGAGGTGTTTGGCATGTTCTTGTTGCATTTTTTTTAACCGTGTGGATACTGCAGGTCATCACTTAGGAGCTATATGAACACTTGCATGGACGCAATAACTTACGTTTATGATTAATATATTTTTTGTATCAATAAATGTCATCTCCAACATCAGCTGTCCCTTCATCGGGTCTTGAGGTACAGACCTCATTAATGACCAGACTTCCATTATTACAACAAAAGTAAACAAAGGCAACACCCACCAGTTGCTTCGGGTGCTGTTGTTGTTCATATCAACCAGAAACAATGACTGCAACCTTTTTTTTTTGTTTTTTTTGTTTTTTTTTGTTCTATATCCTGTTAGCACTGTGTACAGACACAAGCTGATCACTCACATGTGCACACAGTCTGTTAAAAACACAGCATTACTGATAAACATGTTCAACACTGTGTGTTACTGTTCTTGATGATGAAGACATCTGGATGGGGGTTTGTCATGTAACAGGCTGGAGGACGATGAGTTGTCATTTGTAGTCAGTGGTTGTCCCTGCGTTGTTGGTCAAAACACACACACATTTGCGAGTGGTAATTCAGTTGAACTGGACACACATTGTCTCTGATGCGTGGGCCTTATATGTGTTTTACTAAGCATCCAACATCCAAAGGAAGCTCTTGTTCAGATTGTGTTCATGGTGGATGTGAGTGTGCGTGTCTGTGCATACAAATAGGGGCTTGCACAGACACAGCCTATTCCTAGGTCAGCAGCAATGACCAGTTGTGCTTTATTTTAATGTGGCGATTACTGTTTCTCTTTTCTTTTTTCCTTTTTTCTTTTATTCCTCAGCGCCGGCAACAGCCAGAACCAGAGGCATTTATGTTTTCAGGATGTCCGTCCATCCTGCTCTCGAAAACGTAATATCTCAGTGACACCTTGAGGGAATTTCTTCAGACATTCAATTGGACTCAAAGATGAACTATTTAGAATGTGGTGGTCAAAGGTCAAAGGTCACTGTGACCTCACGAAACACATTTTTGGCCATAACTCACAAATTCATACGCTAATTATGACACAATTTAACACAAATGTCTAATGGGATAAAATGACGAGGTGATGACATTTGTATCCGAACGGTCAAAGGTCAACTTCGCTGTGACATCATGATGTCACAAAAACGCTTCTGGCCATTATTCAATGCTGTAACTCAGGAGATTGTGACCATATTCCCTGGTACTTGGCTGCTTGGTGGAGGCAAACAATAGCATGTATTGCAACATCTGAGAACGGCCCATTACCATCTCTGAGTTGCCCCCTTGTCACTTACATTCCAAGAGAAGCCAGTTGGATATACGTCTGTAGTTGGCTATAACACCAAGTTTATTTATTACATCAGTTGTTTTGTCTGACAACTTTGCAAGGAAAGGATCAATTAAGATATAATGGTGGGGAGGAGCAGGCCCCCAGCCCGTGCTATTGGAAAAGTCAGAGCTAAATGTCCTAAGCAAAATCTGAATATATTAATCCCCCTCCCCACCTCCACCTGGCCCTGTGATAATGACACAGGTCCTCAACAGAGGGAAGAACAGTGCTGAAGAGGAGCAGACTGACAGTGTTTTGTGTTGGATCAGCTTTAGTCGTCAATCCTCTGCTGCTGTCCCATAGTTTTAATCCTGAGAGGGCGGTGTCATACCAGCCCCACACCCACCGCCCTCTTCTCATCCCTTTACCTCATTGGCTGACGGGGCCAGTGCTCGTACTCTGCAGGCAATGGGAGCACAGATGAGATGTGTGACAGGAGAAGGCACAGGGATTGTTATCTTGTAAGTAACAGATGGGTGCATGTGTACTTGCTGTTTGTAAGTGAGTGTGTGTGGAAAACAGTTTAATTAGTGTCAGCCTTTGACTGCCAGTGCAAGTCCGTAAAGCCAGAAGCTTCTCAAACCCAGTATGTTTTCATTTATTAGGTTATCTTTAACCATTTTCAAGCCGGACACTAAAACTCTTTATCAAATCTGAATATATTAATCAACCCATCCCCCAACCTGACTAAACATACAGGTCGTTTTTTTCAACCCTCTGATACGACCTATAGGGGAGTCTCGACCTATAGGTGTACCGGACCTTAGCTGTCATGGTTACAGCAATAAACAAGCGGACTGTACCAAGAGCGGCGTACCTACCTTCGTCACCATGGTTTCTATAATAACAGTCATGGCTTGATTAGGTTCAGGAAAAGATGGTGACTTGGGTTAAAATAAGTACTTCAGTGTTTTGTCATGGTTACAATAATAACAACCTGGTTAACTTTGTTTTTGTCAAACATGGAGAACAGAAACAACATTTTCCTGTGTTTTGTTGACCCATCCATCCACCCCAACCTCCTCTTGACGTGGACTTTGTCGCTCTATAAACTACATCACAACCAGTATCGCAGTAATCAATCTACATGCTGGAGACAGGAATAAAGTTGAGCTTGAACCTTAGCATGTCTCTCTGTCATGTCCCACATGTCCAGGTCTTCTCCCTGGGTAAAGTTGATGCCTTTCAGGACTTCTACAGCCCCTTCAAGGCTGATGTGAAGAATAACATGCTGGAGCGCTGTGCTGAGCAGATCGCCACCCTCTGCGCAACACTCAAAGAGTATCCTGGAGTCCGATACAGAGGGTGAGACCTGCCAACCTAATATTCATAGAACTTTTTTTTTTTTTTTTGCTGATTAGAAAATGCTTTCAGCTTTAGTTCCAATTCGCAAACTGTTATTCTACTTCAACAGCAATTCTTCTCAGGAAATTATGATCAATAGACACATCAGCAGCATTCCCAGATTAAAAAAAGCTGTTTGTGTGATGCTGTTTGTGTGTGTGTGTGTGTGTGTGTGTTTGTGTTGGTTCAGGGAGTACAAAGACTGTGCAGTTCTGGCCCAGATGCTTCAGGAGAAGCTGGATGGTTACAAGGCTGATGACCCCACCCTGGGGGAGGTAGGGAAGTGGAGCTAAACGAATAAATTACTAGTGATGAAAACCAGATGCATCAAACTTCAGGGAATACATTGCCCAACACTCACATAATGTTATATATGACCAACATCACTCTGGCACAATCTGCCATTGGTGACAGGTTACAATTCATACATTAATTATTTGCAAATACGTTACAGTTTGATCTGCTCTCAAGAAAAATGCATGTCAATCAACAGCTGTAGCTATTATAGTATATAAAGAAAGGGAGGCGTGGATAACATAACTTTTGACCAGATATGGACTGCTGCAGAAATATAACTGTCAGTCCTCCACAGCGTATGTGCAGTGTTTTGTGTCTGTTCTGATGCCTCCAGGGTCCAGACAAGTCTCGTACTCAGCTGCTCATTCTGGACCGTGGCTTTGACCCCGTGTCTCCTCTCCTGCATGAGCTCACGCTGCAGGCCATGGCCTACGACCTGCTGGGCATCGAGAATGATGTCTACAGGTAAAGACACCACAGCCCAGGGTGCACCTTCCAAGTATTTCTCTTTTATTTTGTTGGTTTATTATTGTGACTGTCACTTACTTTGGGTTATACATTTCAGTGGTATTTGGGTCTATTCAACCCAGATGTCCCAGCCAATATAAAACAACATTGCCCCTATCTTAGTACAAGGAAGAGGCCAAAAAGGTTAATGCACTAACATAAAGATTATAAAATTCTTCAGTGTAGATCTGCATTGGAAAAGCATTTAATTTCTGGCTTATTTTGGAATTTATTTTAACAAACAGAATACTCTCTCTCTGTTGGATCCACACTCAGACCAAACCTCTCTTGCCCTCTCTGTCAGTTTTGAGACCAGTGGGATGGGAGAGACCAGAATGAAGGAGGTACTGCTGGATGAGGACGATGACCTGTGGCTGTCCCTGAGACACAAACACATCGCTGAGGTGTCAACGTGAGTGGCCTTGACCCCCACCTCACATAGCATGGATAAACAAACACAGCAGCAACCTCCTCTACTAATAACCTAAACCCTCCGTCAAAGCCTGCTGACTTTCTTTGTTCTTTTCTTTCTTTCTTCTCTCGTCCTCACAGGGCTGTGACTCGTTCTCTGAAAGAATTCTCTGCCAGCAAAAAGATGAATACAGGAGAAAAGGTAGAGGACGCACTGTGTCTCTGTGCTCTGGTTTCAGGATCTGTCACTGTGTTTCTGCTCCCAGCCGTCCTTCACATACAGAAACGAAAAAGGAGCCAAAGTGTCAGGCAGAAGTCCTGTGCTTTGCTTTGATTTTTACTTTGACTACAAGCAAAAGTAAGATTGTGGTTGAAGACACCTTGTCACTGAAAATATACTTAAACAAAACATTTGTTTTTCTAACTTCCTGAAACTGGGCACCTGCCAAACAATGGGACGAATTCGCTTTGGTGTACATAGAAATCCATGTCTTGTTGCTTTTGCTCTGCTTGTTCATACTCTATAGGCCAAAAACACATAATTTTGAATCATGTAGTCTTTCATTTACCAAGGCAACAGTGACTGCTCAATAATTAATGGGCATTTCTTTTCAATGAGATGACATCATAGTACTGTGTATTAGAAAATGGCTGGAGGTTAGAAGATGGTGCCTAAAGGTAACCAGTGAGATTTAAGCATCTTTTTTGATTATAAAATGGGTCTCGGTTCTATATAAATACTGTAAAAGTATCATAACACTTCAAATATTGCCTATAAAGTAAAAATAAAAATAAGATATGGAACCTTTAAGATTTGGTTATAGATTACAAAACATAAGAAATAATATAATGACAAAAATCCTTTTTTGAAAGAAATGAGCCAAGAACTCAAAAAGCATTTTTAGTTAACGTGCAAAACTATAAAAATTTCTCCAAGCTTAATTAGCAATTGGCAGGAAACACAATGCTCAAGAGAGAGAAGCTACATTAAAATCAGTGCTGTATGAGAAGGCTAGTAGGGGCACCAGGTTTTAGTCCAGGGGGCCACACAACCACCAGTATACCAACAGTATAAGAAAGTAATTTTCAGTGTCTTGTGAAGCCAACAAAAACCTAGAGACCCAAAAGTACTCAGTGTATTCTCTATTACCATGCACTTTGATGACTGGAATGTACAACCCTGTTTCCAAAGAAGCTGGGACACTGTGTAAAATGTAAATAAAAACAGAATGCTGTTGCAAATCATGTAAACCCATATTTAACTGAAAACAGAACAATGACAACATATCAAATGTTGAAATGCTGAAATGTTATTGTTTTATGAAAAATATCTGCTTGATTTGAATATGATGCCGGCAACACGTTTCACTGAAGATATTATGTAAAGACGACATCTGTAACTCACCTCTTTCACCATTAATAAACTATATCACTCATCTGTATCTTTCAGACCACCATGAAGGAGCTGTCTCAGATGCTGAAGAAGATGCCTCAGTATCAGAAGGAGCTGAGCAAGGTCAGAGCTGAAGTGTTACTGTACATCTGTAGTTACTGCACGTTGTCATGGTTCTCAGTAAAGGGACTCAAGAGCAGAACCCAAGGGGCAGACGTTAAAGCAAAGAGTCTTTACTGAGAAAAACCCCCTGTGGTCAGGTACATCCTGTTTAGTTGTTCTTGAGATGTGTCTGAACTTGACTGGAGTCCACCTGTGGAAAACTGAACTGACTGGACATTTTAGGACAGTTTAGGAAGGTGTAAGGTCCCTCAGTCCACTCTGCATGTCAGAATAAAAAGCAAGCTACTGAGTCCAAAGAACTCTCTGTGGACCTCTATGATTAAATTGTGCTAAGGCTAGATCAGGGCAAGGGAATGAAACCATTTCTAAAGCTTTGAGCATTTCTGGGAGCACAGTGGCCACATTAATAAAGGAGTTTGGAACCAGGCACGAAGAAAAAGCTTTTGTGGTCTGACGAGATAAAAATGCTCATCACCGAGCTCATACCACCTCTATGGCAGGATCATGGGGGATGCTATTGGCTTGGAATTAAAGGATGAATGCAGCAAAATACAGAGAGGCTCTTGAAGAAACCCTTATCCAGAGTGCACATGACCTGAAACATAGAGTATAGATATTACTGGAACTAATTGTCCTTGAGTGGCCCAGCCAAAGCCCAGACTTAAAAACCAGAGAACCTCTGTGGAGAGACCTGAAGATGGCACACACACATCCTGTCCAATCTGACAGAGCTTGAGACAATTTGCCTGGAAGAATGGGATAAACTGCCCAGACCCAGGTCTGCAAAGCTTGTAGAGACTTACCCAAGAAGACTGGAAGCTGTTTTTGCTGCCAAAGGGACTTCAAAATTCTGAATTAAGGATCTGAATACTTAAATACTATACTGTACTTACTATAAATGTGAAACTGCAGTTCTTTTTAATTTTAATACATTTTCTAAACTTTCTGAAAATTCATTTTGAATTTGATATTATGGGTTATCAGCTGGCAGTTTAATAGGTACACTTAACTAAAACTAATGCAATGTCAACAGTCCCACAGTAAGTTTCTTTCATGAAGCTTATAATGTTCAATTTCTACTTTAACTGTCTTAGAGGAGTATTTGCTGTATTGCATTATACAGAGAGGTATTTCTGTTATTCAGCCTAACCTCGTTGATATAAATGAGGTGGACAAAATATTAGAAACACCTGTCTGTGTAACACAATACAATTAAACAAGCACCACAAACTGCAGCCTGCACAATGAACATAAAGTTAAATCTATATCTCTCTCAAAAATAGTTCAGAGGCTCAGAAACCACTTTTTATACACTGGGCATTGCACATTTCTTGGGACACATACATGAACCCTGAAAAACATACTTCTTGATATATTGTAATATTGTTTTCAGCAGATTATCTTCTGTGTGTCAAACTCACGAACAGTGTCTCTTCTCTCTGACCTCAGTATTCAACCCATCTCCACCTGGCTGAGGACTGTATGAACCGTTACCAGGGCACTGTGGACAAACTGTGTCGTGTCGAACAGGTAAATCAGAGACACCTCTGGTATTTAGTTCGATCGGTCTCTAGATACCATTCATTCCCTCACCATACACCATTCTTCCACAATAATGTGGAAGAATGGTGTAAGTGAGGGAAAAGAGCAACAGTTGCATTCCAATGTAAACAACTAATGACACGATGCATGTATGACTGGTGTGGAATATGTGATTATTTGATTTCTTTCCACAACATTGACACCAATCTCATGTCTGTGTATTGAGTCTGTAGCTGAAGTCAGGATGTTGTTAGCCAGGTGCACCACCCAGGGTGGCTAGAAAGAGCTGAAGTAGAGGTGTACGTGCTTGGTTTGAGCTGTCAGAGTTCAACAGGTTTCTTCAGTGTCAGAGAAATTCAGTGACAGTTGTGCATCCAGGTACATTGCAGAGAAGAACTGCTGGTGGCTAATCAGGCATATTTGTAATGCTGGGGAAAAATGATGAGACAAAATGTGAACAACAGGTTCATGTCAAGTCAAGTCATGTTGAACCTCGGCCTTCTCTGTCCTCTATTGTTTTCAAGGATCTGGCAATGGGCACAGATGCAGAGGGAGAGAAGATCAAGGATCCCATGAGGCTCATCGTACCCGTTCTGCTGGACGCCAACGTCAGTGTCACTGACAAGATCCGCATCATCCTGCTCTACATCTTCTACAAGAACGGTCAGCTGTCCACTCCTGTTGTTATTCATATCAGTTTCATATTTGGAAGGAGGGAAATTCCTGCACTATGATGAGAAAAGAGGAAAAGTTTTAAAACTGAGACGTTGTTCTGGTGTCTTAACATAAATATTTAATCTGAATCTTAACATGTGTACGCATTCATGTTTTGTTCTTCTGTTTTTAATCCATTCTCAGTTCGCCCCGTGTTGGCATGCATTGTACCACATTTGCACATGTGCATGCTCTCATGCATGTGTGTGTGTGTTGCATGTATGGACTGAAACTCTATGGTGCATGTGTTTGTGTGTTTGTATGTGTGTGTCAGGGGTGACTGAGGAGAACCTGTGTAAGCTCCTTCAGCATGCCAACATCCCACCAGAGGACAGTGACATCATTTCCAACATGGCCCACATGGGCGTTCCTATTGTCTCTGAGGTGAGCTGCTCTGGCCCACAGCCTCAGTGTCTCACTGTAACATTAGCCTTAGACAGCTTGTCCCCCATGTCCTTAATGCTTCTGCAGGGTGTCATGAAACTTTCTTCCATACTTCCTGCTCTGCATAATACAGCCAAGTGTTTCTTAAAGCCACTGTTTCAAATGGACAATTTGTACATGATTCCTCAATCTCAAATATTTTGAGCTACACAGCTCAAATGTCCACACAACTACGTTTTCATTTTTAAAACACATCTCTTCTGCTACGTTTACTCCTGTCGTGCAGACTATTCCAGAGTTTCCAAGTGCCGAAAACAAAGACTTTTGGAAAAGCTGCTGGACCCGTTTTAGTTTGAAAACTCCAGGGTCACATTGTAGTCTGGACGGACAGAAACAGAGACCCTGGAGTATTCAGTGACATAGATACCACTCCCTGATTGGATCTAATCAGCCTTGACTACCAGTGTTCTTGAAAGCAACATGAGTAACAAATTACAGGTGTTACTGACCTTGTTGTCTTTACTACCAGCTGTTGTTCAGTAAAATTCTGCATCTTAACGCTACAACTGTCTTTGCTGTTCCTCGTTCATATTTTGGACATAATAAACCTCCAGCAGACTCCAGTGAACATGTTTGTTGGGGTTTGTTGGGGCTAATTTATAGGACGTAACCCAAACTGATTCCAGATGACTCCAGTCTGAACTGGAAACTTTTCAAAAGACAGTCACTTTCAACTTACCTGTATGCAAACAACAATTCTTTCTAAATAAGTGAAACTGCTTGAGATAAGTGTCTTCACCTCAGCCCAGGAGATGATGGCCACTTTTAGTAAGAAAAAAATGATGTGAACGCTGAATGAGCCTGAATAAGTTAAAACTGAAATCTGGTACATTATGTTAGAAATGACTCTTCCAAGGTTTCATTGAGTCGATCTGCTGATGTGAATAGTGAAAGTGCATGAGTTTCTGGTGTCGTTTGTTCACAGGGCACAGTCAAGAAAGCCAAGAAGCCGGACCGTAAAGAACGAATCAGTGAGCAGACCTATCAGCTCTCCAGGTGGACTCCTCTTGTCAAGGATCTCATTGAGGTACTTGTCATGTGCTATGGCTACATGCTACTGTTGGAGATTAGTACTATGTACCTTTAACTACTACATACAAACAACTTAAAAATATTAACATATCATATTATATCTAGTACTGATCTTGTCGTGTCAATGTTGTGTCAACTGTTTCCTCGACTGATAAACCTTATTGTGCTTTGCTTCTATGTTTAAAGAAGAAAAAACAAAAAAAAAAAACAAACATTACATTTTAAAAAGGCAGTTAGTGGCCATGTGTGTTAATAAGTCCAATTCCCTCACATAAGAAAGGTCCCATATTGTATAAAGCGAGATTTCCATTGTATTTTTTTTTTTTGTAATTATAAAGCAGGTCTAAGTTCCATATTAATACTGTGAAAGTATCAAAGCCTCAGTCCACAGAGTGGACAGTCTGTATTCAGAAACTGAGCCTTAAAAGGAGTCATCAGGACTTCTGGACCTTTGTGATGTCACAACAAAGCAGTCACCCCCCTCAGCCATGCCCCGAGCCCCGCCCACCTGGACCCACCATCCAACCTTGCAGGATTTGGTTTCTCTGTGTGTTTACCTGAAATCTGTTTTTATTGGATCACTCAGACTGAGATCGAAACACTGAAAGTGGAGCTCTGACTTGTATTTTTTCTAACAGAAAAGCTTCTTGGTAGTGAATCACTGCAAAGAAGGCAGAGAATGAATGAATAATGTTGTAATGTCAGCTGTAGGAAGGTGCAGGTATTCTCTCGACTAGTAGAATGGTCACGTGTCTTACTAACCATATCCTGTAATGAGTTCAATTACAAAGGAGCACAGTGAATAGTTAGAAATATAAATCCTGTCCTAATGAGGCTTTGGTATTTAGTATTTTGGGTGAGAACTGTAACGTTGGGGAGTCTGTCAGTGCTGCAAACTGTAGTAACATATTTACTTGTGTATGTGTTCCCATAGGATGCCATCGAGGACAAACTTGACCCCAAGCAGTACCCATACATTTCCCAGCGACAAGTGTCTTCCAAATCCAGTGCTCCATCAAGGTGTGTAGTCTTTTATTGCACAGTGCTGTGTTTCAGAGAACGCATTGCTTCAATAGATGGCTTCAATAACTGAAAGATAACATTGAGTAGACTGGAACCATACCAGAAAAATGCTTTATCTATTTCCATTTTTCTCATCACCCAGTGCTCGCTATGGCAACTGGCACAAGAACAGGGGCCCCACAGAGATAAAGACGGGGCCCAGGATCATCATCTTCATTATTGGAGGGATGACGTATAGCGAGATGCGTTGTGTGTATGAGGTCACCCAGGCCAATGGCAAGTGGGAGGCCCTAATTGGTAAGAAAGAGAGCTCACCGGGTATTTTTACCATGTACTGTACATCATTATACTCATCCCCAGGAGTACTACTCAGCCTGTTAAAACAGTTGTATACTGTCCCCCTGTGGCTCTGGAGGAGCTTTATCAAATCTGAGAAAATAACCCTGATGATGTCCCAGTGATGTCATCAGTTTGGGCTTGGTGACAGCAAATTTAAAACCGTGAGTCTGAAACTGGAGGTATGGAGTTAGACAGACATGGGCACTGACCTGGCATTAGATGCTATCAGGCTGCAGTATAGGAAGTGCTGGATCCAGATTTTTTTGTAGTTCCACCTATATGAGTGAGAGTGGCCAAGATCTTTGGTGCCTAATTTTCAACTTTCAAACCTTTCTTTTAAAAAGTGTTTTCTTCACAAGTCCCTCAACTTTACACAAATACAATAGTGAATTGGTCCATTGTGCCTTTATATTCTATTGTTTTCATTTGAGAAGTACAGGTAATAGTGTATCCATAAGAAAAAACATTATCTTGCAGACTTAGGTGGAAAACGTTTCTGTGCAGCTGAGTCATCAGGGCCTGACCTCTGTGTAAAGGCATTAGAGCTGATATGTTGAGACTCAGAGGAAATCGATACAGTGTCAGGTACAGGAAGGAGGAGAAAACGAGTGAATCTGCAAAATTACCTGCAGTTCTTTCAGCCCCCAGGATGACCCATTTGTCAGACTTTAGACTTTATTAGAGTTTTTTTTTACACTTTATTTGCCTGTAGTCACAGCGATCTCTCAGGACTTTTATTTGGCAGCATTAGGTAACTTTTCAAAAAGACCTCTCTAAATTCCTATTTCTGTCGTGATCTGTCTGATTGTGTATCTTATGTGACAAACAAGGTTCCACCAGGATTCAGTCCTTGCTGAGCTTTCAGGCTTTTGTCCCCTTTAGGTTCCACCCACATTCTCACCCCCCCTAAGTACCTACATGAACTACAGCACCCAGACTTCTTGGACCCCAGTGCCCCGCCAGAGGGCACAGAGGAGCCGCCTGCAGAATGAAAAGACTCTTGGAAGTAAATACACAGGTCATAGTGTGATTTGTGAATAACTGTCCCCCCACATCAACCCACCTGCCCATGTGTCTCACCTGTGAACCACTGATCCCTGCAGTATTTCCTGTCATTTTTACTGGCCCCCAAATTCTGCTGTATTGTCTGTGAAGTAACTGACTGTGGTCCTCCTTTTATATGTACATCTTGAAGGAATACCTCAGTGATTTGGTAGACAGTCTCGTTGGAGCCATTCATGGTATTGACATAAAAACGCACAAAATACACAAACTTATAGGAGAGAGATCAAGGAGGCAGGTGGATGCAGCTGGAGGAGGCAGTGGCAGCACCTCTCCACCTCACCTTCCACTGAGGACGCACAGAAGAGGCCGCAAAACTTTTGACATTAGTAAGCTGATATGTTGGATTATGCTAGTTATTTTCAGGCATTATAAACCATTACAAACAATGCAATCATGGATGGATTATGATATCCACCAGAGGTGAGAGTAAGTCACATATGTGCAGGCCATTCGAGTCATATGCCTCAGTCAAGTCTGAGGTCATGAATAGTAAATAGTCAAGTCAAATCTTTTATCAGTGTTTTTCAAGTAGGTCTTACATCCTCTGACTTGAGTCACATGACTCAGCTCACCTCTGCTGACCCCTTCCAGACCCCTGTGCCACTGGGGGGGGGGGTCTGTTCGGTAATCCATCACTACATGCAATGAAACCCACCAATGACCTTTATTATGAGTGATCAGTTAAGTTTTTAAGGAAATAGCTAAAATAGAGATGAATGTGATCCTTAGAATATTCTAGCATTTCCTCACACAGGTAAATTGACTACATGTCTACTTGCTTTTTTTTTACCTGTCGGGTTAAGAAGAATTTTTATGAATCCTGAGGTTAGCTAATTTTTCTCAAACCACTGTCCTGTACAGCAATCTATAACTCTTGTTTTTCACCTTGTTGCTCGGTTTCTTTAAAAAAAAAAACCCTTTCGTAGTCATGTTTTTCAGTTCATGTGTAGTTCAAGAAAATCTTCATGAATGTCTCAGTACTATATATACTACTATATAGTGTTATAAACAGGGGATTTACTGTTTTGTTGTCAACTTAATCACTGTCCAACCAACACCAACCAACCATGAATGAGAGGATCTTTTTCCTTATACATAAACATATACATATAAGTGGTGTAGTTATCTTAGTTGTCCATGCAAGCATGGATAGGTGGGTACATAGGTTACAGGATCACATGATAACACAGGATTCGTGTTCACTGTGGCACATCTACATATGGCAACTGCATTATGGTTACGATCACAGTTAAAACTGTGTTTAAGATATGGTTGGGAACTTATGGACCAATAACAAGGACAGCTGGGTCACTTGTATGGCCCAACAGGTGCAACAGATATGACAGGTAAGTCAGGGAGATGTCAGTCCAGCCTAGGTTGTACGTTCCTGAGAAGCGGACACATCAGGGGACATGCTGTCTGTGGAAAAACCTGTGGGGTGGACTGCAGACATGTAGGGGCTTTATTTGCAAATCTCTGATGGGATGCAAACTCCAGTCCACCCAAACTTCCACCCCCTTGATTTTAGCCTCGCTACAGTACATACAGTAATGTCTCCACAGGCTGGCTCTGGATGTGAATCATGAGCTAATCGTCGAGTGTAATTCCTAGAGACACAGGGCTGATCTTCTGTGATACCAGCATGTTCCCAGAACTGTTCTCAGCAATTAACCTGTTCTCTACAATCACACGATATTATCACAAACAGGAATGAAACTTAAAATTTCACCTATTTGGGCAATTAGATGACCAGTAAAACACGTGGCATTCCTTCAAGTGTGTAGATTATTATCATGGACTGACTTGGTCACTGAAATCACTTGACTGAAAAGTGATCATACATCCTCTTGTGTCTTTCAGGATCAACTGAAATCTTCACCCCGTCTCGCCTTCTACAAGTCCTCAGAAACTTAGAGAAAGAAGAGCAGACCAGCTAAGAAGCTCCTGTAGTGCTCCCTCCTCAGCCCTCCACAGAAACCATGACTCCCCCTTCCTACCCCTCCCCAGCATGACACATCAAATATACACTTGATGTTGTACGCCAGTCAGTTGCTGTTTCAACCCGAAGCTATGTTTTAAATTCCCTCTGTTTATCGGAAGAGAATACATTTTGTGTTGAACGTTAGTCGGTGTATATTGTGGGATGAGCATTTCTTTGGTAATGCATGTGTATCAGTTTAAATGAATGGATGAGATTCAGGGAGAGTGAGGAATTCACTTGGACAACAATTCCACTGCTTCACAGTTACAATGGAACACAGGTTTTCTTCGGAGAATCATGGATCTGGTGCATGTTCACTTCTACTGTGATCCCCCCCCCCCCCCGCCCCCCCACACCAATACACAACTTTTCTCTTTTATTATGATGCTCCATGTCAGTTTGTAGCGCTCTCCACACTATAGCAACCACACAACACTGTACAAATAATCAGTATCATAGTCATGTGTCTGACCTTGGAAATGCCTATGTGCTCTGATGGTGTTTTTAGCTGTAGATGAATCATTTGACAGATAAATATACAGTATAGGCAGATAGTCACTTGTGCATTGTCTCAATACTCAGCAGTGTTTCTGGCATCGTATTTTTGTCCTGTAGAGATTCAGTTTCCTTTTACTTCTCCATGTTTGACCATCATTTTGTCATTGATTATTGTTGTATAGTGCTTTACTGTAACTAGTAATCCACTGTGTATGAACAGAGCAGTCAGTATTATCACAAGTCTTTGTTTTTATGTCCACATACATGAAGAAAACTTTCTGCAGGATGTGTGTGTTTTAAGCTTCCATTAAGCTCTTCAGTTAGTCTCTGTTGAGATCGGCTCTCCACCCTGAGAACATGAAAGAGTCTGGAACGATTGTGCTTACATAGTCAATTCTAGTGGTGCAATTTTATTATTTAATTATTTGTCAGTAGCCCAAAATCATAATTTGAAAACACAATGCAAAAATCCTACACATTGTCCACAGCACGTACTCACTGTATTAATGAATAATTGAACACCTAAGGACTCAAATGTGGTTATTATTGTAGACAGCTGATGCACAGTGTGCAGGGTTTCTGCACTGAAGAGCTTCAGTCTAAAGGAAAAAGCAAATAAATAAAAAAACATGCACGAATAGAAAGTACCAAAAGTGAAATTATGATGGGTTGAAGTAACAAAAATCAACTGATAGAAACTGTGATGATAAAAATGGGTGTGAAATGAAAAATGGACTAAAGTGATGTAATTGATTTAAAGCCGACTTGATTAAAACAGTCATGATATGATGAAAACAGTTGTGTGTTTCATGTTTCATCACTTTCTTTGTCTTACATTCATCATTCAGAACATAAAATTTATCATTTATCATTTCAGGACAGTGGCCTCAAGGGTGGAAATAACAAAACAATTAATGAAAATGCTCATGAATGAATAAGGCAAATGTGATGATAATCAGCTGGGCTGTGTTAGATTCTACTGTCACCATTCATCATTCACAACATCCAACTGATAGTTATTGTTTACAGCAGCAGCCTTTGTTTCTTCCGCCCACGGTGTCAGTCAAACACCACTCAGTGAGTCACTTTCCATCAAGACAAACAGATGTGACTACATCAAAATACATGTTCAGTTGATTCTCTGTTTAAATCAAATGACCACAAATGAAACGCCACATCCCGTATTAAAGCCACCTGGATCCACAGTTTATTGTTTCAGCCACAGCCCAAAGGTTGGAAACTGTGCCTTCACCCTGTAAGGACACTATGAGGTGCAGTTGCAGAATCACTGACAGGAGTTATTCAGACAGTTTGAGCGTCTGAAGGTCGTATTAACTAAAAGATGTTTGTTCTTTTTTTTTTGCTCCATCATACCTTGAGGTTCAGTGTGATTAACCTGGTAACACAATACATTACAAAGACTGTAACTCCTATCGAAGTCACTGGAGGGAGCCTTTTCCAGTTGCTGATGATAGTGTGGGACGATTAGACTCTTGAAATGTGAACTCTGCTGTGATGGAAAGACTATTTTTAGAGTAATTTCCCTCGAAAGCTGTATTTGCCTTTTCTTTTTTTCCCTGACAAACATGATATTTCTGTTGAAGGAAAAATGATAACAAACCAGGGAAGTGGGAGAAGAGAGCGTATTGTGCCTGCGCAATGAACACTGCAGTGTTAACCCGAAAGTTCACTTTATGCAAACAGTTTGAGTAAATACCGCTTTTAAAAATGAGTTTTATCACATTACTTAAACAGTATGAGTATATGAAGAGTGTATGAGACAGTCATTGGGTGTACTCAATTGTGTAAGTTTAACAAACTTAAACGATCAAGTTTTACCTCAGGCCACAGTGCTGGCCTGTTGTGATTGGCTCAAAACTCAAAACAAGTCTGTGCTTGTCCGTTGGAGGATACAGAGAAAGTTGCGCCATTTTCTTATTTCCAAAGAATAATTTAAGGTCATTGAACTTTGCATGCTCCTTACATTTTCTACCTGCATTCTTCTGCTTTTAGCAAGGACGTGTGGACGGTTTTAAAGGACATTTAAGGACAATTTGCCTACCATTTTCTGCCTGAATGAGGTGAGTTGTCGTCTCTATTCAAGTATTCTGCTGGAACATTTCTAATTTGAAACGTGTACATTTAAAAGTGTGTAAATTTGAGTTGACTTAGGTACATTTTGAGCATTGGACAATTGCAGCATTATGTTTTAGAGTAGCTCTCTCTACTTGTGTGTTCTCTACATACAGTTTTGCAACAGTAGTTTAAAATTCAAATTATCTGATGATTATCTGAATTATCTGTTTTGAAAAAATTCAGTGCCCACTTTTAACATTAGCTTCATTTGCCCTACTATTTTTGTTTAAATTAAAATGCCTTGGAAATGTAAGTACTGCCCTGCCACCTGTGTCGAAGAGAGCACAGCTTTTTAAACATTATAGGCTAAAACATGGGACTTATGCAAGAACTGAGCCCTTTCCTTGCTTGCATCAGGAATGTTTATGTACTTTCAAGTCTCTCAATGCACTCCATAGCCATTTGTCCCGCTTTCACACCAGAAGTGTGGATCAGCCACAAACTGTAGACTCTCAAATGAAGTTTCGCTGTTTGTCATGTGAATTTCTTGAACCCTGCACTGAAACTGAATACTTTGCTCATCTGCGGAGTACTCACTTAAAAGTAAATCACAAAGTTGATTGTCCTTATAAAGACTGCAAATTTCAGAGCAGTGTATACTCCACTTTCAATGCACACAAAAGTAAAACACATAGAGAGCATACTTGGGAGAATTTCAAGTCTGAAATAATTGTCAGTGTAACCAATGATGCTTGTGATGAAGCGGCCCATGAAAGTCAAGGTGAGCTAGAGCAACTGGCAACTTCTGACACAGAAGACCTAGAGGTCATGGAAGAAGCCTGTGATGATCTTTGTGGTTTAGGAAAACAGCTTGAACACAATCTAGCATCTCTGTTATTGAAAATGCAAACTATTCTACATATCCCAGAGAGTGCTGTACAAGAAGTGATACAACACCTTTGCCAAATACATGACCTGTCACAACCATTACTGTACAGTAATGTCAAGGCAGTACTTAAGAAACATTATCCAGATGTGGATGAATTAGTTGTAAAAGAAATAATCTGTGCTGTTTCAGAAAGTAATGTGATGACATCATTGTGTGGCAAACATGGATCTCTTGGAACTGTGAAAAGGAGGACAGCCTATGTGAGGAATAAGTTTCCCCTGGTGATGCCTGTAGAATATGTTGTTGAAAAAGGCACAAAAACAGTTGTATATGTCCCCATACAACACATGCTACAGAAATTATTAAACAAAACTGACATTTTAGATAAAGCAATGTCAGAAAAGGTGCATGTTCCACATGAATATAGTTCATATGTTGATGGAGAGCACTTTAAGGAAAATTGCCTTCTTTCAGTGGATGAGTTCACAGTTGCACTGATACTATATCTTGATGACTTTGAAGTAGCCAATCCTTTGGGAACATCAAGGCTGAAACACAAAATGTGTGCAGTGTATTGGGTTAATGCTAATGTACCTGCCAAATACAGATCAACGCTAAACTCTATTCAGCTTGCTCTACTCTGCAACACCACCACAATCAAACAGTGTGGTTATGAGAAAGTTCTGCAACCTCTTATCCATGATCTTGTCTCATTAGAACAGCATGGTGTTTATGTAGAGCAGCTAGGCACAAGTGTGAAGGGAACAGTTTTGTTTGTAGCAGCTGATAACCTTGCCGCCCATTCAATTGCAGGTTTCCATGAGAGCTTCACAGTCAACAAATTTTGCAGAGTCTGCATGGCATCCAGAGGTGACATTCAGCAACAAGAGGTAAGTTCTGGTTTGTTTCATCTCCGAGATGAAAACTGTCATGACAGGCATGTGCAAGAGGTGATGAAAGACTCAAGCTTAGGTCAAAGCTCAGGGGTGAAAGGACAGTGTCCTCTTACTAAAAACCTGAAACACTTCCATGTTGTCAAGGGTTACCCTCCGGACATTTTACATGATGTCTTGGAAGGAATTGTCCCCATTGAGGTGTCTCTGTGTCTGACAGACCTGATTGCCAAGAAGTATTTTACTTTAGATATGCTAAATGAGGCCATCAGATCCTTTAATTACACTTTTGCAGACAAGACTGATCAGCCTCAGACAATTGGCAAAGGATTTTCAAACAAAGGGACCATTGGTGGAAATGGTCACGAGAACTGGTCCATCATCAGACTTCTCCCACTTTTCATTGGTCACTGTGTCCCTGAGGGAAATAACTCTTGGGAAATTCTCATGCTCCTCAAAGATATTGTGGAGCTTGTTGTGGCATCTAAGCACACTGATGACACTCTGCATTTTTTGGAATGCAAGTTGGCAGAGCACAGAGAGCTGCTGCAGTCAACCTTTCCAAATTTCAGGTTGCGACCAAAACACCACTATGTGGAACATTACCCTCACCTGATAAAGAAATATGGCCCTTTGACTGATGTTTGGACTATGCGCTTTGAGGGTAAGCATAAATTCTTCAAAAAAGTAGTTAGAGAATCCCAGAACTTTAAAAATGTGGCCCTGTCTCTTGCTACTAAACACCAGAAAGCACTCAGCTACTATTTGGACTGTAGCTCATTTTTCAGGCCAGCAGTTGATATGGCAAAGGTTACAATGGTCTTAGTCACATCTTTTCCCAGTGATGTTCAGAGAGTACTCCCTCAACACATAACCACTCCTGGTTCAGTGCTTGTTGCATCATCTGTCTGCATTGACGGAATCAAGTATAACATAGATATGATGCTCTGTATTGGTTCTTGTTCAGGTCTCCCTGAATTTGGTCAGATTACACAGATTGTTGCAGCTAACCCAGACATTTTGTTTGTCTGCAAAAAAATGACAGCATGGTACCATGAGCACTTTCGGTCCTACCAGCTATGCTACACTGATGGCCCTTCTATTTGTGTAGTTAAGCTGCCTGATTTAAATGATGTCTTTCCACTGTCAGCATACAAAGTACAAGGAAAGCTTATGGTGACTCTTAAGCGATTTGTTATTTGCTAAAACTGTCAATATTTCTTTTTTTCCTCAGATGGCTGCACAACAGAAGCTGACGATGAGAGTTATTTTTTGTGAGGGGGACATACGAAAAATGACAATGACTCCTGGTCCAAATTCGGTTGATGATTTAATAAACTGGTTCAAGAAATCAGTTGAATCTGATTACAACTTCACTTTACAGTACGAGGACCCTGAATTCAACAATGCACTCTGTAATCTTACAGACATTTCAGACCTCCCTGACAAACCTACCATCCGAATTATTCCTGTCCTTGATCTCATCCCAGTGCCACAAAGTGAAATAAGCAGTGACGTGAGCAGCCAGCCTGACACAGATATCTTGTCTACCTCATCTCTTGAGGGTCGAAAAGAGTGGCCTGAGGTATTTGACATTCCAAAGTTTCCTGTAGACGTGGAATACAGATTACGCCAAGGAAATCTGATGTATCTTCGTGATGGCACTTTCCTGAAAGTAACAAAGGATATGAAGCACGATATTCTTGAGAAGCTGGCGGAGAAAATCTATGGCTACAAAGCTTATCCAACAAAAGAGGAGTTTGAAGTTGCTGCAAAAGCCTTGGTAGCAGAACACCCCTGTCTTAAAGAACAAGGCTCATCATCTGGCTGTCAAGGATGGATAAACAGCCTTAAATTCAAAATGGGGAATTATAGAACGAAAATGCGCCAGCTGGGACGGCCTGATGTAACAGTTAATGGGGGTAAACGTGGAAAAAACAATGCTGATGGTGAGCCTTCTCACAAAAACATAAAGAAGCCAAGAAAAGGGGAGCTCAATTACCTTCCAGAATTTCCAGAGGGAATGGATGTTGCGAGGCTTGAAGCAGTTCGAGAGGCCATGGTCAATGAAATGCAGAAGAAAAACCCAAATGATTATCTTATTAGAAAAAACATGGACATCACATTTGCTCTTAGAAGGGAGGAGGTGGTAAAGCATGAGCCTGATGTCATCCAGATGGCCCAACGCTGGCCAGCGCTTTTCACAGAAAGCCAGGTTTGTGAAAGTGTCCTTTAAATTTATTTTCTTTTTTGTGTAAACAATATTTATAAGTAACTCTGCCTGAATATCAAAATTGACCATATTTCATATTTTTCAGGTGTACTTGGAGTTTAACAGGGTTGCTGGTAGAAATCTTAAAGAAGAGTTCTTTGGTGTTCTTGATGGATTGTGTCCAAGCTTGATGGAAATCTTCAAGAGGAAGACAGGTCGGATAGGCAAGCAGTTAGCTGATCTGATACAACAGACAACGGTGGGTTGATATTTCTGTGGTACTTCTCTATATGAACAAATTAACTGATATAAGATATATGTCTTTGTTCTACGTTTGTGTCTTATATCTCTTTGCAGAGCACTGAGCCAACAGCCATGAGATGCCTTGTCCTGAGAGGACTTCCAGTCATTCTTGGGGATGATGCGTCTATGTTCTTTAAGAGCAGTTTGGTGAGTAAAGTTTTCTGTTTGGCGTTTGACTCAGTTTTTCCATTCTCCTATGTTTTTTTATTTGGGATGATGGGTATGTATTAATTAGTATTGAAAATGTTTCATTGAATCTAAATTGATTTTAACTTGATAATGTCCCTTTCCTGATAGCAAGAGGAAATTAATTACTGCATTTTGTACTACAAAATATGCAAAAATTCAAAGGGCTTGTATAGTGACTTGGTTTCTGCAAAAACAAAAAACCTAATCCACTGAGGGGCTGCTGCTTGAACTTCCAGTCAACGCATAGTTTGTGGCGGCTCCACTAAATGAATCCAAACATCTCCAATGTATTTCTAACATTGCCTTTATTGATCTACACACACTTATCCCAATAATAAATTGAATGGAGAATAAACTCAAATTAGGCCACTAATACTCTGGTCAAAAAACTGTTTGCTTCTCCCTAGTCAGCAGCACACCTGAAGAGTAATTAACCCTTTCTCTATTTGTACCTTTCACATATCACACTGTCCAATACACCACCTACTGTCAAAACATGGGATCTACACCACAACAGGCACCTATACATGAACACAGCTTGTTTACAAACCATTATCTAAAATAAAACCACTGTGAATTATGAAAATCATAATATTTGTGAAGACCTCACAACTGATTGTAGACAAATTACTGTTAACCTGAATATCCTCTTTTTGTCTTGTTTCCCGCATTATAGAATCTTAATGAGGGAGCCGCCGTAGATATTCCTGTGGGAATCCTCTGCTATGATGACACCAGCACTGCAAGCCCAGCAAGCCCAGCATCGCCCCAACTAAACCCCTCAAGAGTGGGGATCATCCTAGAGGGCAGCCTTGTAATGGAAACACTCAACCTACCTCAGGCAATGTGCCTCTTGTTTGGCTTTACCTACGCACTCCACCTGCAGTACCCGAAGTGCTTAAAAAACACATTCACCTTCATTCAGCAGGTAATGCTAAATTTAGGTCGAAGTGAGCTACCTCCCAAGGTTCAAAAGCTGAAGAATGATCTTGCAGTGTAAGACACATTTATGCTCATGGCACAATTCTTCATGTCCGTTTCTGGATTGTTGCACAAATACATTGCACTC
The DNA here is from genome assembly GCF_046630095.1 of Trachinotus anak. Taxonomy (NCBI): domain Eukaryota; kingdom Metazoa; phylum Chordata; class Actinopteri; order Carangiformes; family Carangidae; genus Trachinotus; species Trachinotus anak. Next base: position 2,607,596 of record NW_027273859.1, on the reverse strand, counting down.
AATGGAGCAAATATTCTTGCAGTCGCTCATTTTGTATGTGATTTTTATTACCAACTCTGGTCCTCACTGCATAGTTGTTCTTAATGCTACTGTTCTTAATGCTTAATTTGTTGTGTGGCAAACAAAGCATACAGTTTTCCCTTTGCACTTGGAGCAATGGAGCAAATATTCTTGCAGTTGCTCATTTTGTATATGATACTCCTCATATTACATGTGTCTAGTGTTGTTCATTTTACTAAAATAATTCTACAGAGAACACATGTCAGAAGTTGCAGTTTTTGTTACAACTCTGGTCCTCACTGCATAGTTGTTCTTAATGCCTGCTTTGTTCTGTGGCACACAAAGCATACAATTTTTCCTTTTGCACTCGCAGTATGCTGCTACATGGTCAGTGTTGTTCTTTTTAATACTTGAAAATTGTTCATAGAACAAACATTTAAAAGACTGTGTGTGATTGTCACTGTGACTGTGACTGTATTTGGAAGGAAATCGTTTCATAATTCAATACACATGTTCTGTTGGCTGTATCATAGATTACTGTAAGGTAATATCAGCAGCAAAAAGTAAGAATATACTGTTGTAATTGCTGGCAAAGACCCATTTTGATTATTTTATGAAAACAAGGTCTTACTGTTATTTTGGATTTGCATCTGGTATTTAATGCAGCATCGTTGTTAATACATATTTGCTGCTTTGTTGTGTCTAAATAAAGTAAATAACATGTATTGCATTGTGTGGTCATTGACATAGGAAGAATTAAATTGGAATTATCTTATCCCAAAATATAAATTTAATATTTTTTTAATAAAACTAGAATTTTAAGTGTATTTGACTCATAATATTAAGTTCTGATTGCACTACCTTTAAGTAGACTCCACAATAGTTTTCTATTGTTGATTACTTAAACCATTTAAGTGTATATAACTTTAAAATGTTAAATTCTGACTATTGAACGTTTAAGTTGACTATACTTGAACAAATTAATTTTCTCTGCTGTCAATTACTTAAACCATTTGAGGCAATCACTTGACACAAATGGATTAAGTACAATCAACTTATCCGGGTTTACAGTGTGTGCTGACTGAGGTTTAAGCAGCAACAGCTGAGACATCACATTTCCTTTCAGAATAATGCTGTGCTATCAGTCTGGCACAAGCTCAATTTATGCATTTATGCAACATGCGTGGGCAGAGAAGGAATATACGAGTACAAAATGCTGTGAGTCACTTCAGCACTATAGAAACCTCAGAACAGGTGAACTCACGTCCACCTCGGGCTCAACACATGTTGTATTCCAGTGTAGATACAAACAAGCTTATGTAACCACAACATCTTGTCAAATTTGGCCAGAGGGAATTCCACAATGCTGGAGTTTAAGTTTTTACCTCCACCCACCCAACCACCTTCAGCGACTGTTTCTACCAAGCCAAGGAATGTCCATTAAGATGGACATTACTTTACATTTGCGATAACAAAAGTGACTCACTACACTGGCACAAATGTAATGTAATGCACAGCAGACTGTGAAAAGTAGAGTCTGGCTGCCTTTGTCATTTCCAGAGGATCCACTGAGGTTCAGTCATTCTTGTCGTTCAACGCTGAGCCCTTTGTCCTTTAAAACTCTAAACTCTCTAAAACTCTCATGAAGAATTTTTTTTTTTCCATAGGTTTAAAGACAGAGGATACACACCACAGGCTCTGACATTATTTCTGAACATTATTTAACGTAATTCAACCTGTGAAGTTGTACAGTAAGAAAATTCAGATGCTATTGTTTTTTTTTGTTTTTTTTTATGTATTTGAATTAATTTCTGTGATCTGTTATTCAGAATGCAGTAAACACCCCTAATATCTTCCTAGAAACTCCACCAGCCTTTGTTGAGGTCAGCATTCTACTAAAAAAAAGTAATGGGGGCCAGCTCGATATAAATGTGATCACCTCCCTGCCCTTAAACAGAGCAACAGCCCAGTGTATGTGATGCATTTTAAATCAGTAGCAGGAGTAGAGATGAGAGAAAAACAAATGTATCATTCTTTTTTCCCTGTAATTGTTCCTGGGCAGATGGGTGAATCTAGTGAAACTGTGCGGAGTGTCGTTGGAGAGATCAGCCTCACACCGCCTTGACTGCAGGAATCAATTCATATAACATATATTCAAACAGTGTTGATGCTGAACTGTCTGTTGAGCAGCCTCAGGGAGGAAAGAAATCAGAGGGCAGAGTTACCTTTTCCTTTTCCTTCCACATGAGTGGTGCTGGAACAGCCTTGGGTGCCACCACGTGCTGGAGCTGAAATTACTCAACAAGGCCGTGCCTTAAGATCAGAAACAACTGAGGACTCAGCCTCTTATCTTTTGTGTTGAACAAGCTGATGACCACACGAATGACTACAATCCTGAAACACTGTCAACCCTCTGGAGGCTCTGGGAGTGTGGAGGCTGTTGAAATCCAGCCTTAGTTAGGAGAAAGTCAGCACTGCAAAAACACAGAGGCTGCATCATGAACTCAGAGGATGCTACTCTCTGATGGAAGGGAGGCATCTAAAGCTCACTTATAATGCTAAACTAATTTGTTAAGTTTGCCACCAATATTTTTGCTATTTTAATGAATTTGTGGAACCATGTCTGAATCACCAGGAATTTGTGCAAAGATCCACGCGGTGTCTGATATTTTATATTTTGTGGACAACAACATAAAAATGATCTGGGAGAAGGAGCTGGGTCTGCAGATTAACATCTCAGGTATCTAGCATGTAATACCTGCTAACCTGCACTGCATAGTTTGTATTATTATATTGTGAACAGACATTATGGAAGTTCACACCTTGGCTCAGTGAAGTGTCTGTGCTTTACTCTACAGGGATCTACACAAACCCTGAGTATAGCAACCTGTGCCAACTGTACTGACAGATCACTAAGCAAAATATTCAAAAATTGCAACTGATAAATGAATTCATAATTATGAGTTCAATTGTATATGGACTGCACTGTATATATAGCATAATTATTCTCATAGACAGCTGGACACTGTAGTTCTTATGAAAGGTTTTTCAAACAGGAGGAAATAATGCGTTTGTTGGGGACTGTTTTCAGCAGCAGATTAGTGAACATGTATGTGGGATTGAAGGAACATGTTACTGGGGGCAACAGTGTGGCTTACTGATGTATTTTTAATGGAGCTCTATGGCACAGAAGAATAAGGTATGTCAGGGTTTGGATACGCAGACAGTACTTGTTAGTGGGACGCATTGTTGGTTTGTATCTACATGGTATTGACTTTTTTTCTCTGAGAAAAAAAAAAGATAAAAACTTATCCTTTAAGAATGCACTCAAAACTGCAGGATGTCAGCAGTTCAGCTGCTGATACCGACTCACTACACCAGCTAGAATTTGTACCATTTCCCTCTCTCCATCTCCCTGGCTCCACTTGAAAATGATTTTGACAAGGTTAAGCAAGCAAACAAACAAAAAACTTCTTGTGACACCAAATATGCAACATAAAATGTATGGTTTAGTTTCATCAGACTTTTTATTGTGGCCACAGGAAGTCTGTCTGGGTAATATTTGGATGTACTGTATTTCAGTCTTTTTGCCGTTAAAAAAAAAAAAACAAAAAAATCAAACAAACAAACAAAGAAAACAACTTAAGAACTGATACAAGAATAAATGATTTGTTCTGAAGGGTATTTTGCTGTGCTGAGACAGCTGTGCTAGAGAAACACACAAGAGACATTAGCAGTTACATCAGCCACAAAGGAGGTTACATAACCGTGTTGAACAAAATTCTCCTGCCTCTCACCACTTACTGTACATACAGCTCTACAAGCCTGTGGACAGTCTTATCTGTATTAGCTATATTGCTCAATTATTTTTGAACAGGCTGCATTCATGAAATGCAGAAAAGAAAAAGCCATAACCTCATTAACACGTCATTAAAACAGCAGAGTAATCTCACCAACATCCTTGCTCCAGACTAGTGCTGCCTTACACCGTATCACTAAACTCCTACATTTCTCTAGTACTATCTCAGTGAAGTGGGATTATATCATTAGATTGCAAAAATATAACCATCATCCTACACCATGCACCGCATTTGAGAGGATGTTGATAAATCAGCACCACCCTCAAGCAGATTCAAGGACATTATGATCCTCATGAAGGGAGGATTTACTGCAGGGCTCTGGTTTTATCCAGGTGCACCTAATATACTAGCATGAGAGTATATTTTGAATTTGTGGTCCAATGTTGCTGATCAAGTATCTGACAAATAGCATCTGTTATTATAATTAATATCATAACACAGCAGTGATGTGGAAATGATGATGAATGATGATGATTATTGATTAACATATTGCACTATTAATGAGATAACAAGCAGGTTTTTGCATGTTTTTGAAAGCTGATATTTTTCTAGGTGGCTCTACTGTGTTACTTTGGATTATGGTTATTAAAATAACAGATAGTAAAATATGTCTCAGGCTTATGGAACAAGCAAACACTTTTAAAGAAACAACCAAATACAAGCCACACATATGACTTCTGTCCCTCTCTACAGCAGGTTCTTTTTTTTTTTTTAAGCTGCTGTAGTTAACCACATGCTTCTACTAAATCAACTATAGTGCATTTTTTGATCGTCCTGAGCCCGGGTTAAGAATCAAATATGAAATAAATTCATGCTGTGGATCATATAACGTAAGTCAGCTGGACCTTTGCTGAAACAGGGTCCTAAAAAATCAAAGTACAAAGCCAGTAAATGCTTTTAAAGAGGCACGCCGACCATTTAGTGTTGCACACTAGTGTTGCACACTCAAAAAGAAATCCATGGAAGTGCAGCAGCAGAAGGAAAAGCCCCAAAAACACTAGAGCTAGCATTTCCCACCATGCAACTTATAGCATCTTTTTGCTAGCATTTACTCTGCCTCATAATCCTCCCCTCTTCACTTTTATGTGTTCATACATTTATATTCTGACCAAGCTGAGATTTTTTTTAGGCTTGAAAAAGCTCCTTACTTATTATGAGTGTGGGTTTCTTGTGTAAAATCAGTTGAGTGCCCCTTTAACTGGAACTGTGACTAATATTTTACTATATACAACTGCAGCACTGTAGACACAGCACATACACCAACTGCCCCAACGACATTTCTACATCTGCAAATCTGCAAATGCTTCTACTCTAGTCTTCAAGTTTGTTTTTGTCTGTGCATTCATTGAGTGCAAATACAGCATCTTCACCAACCTACTTGAAACAAAGGTCTGTCAGTGGGATGAGATTTCTGATTATCTGTTTTAGTTTTGTATTGTTTGCACTGATCATTTCCTACTATGGAAGCTACTTGTCTAAGGTATGTCCTCTGCTATTTTAATACAGTTGAAATGGTGGGATTCACTGCTTTACCACTACAGTAGGCTGTAACTCAGTGTCTTTTTTATATGACCAGGGTTTTTTTGTTTTTTTACCAGAAACATTAAGAGTACCACTCCCCAGTCAGTGGATACAGTAAATAGAGCTTTCTTAGCTTTCTGATTGGGTCATATTGTCTGAGCTGTTCCTCACAGTGTAATTACAACAATCTGAGCAGTGCATTTACAGCTCCCTGATTCATTACTGAGTCCTCGTCAGCAGAGAGCAGGATAATGATATGCTAATTCATACAGGACCTCCATTGTCTTTGTTTGGATGGGGTTTTATATACACAACCCTGTCTGCTAGAAATATTATATTTCTAATTGAACAATCAATGAATGAAGTGCTACATTTATTAAGAGCAGTGGATTCATCCCATACAGAAATGTAATTAGGACATATATGTCCCCATATCAAAAGGGATGTTGCCATATTTGTTAACTATAAGTGATAAATTCTTATCACATATATACATCCTCTGGATACATAAAGATATAAGTTTATAACATATATGAAATACCCATAGTAAAATTTGTATATATACATATATTAAAAATATCTATATGATGATTTTTTAATGTTACAACTATATATGTTAATGGTATATACTTAATTTATATATGCAAGTTCATTAAAACAACATACACTATATGTAGGGTTAGTAGGTAGAAGTCTAACCCAGCATGCTCTGGGGCAATGTGTTGACAGACATAAGTTGAGTAGATTGTGCTCTAAATGTTATCTAAATGTTATCTGCACATGGTGACTATAGTTGTACTGTTCTACTTCATCGAAAAAGCATGAGTGAAGTGAGTTGTGCAGTTAATGACATCTCTGGAGGTGCAGTGTTTTGTTGTTTTTGCTATGCTAAAAAGCCACACTTCCAGTTATCGTGCAATGGGAGGGGCACGGGGATTGATACACACCAGCCTGAACTCTTCCCAAGGCAAATCTGCCTTGGGAAGAGGCAGATATGGCTTGCTACCATATATTTTTCTTATTAGTTTCTCATTAATTTAAAACATGTCTGTTTTCCCATTCTAGGAAAGTGGTCTCAGACTTTTGGAACCCACTCTATATACCGTGATATCAACATATACTGACAGGCTTTGAGATGGATAAATATATTTATGTAACATATGTCTATAAGCATACATACATAAATGTCAATGTTAGACACATATGTCAATATATGAAATTGTTATAGCTTCTAATAGATTTAATCTATAATTTTTTACATATACTATATGCATATGCAATTTTATTTTATATGTACATATATTACATTTGTGTATGGGATTAAGAGGTGGTGGGGTGTAAAACACACAACACTGGAGTCCAGTGTACAACAGAAATACTTTGGTTAGTTTTGGGGAAAGATGGTGGTTTTGGTTAAATCTAAATAAACATGTTGTTGTTGTGAGGTCACTATGAACTTTTTCTGTATTAGACCAAACCAAGATCTGTTTCACAAACCTTCACCAAGTGCTGCGACAGTCTAAACAGAAGCATGAAAAGTCTCATAATGCTGTTAACAGTTAACATTTTACTATATGCTCACTATCAACATATTTGTGACCTGCCAAGCACATTAACAACATATCCCCATTAAGTTAATTAGAATGTAATGGTTAATTAGAAAACGAAGTCCAGCCGTAATTACTTTTTTCTACAAAATGCTGCTGTTGCAGTTCATTTGTATATAAAGGTCATTTCTTGGAGACAGGATTCATACAGGCACATCTTACACTTCAAGCTACTGGGGCAAGATCTGAAATTAAATATGAATGATGTGAAGTAGTGATATCATGTTAGAAAATATTAAAATACTCTTCTAGTGTTAAACTGTATTATTATTGTATATGATTAAAAAAAAAAGTAATGTAGGGACAATCTACTGTATACCCACAGACTATCATGTCAATATTTGTATCATAGCAACTGAAGTAGATATGACAATGCTGCTAAAATACTGAGCAGATGTTAAAGAATGGGCATATTGAGTATGATGGGTTTGATATGTCAGGCGCCAGCGACAGAGGGAAACTTACATGAAATCTTCAGCAAACACAGTGGGCACATGTTAAATAGAGGTCATATTTTGTTTTTACATGGGCTCATTTTCTCTGTCTTTAGAAAATGTCTTTAAAAATTCATTTTTTTAAATGTAATTTAATGATAATATTTTACTTGCTGAAGTTATAGCTGACTCAGAATCTTATGTTATCGCAAAAAAATAATTGCAAGTCATCGACAACAATTGTCTTCTAGAGATGATGTTCATATACAACAAAACAGCAAATATGTTTTACAGAAAATGTAACTGTGGCTGAGTTACATTTATCATTACTGTACTGAGGATGTGTTGTATGTTGTTAATTAATGAACTTGACAAGTTGTAATGTGGCTCAACTGTTGGCTTGTTTTCCTCCTACCCGGTCACGTTTGGCCCCGTCTCACTTCACGTTCAAATATCACCGTTAAATAGTATTTTACTGGGGACTACAGTGAGATATTGTTATTTTCCCTGATCAAATGAAAACCACAATGATTTAATCTGATTTACTGTGATGAGCCTAAATGATCCCTCTACCTGCCTCCAGAGCAGCTCTGCCTCCACAGATACTGTATGAAACATTTTTTATACAATAAAGGAAAACTAAGAGTGTAACATTAGAGTAAAACAAGGTTCATGATATATATATATATATATATATATATACATACAGTATATATATACAGTATGTATATATACACACACACACACACACACACACACAAATAAAATGATTGAGTTGATAAGTTTCCCTCAAAGCAGTAAAACAGCATCTTCTTAGCTGCATGAAGTCCAAAAGCTTCACATCAGAGTCCCGGCTCAACCACCAGAAAGTCAATGTAGTCCTTCTCTTTGGACTTGAAGGCCTCTGCGATGATCCGGGCAGCATCCTTATGCTCCCGACCTCTCAGGGAAATGCCGTTGACCTCAAGGATGACAAGACCCACCTTCAGCTGGTTGCAGTTATGGGCTGAGCCTCCTTTCTGTCGACAGGGACATGGATGGAGGAAAGGCAGACAACATTTGGACAGGTGAGAGTAACAGATGAGAGACTACAAGGTAACTTTCCTGCAGTTTGATACAAAGCCCAACTGAGGTCATAAAATTGTATTTTGAAGTTTGCTGTTTCATACTTTTCTAAACTCCAGTTGGTCTGATGAACCTGTCTGATTTGCAGAAGTGCCACAAGCACAGAAACAAGAACCACAGCATTTAGCATCTAAACTGTCTGATGTCAACATCAGCAGCTCAGCTTTAAAGCTGTTTAACGTGTTGCAGCTGACTGACGGGCAGCAAGCCAGCAAGCTTGGAGAGCTACTGTATTCTGATGGACTAGCACTTACACGTTCCCATCAGGCCAGTCTGCTAGTGCCAGTTCATCATCTCGCTGGGAGTAGTGACCACGCTTCTAGTGCCACATATTTTGTTCAGGTGCACAGATAAACATTCCTGGGCCACTTCTTGACTTTATGCAAGTAAGTTTAAAATGAAAAGTGATTATATTGATTAGGTGTAAAAAAACATCTCAATTTAAGCCACTGTCTGAACCTCTGTAACTACTCCTCTGTCAACCCAGCTGCTTTTAGAAATATATAAAGCAGTTTAGATTCAGTCACACATGTTTCAGTCTCTTTAATGCCAGAGTGTAGTGCAGTCATTCAGAACAGAGAATAATTAGATTACATTTCATGATATGACAGGAACGTGACCAGCTAAATGTGCATGAATTCATGTGCAATTGTGTTTGACCAGCCACTCAGTGACTGTGAGGGCCATCAGCTCACTGACTGACTTTCAATGTCTTCACTGATGCAGGTGAAAGTGTTTGGTGTTACAGAAATCACTGCACAGTCAAGGATGCCCTGTTCATAAACAAGTCTGGGTGGGGCCCTGGGCTCTGCTGAGGTGCTAAGGCTGCAACTCATTCAGTGTTTGGCTGATGTTATTGCTTCTCACCCACAGCCCATATAAAACCCTGTGGAAATGTACTTTGCTTTATTTGTTCTTGTTGGACTTAACAAAATGTGAAAGGTGTTACAAGGAAATATCAACAGGAGGATTTGGATTTGCAGATTGCCTCAGAATGCTATCTGAGCTAATAAGCTATGTTGAGATGCTGAAGGAAGACAGAGTTTCTATTAAAGCATTCATCTGCAAAATTTTACATTCTGGTTTTGAACTTTTTTTTTTGTTAAAGACACTGAATTTTTCCACAAAACAATGGCTTCAAACCAAAGCTTAGCCAAACACTATTGTAATACTGTCTCACCTGAATGGTGACTATGCGTGGCATAGGTTGGCGTGTATTGGCTCCACCCTCAATAGCAATGCCAAGGGTGTTGGCATTTTTCACCACTCGCACCAGGGTAGCACTGGGCTCTGGCAGTGGTGAGCCACTTTGCTGGGAGAGGTCAGAGCAAATGAAAGCAAGGTTAAGCTTTTTTAGATGTAGATGAGAAATACTCACCTTTTTGCTGAATTTAGCAACCTCAGATAATTTTAAATATTCAAAAAAAACAACAACAATTCAACAAGTCTTCCCTATATGTGAGTGAAGTACCATGAATACAACGTAATAGTTTGAACATAAATTGTCAAAGTGTAACCCAGTTTTGAATCAGGTTTCTGCTTAACTACACATTAAATACTAAGCTAGTAAAGCACTGATATAATAATAATAATAATAATAATAATAACAATCAGCTGCTGTTACTGGAAATATTGCTTTTTAACTAAGTTACAGTGAATGAACTGAATGTTGACGTGAGCTAACTTAAGCTTTGTTAGCAAGTGAAATCAGTGTATGTAGATGGTGTGAAGCAAAGTTTGCCATTATTACTTTTCCATGCAAGTATTTTATCCTTGTGCCTCTGACTGTGGCATTTTTTTCAAATACTAGGGAATAAGGCAGGGTAACTGGAACACTGACTGAAAAGGAATAGATGATGTAGCAAGAAGCCAGTGGTAAGGAAGTTGTGCTGTCATCTTAGTCAGTGGTTCTCAACCTTATTGAGGTGTGACTCCCCCTAAAAAATTTATGCTGGGGTTCCTCCCTCTCCCTTGAAACATTTTACAGTGGCCCTCTTCACTTCGGGGCCCTGCCCTGTTGGAACTGCTGTCTACACAGAACTCATGGAACTCATGACAGCCACAAGACGTCTGGTATTTCCGATGCATGTTGGAGGCACCTTGCATTTTCCAGTGGAGCTTGATTAGTAACGTTACTTTTGGTTGACCCCCCTTCACCTTGGTCTGCATCTTGGGCTGGCAGACTTTTTTTTTTTTTGAGAGCCATTTTGAAGTAGTAAGCTTATGTTTCGCTCCTGCCACTGTGCTGTGCCATGGCCAGTCTGCTGCTCCAGCTGGAGGGGACGTCACATTAATTTCACTCGCCCACTCAAATCTGTTTTATAATGATTACATTATAACACTGGCATGGGAGATTTAATGGAAAAATCATTCTCAAAAATATTTCTGAATTTCTTAAGTTTTTATGGATTTATTTATTTTATTTATTTAAAATTGCACCCCCCCCAAAAAAAAGATCTTGCAATCCCACGGGTGTCCTGACCCCTAGGTTGAGAACCACTTTGTCTAAGTGACATATCAGGGAATAACAAGCATGTGTGCAAGTGGGTGTGGAAGATCAGGTGACTGGGAGGGCTGGTGGGAAGTGCCGGGGTGCGTTAAATTCTATTAATACAAAGAAGAGTCATTAAAGCTGCAGGCACATCTCTCTTGCTACATTTTTGCCTCCTGTCCACACTACTCCAGTTTTCAAACCCAGTTTTGGAAACGCTACTTGACCCATTTTTTTAGACCTTTGGAAACAATGACATAGTCACACCTGGTCGCTTCCTGATTGGCTCTTATCAGCCACAACTATCAGTGGTGAAAGCAGCATGGATAATGAATTATAAGCATCGCTGACCCTGTTGTCTTTGCCAGCAGCTGTTGTTCAGTTCAGTCCTGCATGTTAACACTAACTTTTCTGCAACTTATTAGCTGAGTTAACAACTGAGAGAAGACAATCTGCTTCCTGTTTACACTGGCTAGCCTATGCCCAGTGTGTGTGAATGGTCATGTACGTATGTGTTTTCAGGTGTGTTAGTACAGATCATTTCTGACACAGAGTGAAAACAGTCGTCTGGACAGAGATCGTTTTCATTTTAAAATGAGAACATAGTGTGGACGTAGTCTGAGGGCAGATGTCTTGAAGCACATCAACACTTCAGGAGCACAGCAATTACTGTCACCTAACTGTCGCCCTGCTCTATTCAGAACTTCATGTCTTATAACAGTTTAGTTTAACAACTGTCATACTGTCATGCTAATCTGGTGCTGTATAATTAATCACACTGTTGTATCTGCACTCAAAAGTTATGATGTAAGTTGTCTTTGATTACTTAACTTAAATCCATAAAGAAAGTGAAAGCAACAAAAGAAGTTCCAGAACTCACAAACTGATAAAGCCCAGTTATAAACTGATCAATAAGTTGCCAATAACTTATCAATTTGTGATCTCAGCACAGCAAGTCACCATGGGACCAGATAGTTTGGACATGTTAATTGACGATGAGAAACACGAATCTAATGACTAGTTGAGGTGGTTATGACAGTGTGAAGCCCTCACTTGTCTGGTGGCCCCTGAAGTAGGTGCGTGGGCCCCTAGTTGTTCAAGATGGCGCTTCTGGTTCTTGCTGGGTCGAGGGCTGCCGTCCTTACTGAGACCTCCTGCCTCGGCTATATCCACCCCGCTGTCCTCACTCAGGGTCTGGCCACTGTCTGACAGCTGGGACAGTGTGGCCCCTAGTTGTGACACTATCATGTTAGTACACTCACAGGAAATACATACACAGCCTCAGGGGTCAATTCTGGTTTTGGACAGTGTCCTGACCTGAGCTGAGGTCAAGTCAGGTTTCGAGTGGAGACAAGCTGCATATCTTATATTGGCATTTCATTATGACTGTAGGAGCCTAAATACAGCTTGTTAATGTTGGACTTGTTGGTTTGGGTACATGTGTAAAATAACTAATATACAGTGATTGTTAAAAAAAAAAAAAATCAAAGGTTTTTTACAACCCCGTTTTCAAAAACATTTGTGTAAAATGTAAATAAAAACAGAATGTGATGATTTGCAAATCATGTAAACCCATATTTACCTGGAAATAGAACAAAGACAACATATCAGATGTTTAAATGCTGAAATGCTGTTGTTTTATGAAAAATATATTCTCAATTTGAATTTGATGCAGCAACACGTTTAAGAAAAGTTGGGACAGGGTCATGTTTACCACTGTGTTCATCACCTCTTCTGTAAACAACAGTCTCTAAACGTTTGGGAGCTGAGGAGATCAGCTGCTGGAGGTTAGATAGTGAAATGTCCCATTCTCTCCTGATATAGGATTTCAACTGTACAACAGTTCAGGGTCTCATTTGTTGTATTTTTCATTTCATGATGCTCCAGATGTTTTCAGTGGGTGACAGGTCTGGTCTGCAGACAGGTCAGTTTATTGTCTGGACTCTTCTACTACGGAGCCATGCTGCTGTAATACGCTCAGAACGTGGTTTGGCATTGTCTTGCTGAAATACACAAGGCCTTCTCTGAAAAAGACGTTGTCTGGATGGCAGCAAATGTTGTTCCAAAACCTGTATATACTGTTCAGCATTAATGGAGCCTTCCTAAATGTGCAAGCTACCCAAGCCATGGGCACTAATACATTTTCAGCGTTTCAACATTTGATATGTTGTCTTTGTTCTATTTCCAATTAAATATGGGTTTACATGATTTGCAAATTATCTCATTATGTTTTTATTTACATTTTACACAGTGTCCCAACTTCTTTGAAAACAGGGTTGTACAAGTATTTACAGCTTATTTACATTTCATATTTACAGTAATGCAACATAATGCGTCATAAGTTAATTGTTCATGTCTGTCACTAAAAGGGTGTGTAAATAATAGTATAAAAGTATGTACAATTTTGTGACATTGGTAGAATTGGGATATAGGTGACAACAATCATTGCCTCTTAGTTACTGTGCATCTGAAATACTGTGCAAAAATAGTCACACGCTGCTGGACTTCTGGATTGCCTGAACACAAAATTTGCACATATTTTTTCAAGGATTGCAATATTGTAATGAATATGGTTTCACAGCTTTTTTAATTGTCCTTTCTGTTTAATTTCTGTTTTACTTTTATGCATTTCATTCAAATGTTTATCTGTTTCCCTACCTTTAACTCCTCAACTCCTTAACTCCTCTGTGCTACTGAATTTTCCTTCAGGGGTCAGTCAAGTCTTAATTCTAATTAATCTTAAAATTAATTTTCTTTACTACAATATGTACTTAAATGATCTAAAATATAAGAACATAAGAACTGCAAAGTGATTCCTGCCATTGCTAAATTATTACATTACTGGATCATTATTGTTAATGTTCTAACACATAATCAGTACTTTATAGTTGTATTTGGGTTAGGTGTGGCTGATTTTAACTGTTTCACAGTTGGATATTTTGATAACAAATACTTTTTGTGAAGTTGTGTGCAGAGTAATAGGCAACAGAGCAGCTAACTTATGCTATGGAAAAAAACCCTCAGCAGGTCAAAGATCATTTCCTCATCAGTGTTAATGTGAAACCTCTGCAGGAAGGGTTGAGCTTCACTGGAAGGAGCCTAATGTCTATCAGAATAAGGAAAATGAAATGTTTGGAATTAAATCAGTTAATGACTTTTGGGGTCTACGCTTAAATATTTTGTGCTGGCTACAAATGAATATTAACTCTGCTTCCAGATGTATAGCTGGATGTATGGTAACATATGTCTGGTGGTATTTACAGTAAAATATGCTTTTTTTGGTAAAACACCACATGAGAAGAAAAAATACAGATATTGATGTTGTGTAAAATCTGATATTTGTACTCGTTTTGCCAACTTTTCACAATTCTACCACTGTTTTTTTTTTCTTTTTAATTATTATTTTGTTTGAACTGCACCGTGAACATGTTGTGTGATGTGGTATTTTGTTGTATGTTGCATGATACATCACTAACAATTTTGCTCAGTAAATGTGTTCTGTATGTTGACACACACACACACACACACACACATGCTTACGTACCTCTCTGCTGCGGTCTGGAGTCTGCAGACAGCCAGTTCATGTCTGTTAGGATCACTTTTTGAGTGAGGGCAGGTGAGAGGTGGCAGTCAGGACTACAAGGTGGAGCAGCAGGCGTGATGAGAGAGGGGCAGGGGGAGGGACATGGCGAGGGACGGGGTGATGGATGAGGGGATGACATGGGAGATGGTGCTTTGGAAGAGGACGCTGACTTCGACAAGATGTAGGATTTCTCATAGGAGCTGGATCTGGAGGAGAGCTTGACAGATCCCTGTGGTTTTGCAGAGCTGGAGGAGTCCCGGTGGTGCAGGAAGCCTGGGCAGGTGTGGTGTCCTGAACTAGATCTAATGTGGTGGCCAGGATGGTGCTGGAAGTGATGAGCCAGGTGGGGGTGGTTGAGGTGGTCGGTGTCACAGGGCTGGAAGAAGGTGTGATGGAGCGCATTGAGGGAAGTATGGTGGCTGGCTGCAGTGACAGGGGAGGGCTGGTGGGTGGTGGGCAGGGATTTTAGCGATTTTTGGAGGCAGTCCTGGAGCAGCTGGGTGGGGCCAGCAGAGAGCAGGCTGGAGCCAGGCTGTGCAAGCCGGCCTGGAGACTTCCGGCTCAGCTCCTTCTCCCTGGACAGCCTGCTCTGGGCCTGGAGAGGAGCACTCCTCCACAGAAATTCACCAGAGGCCTGCATTTCATCCTGTCAGGGAAGAAAAGGAGGCAACAGAATGAATCACACATGCACGATGTAGCTCCTCTCTCTGAGCCGTATACTTAACAAAACCAAAGAAAGGTTTAAGTTAAAATCCCTAAGATTTCAGTGCTGGATGATTTTGTGATAACTGTGAACAGACTATTTTCTTCTATTTCTAAATTTTAGAGGATGTGCTAGAAGTATTTTTTTCTTTTATAACCAATAGTTGCGCAGTCCTGTGCTTTCTGTTTGTACACAGGACGAAACAAACCAGATTAAGAAAATGTGAATTGCTGATTGTGGGGAAGCTTTTTCCTGGGAAGCTCGGCATCCATGTCCTGACGACAGCCCTGTACTAACTAGTAGATATGAGAGTGACAGTCATCTTCTCATCACACAAACAGGCATACAGTATATCCAAAATGCTGACCTGTCTCTTTAATGAATAAGACTAAAAACATTCATATTGATATCAAACATGATATATATATATATATATATATATATATATATATATATATATATATATATGTATAAAAGAACTGCCCGATACGTGTGTGTGTGTGTGTGTGTGTGGAAATGAGGCTCTTACATGTGCAACAAAACCACAACCCGCAGAACATCTGTATTGTTTGGCATTCTAAAGATTCTCTACACACCAACACTCACTTCTAATGATTTGAGACAAATTTTCTTAATCTACAAACCAGATTTCTAGAAAATGTGATGTTAATATTTAAGGTAACTTCCTGACTTTTCTTTTATTAACACGGACACTCACAACTTCCTGCGCCGTAGATGATGTTTTATGCTTTGCCCTCTGGCTAAAAAGTTTCAAATGTAAAGATCCAATGAATTCATGGTCAGTTTACCATGAAGTGTACTGCTCCCAAGAGGATAAACTATCGATCCAGGTTAATGTGCAACAGCTCCCTCAGGGCAGTGTTAATCCTGCATTTCTTCCTGTGGGATGTAATGACTATTAAAGCTTCAATGAAACTCCTAATGGCTCATTTAATTCTGTACTATGGTCTGTTAAACATCGAATTCACAGACAATGCAGTTCTGCCTGAATAATATTTTTTAGAAAATAAAAAGAATGACACATACCAGTGCAATGTTCTGTAAGGCTTTTGTGTTCTCCTCCTGCTGTGTCCAGTCACCAACACAGCCATCAGTCTGAAAGAAACCATATGAGTATGAAGCACTGTAGCACTGCAGAGTAATAAAAACTTTAGCCTACTTACTGCAGATGCTACATGGACAGGATTTGCCCCATGGGACAGTGTGATGAGTCCAAGAAGGTTTAGTAAGTTAGAACAAAGTGCTTTAGGAAGTTTTTAGGAAGGTTGTTTAAGGCTGGGGTCGTTTCATCACTGCAGAGAACTGTGGGTTTTGCCTCTGATTTAGACTACGTCTCACTTTAGACACTGAATTTATGACACTATTTGTGAAAGTCAGTTATCACCAAAGAAAAAACAACCTTATTTTGTAATAAAATGACTAGATCATAAATCCAAGTTAATGCACAGCAGCTCATTAAAAAGATCAGTCATAGAGAAACTGACTTCAGGATTGTCTCTGTAAATTTCCTGGCAGCTGGGCTGAGCTTCTGGAGAAGCTCTGTTTACTCTATACACACACAAACACCAAAACAGTGTTTTAACCACTTTGAACGAACACTGTGGACGAGCTCAGTCCAGACAGTGGGCTGAGACATAGAGAAAAACACATTTAACCATTGTAATGTGAAAATAATCTGAATTTAGCAGCTGTGTACACAGATGCATTGGCTCAAATTTCACCCTGCACAAACAAAACCACAACCTGCACCACATCTTAAGCTTCAAGATTTTCCTCCCATTTTCACACATAACTACAGTGATTGTGTGTTGGGCTCTGAACGCATCCTGTCCTGACAGAGACAGGGGACTGAATGTGCTGCTTCTCTGCACAGGTTGGGGTGATCGTTCGTCACATTTTCTATGTAACAATAAATCTTCAGTAAAGAAAACATAGCACCTGAAATTATCATCACAACCACAACATGAGTGTGTCAACGGGGCAGTTTCAGAGACATATGGTGTGATGTCATCATAAACAGGCAGACCAGGACCATTTCCAGGTGTGCGAATTAAATCTAAAGTGATGGTATCCATGTCAATGAGAACAAAAGTTTTCAGTGAGGTCTGTTTTGTTAAATGTTAGTGAAATTAATAAGCAGCACTTTGCATCAGCCTGCTTTGATACCCCTGCATCACATTTAGCTTATAAATCATTTCATTTTTCTGTCAGATGATTTGGAAAACACCCACATAACCAGAGGGTGCCACAAGGTGGTCATTAGTGAAAAATAACCTTGGCTACGTTCAAAAAATTCCCCTTTCACTGCTTATCTTGCTCCATTATGCCTTATTTTTTATCTTGGATGCCACATTTTCAGGTGTAGTAGATCTACCGTCACAGGGACAGCCAGTCCTGCATCATGGATCACTGGGGGGGCTGCGTGGCTGCAGTGGCTCTGTAGGTGCGGCACTCCCAGGCCTCCATGCCAGGGCTGGTGGGCCTCCCTCTCACGGTGCAACACCAGCCTGTCGTACAACTCCAGATCCTGAGGGGCCACCAGACTCCTCACCTCTGACAACATGGACAACTGCATTGAAGGAGAGGAGAAAAGACTGACATAAGACCGTGTTTTATTTTATTTTATTGTTGATCATTGATTTTCTGATATTTTCTTTTTTCTCTGTTATATGCAGTGACCCTGAGAGCTCAACACACTGCAACTGAGGGAAAGACAACCAAATCAGGAAAGAGCAGCCGAAACAGGAGACACAAACAAATACACAAACAGAGTAGCACAGACTACAATGGAAATGTTTCCAGGGGACGTACAAAATTGATGAACACTGCTAGAACAGGCTTGGGCTGCGGTCGAAAAGTTGTTTTTGCTCAGGAAGGTTGCTGACTGAGTCAAATAACCCAGACGTCTCTGAGCCATGATGATGAGGAGCTGCTGCTTCCTATCTTATCTCTCTTCAGCATAGGAAACACTGGACCTTCAACAGAGCAGCTATTTTATGTTTGTGACATGATCCAACACTTGTAAATCCTTGTATGATTGTCTGAGCTCCGAATCTATAAATACAGATGTATCTGTTTAAATCCAGGTAGGAGTCACCATGAAGAGCAAGTCATCATAACTATCTACACACAAATGTTGGTCTCAAAATCCATTACAGTAAAATGTGATTTTCTCTATTTAACAAATGTATTAAAAGGTAAAAAGTCTATAAAGTCTGAATATAATTTATTCTGGCCCCAACTTTATTAAATTATTATTTTAATGGCTCAACTTTCTCTACTTGTGTGTTTCTTTAATGTTCGCTTATTTCAATATTTCAGCCCTGTTTGTTTTGTGTTTGTGGTTAGGAAAGGAGTATATATCATCCATGTGTTATGAAAAAAAAAATTAAATTAAAAAAAATAAAAGAAATAAAAATAAAATAAAATCCTTGTGTGAATGCAGTTCTCTCTGCAGCTTGGTTGTCTTTTTCTACATCCTTATGAATTCTTCTTCACATCTTTTGTTGACCTCATGACGTTTTCCATCGAGGTTGAGGAGAAGTGGTCAGGGGAAGGAGAGGATTTTGACATCAGTTATCAGTTTGATTTTCAGAATAAAATAATCAAAAATACATAATTGTAAAATTCACATAAATTTTCTAAAACTGAACTTTGAATTTGTCAGATCAATTTTGACTTTTTGATTTTCTATCTATAGAACAGTGGATAGAACAAGTGAACATTTAGATAATGGTAGTACATTTATTTCAGTTCACGTTTCTGGTTTCTTGAGAGGACATGTATGAATGACCACGCTCTCTTTTTGACCCCACTGAGACCAGCTGCCCAGTCGCTGCCGCACCTTTGCATGTGTGTTGAAGAGCTCAAACAGAGCCATAGCCAGTGACTCCACTCCTATGTGTCCATCCTGGTACTCCTGCAAGTAGTAGCCCATGGTCTTCCTTTCTGGCTCTGTCAGCAGCATGTAGGCCTGCTGCTCCAGAGACAGCTGCACACCCGGTGGGCCCACACCTCTGTACCCTGCAGACTGGAGGGATAGATAGGGTGACACATGAGGAAAGATGGGGTGAACACATGAAGTGAGAAAAAAAACAAGGGCCAGTAGAATGCAGATAAAAAGATGAGATGCAGCCCCCCCCATCCCAGCTGATCTGATCATGCTCAGGAAAAGCCACCACTTCAAAGCTGCAGGGCAGGACATTCAACGTGTTCAGTTGGTCATGATCTTATTAGCAGCCCGACTCTTATTAGCAGGCCTCACACCAACTGTGAAAAGCTTTGTTTAGAATGAAAAGAAAAAGCCCACATGTGAGGAAAAGGCTGCTGGGAAAGATTTTTCTAAGCCACTTTTTTTGTTGTAAAAGGGAAGCACAGCTGGATGGATGGGAAACTACTGTTGCCTGTTTCAAACTGACTGTCAGCATTGTCTCTTTGAACCATGACTGCGATCATTCTGTAACCTGAACAACCTGTTCATTATTGTAACCATGGCGACACAGGTCTTCTAACCATTTTAACCAGGACCGTGGCCATCACCCAAACTTAACCAAACTTTACCTAAGCATCGTCACATTATAAAAAGGGTTAGTTCTTTATTTTTCAACAACAAAGGTTGAAAGATGAATGAGAAAACTATTCTCTGTGCTTGTGTTTAAAATACATGTGTAACTGAAAGTTGGGATCCTGAGAGAGAGAGAGAGAGAGAGAGAGAGAGAGAGAGAGAGAGAGAGAGAGAGAGAGAGAGACAAAGCAGGCTAAGTGGTGGGGACATCACGTCCGCTGTGTCTTCGGTGTAAATGACACCTGAATGAATGGAGGAATGAAGAGAAGCTCTTACTGTAATTTGCTGGATTGATGAATCAAGACTTAATATGAATTTGCAGATTGAATTTGACCTTGACCGACCCTTTGTCAAGTTACATTCACATGGTAAAGGAGGAACTGAATCACTGCTTCCAGCCTATCTTCATTCTGTTTGAACTGTAACGTCTCAGACATGAGAGAATGGATGTTACATTCAGCATATATTATATTATATAATATTACATTCCTAGTCTTTAATAATCAATAGGAACGGGCACAGAGAGAATGAAAAAATAGACCTTGGCATCCAAACACAAAGTTTTGATCCATGGCATCAATACAACACCTTTCCTGCTCCTGATAATTCAAATCTTAGTTTACACTCAAAGACCTAAAAGTCTGAGGAATCGAAACATGTTGTATGAAGCTGGGCAAACATTTTATGTATTTGTATGTTGTGTGAACTCACATGTTTTGATCGACTGCCTGGTCAAAACACAACTATGTTTCATTTTCAGGCTATTTGCTTCAGTATAGTGGTTTTGTTATGTGGCTGCTCGTGCTGAGCACAAACCCAAAACTTCTGCTTCTGTCCTCCACAATGAGGAATGAGAAGGATAAGGAGCCTCGACTGCAGTGAGTGACAATCTGGAAAATACTCCAACAATATTAAAATGAGAGCGCAAGTAATAAGTCACCCTGCCAGACACGCATCATGCATGTACTACGCACATCATGTGCACACACACCCACCTGTGATATATGGTTGTATGTGTATATGCAAACATACGGCACATGAAAAGTTATATATAAAAAAAGTCAGTGCCTGAATGAGCTTGTTGCAAGCATACATTCACCTACCTGTTTTGGAGCCAGACTGTATTGGTCATTCAAGGAAGTGCAGCTTTTGGCACTTGTTGGTGTTGCAGCTTGGACACAGCATGATCACACAGCACTTCAAATCCACAGCCAGAAGCAGATGATGTGGGTTTTTATTTAACTTATTCAGTGATGGTAGAAATAAATATATTTAGTGAAACCTTTTACTGTATATGGCCACATCAGTCCAACACTGTTTCAGTGTTATTTCTACTCTATTCCACTTCACACCGTAAAATGTGCCACAACAGCAACTGCACCAAAATCATTTCAAGAATAAAAACATGGAATGCTACTTATGCTTAAGAAAAAGGAGAGGAGTCGATTACACACAGGACTGATGAGCCGCTGTAACCTGACATCTCCCATTTAAACTACAGAGTCATAATGAAGCAGTCTCATGTGTGTAGAGTTGTGTGTGGAAAGCTCTGCTCTGGCATGGCAGATCTGAAATGTGTTCTGTTGCTTTCAGATGGCTTCAGGGATTAAATGAACCGAGAGAGATATAAAGCAGCTTTGCCCAACAGATACTATTAGGACCACTCATGATAATTTATAGATCAGTGCAGAGAGATTCACCCATGTTCCTGCTCTGAACACAATACACATTAAAATTTCATGCTGACTTTAACAACTCTACTGCCTGGGGAGTGATTAGTTTTACTAATTTACATTTACAAGAACTATTCCATCATGACTGTAGATTTTCTTTGCGCATTTCATTTGCTCCTGTAGCTAAAATCACCAAAGGTGCAGCAGACTGACGCCAGGAATAGACGTGGTCCTCACACATCTTCAACCAAAACACCAATAACTCGTGTTGCACTGCCACAGTGTACACAATGCGCTCTGCACTTGGCACCAAACTGTATGGTGGCCCGTAAGGACAAAGCACATACAAGAGAGAAAGCATCAACATTAAAGGAAACATGCTTTAAATCCAGAAGTGCAACAAATACAAACAGAAGTGCTACACTGGAAGTGCTAATGGGCTGATGGGCTTGATTTGTAGAAACAGCAACATTATTAATACTTTAGCATGCCCATCAAACTTTGCTCTGCTTGTACCTAATCTAACCCTTTAACAAATTTAGATATTTTTTCAGGTGATAAAGTTAACCATTTAAATGTCAAATATGTGGTCTTTTATCCTGATAATGTCTAGCACAAATGGTTAAGAATGGTGATCATCACAGCAGCTGGCTGTCTCGCTCTGGATGACCATCGTCCCAGGGAGAAGACGCATTATGAGATCATGTGAACTGGGCAATTTTAGTTGTTGAAATACGTCAAAATATCTTGAAACACACACACACACACACACACACACACACACACACACACACATATATATATATATATATATATATATATATATATATATATTAAGGCTGTCAAAGTTAACGCGTTAACGCAACATGCCTTTAACGGGATTAATTTTTTTAACGTGATTAACGCTTGTGACATTTGAACCTCGGGCCACTCCGTAGCTCGGGAAATCAGGAAGCAATGCACCGAGGTCGATGCCGTCGTGAGCAGTAATGGATAAAAAAGATATTTTGAATGGCAAGTTCAGCTTCAAAGTCTTGCCAGATGGCTCTCTTGACAGGACAAAAGTCATTTGTATTTATTGTCGCGGTGAACGTACGTACCACCGGAGTGCGTCTAGTCTCGAATACCACCTGTCGGCCAAGCACACAGCGGTGCAGAGCCCGGCGCCCCCTCCTCGCATGAAGCAAACCATATTTATTTCAGCATCTTGTTTTACAATACAGTTTGCACATGTTAGTTACTTGAACTGAGAGTATTTCTCATTTTAGCAATGAATAAACATGATTTTTTTGCATAAAGCAAGCATTTGTCTATTCTCATGTTGAAAAGAGTATTACAATCAGTTTAAGGTACATTTAGAACAGATTAAAAATATGCGATTAATCATGATTAACTATGATCACTCATGCGATTCATCGCGATTAAATATTTTAATCGATTGACAGCCCTAATATATATATATATATATATATATATATATATATATATATATATATATATTAGAATTAATATATATATATTCTTGTGATTAGCGTTGGGGTTTAATCATAGATGATATATGAAGATGGACGGAGTGACATTGGTTTACATAGAGAACTGTCATGTCCAGCCCAGACACTGTCCCACTATCTTCTGTAGCACAATGCAGCTCAATGCAAATCTCTCAGTCAGCAATTCTTTCACTGGTGTTCATGAGAAAAAGAAACATGTTCCTGAGGTTTTCCAAACACTACCATCCTTATGAAGACCGAGCCAAACGGCATGCTATTGAGAAACGTTATGTTCCAAGGCTGGATTTTAGTTATATTAGCTGGTCATTAAGTTAAATTTATGTCTATTGGATTTTAAATTATATTTTCTTACTTCTGGAAAAGAAACCTTCAGTTGCAGCTTAATGCATATTACAATCAGCACGATCAGTGTGGTGTGTCCCTTCACCCTCTGGAAACATGCTCTGCTGCTATGCACAGAGGCAATGGTTAACATAATGAAATCGTGCTACAATTACATATCAGTGCATATCTTGCAAACTATAGCCAATGATGTTTGGTCCCTGACCTCACTCTTTATGGCAGTGTCAGAGGAAACAGTTCCATTTTCTCCAAGCGTGGGCAGAAGAATTGCCCGAAGGAGAGACTAACAAATGACAAATCACTTGATTTCGTATCATAACCCAACTACATTAATGAAAGTTAGGAGCTGGAGGGAGAAACATCTCCAGGAGTCGACGATGAGTAGTAGTAGTAGTAGTACTGTAATACTACTGTGTAGTTCAGGGTGTCCAGGAGGAGTGTGAGGTCAAGACACCACTACACTACAGGCCTGATTGTAGTGGCCGAGACAATAGTGACAGTTAGAAAAAAATGTGCTGACTTAGTATTTCTAGTTGATTAGTTAATGCTTTTTAAATGGGAGTAAATGGGAATCAGGGATGATTATTTTTTGGACCCTGCATGTAGCAGATGCATTTAAAGTACTTCCACAGTGGCACCTGCCTTCAGCCAGAGTTAAGCACTTGGCATTTAATCAGTTTTAGCCAGTTTTGAAAGAATTATCAAATCCAGAAGTTTAAAACCAAACCAAAATATGGACTTTTTTGTTGGCGAGGAGACAGATACAGTTTTGAATTTCAGCGTAATGATCACAAATTGAGATGAGGAGCAAGGAACATAAACTATTAATTTAAAAAAATCAAAAGCTATTGATTAAATATTAATTAAATCTGATACACTGAAATAACAACTGTAGCATACTTTACTGTAAACCTTGTTTTTCACATGATACTTGCTTCATTGAAGCTTGAATTATGCTTCTCTGAAATACTGTACGTGCAAACATCTCTGCAAATTTAAGCAGAGAAATTAATTATGGGTAACTGTATGCCAGAGTCTTATACATGAGCCAGCACTAACACCCCCCAAATTTCAATAGGTCTTGCAGACAAGCGCATCTGGCAAGTTGATTGGTTGATTCAACTCTTCTCAAAAAAAATATATAAGCTGTGTATATAACAGAAACAGCCACATGACTGGCTCCAAAAGACCCCACACAGATTCACCTTATTGCAACCAGGAAAAGCACAATTACTACTTATGTTGACCAAGTGAAACTTAATTGATATGATATGAATTACAGTTCATCCAGGATATTTACACTTACATTTACATTTACTCATTTGGCAGACACTATCTAAAGTGACTTACAAGTGAGGGACAACAATAAAGCTACAGTGCAGTGGGAAACCTTCATGTAAGTTTTAGGTACCACATATATTAGTGCTGGGAGATTGTTTAAGAAAGTGCGTCAAAAAGTGCTTGTTTGACATGTTATGGTTTTTTAGGAAAGGAGGTGCTCTCGGAAGAGATGAGTTTTCAAGAGAGTCTTGAAAATAGAGAAGGACACCCCTCCTCTGATAGTACTTGGTAGTTCGTTCCACCATCAGGGAACCACAAATGAGAACAATCTCAACTGAGATTGCCTTGTGTGCAGGGGTGGCAATGCCAGGCAACATTCCCTGGAGGAACACAATGGCCGAGAAGGAGCATAAGGCTGAATGATTGAGTTCAAGTAGATGGGTGCGACTCAGAATTCACTCTGAAGGCAAGTGTTAGTGACTTGGATTTCATTCCATGGGTAGCCAATGTAGGTCGATGAGTATCGGAATAACATGTGTGCTGCGTAAGGGTTTCACTGAGCACAGAGGAAGGCCCACCAGAAGAACATTGCAATTGTCGAGGCGAGAGATAACCATGGCCTAGACCAAGAACTGGGTGGCACACTGAATCAGGTAAGGCCTGATTTTCTTGATGTTGTACAGAGCAAAGTGGCACGACTGAGAAATGGAACATGATTGGAGAAGGATAATTGGTCATTAAACATGACACCAAGGTTTCTTTCAACCTTAGATGTTTTGAGGGATGAAGATGCAATTTTGATATCAAGATCACGATGAGGAGACTGATTGGACGAGATGACTAGGAGTTCAGTGTTTGAGAGGTTTAGTTGAAAGTGGCCTTCCTTCATCTATGCAGATATGTCAGAGAGACAAACTGAGATCCGCACAGAGACTGTGGGGTCGTCTGGTGGGAACAACAGGTATAACTGGGTGTCATCAGTGTGGCAGTGGTACAAGAGGCCATGTGAGTGGATAATTGGACCCAAGGAGTTGGTCTATATAGCAAGGAGGTGGGGTCCCAGAACTCATCCTTAGGGCACTCCAGTTGGCAGGGAATGGACTAAAGACATTTTCCATTGCCATGACACAGTGAAGGAGCGCCCAGTAAGATAGGATTCAAACCAAGAAAGGGCTTTCCCAAGAGTACAGATAGAAAGATGTGGGTGGTTCACTGTATCAAAGGCTGCTGAGAGGTGCGGCAAGATAAGAACTGAGGACTGGCCTGCAGCTCTGGCTGCACTTAGGGCTTCTGTCACAGACAACAAGGCTGTTTCAGTGGAGTGGCCTCTCTTAAAGCCAGACTGCTTTGGATGGAGGAAATTGTTCCATGACAGGAATTCAGAGACCTGCCTAAAGACAGCCCTTTCTATACACTTAGGTAAGACAGGAAGTAGTGAGACAGGTCGATAGTTCTCCACATGAGCTGGGTCAAGTAAGGGTTTTTTGAGCAGAGGAGTTACCTGAGCCAGTTTGAAAGCAGATGGGAATGTTTCCAAAGCCTTTGTCACATGTTTGACTGCTGAAGTAGGACGGCTACTGGTTTGAAGTTTAACACATTGTTCTCAGTGAGAGGACTGAATGAGGAGAAAGTTTTGTCTTTTGCTTGAGGAGATCTGGGTGGACATGTGGTAGGATCACCGTGTAAAGGACTTTTTTGAGCTATGCACTCCATGCCCTTCATCAACGGAGGCAGGTTGTCTTTGGGAGGTTCAGAGAATTGGCTACTGCTGGCCAGAACCTTTTCAGTGAAGAGGGAGGCAAAGATATCAGCTGAGAGGTTATGAGGTAATGAGTTAGTTAGTAATGTTTTAAACGTGGAGAATAATGACTGTAACTCATATAACAGAGCTGATCTGTTTCACCAAAGAAGATCAGCTACTCTTTTGACCATGTTAAACCTCAAAACCACACAGTCCGCTCTACATAAATGTTAAAGTGGTGCTTCTGTTACAAACACTGGCTTCAGAGTTTTTAAACTGGTGAGTGCATCACTGAGAAGAAGCCTGTTGCATGAATGTTTAATGTTTCAGTGTGGAAATCTGAGGTATCATCTGTTGGAACAGGTTTGATCGAAAGTAAATCAGTCATCATTTCATCGTTCAAAGTAAAATGGACAATTAGACATCAATAGTATCAAGATTACATTAAAGTTGCAGATTTTATCTGGTTTTGTTATTAGATTCATCTGACTCTAGTCCCACTTCTGTCCCTCCAAAAGATATGACATGCAGAGACAGACGTTGTTGGAGTGTAGAATCTGTCAAAGTCAATACTATACATGCAGATTAAAGAGTGTTAAGAGGGCAGTGATGCATGGTTGTCATTCTTACCTTTCCTAATACATGTGTAGCTCTGGCTGAGGATGGTCTGCAACAAAGAAGAAAAAAATGCAGAACATGACAAATGATCTCCACTTAGTGTGTAATCAGCCTACAAAACAGTTTGCTGAGACCAACACATAAAAGTAAAAGCATCAACATAAATGTATTGCCTCACCAATTCTTATGCATGTAGAACATTACAAAACACAGCATTACAGCCCAGCCTGCGGCAGGGCCCAGGCAACATGAGTTTAATGAAGTGTGGAGCTGAGAGCCAACTTGAATGATTTATAAGGCAGCAGCAGGCAGAGGAATTTATACTTCCCCTAACTCCCAATCAAGGCCAGCTCCATTAGGGGCTGGAGACAGATGGATGAGGGAGGGAGAACGGAGTCTCCACACACTGCTCTGCTGTCAGACACAATGGAGACATCAAACACAATCCTCCACACAAGGGGCAGGTTTTCTTTTCCGCAAACAGACCCACTCTCAGTGATGGAGTTTACATTAGATAAGATTATGTTCACAGAAGGACAACATCTCTGTTTCAGTGATTGACAGTCACTGACTATGTAGTTTGTTCCATTTAGCTAAAAAATGTTCAATTCAATTCAATTCAATTTTATTTGTATAGCGCCAAATCATAATATACATTATCTCAAGGCACTTTACAGGGTAAGGTCAAGACCTTACATTGTTACAGAGAAAAAACCCAACAGTTCCCACAACGAGCAAGCGCTTGGCGACAGGGGGGAGGAAAAACTCCCTTTTAACAGGAAGAAACCTCCAACAGAACCGGGCTCAGGGTGGGCGGCCATCTGCCTCGACCGGTTGGGTTTAGGAGAAGATAAAAAGAGGGGGTGGGGGGAGGAGAGAGGAGAGAAGAGAGAGAGAGAGAGACCAGGAACAGCTGTGTAGGTAATGGTGTTATCAATAATAATGACAGGTAATGTTAATTACACTGGGATGACACAACTCAGTTAAATTTAGTTTACACTTGATCCTGTAGAATTTTGTTATAGTTCTGTACCACATTTCACCTGCTAATACCATCTCTGAAATGCTAGACAGATGTAACTTTAGTTATATTCCCCACAAGTAACTGTATTTACACTCTTTCATTTACTTGGTGTTAAAGAGCAGCAGAATGGGATATGCAAGTACTTTGAACTGGAGTTACATCCAGGTACACCCTCAGAATAGAAAACAACTGATGTGCATAAATAAAAAGGAGGCAATAACTTTTCAACAGTCTGCTGCAGCATCGGGAAACAAACACAAGGAGCACAAGCAGACAAATCACAGATCTTGCAGTCCATTCATGTTCGCAGCTGCCACGACCCTGTCATGTGGTTAAATGTTCTAAGACAGTGGTTTTCAAAGTGGGCAGGGCTGCCAGTGGGCATGAGGGGGTCCTCAGCACACAAGGAAAAAGATTTGAAATAACTAAAGATTTGAAATACAAATGTAATTGTTATTGCATTAATAAAAGTAAGAAAATATATTCAAAAGTTGTTTTTTTTTTAAATGCGTGTGAGACTCATGTCTCTCGCGTGTTGCGTGATCTAGAAGTTCGGCATCTCACCTATTTTTCACACATGACATGCATCTGGCAGCAAAAATAGACACAGAAAAGACCCGTTGATGTCATATTGACTTTATACCGGCATTTTTACACAAAACTGACACCTATGTCATAGACATGAAAAAATATAAATATATTTTTTAACCATTTGAGAAGCTGCATGTGGAGAAAGTGGCATTTTAGAGACATTTTCTGTCAAAAATAAATCAGAAATTAATTAAAGATGAAGATAAAGCAGCAACGGAGGCAGACACACAGCCTGTGTGAACACATACGCATGTTTTTGCACAGCAGATCAGCAACAGTAGCCACGAAGCACCACGAATCCAGTGAGTCAGAGAATTTGTTTTTTC
This sequence comes from Trachinotus anak, assembly GCF_046630095.1. Lineage (NCBI taxonomy): Eukaryota > Metazoa > Chordata > Actinopteri > Carangiformes > Carangidae > Trachinotus > Trachinotus anak. The sequence continues at coordinate 2,578,580 of NW_027273859.1, read as the reverse complement.
ATATACTAAACAGTTTAGATTTAGAATAAGGTGTAATTTTTAAGGGGGTTGAACTAAATGTAAGATGTTTTTACCCCCAATGCCTGAAGACTTAGCAGTATCTGGAGACACATTTTCAGTCATTGAAGAAAATGTTGTCTTTGACCCAGCACTATAAACCACTCACAAGCATAAACGTAGCAAAGAAAGCACAGCTCAGTTATCAGTGACAGTAATGTCTCTGTTCCATTGCTTTTGACAGTTCTAGTATTTATTTCTCTTAGTTTAATGTACTCACCTGGAACTGCAGGTACTGGTACTGACACTAGTGTGGACACCAGCATTGACAGTGGCACTGGTGACAGATCCTGGGTTAGCTGTAGCGTTGGTCTCAGCTATGCCCTGACTGCAGATCCATTTGGTCTCATCCACCACTGTGCGTGCATGAGGCAGACGACCAACATCCCTCACCTTCATCAGCAGGTGGCGTCCTGTTTTGAGGATGTGAACCGCCTCATCGTGGTAGATGATGACAAAGCTCTGACCGTTCACTTCCAAGATCTGGTCACCCACCTGCAACAGACCACGGACGTCAGGTGGGGCTTGGAGAATTCTAGATGACAAGATCTTATAAAAAATCTCATGTAGTCTAGACTGATGTATGAGGTTACTAGTGCATCAGTATGAGTGTGACGTGCTGGCTCTTGTGTGGGCTGTTTAACCTGCATGGTTTACTTCATATGGAAAAACATTAGATGTTGATTGAAATCTTTGACTGTAGGAGAATGCAGTGTAGATTCTTTTAAAGGTCCCATATTGTAGACAGTTAGATTTTCATGTTTTTTTTTATTATAAAGCAGGTCTATATTGAGTATAAACACTCAAAGCATCAAAATGCTCAATCCACAAAAAATGCACACGCAGCCTGTATTCAGAAACTGAATATGATGAGGACTTCTGTAACTTTATGATGTCACAACTATACAGTCTCCACCCTCAGCCATGCCCCCAGCACAGCCCACCATCCATCATTTTTCTGTTGTTGTTTTAACTTTATTAACAACACCACACCAAGCAGTCATTATGCTGCACAGTCAGGAAGGCAAGATGTCGTTGCACAGTCTTCCACAGCATTGTAGTCCAAATGTGACTGTTCGTCTCATTTCAGCACTGACTGACCATCACCGTTTGCATTTACTGTTGAGTTTTACCAAGCAACAGCAGCATTCTACAATCTGTGGTTGGCCTGCCTGTGTACAGAAAACAAGAGGTGCTTTTTGGTACTTACAACCACAAATATATCTTCTCATGGATATCACAAGTTCAAATAAACTAGCCCATGTGGTGATGGGATCACACCAGCCCCAACACCTGTCAAAATGTTGACAATCCGACCCGTGAGTACTCAGTCGGTATTCCTACGTCACTGCACAGGTACTCAGTGCTCATGGGTTGGACCACACCCATCTTCGTACTCAGCCATCAGATGGGCAGGGTAGGTTCACCTGTGGAACTCAGGTCTCCCTACTGAAGCCAGGGATCCATCTAATTGCGCACAAGTAATGTATTACTAGGCTAATTCAATCACACCACAAATTGCTTCCAAATAAAGCACATTTCATTCCTAATACTGTGAATACAGGCCTATAGTTTCACATAATACAAAATTAATCAGCACACCAAGGTGAGTTGGTTTAGTCTTGACTCTTGGGAACAGCTGCTGTGTCTTTCATTGCACACATAAGCCATGTGGTAGAATCCAGAGTCCTTTGGCCTGCAGTATGGCTGCATGGGGTTTGAGCTGATTAACCAAGAAAAAAAAATCTTAGATTTTACTTTTTTATTTATTTTAGCACAGCAGCTTTGACAGTGCGACAATTGTTGGAAAACTGTCTCACTCCAGCAGCTACCTCAGGTTTTCTATGCAGGCCTATCCAGTATCATTCTCTGTTGCACCCAACACTGTAACAGTAATATTCTCTTGTCTAATACTTTGTGACTGTCACATTAATGCCGTTCAGAAAATATAATTTTTGAGATGTACTATTAATATTTTCTAATTGTTCAGGATCCTCTGTTACCACTGTACCGACTACGCGAAATTTGTTTGCTGATTTCCACCAGCAGACTTGAAGACTTTTTACTCTGGTAATATTTTTTGAGAATGAAACACAATGCAGCAGAACTGGCAATTTTTTGGGCAGTTTTTTACAATGAAATCACGTGAACATGCAACCTCCTGCACAAGTGGCGTTAATGCACAGAGAGAGAAGTTTAGGATAAGAACAGCGAAATGTCCTCAAAAAACTGAAAACGCAATCTATTGATTTAACTCAAGAAACGAGGAGCTGTCACGTGTGTGAGAGTCTAATGTAGATTTTGTCACTCTATATACTAGATCCTCCAAACCCAACCAGTCGAGGCAGACCCCACCTCCACCCTGAGCCTGGTTCTTTTGGAGGTTTTTCCTTCCCCCTGTCACCAACTGCTGCTCTTTGTGGGAAATGTTGGGTTTTTCTCTATGATAGAATAAGGTCTTGACCTGACCCTGTAAAGTGCCTTGAGATTAGGTATATTATGATTTGGCGCAATACAAATAAGGAGAGTGTCCTACTAAAAACAACCCCACAGGCTGTGGGTTCTAGCAACTCATTACAACCCACAGTGAAATCCAAGGTCGTCCTTACTTTTCTAACCCATCGAGTTGTCTGCAGGGTGCCACACACATAAAAACTAATGCTGCACTGAAGCGAACTATCCTCCTCTAAACCAGACAATAGGTTAAGTGAGGCCCTGGCCCTTCTGAACACAACATGTCAGAGAAGATAATGTAAATGTTACACGTCAGACTGCAGGTGAGGAAAGCCAATCAGTGGTCACCGTTCTGTGGTCTGAGACAACACACTCATGGTACTTTTTTTTGGTGTATTAACATGCCCACATTGATAATGCTAACATGCTGATGTATAATTCATATAATGTTTACGAAGTTCACTATATTTTTTTTTCAGCATGTTAGCATGCTAGCATTTGCTAATTAACAATAAACACAAAGTGCAAGTGAAGCTGATGAGAATGTCTTGCAGGACCATCCCCGTTGTTACATTTCTTTTGGTGGACTGGTCCACCAACATTTACACCCCCGGTGTTAGTTAGTGTGGCTAAAAGTGTACAGCAGGATGAATTTTGTTGTGGATATTCATGTTAAAGACTGAATTCTTTTTTAATGACCCTGTGCAGCCTTACTCCCCCAGCATCATAGTCATGCAAGATTTCCTTTTTACAAAGGAAATATCAACATCAAATGAACTGTTTTCCATTAAACTTTACTGTTCATGTTCATGTTTCTCAGAGGATGGACCCTTTCAACTTTTAACAATTCATCAGCTGTTAGATAGATAGATAGATAGATAGATAGATAGATAGATAGATAGATAGATAACCCTAACCCCAATAGACAGTTTACTATAGACTGTACTGAGGACATTGATGCTCCTGTGGAGTTAAACCCTGTTAATTTCATGACCCATGGCATGCTGCACCCTCAGGACAAATGGGAGGCATCAAACACAGAGCTTGTTTGATTGTCGAATTCCATTCCCCTCCCCAGTGGTGGAATTCAGGGACTCCAACAATCCAGCCATCTTCATGCTGTGGTTGGCAGCCAGGTATGTGGTGATGAGAAGGGTGGGTTTAAACTTCTCACTAAAGGCCTTTCATCGTCATCAAACCTGTGTCAAATTGAACCATTGCAACTGAGTGCAGCACCATGAAAGGTGTGTGCCATGATTTCTGCCCCACCTTTGAGTCTTGCCATTCAGAATAGGTATCAACACTTTAGCATTTGGACATGTTTTGGGCAATGCAAAGTAGTTCCTTGTTTGGCATAAAAATGAATCCTTGAAACCCACAGTTTTTTTTTTTGGGCATTTTTTTGCCTTTATTGACAGGACAGTAGAGAGTGACAGGAAAGGGGCAGAGAGAGAGGAGGAATGACACGCAGGAAAGAGTCGGGCCGGTCGAGAGTCGAACCGGCGCTCAGCTGCTGAGAGCATCCGCTTATGTGGTACACGCCCTAACCACTCTGCCATCGGGCCGCCCGAAACCCACTGTTAAAAAGGATCTAAGATCAGAAGAAATATCATTATGTTCTTTGATACTTTTTTATTTGTATTTTTGACTTTAACAACAATTGTAGGTTCTCCTTGAACCTTTGATGTCCCTTCAGTTTCTAATGATGTTAATTTTGAAAGACAGGTCAGCACCATTGGCCAACAAATTCTTACAACATTTACAGGTAGCATCGTTTAAATGGTCATCCAAACAACTTAATATTGAACAGAAGGTTCAGGGATTTGCAAGAGACAGGGGAAAAGAGAAAATTCAAAATCAAAGCAGCAGAGGCTGATACTGACTTTGTGTTGGACCCACCTCACACCATGCCCCTGTTTGAAACTAAACCCAGTCCAAGATGATGACATCATCAGGGTTATTTTCCCAGACTTGATAAAACTCCTCACAGAGTCAAAGAAGACATTATGTAATTATAATAATAATAATTAATTATGCATTATGCAACTGCTTTAACAGACTGGGTAGAACCCCTAATTACTAGTAAACTGACCTCTGTGTGTAAAATTGGTTTAATGAGCTCTGGATGCTCCAGGGAACAATGCTATTTTTCTGTGGACACAGTCATGCTTTTTTTTTTTTGTTTATAATGGTTTTAGGCCATTACTAGAGATCTTATATGCACAGAGGTCATAGCTTACCTCATTTTTATCCATGCCTGCATCACTAACAGTCACCTCCTTGTTCATCTGATGTATCATACTGAAGCATTTTAGCCAGATGGGATTAAAGCTGATTTAGCTATAGGTTGTCTTATATCAGTTAATGGTCAACAGAATTTAGACATAATAAATCCATAATTGTGCCTGTTTATAAAGACTGGGATAGAGAATAGGATGCAGAAAAACACAAGAATAGTCAGAAATTAATTATGCTAATTTAGGATGTCTCTCCTTCTCACCATCAACATGATAATGTGAAACAGAAGCACCGACAATGAACCTCAATGAGAGAGAACCTTTGATTTACTTATGTTGAAAATGATTACTCACAAACGGGGACATGCATATTAAATACTGGCTGTAGCCTCTTTGGCTGACATTAAGCTTCTGTACAAACAATATTATACACAGGTATTACAATCCAGATTTGATCAGACTGATGTGCCAAGCTAGTGTTGCACATTGCTGCTATCAATTACAAGTTGCTTCAATGATCATCTATGGCAAAGTGTGTGTGTGTGTGTGTGTGTGTGTGTGTGTGTGTGTGTGTGTACTAGTACTTGTCCTTTTCGCAGAGAGAGAGCAAACTGCTATTTTCAGCAGCAGGAGCAGTTTGCTGGTCTGCAGTGGCCTCCAGGTTGTTATAGAGAGGAGACAGCTCTGTTAGTGATAAGAGGACACATTCAACATGAGGTGTTAAAGGAACACACACTCAGTCGAAAACGTTTCAGGATTAACTCTGGGCCACTTTTTTGCCCCGTCTAATCACTTTCACCACTGTATCCCAGTGGGGTCCACAGGATAAGATTTCTGCACCTCACAAAAATTCTGACAGAACTTAAATATCTTTTTACCATAATAAATGACTCCTTCCCTATTTGTAATAACACTTCGCCACAAGACACAACCACTGTAGCTACACTCAAAAAAACGGATAAAAAAACCAACTTAAAGAACAAAAATATGCTTTGGGTCATGTTTCCGTGTGTGGCTTAGTGTGAGTAAAATGCAATCTGTGGTGGAAATCTTTGTGAGCTGGAGAAAAAGACGATCACCAGGAGTTCAGCTCTATCAGCCAGAAGTATTTATCGCAAGCCTGGCGCCAAGGAGAAAATGATGAGCATTACACAGTCAGCATGTCAATCAGAGCAGTGCCACTCCAATCTCCTCCCGATGTCTGACAGTGGGTATATATTCCCAGGTAGCAAATGGTTGCAACACTTTACCACAACTTACTCCAAATACAGCTAAACTATAGTCGAAACATTCAGTGTGAAAATGCTATTGGAGGCCAAAATCCACACATGTTCTTACCTAATTAATATTAGGTGTCTCATTCTTTCACCTGCTTAGCTCATCTTTGACACTAACTAGATCTGAACAATATTTTCTATGTCTATGCTTTTCTTCTACCTCCATATCTATAAGACCTTGGGTACCTGAGCTATGGAGGATAGCTGTGGCTCCATCTAGACACAATCAGTCATAAAAGAAGCTAAACAGTGAAATATTTTCTAACAATATGAAGGTTGTTATGGTCTGAACTCTCAGAGTGTGAGTGAGGCCTAGGAAAACAAGAGGTACACTGGACGTGAAGAAAATTTCCTTCACACAGACAACAAGATTATTTAACTAGATACATATCCGCAGTGTTTAATACATGAGAGACTTAGACTGAACTGAAGCACCTCCATGTAAGAGGCAGAAATGGAAGTAGCTTGACATACACCAGCAGTCAAAGTTCCTTTTAACCATTACCACCATGTTTTATGTTTTATAACACCAGCCTACATGATAAGACTGATTATATTCTGCAGTAGCCTAGGTCACATAAACAAGGTCAGCCAGGTCACCAGGCCCCTCAGATCCCTAAGCATGTTTTCACTGTACTGTGTGACACTTTTGATGTTGCATTACATCTCTTAGTGAGGCCTCTCAGTCCCTGGCATCTCCAGGAAGGACTTGAAGTTAATCCTTATTTAGAAATAATATACAGCTGCATACCACCAGCCCACTTACAGCATTGGACCCTGTTGGCCAGCATCCCCAGTGTCAATACTACTACAGGCTAATATAATCTTGAGGTCACAAAAGTTGGACCTTGATAGAAACAGAGACAAGAGAAACTGGTCACACTAATGCAGTAATGCCTTGATAGTGGACACTGGGAACATATTCTGGTGGGAGACAAAGCATAAGATAGAGGTAAGAATTTATTCTTTTTTGTGTTTTCTATGCATCATGTTTATTGAAAACTGTGGCGGGAAGAGCTTCATATGAACAGAATGCATAAGTGTAGAGCAAAGATTTCTGCTTCTACCCTGCTTTACATGGCTTCAGTACAGCACAACACTATAATTCAATAATTTTTTTTTTTTTTTTTGGATTTTGGTAAATACTGTTTTCATTACAGCTTCTGGCTTTCCTACTGATAGACATCGTTGTTCAAGCTGCTGATATTGTAGTATAATGTAAATTACTTTTCTGATTTAATGTTTATATATTCATTATTTCCAGCCATAAATACTCAGGACAGGGGTTCCCTTCATTTTCTCAACTTCCTGAACTTGAATTTAGTAAAAAAGACAAATGTCTAAACTATGTTTAAACAGCTTTTGAGAGAAGCAATCTGTCTTAAACTGAATTAGTCACTGAGCCTGAAGAATTCATATTTTCAGGAAAATTAAAAATCAGCTACTCTCCACTACTTTCCTCAACATAGTCACAAGATGGACCCCAAAATAAACGATGCATAGCATTGCATAGCATAACATCATAGCAGCTTTCACCACTGCCTGCAGTCATCGCAAGTTTTCTGGAACCGTTACAAGGCAGGGCTCTTTACTATGATACAGATACATGTAGCCTGATGGATGTCACTAAAGAGGGCCAGGCTGCACTTGAGTTGGAGAATTATCTGGGGGAGCTAATTGAAGAGCTGGGAGGTGACAGCACGCAGGAATTTGCAGAGGCCCAAAAGTTAAGCCCATTAGACTGAAACCAACCAGGTAATGCTGCGTGCAAAGGGGATTATGCCATCAACAATGATAAACTTCAAAGAAGCACTCTCCTCCAAGTAGGAGGTCCAGAGAGGTTTGTGAGGACTCACTGCCTGAATGGTTTGAGACTGTGAGGGGCTCAGGTAGCCAACCTACCCCCTTTCCCTGGGAATTACCAGCAGAAGACATGCAGATGAAAGACAAGAAGAAGAAGAAGAGGAGTATTTCTCTATCTCTGAAATTCCTCTTGGTGCCATACATGGTGAAACTTTGTTTTCTGTCATTTGCCTGAGAATTCAGAGTTTAAAAGTAACTAACTGCAAAAGATACATTGGCCTGCAGAGGACCCAACAGGTGAATCTCTTTAGACCCCACTCTGAACCGAGCTCTCTGGACCAGCCCTCTATTGGGTCCATTATTAGTCACTACAGGCTCCATAGTTCTTTTAAAATAATATGATGCTAAGGTGACTTTTTAGTGCTTGTTGAGAATAGTTTAAGAGAGTCTGTCCAGGTGAGTGGCACTGGCTTAAGATATCAGGTCTATTACACCTAACAAAAATTCAATTCACAGGACTGAAGAGGCCCAGGGGGGTGACCCAGCTGGTTTTCAGACACCATTACACATTGTTCCAGGTGGTGTTTATTCACTCTCTAAAGTCTAAAGTCATGATACCAGAGCCCTTAACCCTCTGAACCTCTATCATGGGTAGAGGTTATTTTACTTGTGGCTCTACCTGTTAGATCCAAAGCAACGCTTTTATGTGAGGTTTTACGATAGCCTTATTATCCTTATTCATCAGAGGCACTACAAAAGTAAAACATAGATCCTGGTCCTTTCCCATACATAACAGGGGCGCCATGAAAAGCAGGGAGACTTCCTCCTGCTTGATCCACAGATGATGAGGATCTGATCTCAATGATGCCTGAGTCAGGGCTGTCACAGAGGGGGCAAAGCTTCTGCAGGTCCAAAATGCAGTTTCACAGGTGGATAAAAAGTGTGTTATTGTCTGCCTGCCTGAAATTCAAATCGTTTCTGAATTGAACTAAAGCTGCAGTAAAGAAAGTTAAAAAAAATATTGGAATCAATTTTCTGAATAATGCCTCCGGTTCTCTCTTGAGCTGATGCAGGTCGATGTAACAACCTCCTCCAAACCTTTGGTGGTGGACTTCAGACACATCCTCAGTCACAGGTTCAGATGGGTTTTCATTAGGCTCAGGAGGATTTTTTTCTCTCTCTCTCGTTCTCTCTCTTTTCTGAGTCTTGAGGAATGTTATGCCAGGTGTGTGGGGCTGCCTAACAGGGACCCTCTGAATCGATATCCTGCACTAAATCCAGGGAAAAACTGTAAATTGTATTATTTTTAAAAACAGAGGCTGGCATTGGAGGGTAGTGTCACATAAAAGTCCTCACTTGGCATCTGATCCATGATGTAGGTTAAATATAACCGGTGAGAAGGAGACATGTTTTTTTTATATGTCTTTAAAGGCTGGAGATTTTAAACAATAATACAGCAGCAAACAACTGTTTTCTCTGTAAAGCTATAGTGGAGTAATGGTGTCCTGAGCAGAGAGCGAAGACACACCCCCTTGGTGTGTGTTGTAATCTGAGTCTCTCTGGTCTTTGTTTTGTTAGCTGGTCTTGTAGCGCGCACTTGTTGGTGCACATACGTGTGTATGTTAGTGTTTGTGAGTCCCTCCTGTTAAACCATTGCCCCTCCCCCCATTTAGACGAAACGAAGTATGCATTCAGCCTCTGTAAACGACTCTGTTCATTTTTAAAAATTTTTTTTTTCAAAGATCCCTCAGTTTAAAAATTCTTACCAGATCTGCCTTTATGAAATTCATCTTTAACTTTGTAGTGATGGGGAATGTTCTGTACAGGTTTTGAAAAACTCGATAACTGTTGTTGTAACTTTCTAACAACTCCTGTAAAATGTCCACAAATCTTTCAGGTGCCCTTTTAGTTCAGACAAATGATGCAGTGCTTCATCAACACCTCAGAACTTTTATTATAAAATCTTTTCTGGCATCCAACTGTCTTTCAAAATGTTTTAGTCACCTCTGCACCATTTTTTTTTACTTCAAGAGTCTGGCATCAGCCTTTTATGAAAATACATCATTGTCTTTAATAAATAATTAAACCCATCATTATGTTCTGCCAAGGTCTGTACATCACACAGATCTGCCTGATATTGATTTAGAGGTGAGCTTGAAACTCAATAAAACTCTGTTTCTGGGAAAATTAATGCGAGCAGGTTAATTCAGGGTCTTACAGAAGTGGATTTCATTCACTTGAGAAAAAGAAAATCCTGCTCTGTTTTGCTGAGTTAATGAGATTATAATCCTCTGAGATAATAATCTCAGACCTTTGACCTTTTGGATATAAAATGTCATCACTTTATCATTTTATCCTTATAGACATTTGCGTCCACTTGTGTCATAGTTAGCACATTAATTAATGGCTGAGTTAAGGCTAAAAACGTGTTTTGTGAGGTCACAGTGACCATGGCCAAATTCTAATCTTTTGAATCATGAATCCAGGTGGACATTTGTGCCAAATTTGAAGAAAGTCCATCACGGCGTTACTGAGATATCAGGTTCACTGAAATGGGACACACAGACAGGCAACCTGAAAACATGACGCCTGTGGCCCTGGCAGTCGCTGGTGTGGAGGCATAAAAACATTAGACACTACATGATCACAGAATCAAAAACATTAGAAAGGAAACTATACCTGTTTTCCTAAGAAATAAATCAGTATGCATTTTCAAGTCTTAATCAGAAAGACTTGGGGCGAGTCAAAACGGAGAGGGCTCTCTGACAGACACTGTGTCCATCCAGCAGTGGCTGTGATGGAACAGTAACGTAAACCCTGCTGCGGTTTCTTTGAGGATTTACAACCAGACGTTCAATGAGATGTTCAGCATGGTCTGAAACACTCTGGATTCAACCAGAGAGGGAGATCTCCCATAAAAGACACATCCTGCTCTACACTAACCGGTTTGTCCCCGGCAAGGTTGGGCGGTGAAATCATCACTGAAAAGAATTTAATTGAATGAGCGTCGGCCCATTTCACTCTCTGACAGTCATGCTGATAACCATTGTTCCCCTCAGAATTGTATTCTTGTTGATAACCAACATCATCACGAGGCCTGTGTTAGCTGAATCTTATCAAATTTAGATATACTGCCTGGCTGTCGTCCACTGCTGAGAGGGGGGGCGAATACTGACCCTTATATCTGTTCCTCCTGTGATACCCTTCTATGTTGCAAAAGAAGTCAGCTCTGCTCTTTCGGTGCCAAAGACACATTCCAGTGCATGGGATCATATAACAGACAAAGCTGTGGCTTAATTGTGAATTAAAGATCAAATTGATAGACACTGAGATGGAACAGTTAGATCACTACAAAAGCACATCTCTCCCAAGAGACAGAATCGCACCGATACATATAATATTCAGACAGAGTAAGAAAAGATTCTACATCCACATCCCTCAGTATACCATCTACTACTAGTATTCAATATTACACACACTGGAAATAAATTTGTTCATCTTTATATTTCTAATCTGTTGTCAAAGCAACCTTTCCAAGGTCAGAGAACAGCCTCTCATTGAATGTATTTAGAGCAAATTTATATCACTTTCTAATGGATATGGCTGAGCAGTTCAACAGTTCTCTTAAAGTAATGAATGGGCAATACCAACTCTCACTATGCAGCACAAATATAAATTAGCATTATGGCTTTAGCCAGGCTGTTCATGTAGAGCTGCGATGATAGATCTACTAGTTTCTCAGTGATGCTGAGTTCAGGAAAAATATAACATCACAATCTCAAACTGTGTTCAAGCACATACTGCTGCTTTCCAGATGATAACAGCAAAACTATAAATCTCAAGTCGTTTCATTCTGTCCCTGAATGAACCAAGTGAAATAATATTTACAGTATGTTAAAGCTGTATTCAGCTGTATTCTTACTTCCTGCTCATTGTTCCCTTGTATTGACTCACCTGTTGGTTCTGACATATAACTAGTTTGCCTGTGAATTTTGAAGTTGTGTGTATGGACTGGGTAAGGTGCAAAGGAACTGGCCTTCTTGGGATTAATAAAATTATCTGAGTCTGAATCTGAACGAATGAGAGAGGAGTGGGTGAAGTTAATCTGAACCAATGAAAGAGGAGAGAATGGAGTTTGCTGCTTAATAATAAGTCTTAAGACTCTGTTTTAACAGTCCAGAGCTCATGGTCTAAAGCTCGTGGCGCAAATGCATTTTGGGTGTATCCATATCATATCATATCTGCCTTTATAACGGCGAATAAAAGGTTGCTGTGCCAAGTGCATTGTTCCATAGGGTTGAACTTAGTCTCCTAATTAATCATGGGAGTGTTTTGGGGCCTAACATCCTTATTGGATCAGAGTGCCATTTCCCATTCCCTTTAAAAGTCAGGCATGCTCGCACCTTGCCAGATTGCTATTATGATGGTGACTCTATTTCTGGCGGATTGATCACATATTGTGACTGACCGGTGAGGTCAGTCCTGACACATGCACGCTGCAGCTCTGTGCACCCCGAGGGGCAAGGAAGGGCTGAGAGAATCACTGTGCTGCACACAGCTCTGCAGAGGATTAAAGACACAAATCACAATTCACAGTATGAATAAATTTTCAGTTCATTATGAAACTGTGGTGGCACAAATTTAGTCTAGGTGATGAATGGGAAACACTGTGGCACACGGTGCATAATAAAGAGTGTATGCGTGTTGTGCCCCCGCCTATGCAGGAGCATATTTGTCGCTTGATAATGCGTCTTTAAAATCACAGTGAAATACTGCACCATTCACTGGAGACCAGGTTTTTGTTGGTCAATCACTTTCAGCTGCCTCAACACAGTGATGTGCCAACAATGTGCCTGACCACACGGGTGCTCAGATGGGCGCAAGTGTTTAAATTTGCCATTTAAATAAACAACATGGGCTCTCAGCAGAAGAATGACAACTGCATCTGTCTGAAATTAGCAAAGACACTTATGCTTGTGTAACCCTAACCCTAACCCTAACCCAAAGCACTGAATAAGTATTCTTTTTAATTTTTCTAAAGTTTCCAATGAAGCTGTCAAAGCTTGCAAGCAAACAGCTACTTCCTCAACAATCCAAGTGGAAAAGCTTAGTTTGTTTTGGTCAGCACTAATGTGGGTGAAAATTCCTTATACTTGGATTGTGACGCAGTATGTAGCCTAGCTTATTTACTACCACAACACTGGCACACAGGGAGGGAGGGGGGTGGGTGTAAACATGGGAAGAGGAATGGTTTTCTAGGAAAGGATGTGCAGCCTCTTTTTCTGCCTGCTGCTCCCACTTTAACTGCAGGTTCACTCTGTCTTCTGCGCCCAGACCACCGCACACATTCACACACACTGTAAGGACAGACAGCAGCTCACATCCACAGACAATGAATCGCTGCAGACTAGTGAATGGAGGCACATCTGTGAAGTGAAGAGAAAACATCCACTGCATTTCTTATTCCTTTTTTCGATGCCCCTATTCTCTTTCATGCTTTCTGCTCTCTCACTTTTTCCTGCTTTCACATTTTCTTTCATAGCAAGTCAAAAGCTCCAGTTCTGCAGCATGACAAGCCAATCCTCCAAAAAAAAAAAAAGCCTTTTCATCTCCCTCCTTCAAGTAAACTGAGAGGTGTCACACATCACATTTCAAGGGACATATTGAATTTTTAGTGCCTTTCAAACACTGTTTTTTTTAAAAATCAAACCATAAATTTGATGTTTTATTTTTATCCCCAAGTAGGACATGCTGTGATATTGTGAGGAACAGAGAAAGCCATATTCAGGTTTTAACCATATTGTTTACAGGTAGGAAACATGAGCTTTTCTTCTTCCCCCAGGCAAGTTGCAAAATAGCACAGAATGAGAGTGCCCTGCTTGTTGAGGCAGAAAGCTGACCTGAAAGCCCACAGCACAGATTTAACACAGATTTAGCATGGCTACTAAAGGGTTCCTGAAGGCCTGTCATGGCGACAAAGTCAGATGCTGGACTGAGGCTGTGAGGCAGGAGGCAGATGTTAGCAACTCAAACAGGTTTAGCAGTCTAATAGCGAGCAGGTGGCAGGAATACTAATAGGTTCATCACAAACAGCTGACAAAGTGCCAGAAATCTTCACATTAACATCTCATTTAATCTATGACTAAGATTTAAAGGTCCATCCTAGAGTTTGTTAATATTTCAGGATGTTTTAACACAAATCAAATGTACTTTACATGGCTGACAACCTTTTAGATTGTGTTTTAGATTTCTTGTTGTGTTTTTCTGCACTTTTGTTAATTTTCACGTAACCATGGTTATGCAGTTCCATGTCAGTCTGCATCTACAGTTGCATTATCACACAGAAGTGACACTAAAGATTAAAGATTTTAACCCTCACTTGACTGGACATGTTGGACACGTTTTGTGGTGTAATACAGCCATGCTATCAGGACAGGTTAAGTCGGGGTACCTTTAGTGCACCAGCATCTGCAGCAGATCCAGGGTCCACTCCAGTGATGTAGATCCCCAGCCCATACTCAGCACCTCCCCTGATCATTAGGCCCAGAGAGCGACCATCATCCATATTCAGGTTTACCTGGAGGGAAGAATGACATTCAGATCTCACAGCACTGTCAATAAACCAAACTATTTCATGTAAACATGGTGTCATGATCTGCCCTGACAGGACTCTTTAGCCATCACAGACCACAAGGGCAGGACCAAAATGACTGTCTGGTCTACGCATCATCAGCTGTGCCTGCCCTCACTGTTGCTCCTGTTGTTAGCTGTTGAACTGAGCTGAAACCCAGTTCTTAAGTTAAAAGTGTAAACCTCAGGCTCTCTGTCAATGTTGTTTGCTTTCATTTCCAGCATGCAGTGTATCTTGGGATAGGTAGGAACAGGAAAAGAATGTTGCATTGATCAGGTGCATTTGAAAGAGGCTTTGAAATGGTGCAGCTTAGGTGCACTGCTGTGACACATTCAGTCTTCAAATGCAGCCTCTGAAGGATGTGGCCCCTGAAATGGGACACAGCACATGTTTGACTTTTGTTTATTTCATGTTTTACTTCCGGTCTTTGTCTAGTTTTTCCACCATTGTGATTATCTGCCCCGCCCTGTTGTGTCTCACCTGTGGCAGTTACCCTCGCTTCTCCTGTGTATTTAAGTCTCTGTCTTTCCCTGAGTCCTTGTCAGTTTGTCTGTTGACTTTCCCCAGAGTCTCCTTGTGTGTCTGTCCAGTTTTCCCTGGTGTTTCCATGTGCTTCAGTTTCTATTTTGTCCATCACTTGGATTTTCGGATTAATTTGCCTCTTGCTTCATTGTTGTGGACCCTGCCTTCTTCATGTGCATCTAAGCCTCTTGTTTTGTAAATCATTTCAACAGTATCAGCTCAATGTCTGCATCTGTATGTGGGCCCTGAAAACCTTAAAATGTGACATTGGTGTGTCACTGTGGAATTGAGACAAGTAGCGAGAGGATGCAGCAGGATGTGTCTGTCACAATCAGTGCAGTTTGTTGTTACTCTTACTGTGTTTTGTATGTGCATGTCAAAGATATCACAAGCATTGCTGTTTTTAGCATGCATGCCTGTCAAAGCTGTTTTATATATATTTTTGTCAGTTTCACTTCAACACGAATCCCCAATAAAGGTTTTTAAATGACATTATACAAAGTTATGCAAATGCTCCTCAGGTGTACTGCCCGTGGCTCACTGAGTGTGTGTTGCAACTGCTGATCTGTGTGAACCAAAAAGATTTAGCTATCAAAGAGCCTTAAATGTAGAAAATGACCTGCTGCTGGTTTGTCTTCCTTTTGCAGTGTGCATAACTGCAATAGCTTATCATCTATTACTGATGCTGTTATTAGTAATTACTATATGATTACATACTTGAGCAGCAGCAGAATGGATATTTGCTACTTCATTGTGCACTTGTAAATCATGTGGTTGGTGCTGCAGGCTCCACCTCTCACCTTCACATATTTCTCAAATATTTAATTGCCACAAATACATGACCCAGACCTCATCATGTTCAGGTCATTTCAAATATATATGTATTATCATTATATAGGACCATACTCTCTTTTTGTGAGTTCCTGCCCAAAGTTGTCCTCAAGTGAGGGGGATCATTAGGCGGACTGTTGGGAGAGGAAGCTGAGCTGAGGGTGAAGCTCTCAATTGACCTGTTCTATGGTCATGAGCTTTGGTAAATGAGGAAGACAGACATCTGGGCAACCTTGCTGCCACTATAACCTGTAGCTGGATAAATGATCACCTGTACCTACAATATATAAATAGAATAAAGCAACTCAGAACAAACCAGTTTTCACCCAGTGATCTCCTTTTTCTACAACTAGTATGATGTAAAACTGATTGTGGCAATAATTAAATAAGGCAACTCTTTCGCACATTTTACATAATAATCACTCGTGGAGATTCTGCTCCTCATAATACAAGAGGATGTTAGTTTCCTCCTGAGAGAAGCTTTTATAAGAGAGACGAAACACTCTGGAGTGTTATCTGCCACCACTGAACTGTCAGAGAGCTGAGTGCACTGTCTTTCATGGGAAGAAGAAGATTTTGATTGGTCACGATTACATCCAGGCATCCGGCCTACTCCACCTCCTCAGCCTTCATCATGGGAGCAAAGCTTAAATCTGCCTTGAATTACCAAAACTTTGTGCTCCTCATAATCACACTGTGCTCCTTTGATCATGAGCCACTGATTACTATTCACTGAATGCTTTTATGAAAATTCATTTTTCATTCTGTTGTGAGAAATAAGTACATACTAAAATAATGTGTTGTTTCAGGTAAGAGGATAGGTGACTGTGGCCAATCACATGTGGACCTACATACCGTGTCATTATGAGGAGGCGGATACTTTTCTGATATAATTTACATGCACAGTCAGTCTCTTACAAACCATCAGTGTTTGTTTAAACACCATCTCCCCCTGTAAGGTTGTTTTAGTGACTGAAACCACACATTAACGATAGGGCTGGCAGATCATAAAAATGCTCCCATGAACACACTTCCAGTAGATACAAAAGGAACATTAGAAATAATTTGAAAAAACAAATTGCTTCTTCTCTCCTTATTAATATAAGGCCAGCATTCACTGCACTTTTAGCTTCTGTCTCCACCAACTCCTGAGGGAAATCTCTCACTCCTCCAATGTTCCCCAGCTAATCGCTAACTTTGTCTGTCCTCTGGTCTGTGATGGACAGGTAGCTAACATTGGGTTTCTCAGCCTGAGTGTTGCTGCTGGAAACCAGACCATAAAACCAAACCAATGAGCCTCAGAAAGTTAAGAAGCTTCACAGAGCTGAGAGGAAATGTGGACGCCTATAAGGATTTGTCCCTTCGCATTACACATATTTGATCCATATGATAATATAGAAAATATTGATCAGTGCAGCTTTAAGTAAAATATAGTCTTTGCATTCCCAATTTATCATTTGTTACACAGGCAAAGATAGTTAAATAGTTTTTCAACATACTGTAACTATTACAAAGTGATTCTGATGGGAAATGGAAAAATTGTGAACTTCTGTTCCCTCAGAAAGTCCCCTCACAGATGAGAGGACTTGAAGGGTTGGTGCTTCATTTCTTATACAAAAGAACAATTCTAATAGACATGATTCATTTGAAAAGAGAGTTGGCATATTATATTCCAACAGGCATATCTGGCAGCGTCACTGAAAAAGATTTATATCTTCTTCCCATTGTATATAGCAGGCCATTTTTCCCTCTGTAGTAGTGAAAGATTCTCAGACCTCTGTCCAAAATCTCCACTTAGCCCCTCCTCCGGGTCATCCAAGCTCATCTGAATATAAGCAAATATAAGCAGTTTTCTGAAGCATCCTGTGTAAACTAATGTTGAATGTCACAGGTGTAAATCAGCTCCTGAGCAGCTTTTAGTGGGATGATCCATAAGTGAGCCCCATACATATCTGCAGAGATGCATTTGGCTGTGTGACTTTGCTTAGGCAGCAGTTTTAGCATAGGTCTAATTGCTACCAGATTGTCTGTGCATCATTATTGGACCAAGCTTACCAAAAGTTGTATAAAGCTTGGTGGTAACTTATTTGGTTTTAAAGATGTTGACCAATGCACTTCAAATGGGCGTGGCTCAGCACACAAACAGAACAAAGTCAACAAACATTCAGCCAGTTATCAAAAAACTTGCAGGATGAGTCAACATAAATACCTGAAACACAACCTAAAAGTTTAAGTCAAATCTAAACTGGAGCACTACAAAAGCAAAAAAAAAAAAACTGGGCTTAACACAAATCAGTCTGTAGATGAGTAAATATGGACTGTTTTTATGGGGCTTTTAATTTTGAAAAGTGGGATTTCTTTTTTGAGAATGGAAACCTCTGTTCTAGTGGCCTTGCTTACTTAAACGTAAAGTTAAGTGTGTAGATCTTTTTTCATGCATTTTGCAGTGACATAAATCATTGCCTCCAGTGTGTTGTTGGCATAAGACTAACATATATAGTAATAATGTTTTGCCCCAGTATCTTGCTGTAGGATGAAGCCCTGACCAACCAGTCTGTCTTCCTTTGTTACTTCTGATAGTGATATACAGTCCTATTTCCTGCAGTGCTGTACTGTCCTAATAATGCATCACAGGGTGTAGTAACGCAGTTTGTTCCAACACTGCATTTGTACAGACAAAGAGTTGGGAAGTCATCAACCTGTAGGAACTGTCGGCATCAACCTACAAGGCTTCACTTACTTCATTTTCAGTTGGATTGTTTTCTATTGAATCTACATGATTTTCCAGTTTTCAGTGACATAAACCTTGGGCAGTTTACCACTCGACTTTGTACCATGTTGGCGTATTCACTTGACTTGAACTGCTTGAATTTCAATAAATAAACGGATAAATGGGGCTGTTGTAAAACTTCTGGCCGGTAGTGTAAATGTGACTTAAGTTTAGAGGCACTGAAATATTCTTTATATTCTCTTATTTTTTTGCCAGCATTATATTTTTTTAACTAAGAGATCAATGTGTAATGGTTAATGATGAAAATGAACTCATGAAAACATAGTAACAAGTTCCTTTTTTCAGATTATCAATTTGAGTCAATCATCTCTTGAGAGACCCCCAGAGTCACAGGCCTATGGTGGGTGACTGTGTCGTAGGATGTTTTTTTGAAAACTTCACAACACCAAAGGTCATGATGACCGTGACTTCAGAGTAGGCTCGGACTGATAATCTGTGTAACCGGGCAAATGCCAGGTGGGCCTGTCCACATTTGGGCCAGTAGCCTCAGATTTTTTTTATGCAAATAAAAAATTTTTAAGTTATTTATTTCTGTAGGCTACATAGGCTATGTTCAGCGGCCCATGAATAGCCCTGCGGCCCGTCAAATTCAGTTGCATCCATTTGGCTTGGGGGGTTGCACAGGCCAATATACTTTATTTGCCTCTTCAGGTCAGGTTCAGAAGCAGGTGCGTGTTATGATCGCGCCCCCTACCCCCACCCCTTAAGTGGATCGGCCCATGCAGCCGCTATGTGTATGGGAAAAATTTACAGTGATAGAGTATTGGACATTGAGCATAATATTGTGTGATTGTTATTTATGGGGGGGGGGGGGGGGTCCAGAGGGAAAATTGCCAGGGCCGACCCTGCTTCAGAGAGCCATGGTCCAGTCAGGAAGTGATTGCTGTCAGACATGAGTGGGAGAACAATTACAAAAACCTTGCGATCATCCTTGATAATAAATTGTTTTGAATCTGTTTTGAATTGAATTTCAAAAATCCTGCAGCAGTACCTTTGCCTTCATAGAAAAGTGCTCTCTTCTAAAGTCTGCAATGCATTTATGTCTCTCTTCCTCTAATGTTTTATTCATTTTGAATTGTACAATGCATCATATCCTCTACAGCTGGACTTTTTTTTTCCTCCCTTACCACCACAACACACACGGACCAATTGCTCTTACCGTCCTCTCCTCCATGCCGGGCCCTTGCCTCTGGTTTGCCTCCTGACTGTCAGGCGGTGGAGATACACTCCGGCCCTGAGGGTCCACCCAGCTGTAGACGTGGTTGGTAATGTGGCCTCCAGGGATCCGACCCATAGAACACACTGACATCGCCAGCTTCTTGCATCCCTTCAGCACCTGCATCAGAAGAGGAGGGGGAGGTTATGATACATACAGTAGACCTCACGACCTCATGAGGATCCACTTAACACCCCCTCAAAATCTTGTTTCAAAGGTTAGGACACCAATAATAAACCGAAGCAAAAACAAAAGGCTTACAACCTTTATTACCCTAATTTACCACGGAGTAGACTGCACACTCTACCCAGGTAGGATTTCTGTACTGTGCATATGCCTTCGTTCCTGCTGCACCGCAATGAGACAAAACAATCTCCTAAACATGCATCTCAGAAACTTGTACATCTTGAAATTGCATGTTTTAAACTTATACTTGAGGATATAATTTAATTTCTACTTGATTAAATTTAGGCAGAGCAGCAACTTGCATGTACATACAGGATATCTGGAGCTGTTCAGCAGGATATTTTAGTCCGCCTCTCAGTCTGAAACTGGGTCTGTTCTACGCCTCTGCCCCTGACTACATCTGTGATGGATGGTGCTCATCCTGCAGTTCTCCCAGATATGTCACCATTACAGTGGCACAACAGCTTTTTGATGGGACATGAAAAGTTCTCCATTTTGTGTGACAGCTCAGTTATTTCTGTTTGGAGAGGTATGAGGATGGATGAAGGAGAGCTGCTGTGACAGGTGATCAGTCACTAAGACAGAGTAATTATAGATAATTAAACAGTTGGCTTTATGGTCTCAGAGCACTGTGTCAGATGTAGAAAAATCACAGGTCTGCTTGAGAGAGTCCAGCAGAGGACAGAAAGCCCTTTTCTTTTGGCTGATGGAAATGGCAGAGAAGGTTAGACAAGTGGTGTTGTGAAGGTTTTAGGTTTGAAAAAACAAGCTAAGACAGCCGGGGTCTGGAAGATGAATGATAGGACTTACTGTGAAATGAGCAAGAACACTGAAATGCAAATTACTCACTCATTTAAGACAAACCACAACACAACATACAACCTCTGCTCTCAACTGTTTGTCATGTGATTAGTATAATTAACAGATGGGTTTGGAGTAGATGAAAGCATGGTTAAGGTTTAGGTTTAGTATTTGGCTTTGAATCAGAAAAAGTAGATTTCATTTTTTTTGTCCAACCACATTAGGAATCTGCTGCATCTATAGACTTATAGAAAGGAGGAGATGTGATATTGTTAAATATGGAGACAGCTGCATAAATTATGCCATGGCCATCAGTCTGCATTATTTTAGAGAAGTTCAGTTTTTACTAGTAGCAGGGCACTAATATTACAATAACTGTGAGCCTCACGTGCCAGCCTAAAATCAGAGCCAGAGTTAAGATCACAACTGAGATTACAGTTAGGAACAAAATACCAACACACTGTTGTAAATCATCCATAATTTAGCGGAATCACTGGTAGCAACACATGCAACAAAAGCTTAAGCTCTGTGATTTAATGTTTCTGATCAAAATGCACCAGGTGATGTCTGATTTCATAAACAGAGACCTGTTCCTCTGACTTTCAATCAAAGAACCAGACATTTTCTAACACAGTTGCCTAATTCTATTCACTGAAGATTAAACCAGAAGAGTATCATGTCTATCCAAACATCAAAAATGCTCAAAGGTCAAGTCACACATCTTGTTGTTTGGAAAAGTAAATGTAGACACTTTCAACAACAACCTGAGTCTCCTGGAGGTTCTCAACCATCTACTGTCAGAGGTCTAAATTCTTCAGTGTGCTGTAGACAAACTAGTTCATATGAAGTAATTTCTGTATCACGTCAAAAGGCAATTCCTGTTCCCAGTGATACAAACCTGGCTCCTAAAAATTACATTTCTATACAACTAAACTGCAACAGCATGTTTTGTAGGAAAGTTGCACATACATTGATACTGAACATGTCAGTAAAATCTTAACAGGGAGTGGATTTGTTGTTCACCAAGTCTGCTTCTTACAGTACAGTATCCACATGTAGTAACTACAGCATTATTCAACTTTTCTATGGTTACGTCTTGTGATTTTAGAATTTCAAGACTCAAATGCAGCCACAACACAGGGTAAGGTACTTTAACAAAAGAGGATGTCCTATAATGACAAGCAGGCAAGCAGGTCTTTGATTGTGGTCTGGTTTAATACTGATAAAAGTCCAATGTGACTTCAGACACTAAGGGTTTATTTACATTTAACCAAAACTACCATCTTCCCCAACCTTAATCAAAGTGCTTTTACTGCCTTAACCGAGAACACAGACAGGACTCTGGATTTGAACCCTGGTCTCTTGTGTGACATTAATGTACTTTGTTCACCCACCATCCCATGTTTCCTCTGAACACAGTGACAAGAGTAGTTGTGTGACGGACAGAAAAGAGCTTGAGGGAGAAGCTCCAATCCTGCTCTCCATCCCACCTGCGACTGACAAATCACTGTGTAACGTGGGTGTGGAAGAGTGTGGAAAGGTGTTTCTACAGCAGTTTGGATGAAATGGAGAGTTATTTCTGTGGTCACATCATTATCCTTTAAAAGACAGTATACAGCTGTCAGAGAGCCTCATATTATTTATTAGCACTTTCACTATTCTACAGTGCATTGGCAAATGCAGCAAACAGAAAAACATAATGCTGCTAATTATGAGCTGACCCAGTATCAATTATGTCATAATGTCATTAATTATTTCATATGTGTCCTCTAAGAGATGGACCTCGAAGAATGAATTAAATTTGATTTCCCATGATTACCTCTGACATCACACGGTAAAGAGAAACAAGCTGTTAAAGGATGTGTCCACCATTACAGTGTCTTCTTTACCCAATTACAGCCCTGAGAAAACTGGAGGGAGTGATGGTAGTCTGCAACTAGAGCTTCACTAACATATAACAGACAGAAAATGCTGCATGACAAAGAAAGTCCCTGCAGGCGGATCCATTCACTTTGTTCAGCGTTGTATCACAAGAGTAAATTAGAGGTTGAGGCAGAAGTAGCTGCTTTCTATTCCGGGGCCAACATTTCTGCAGGCTCAGAGCCATTCAGAGATAGAGAGGCAAAGATCAGCCCCATAACCGGCAGCGACGAGTGACACTCAAGTGCAATTTGGGCTATATATGCATCCCCACGGTGCTTGAGCCAGGATGGAGTGGGTGGAAGAGGAGCTCTGAGTGGGTCTTGCATGGAGCAGGATGGGTAGGTGGATGGAGAGAGGATGGGAGGGAATTGTTGATGGATTTATTTTTGTGCTGGAGGAGAGGCGATGTGCACGACAAGAGGCCAATGCAGACATCAGCGCTGGTCGCCCAGTTTGCAGGGGCCCTACACTGTGACTGAATCGCTACTTCACCCTTAAGCCATCACTTACAGTGAAGTCTCAGTTTATTCTCTGCTCTGTCTGGAGATGAACGTAGGGTCCAGAATAGTGAATAATAGTCTGTGTAGAGAAGTAGACCATTGCAGCAGCGCACAGACACGCGAAGAGCACAGAATAACACAGGCTCTGACAGCAGTATGCTCTCTAGCTGTAAACATACTGACCTTCACATACAGAGGTAAACAAAGCTTATGTAATTGTGTGTGTGTGTGTGTGTGTGTGTGTGTGTGTGCAGCAATATACATGTCTTACATGACTGGATATTCCCTCCTCTGATGTTTTGATGGCGCTGGGTGTTGCTGTCAGCAGGTTGGGGTTGGGGTTAGGCATTTATTTATGACACATGAGGGTAAGCAGCTAGGGAATGCATTATGTATATGTATACAGTAAGACCAATGTGCGTATGTGTGCCTATGTGTGCATACGTGCGCGCATGTGAGTAGAGGAAGTATATTGAGTTAAATTGATTGTCACCTCAAATCTCCTGAGCCAGCTGCTTTCCTTTACTAGTTCATTTATCACAGTTGCTGCACCTGATTTCTCTCTCTCTCTCTCTCTCTCTTTCCTTTTGTATACATGCATGCAGTGTGTATGCATGTATACTACAATACGCCTCTGCATTTATCGCTGCTCCTCCACATTAGGGAGCTGATTCCCACTGGCCCCTCCCTCACACTGATGCCTGTTACCTAGAATATGCACTTTGAAAAATGGAGAGCTGTGTTCAAGGACACTTAACAGCAGAAGCATCCAGCAGTGGAGTTTTAATAGGGAAAGCAGCCAAAGGAGCTGAGCAGTCAACAAGATTTGTTCTATAACAAGCGGTCACATGACGTTGGCCTCGTCAAACTGACAGCAAAGGATAACCTCACCCCCTGAAATCCTTCTTCCTCCTCCTCCTCCTCCTCCTCCATGGAGCAATCTGAGGCAGAGTTGCTTTTTTTGGAGCTTGCTGAAGGCCTGATGTGATTGATGTGATTATGTAATCTTATTTTTGCATACACACAAGTAGAATGAAGCAGTCATTGTTTAATTAAAATTAATTTAATTTGGCATATCCAAATGAAAATGCTTATTACAGAAGAATTGTAAGGCCAAAATGCACATATGAGACATCATTTGAAAGGTAACCTCATCAATTGTTTTGAAAATGTGCTTTTACCACCTAAACTACATGAGCTCATACATGGCCCAGAAAATGTATATTTTGTGCTCACCTAAAAAAGTCATATTTAATAACAATAACTAGGACATAACCACGAGGCAGGGACTCAAATGCTCGACTCAGACACAAAAATAGGTTTCAAAAGTCTCATCACCCAGCAAAAAGGGTTGGTACATGAGAGAGCAAACAAACACAGGCAGACAAATTAAAAGGAATGAAGTGAGGCAAGGTCAAAAAACTGAGCTGAAGTCACACAGGGAAACAGACTACAAAAGGGTGGAACTCTTGTCACTATAGGAACCAAGACAAACTGGCACAAGGGGAAGGGAAGACAGGCTAAATACCCTCAGCATATACATGCATATATAAATCCCAACAGTGTTTAATTCAACACCTAATGGTACTTATACTCCACCTTATATAACACTTTAAATGGCTCTGGCAGACACTGTGCAGTGGACGGGTCAGATGTGTTTGTGCCTGAGCACTGTGAGAAGACAGGGGGAGGAGCAGATCACTTTGGGGGTGGGCTGTAGGTTAGAGAACGATATTGATGTTTTCTTTGCCATTTTTTTATCAGCTGTAAAAACGAAACTTCAATTTTAACCCATAGCTACCACAGGCCTGGGGCTGATCCGTGTACTTTTTGACTTAGTATAGTGAACATTAAATTCAGTTACCTGTTAAATACCACTGTTTTTAGATGGACCGCAACAGCAGGGCCAGCCCTATAATTGCAAATGTCTCTGACTGGCTGACTGACTTGCTGAATGGCTGACTGGCTGACTGACTGAGTGATGGTATTTCCACCACTGCTCAGCTTAGTGCCAAGCTGCCGTCCACCGAGCCGCTGACATCTGCTTTGCTGCATGTCACTCTCTTTCTCTCTCTCTCTCTCTCTACGATTTTTCTGTGACTCTCTCTCACTTTGACTGTAATAAAGGCAAAAGCCTTAAAAGATAACTTAAAAAAGGAAAGACGGTCTGTCTCTTCTAACGTTCTCTCTGAGTGATCATTTTATAAGTGAACCCAGCTGAAATCACAGCTCAGTCTTTGGCTTTGATTTATGTGTTTGGTGATTTTGTCAGTAAACGTCACAGTTATAAAATCAGGATTTGACCATAGGCCATCCAGCCATACGCTTACGTTTTGACCCAGTCTTGTTTAGGTAGTGGACTAATAAATCAACAGATGCCATAACACCCATAACACTATCTTAACTCATAAGTATCTGAAAAAGTGGGGAAATCTTAGATATTTCAGCATTAACATTCAAACCTCCTTTACAACACAAAAGGTAATGACTAATTCAAGTCCTTAAAGATAACAACATTTCAGAACAGGTTGTCCTAGACTTGTTATTCCCAGGTCCAGGTTCACTTGAAATTCACATAGTATGTTTATTTCTGTCATTTATGCTTCAATGTGTACCACAAAATATTTGAAATATTTATGTAAAGCACATATGCCTTTCAGAAGTTTTTTTTTTTTGGAAACATATTTTAATATGTAAGCACATTACTTCAGGGACACAACAACCCCTCAAAAACAAATAGGACTTTTAAATGCTGTCAGCCTAATGGTTTATTAACACAGAAGATCTGTATTTACATTTCAATAAAAAACTGTACACAGTAACAGATCAAAGACATAAAGAAGTAAACTTTAGGAAATTGCTTTTTAACAGAGCAAAAAAACCCCAATATTTTTGCATCAAACATTTTTACCTTCAGTGAGCCAACAGTGTTGCAGCTCCCCTTTTCCCCTTGATTTCACATTTTAAACTAGCTCTACCCCGGCCTGTTATCATTATTAACAATCTGATAATGTAAGGCTGGTGATATTAGGTAGCTTATTGTATATTGTATATTCTTACAGGAGTAGAGCAGCTCCTTTCAGCAATAGCTCAGTAGTAGGTTGTGTGCATAACAAGAGAGAGAGAGATACTTTTTATTATTAAGATCAGCTTATGTACTTTCATGTAGGGTAGTGCAGTGTCATGATTTCTGAGGTAAATGCACCATCAGTGGGCTAAATTTTAATACATGTGAATGACCACTAAGCGTTTTCTCCCACAGGAGCATCATTTAAAGGATGGTAGAATTTATACCTGTGAGACCTGGGTTGATTCCAAAATTTCATTTAGCTTTCCACCATTAATTACATAATCAAATTCATGTGAAAGCACAAGACAGTTTTATATGGAAATAAGAAAAATATGAAATTGAATGTGTTTTTGTTCAGAAACAATAACTTGTTCACATTTTCCCCTTCCATTTAGCTTATCTGGCTTACTAACTTCCAGAAAATCAAAAATGGCATTTTTTTTTTTCAAGGAAATATCCCCCCCTCTTGAGTGACACTGGGAGTCAAACAGTGACATGTTTACATTTTTCCCTTTCATTGCACTTTTCCTCACACATGGCTCCTCTTCACCACCTCCAGCATCTAGGCTCCAGGGGAAGATTACTCTAATTGGAAGTACCTTAAACCTAAGGACCACTTCCATGGTGATCCACTTCCTGCCAGGGTCTAAGCACCAAAGTTTTTTTTACATCTGTCCACAATAACTTTCATTTACTTTGATTTCTTACCCTTGTTGTTCCTCTTATTAGTCCCTCCTGATTTAACTGCCTTTGAGAAAATCCTTTCTGCAGGTACAGATGACACAGTGACTCCCAGGTATTTCTTGGCAAGCTTGCTTAGAGAGGAGTCTGCTTGCTCTGTCTTTTTCCACCAAAGTAGTGGACCTAGATTCCGTGAAATTACCCTCTCTTTTATTAACGCATCAGTGTCGGTGGTGCAAGCATCTGAGTATCAAACTCTGCCCATATTCCACCCTTTGCAGCACACTAAGATGCAGCAGCCCCTGCAGGGAAGCTTGAGGTAGTCACAGGAGCTGACACTGAAGTAGCTGAGGTCTTGTTCACTGACTGCATTCCAGTGGTGAGTCGCATTTTCAGGTGCTGAACATTTGCTATGTCGTGGAACCCCAGATTTATAAATCCTGTATCCAGGAATTTGCTGACAGCGAGATCATAAAAGGTTTCAATATTAACTGGCTACCAGGACAACAGCCAACCCCCGTCTGGCCCAAGGACTGCTGCTGAGAGGGAAACGAAGGTGAACAGCACAGACATGCAAACAAGTAGAGTGAAGCTAGTGAGTGAACATTCCTATGTTGTAAATTGACACCTGACACCATTAATGTGAAGGAATTTTTCTCCTTCTAGTCCTCTCTTATTTTGTAGGCACACACTTACACCACAAGGCTGTATCCACACTAATACCTTTTCATTTTAAAATAATGTATTACAGTGGAAACGATCTCCGTCCAGTCGACTGTTTTAGCTCTGTATCAGAAACCATCTCCGTACACACTAACACACTTTAAAACACATACATGCATGGCCAGTCATGTACACGGGGCATGAGCGTAGCGATGTAAACAAGAAGATTGTCTACTGTGTCTACTCTGCAATTGATTAGTTATATAAAATATTGTGGACTTGGAACAGCTAAGACAGTTGTAGCATTAAAAGGTAGAATCTAACTGCATAACAGCTGCTAGCAAAGACAACACAGTCAGGAACACTTGTAATTTTCTCCCGTCCACACTACAACACAACCCTGCAGTTTTCAAACTAAAACAGGTCCAGCAGCATTTTCAAAAGTCTCCATTTTAGGTGACTCAAGAACACCAGGGGTAAAACATAGCATAAGAGATACATTTTAAAACTAAAATGTAGTATGAACATAGCCCAAGAGTGCAGGTCATGAATACCGCATAGTGTTATGCAGTGGTTCACTGTTTAGCCACAATTATGACTGATAGTGTCCAGCTGAAGATCTTTAACCCTCCTGTTATGTTCCGGGTCAAATTGACCTGTTTAAAAGTTTGAAGATCTAGGAAAAATAGTTAAAAGTATTTTTTCAGTATGAAACTTCTTCTGCTTGCCTTAATTAGTGTAATCAACATATAATATGAAAATGGTTCATCTCACATATTTGCAACCACCCCCTGCATGTTTATATCACATAGATACTGTTCAGGGCAATTTGATCCAGCAGTCAAACTGGAGGTAAAAGGGTGTCAGAAATGTCGACTATTTTTTTCTTTGCAACTGTGAGACATATTTCATCCCAATCACTCACTCTCACTCTCTCTCTCTCTCTCTCTCACACACACACACACACACACACACACACACACACACACACACACACACACACACACACACACACACATACACACACACACACACAGGTGCAGGTGTTATGATATTTGACAAGAACCATTTATGTTCTCGCGGGAAAACTCCACCCACATTCAGTGGACACTCAACAGGGGAGGGGCAAAACATATAAAAGATTCTCTGCATGGGAGTCCTACCAACATTACACCCTGTCAGGCAAACCTTTACAAAATGAGCAGCAGAAGCAAAAGGATGACAGTCCAGGAGGCTCTGGAAGTCATCATTGATCATGACAGTGAAATGGAGGAGGATGTGTCTGAAGATGAAGACCATCTTGAGCTAAATTCTGATTCTAATGATTCTGATTTTGAACCAGATGAGGGAATTGCTATTCCTATTCCTCCAAGCAAGACATTCATGTCAAAAAATGGTGAAATACAGTGGTCTTCATCCCCAAATATGCGTCAGGCAAAACTGTCTGCAGAAAACATAATCAAGACAGTGCCAGGGCCCACTAGGATGGCAGTGACTCGTGTGACTGACATCAAGTCAACTTTTGAGCTGGTCATGCCAGATTCAATACAGAAAATCATTCTGGAAATGACTAATCTGGAAGGGAGGTGTGTTTTTAGGGAGAATTGGAAGGTGCTAGACAAAACACGTTTAGATACATATTTGGGGCTCCTCATCCTTGCTGGGGTCTATAAGTCGAAGGATGAATCGACAGCCAGTCTGTGGGATGCAGAGACAGGCAGGGCTATATTTCGAGCCACAATGTCTCTGGAGACTTTTCACATTTTCTCCAGAGTAATCCGATTTGATAATCGAGAGACAAGGGCTGGTAGACGGGAGAGAGACAAGCTGGCAGCTATTAGGACTGTGTGGGACAAGTGGGTAGAGCAACTTCCACTACTCTATAACCCAGGCCCTAATATCACAGTGGGTGAAAGGCTGGTGGCATTCAGAGGTCGCTGCCCATTTAGGCAATACATGCCTTCCAAACCAGCTAAATATGGAATAAAAATCTGGGCAGCATGTGATGCTAACACCAGCTATGCATTGAACATGCAGGTTTACACTGGAAAGCCAGTTGGAGGAGCCCCAAAGAAGAATCAGGGCACAAGGGTGGTGCTCGACATGGCACAGGGTTATTACAATGTTATGTAAAACTATTGTGTTTCATATGTTGGTCTTTCAAAAGCAATAAAGTGGTGAAACATTTAAAAAAAAGTTTGAACATGCATTTTTTTTATGAAAAACGAGTGAATTATCCTAATTGAACCATTACCTGTTAGAGGTAAGGAACACCATTGCACTAAATCTTGATAGAATAGTTAGTAATGGCGTTAGTAATGAAATATTCACAGTGCTTGTTAGGATTTTTTTGGTTTCGGACATCTTTTGGATAATTAAACATGCACTGGGTCAAATTGACCCGGGAACACCATTGCTGTTCCTGACAAATGAACATAACAGGAGGGTTAAAATCTTTATCCTCCATTGCTATGGTAACCAATGTCTTATAGATAAGGATGTAGGGGAAAAGCAAACAACCAGCTCCAAAAGAGGATGAATGAAGGGCATGAAATACTGTATGTACCGGTAGGTAAAATATGTGAGTATGTTCAGATTTAAGGGACCAGTAGAATCTTCCCACATACAGGTTGACACTACAGACTGGTCTTACTTGGGTAAGGTACAGAATTGTGTTGAAACAATGTGATCCCTGCAAATACATATACACCCTGTAGGACAAGACAGCTTTAGAAAACTGATGTGGCATTACTGCTTGTAGGCATTGTACTGCTCATGTTGATGCGCATCAAGTTTTCAATTACTACTCCTGCCTGAGACGTGTGGCTCTGAACTCCCGGGGAATATCCTTTCTTCAGCTCACAAGAGTATCCACCACAGTTCACTGTCGCTGGATCAGCTTAGCCCACAAAACATCATCGCTGTTTATGCACATAAAAAACATATAGAGAACAATATAGCTTAATTATATGAAATGGACTTGACTAATAATCTTAGTGGTGAGGAGTGGGAATGAATAGGGATAATAGGGAATATTTTTTTATGCTATATCAATGTTTTACATTACGTTATATTTTTTGTAGTTGATATTATACGTCTGTTTTTATCAAATTAGACCTAATAAATCTCCTGTCAGTTTTTATTTTGTTCGGTTGTTTGATTCTAAGTCCAATAAGTAAATAAACTTTGTAATCTTGGTCAAATTCTTTGCCTCTGTCCATCATTTACTGTCATTACAAAGGATTTGGGGGCTTGTGCAGGGTTTGCATTGGGTATTAAAGGTGCAGTATAACCTGAATATTTTAAAAAGGACCAAAAGTGATACAACCAATCAAAAACACAAATACAGCACATTACATTCTAATCACTAATGTAACTTTTCAGTTTCACTGTGCTGAATCATAAATGATATCACAGGTTGAATCATTACAGGGGTTCTGCCAGATGATTGTGATTAACACCATATTTCCCCAAACTGAGCAAAATTTTCCATCTGTAAATCCCTCTTCTCCATACACTTTGATTTTATTTGTTATTTACAGCTGAGCCTCAGGGACACAGAACAGAGAGGGCCTCAGCTCCCACAATCCTCATTTCACACAGAAATAAACCGATGTAGATTGATGCTCTCTCTGCAGAGGAAACATCACTGAAATGCCCCATGAATATCTCTTCCCATTTCAAGTTTAATGTGGTGAGGCAGATTTTCACACTCCTCTGTGGAGAGTGTTTGGGTTTCATATTCTGTCAGAGTTTCTAAAAAAGAATACACAACTGAATGCACAACTCTCACCAGGGAGAGAGAGAAGGCTGGTGAGAGAGAGAGATCAAGAAGGAATGTGAGAGAGAGACAGGAAGAGAGAGAGTCTGAGAGGCAAACATGAGGAGTTAGTCGAGGAGTTTACACAAGTGTTGCGACTCGGATCAAGGTGACAGCTCAGACAGAGGGAAACAGAGCATACAGTGAGAGGCGCAGTTTGGTAAAGTGGTGTATTTCAGCAGACACTACAGTGCAGATGAAAGGCCTGAAACAAACATGTTTTATTAAAGATGCAAAAGTTAACACCTGCTGTGGATGGCAACAGTCAGTGGAGGGAACCCTGCTGGCCTCCTTCTGGACTGAGGCGTTCAAACTGCACCAACTTTTTCATCTGCACACACCTGACCCAGTCCCTGCTTAAAGTGGTCATGACCGTCAGATTATCTGTGGGGGAATATTACAAAAATGTTCAGATTTGGTCTCCCTTGATTTCCCTGCCAGATGGTTTCAGACTGGACTCTCAGTGACGGATTTACTTAGAAAGTAGCATCAGCAAACGTGCCCTGTGGTTTTGGTTGAGTTTGCAGGTGCAGCCTGTGTGTTCAGCTCCTGGTTTACTGAGACAGCATCCACAGCTGAGCTGATCCTGATCCTGCCCTCAACAGGCAGTCTGTGAGTGAGGCCCTGCTCATCAGCATAGTTCAGACGTGGGGTTTCTATGAACTCACCAAATTCAGCAAAAAAATCATCATTTAGTGATCTTGATTATAAAATATGTAGTTGGGTTATAAAAACCTGAGAAAAACTGTTTCAATATTATTTCTAAAATTATTATATCATAATCTTTAATCAATACATTTAGAGACAATAAACACATTCATGGAAAAGAGAATGGAGTGATACAACATGACAGTGGGGAAAGAGAGAGAGAGTGAGAGAGAGAGACAGTAGTTGGGAGCAGGAGGAGGTGGAGATTCAACATTCAAGATTAAATTTGTCTTCATACAAAAATATATGAATGTGTTAATAAATATGATAAATAACACACAAGATTCATAAATAACAAACAGCGAATAGGTCCTCTAAAAATACATAACATTTCACATTTCACATACAAAAACATACATGGGCCTATATGCACATGCATATGTACTGTATTACATCTGAACCTCTCACCAGTGGGCAGTGTGTGGTACTCAGCACGTACAACATGGGATGGGTCAATTACTATCCTGCTGGCTTGCCTCTGGGTGGCCTGTTTGTCAGTAGACCGCAGGGACAAATGCTGCTTTATCTGAATCCTCTTCCATACAGTCTGCATCAGTCATACCAGTTTCGACTTCAGCTGCACAGAGCCACATGTGATGAGGCTCTTTAAAACTGCCTGATAGGAAATGAACATCAATTATTGATCAGCGCTGTGAGTCGATGTAGAAAATGCCGTCATCTGCTCTAGAGATTGTCCTCATTTGTTTTCCATGTTAATGGGTTGACCATAAAAACACCTGTGAAGACCTGTGAGATGGTGTAGTTGTGGGTGACCACAGACCTGCGGTCACCTCCTCCCCTGGGGTCAAACACCATCTCCTCCATCTTTTTAACATTCAAGACAAGGTGGTTGTCCTCACACCATTTCACACACCCTTGTATCTCTGAATATTAATAGATCACTATCCTTTTTCATTAAAGCTAAGATGGCAGCATCATCAGAGAATTTGGGACATGGGGAGTGTACAGGAGGTTTGGTTTTGAGGAGCTGTAGCTGTAGTTGCAGTTGTAGCACAAAGAGCCTGTGGTGCACATACATTGCACTGTAGGTTCAGAACTATACTGCAAATTGCTAACTAACTAGCTAACTATCTGCTCTGGTTGTCAGCATCACTGCTATTGCTTATTCAGCAGATAACAAGATACAGGAGTGTATTATCTCCTTGTACAAGGGAAGAGTATTGTTTTTGAGTTTACAAGTTCTGTGTTAAATTGTCGTGAATGTCTTGTAATTTTATGGCACCATAGTTTGTTCGTGTGGATGGACTGAAGTGGTTCAACAGAAAGAAAAATTCCTGTAGAGATGTTTTATTTGTATTTCATTGTTTTGTTTAGTCATTTTCATTCCTTTGAAATTGTAGCTATGAGATAGTACTCCACTTGAGCTTTATTACGCCAAGATGCGGGTAGTTGAAACAACTTATTTTCAGTCAGAAGAACAGTAAACCATACTGAGGAGTAAAATATACATTGTGCAACTGGAATATGATGTTAATTGTGAACAGTACTTGGAGGTCAGTTTATAGGCATGTGTGTTTAGTTTGATACAGGCATATGTTTTGTTTGATGACAGTGATCTTGACTGTGAAGAATATTTTGTGAAGCAAAACAGCGACTGGCCCAGGTTCCCCCTCTAGACCTGAGGCCAGTAACACTATCTATCTCTCTCTCTCCCGCTGTGCAAACAATCTATATACTAAACTGTTCCTGAAAGGAGCGGCTCTACTCCTGTAACAACATTCTGTCTCAAACTTCTCAAATTTACAGGAGATCTTGCACAGAGATAATAAATCAGTGTAATCTGCTCATTTACTTGCTACTGCTGCCTCTAACACATAACGATCAAATTTAGTTTCCACACGTCATTGCATGCGTATGGTGTGTGCAATATAACAGATCTCAGAATGGTAGAAGCTGAGTCAAGAGTGACTTTAAGCAGCGATGGTTGACAAGCTTCAGCCTTCGTCAGTATAGATATGATGGCTGGTAATCAAGCCAGCTTTAGCCTGCTGCAACCACAAGTGGGCAGGAAATTACATGATGGATGCAAACAGGCAACATCAGATTTTCTATGGGATTTAACACTGTTCCAAGGAGAGATATTGCTTCTGCTTCAGTATCATTCTATGTCTGTTCTTAGCTTTAACTGAGCAAGCACTGCTCTGCTTGCCCTGATGGCATGCTCCTGGTAACAACACATATAACACCAGTGCCTGATTTGAAATCATGTCAGTCTGCATGAGACTTGATTTTGTTTCTCATGACAATTTAACAAAATAAGACATTTAAATTTTCAAATAGTACAATAACAGTATACAACAGCAACTTAAAAACGAAATAAATCTAGGAATAAATAACGCCTGTAAAAAACTTAAAGTGAGTTAGTGTTGTCTTTCCCCAATGTATCCCACCCAAATTTAAGTGGTGCAAATTACCTAACAAATTAGCAAATAATCAAATGACCAAATCAGTTACATACAGTTAATCATTGACTTTTGACTCTTTTTGGGGAGTGGAAACGCCAGATACGCCAGAAAAAAAGCCATGCCTTGGCAGAGGAGAAAGACTTAATTAATAATTTGGTGAGCCTCTAACTTTTCCTGACGTGCCATCATCAGGTTATTTATCCTGGACACTTTGGTGTATGA
Source organism: Trachinotus anak (assembly GCF_046630095.1). Taxonomy (NCBI): domain Eukaryota; kingdom Metazoa; phylum Chordata; class Actinopteri; order Carangiformes; family Carangidae; genus Trachinotus; species Trachinotus anak. Next base: position 2,543,761 of record NW_027273859.1, on the reverse strand, counting down.
CTGAATATTACAAATTTGGTGACATTCCCATTAGCCTCAGCTGTAGTAACTAGCAAATGTTAGCATGCTGACATGCACTGATGTACCGTGCGCATGATTGGAAACTCTTAAGCTAGTCTTACAGTTTTCATTAGAGAAATGTAATGAGGTTTAGTTTCATTGATTAGACCTTAATATGAATGTGGTGGATGGGACAATTATAATTAAAGTGTTTTCATCAGATCCCAACCATTCATTTAAGTTTTGCCATATCTGACAACTTTCTCTTCAAACACTGATTAACAAATTTTCTTTTAGTTACTTGTTTTTATAGTCACCATTAATTATGAGCCGATCACACTGAACAACCATGTCAGTCCTGTAGTTTACAATCATTATGTTTTATTCCAACTAAGTTACCAACTGTATTACTAATCCATCAGTTTTATCTGGTGGTCAAACAACACATTGATTTCTCTCAGTCAAAAATAATTTTCTTTTCTTGTTTTTTATTTTGTTTTTGTTTTGTTTGGTTTTTCTTCCACATTAACAAAGATGCTTTGACGTCACAGGAAATCATACAAATTTAAACTGATGAAGTGAAAAGAATAAAGCGTAAAGTAAGAACAGCTATATTTCCATATCTGAGTCTGACTTTTCAAGAAAGACAAGGTCCTACATTTGACAACATCTGGTGAACACCTGTGCTTTTCTTGCTATGTCGAATTATCCCTAGCAGCAAGCACTTAGTGGTGGTGGCAAGGAAAAACTCCCTTTTCAGGGGAAGAAACTCAAGCAGAACCAAGGAGCTTCTTAACTACCTCAGTGACCTCTGCCAAGCTGAACACAGCGTTGGACAAGCCTTCCTGTGTCCCCAGATGGTTTGCCGGAGTCTCCTCGAAGCCAAACAAAAGTCCTCATCCATAGGCTCACCAAACTCCTCCCAAACCCGAGTTTTTGCTTCCGCAACCACTGAGGATGCAGCCCTTCTGGCCACCCGGTACCTATCTCCTGCTTCCTGAGACCCCTGGGCCAATCAGATCCTAAAGGTCTCCTTCTTCAGCTTGACGGCCTCCCTCACTGCCGGTGTCCACCAGCAGGTTCTTGGGTGTCCACCTCAACAGGCACCGAGGACCTTCAGAGCACAGCTCCCAACTGCTGCTTCTGCAATGTAGGCTTTGATCATGGCCCACTCAGACTCCATGTCCCCAACCTCCCCCGGGATGTACGAGAAATTCCTCCGGAGGTGTGGACAGGGGCCTCCACCAGACATTCCTAGTTCACCCTCACTACACATTTGGGTTTACCAGGTCTGTCTGGCAGCCTTCCCCACCATCTGATCCAACTCACCACCAGGTGGCGATCAGTTGACAGCTCTGCCCCTCTCTTCACCCGAGTGTCCAGAACATACGGCCGCAGATCTGATGAAACGACCACGAAGTTGATCATTGACCTTTGGCATTATGTGCTCTGGTATCAGGTACACTTACGAGCTACCTTATGTTGGAATATGGTGTTCATTATGGCCAAACTATGACTAGCAGAGAAGTCCAGTAACAAAGCATCGCCCAGGTTTAAATCAGGGAGGACGTTCCTCCAACTCACGCCCCTACAGGTTTCTCCATCGTTGCCCACATGGGCATTGAAGTCCCCCGGTAGAACTATAGAGTCCCCAGGCAGAACCCCTTCCAGGACACCACCCAGAGACTCCAAGAAGGCCTGATAATCTGAGCTGCTGTTTGGTGCATAGGCACACACAATAGTCAGAGCCTTCCCTTCTGCCAATGTCAGGCGCAGAGAGGCAACCCTCTCGACCCAGAGCGGTAAGCATAGTTATTTGTTTATGTTGTTTGTTACCTTCTAACTGGCAGTGGCTGACACAGTGTTAGTGGTTGTGCTAATGCAAACTCTCACTCTCTGTACTGACAAGGTTTCGAGTTTATTTATTTTCATCAGGGGGGTCTTTAAGGTCATTCAACTTCTTCATTAATAGATGTGGTTGTACTGTTTTAAATGCTAGGCTTAAGTCTACAAATAAAAGATGTGCATATGAGTCCCCTAAGTGCTTAGATATAAAATGTATCATGGTTATGACCACATCATGTACTTCTGTTACACCTATATACAGTGGGCTCTAGTGAGCTGCTAACTTGTTCTGACTTGATTTACGATTATTGTTGGTTTACTAATAATCACTGAAAACTTGACATTTGATGATTAGCAACATGTATTACTGCAATATTACAGAGGGTAAACGTCACCCAAAGGCACGTCCAAAAGTTGTTTTTGTTCATGGATTTTATCAAAAATCCATTTATCTATTTATTGGTTAAAGCCTATTACCCTTTATAATGGTTGCCTCTATGTATGTCAGTACCAGTTGGCATATTGACATTTTAAACAATTCCACACAATACCATTATAACCCCTATGTTGGCACATATTTGCATATTTATATGAATATGGAAAATGATATATTCCTCCCCTGGTTATCTGTGAGTTCAGCCCTGCAGTCACAACAGAAATGGTTCTCATGTTGGTACACGTTAAAGTAATGCTGCTATTAATACATGCAGGTCAAAACACCTTTCCACTTGAGTTCGGTTTTAAGCATCTGATCAAACAGCTCCATAAAAGAAGAACTTCTGACTGTCAAGAATTTTATTATTATCTCTCTTATGTGACTTTTCTGGGGGGGGGGGGGGGGGGGGGGGGGGGGCAGGACTTTATATGAACTGTGGCTCTTGATGAAGGTCTTTAAGAGCAAATAAACAATAGAATCACTACCTTGCATAACAGTGAGTTTTATTTACCCAGATAAGCCAAACGATAATGACCACTCGCAGATGAAACGGATAACATTTATCTTGTAACACCAGTGCATGTTAAGGCGTGAGATAAGTGGAGGATACATGTAACAACCCACTGTGATGTCACCCATTGGTTTGTGAATTTCCATTTTGAAGCCTCAAGTTTGGCATTTGGACGTCTCCATCTCTGTGTGTTTGGAGCCAGACTGTCTCGTCCACATTTGGATGAGAGGGTGGAGGGTGGTGGTGGTGGATCTGACTGAAAACCAAGGACACCGTGCATGCCCACCTACACCTGGCTTCACCAGGCTCTCGGCTGCACTGTGCAAAGTTGCTGCTAACAAAGTTAGCTTCTATAATCCAAGATATTTTTTTTTCCTCCTAAGTCTTAAACAAATCTTAGTGGCTAATTTCATATATTTCCACGGTTGGTAAGTATCACATGTAAGAGGAGTAACCTCGTAATGTTTTTGTAGCTAAGTGTAAAACGTAACGTCTAACGTTGTGTTTAAATTGGTTAAATGCCCAGACTTCAGAACAGTTTCTTTCCTTCTTTGTAAATTGCACACTACATTATTAAATTCATCTTTCCAGTGTTGTAGCAGTAAAGCCAGTCTATACTTCAGCTAAGATCGACTGGCAAACACATACATTTTTTTAATACATAAAATATGTACGTTATTTATAGAATTTTTGTGTAATTATAGAATGTTTCTATTGTTGCAATGGTACAACAAGTGCGAGTGAGTGATAAATGAAGCAGCTTCTTTTTCCATTTTTTCAATATATTCTGAAAACAATACATCTCATATCTAGACATATTTGATAATTGAGTCTTCTTCAAGAAATCAAATTTCATGATTTGACCTTGTTTGAGTAGCTCATCCACAAGTAACTTACAGTGATATATGGTTGTAATGGTGAAGGTTATGTGTTGTATCGTTGGTTTGGAGTAGTGGGTGGAACTACCACTTTTTCAAACTCTGCAGACAATCCTGTTGTTTTGTTTCTTAATGTAGCTCAAATTTATCTGGTCCACACTGACAGACTTCCTGGTTCAACATTGATCTGCAGCACTCACCTCAATTGTGTCAAGCAAAATGCAAAATTACAATGCAACAGACAATTGTAACAAATATTTCAAGTGGAATCAACCCTCACTTTCAAAGGAGTGATTTGAGATTAAAACTTATACACATATGCAAAGAAGGAGGGAGCACTCTCATTCTGTTTTCTATATTTTCATCTAAACAAACTCCTCAGTGTTACTGGTTTCACTGGTTTCTGGTACGACCAGTTTTAATTATTTCATCTTTGATTTGAAATCAGGTTTCATCTATTACTTTGTTGCATGGCCCCAAATACAATGATACCCATGAATCTCAGCCCCCCTGACATGGAGGGGAAGCCAGTCAAGGCATCACAATGATGGTGAATTGGTTTGTCAGTGACACTAAGCAAAAACTGACCAATGACTGTGCTGTAAAACTGTGATGTCACCATAACCAGATCTCATCAGTGCGAGCTCTAAAACAACACCTCTTTAATCTTAACCTTCCAATATCTTTCAACTGTTCTAATACATCCGTTTTCATAATGCCTACCTTGTTCCTATTATTCAACAATTAATTCAACTCATTAATTTTCCAAAGAATTTCTCCACAACACTGTTTTTATGGAGCTGCCAGACAAAATCTATATTAAATACAGTTATCTTCACAAATTAGGTCCTCTGTGAATGCTGCTCCTTCCCTGATCTTTACTACCTTGCTAATAAACAGCTTTGATGTCACAGTACAGACAAAGGGAAGGGCCTTGGTGCAGCAGGTCTTAAATCCTTAACAGGATCAGTCATTAAAAGCTGAAATTAATTTCCTAACTCTTTCCTAATGAGAGCTGGACATACAACCAAGGAAGAGCCCTGGCCTTTAGCAGGAACTGGTAACTGATATTAGCTGTGTTAATGAAACACCACAGTTGTCGCAGGAGAACTATATTTATGCAGAAGCAGTAAACATAGATTGTTAAGTTGCAATAAAACTTGATAATATTGTCTTCACTTGTCAACAGAAGACAGCGAAACAATGTGATCCTTAACCTTGAAGGTTCAGAAATTATGAGAAGTATTTGCTTCCTTTCTGAGATCGACATCAATAATGTCTGTGTGTTATGTACAGTCAGTGTCACGATCTGCCCCTGAGACTGATTTTACTTCCTGTCTTTATCTAATTTCCCTCTTCTTAGACCGTCCTTCCCTCCCTGATGTTTCACCTGTTCCCAGTTACCCCTACGCCCCTCGTGTACCTCAGTCTTTCTTCCCCTCAGTCTCTGCTAGTTGGTCTGTTTTGCTTCAGCTTGTTTTACCTGTTCTCCTTCCTGTGGTCCCTTGTATTTCCCAGCGATTCTACATTTGGATTTTCTGTTTTGTTCCTGCTGATATTTTTTGTTCAATTCCCCTAGTGTTACCTCATGCCCACATTCATGTTTCCTGTGCTCTGCCCAGTACCTCTGTCTGACTGTAAGTTCTTGACTTAAGTGAATATTTGCCTTCATGATTGTCTGCATTTGTGTCCTGAGCTTCCTGACATATAAAAGTACAAATTGACCAATTACGGACCCAGCAGAGAAGCTTCTTCTCAGCCTGCAGTTGATGTTTCTAAGGACACTTTTTTGTATCCTCAAGCCTTAGCACCAGACTCTGCCTGTTCCATAGTCAGCCGTCCCAGCTGACATGTCATCAGTTCCCTGTTCTCCCATCAACAGTCATCTCCTGATGGAAAGTTCTGCCGACACCTGGTACTTGTTTCCAGTCAGTGACAGGTGCATATGGGGCGAGACCACATTATGGTTTTGCAGTCACAGTGATGTTTTTCTCTTACTAACATTAACAAAGTGCTATGAGTTCCTAAATGACAATCTTCAGTAACCCTTTAATTTACAGGCTGTTAATTACATAGTAATGTGAAGAAATTGCCAAGAAATAACTTAATAGCTTCTGTTGAAACTGTCATACTATGCACTTGACATCCAATGTGAAGGTAATTATCTTGATACTGTCATGTCGTTCTCTATCATCAGGAAATTACCACAGATTTACTACATAATTGTCAGCCTCCTTGACTTATTTCTTGGTAATTTCTTCACATTAATTTCTAGGTAATTCCTATATAATTAACAGCCTGTGAATTAAAGGGTTACCCAATCTTTCTCAAACCTTTACCAAAGTGTTTTTGTTGAATATGGCGAACCACAGACAGGACTTTGGATGTGAACCATCGTCTCCGGCGTGACAGTTGTGCGCTTTGTGCACCTATACCATCCACCCTAACCACCTTCTGCCATCTCTGCTGCCATTAATAAATGTAGTGCTTCACTTGGGGTATCCAGTGATGATGCTACTGGCTGTTGTGTTGTTTTCAGGCTGTCACTTGACTGAAGCACGTTTATCCACCAAGTTATAGCTTCCTCTTCCAATGGTCTGTCATACTATGAGCACTGTGAGTCTGAGGTCCAGGAATACCTCACAGGCAAGGTTCATCAGTTCAGATACAGTTTTTTGCTACATTATAGGATTTAATTACAGCAATTTTGTTACACCCTGCCCTGCTCCTGATTGCAGTATTTCCTGATTTATTTTGAAATCACCTAGCTTTTTGTGTCTGGTATAATACCTGTTCCTAACTACACCCTCACCTTCCTTGTGCATTTAGTGTCTGTGTTCCCCTCACACTTGGTCAGTTTGTCTGCTTTAGTTTCTGTGTAAGTGCTTCCCTGAGAATCTGCTATCTGTTCGTCCTAGCGCCAAGTCACGAACCAGACGCAGACACCGTCCTGTACAGACCCGAACCTGTAACTTATGAATTATTGAGAATTACAAAATTAAAGCCACTCAGCCAATCATTGCAACTCAAGTCAGTGAGAGAGATACACACACTCAGGAAAGACCATAGTTAGAGAGGGAAGTGTGGAAAGTCGGGGTGCGGGATATAAGAGGGGAAAGACAGAGAAACGGACAAGTTAAAGCTGTTCAACTGTTAAGATTAAGGGTTGAGATTGTTTATTACAAACATGGTTGAGGCCATAGGCGTCGTTAGACCTGGTGTTTTATGAATAGCCCAGGATCCCAACGATTTATTTATTTTATACAAAAATAAGACGAAAAAGAAATAGCCCCAAATCTATTCATTAGTCATTCCAATCATACCAATCTTTGAAAATAACGTGATATTGTTGATCAGACTGTCTTAGGTCCTGTGTGTCATTCAAGCAGCAGATCTACTTCATACTGCTTGGCACATGCACAGTTTGTGTGAGATCGAGAGTGAGAGAGAGAGAGAGAGAGAGTGCAGCAGTTACAGGGCTGTTTGTGGCACCTGGTGGTAGCTATAAGAAGATTTTTCTAAAACAAAAAGTATGAAGGAGGCAATGAGGTGTGAGAGAGGTTAGAGGAGGCGGAGGAAGAATCACTTGTTGTTGTAGCAGGTGGTGAGTCAGGACATCAGAGTGACACTGACTCACCCACAAGCTCAGGCTGGTGAAGACGAGGGCTTCCAAATGTTTGTGACACAAGTCACAATAAGCAATTAATAATAATAATAATAATAATAGTAGTAGTAATAGTGTATCACCTTTAATAAATAAAATGTAAAAACACTGCATATGGGAGGAGTTAGACAAGGTGATGATTAAAGTAGACACATATCATAAAATAAATAACAAATAAAAACGTAGAGGGCTAAAACGTGTCATTTACTACTGCATCCAGTACTGTTCATACAGCGTGGTGTGTTCAAATAATTGATGAATTACATGTATGATTATGTTTTGGACTGGAACACAGCAGCATTTGCTGCTTTGGACTCCTAAGCTAGAACTGCTGGTATGTATCAACGGGGCCCAAACCATCTGCAGTGATCCGTCAAAGTGATGCAAGGAGGCATGATGCAAGTGTCAAATTCAGAATAACAAAGAAATTGGAAAACCTTCCAGCAAAGTTGGAATACATCTGAGGGGTCAAACTTTATGTAGGGGGGCACAGTGGTGCCATGGTTAGTGGTTAGTTACAGCAAGAAGGTTCTGGATTCAAACCCGGGGGCCTGGGGCCTTTCTGTGTGGAATTTGTATGTTCTCCCAGTGCCTGTGTGGGTTCCCTCTGGATACTCCGACTTCATCACAAAATCCAAAGACATGCACATTAGGTTAATTGGAAATTCTAAATTGCCAGTAGGTGTGAATGTGAGCGTGAGTGGTGACTGGTCACCCCCCCCCCCCCACCCCCCCCACCCCCCACCCCACCACCCCCTTATATGCCACAAATAGGGTTGCCACCTGTCCCCTATAATACATACATCCCTTATTTAACATTTACATTCAATGATTGAATTTTAAAATAAAATGCTATTTGTCCCGTGCTGTGAATAATGTAATGTCAAGTAAAATTATACTTGTTATAGCCTACCATTGAACTGGAGAACTTTATCAATGAGAAGTAGACTGACAAGCTCTGTGTGCTGTGAGAAAATACACACATGGTTGCCTTCTACAGACAATAACAGCAGGTCGTCGTCCCCGTAGCTCAGCTGCTGTAAAGGCTCGGTCTGAACTGCCGGGGGCACAGCCCTCTGCTTTTTCTCTCCTCTTGACTTTTCTCTCTAATACTATTTGTAAATCAGTAGGCTACATTTTTATTATCCTCAATATTTTTTATATTTTGGGTTACAAGCACATGAAAGTGTGTGTATTGGCTAAGTGACCTAGCCACAAATGTCAACGGTTGTCTGGGATGAAATAAGATGAAAATAAGCTGCAACACTTCATCAGCACTGTAAAGGAAAAGGAGCTGTTCAGCTTGTTTTCCCTCATGGAGGACTAATTCAATAAAGCCTCATATAGGCAGGTGAAAAGCTTCTTTATTTGCTCTTAAATAAGACGTTGTCCAAGGCCTAAGCTATTCAGCCTCCAGCAAAAATGTTGTTTCTGATTGGAAATGTGCTGTAGGTAGAGTAGGTAGAGTGTATAAAAGTCTCACTCTCAGTGAGAAAAGCTTTCAAGGTCATAAAGAAGGTTCTCCAGTCTAAATACATGCAGAAAATAAAACAATAAAAAAGTACAGGGCTATTTTTAAACATGTTGACAGCAGCTGAAGAACACATTTATTTTGCTGCCTGAGACCTTTCCCTCATCTGTTCTGTTAAATAATCTCCTCCCACATGCTTTCCCATCTCTCAAGTATGATAAGAGGAGATGGCAGGAGGTTTTCTGATTTATGTGTTTTTCTCCTAAATTGAATCTTTACAACAGTTGCTGTCACTCTCTGCAGTTACATTATAGGATTTGTCAATCACACATGTCCCAGTCAAACCAAAAGCAAATAAAACTGGCACCACAGCTTTGTTCTTCCCTTCAAGTTGGTGTCCTAATCTGGGTGTAATTTGTGAGATGTGTGTCCCTTTTCCACAGACCTGATGTTGCACACTGAAGCTGCTGTGTACCATAAATGTACATACTGTATTTAGACCGAGGGGGTTACACATTAGCCAAATGTAGTGCACACTTCAGTGCACACTGAATTCCCAGGAAGTCTGAAATAATGGAAGTTTCCAGCCACTGGTGTTATGTGAATATTAGGAGCTGGTCCATTGATATAGACAGTTGATGGCACAATTCTCCAGTTGGATGCCATTAAATCACAGGAGAAGAAGAGGATACAACTAGATGGTATAAGGAAATATGGCATTTCTGTTTGACTGATGGATTAGTTTCAGGGACGTTCCCGTGTTCTCACTACTTGACACAGAGGTGATGTTTTCATCTGCTCAGATTTTCAGTCTCTTCAGTGGAGTTGAAGCTTGAATAGATGTTTCAGTTACTGTACTTGCTTCATATCTGTCATATTTATCACTACACCAACTTTTCCTCTTCAGCCAGGCATAAAAATAGTAAGGAATGGTCAAATGAGACACAGTGGGACTTTCAGATTACAAAAAAACATACCTTCTCACTTATGAAGTTGTATCATATTGATTCTATTTCTGCAGGGCTACAGCTACACTGATACGTTTTAGTTTAAAACACATCTCATTTGCTACGTTTACGCCCTGTGTCCACATTACTCCAGAGATTTCTGGGCCCTAAAGTGGGCACTTTTAGAAACGCTGACCCAGTTTTAGTTTGAAAACTACAGGGTTGCATTGTAGTGTGAACAGGCAGAAACTGAGACTTTTGGAAACAATGACGCAGACGCCCACGGTCGATCACTGATCGGCTCTTATCAGCCTCAGCTGCCAGTGGTGAAAGCAACATGGATAACGAATTACAGTGCAAGCATTACTGAGCTTGTCTTTGCCAGCAGCTGTAGCGCTGAGGAATATCTTTGGGGTTTTGGATAAAACAAGACATTTGAAGACATCACTTTGGTCTGTAGGAAACGAACAGGCATTTTTCACCTAGACATTTTACAGACAAAACGATTAATTGAGAAAAATTATTGCCGATAAATAAATAATGAAAAGGATTATTGGTTGCAGCCCTAAATCTCATCAGGGATCCCTAATGACTGTGAGATGAAAACATGGAGAACAAACTGCAAACTGCTATAATCAGAGAGAGAGAGAGAGAGAGAGAGAGACTACATTCCATCTGCTGCTGAACAGTTGAGTTCATCTTGACTCAGCTGCCACGGACCATTAAAACGTGGTCAATTGGAGAAGAAGAATTAGTAAGAAGAACGTAACCGACTAGTCGCCTCCAACGCAGAGAGCCCAGCACTGACGGCTCTGTGTGCTGCTGTTCTCTCCGCCGGGAGCACAGTGTTCACACCCGCAGCTCTCGGCCCACACTCACAGGCTCATCATCCTCCGGTTGTTTCTGAAAGCACTCTCACGCACACACGCGTTGATCCTACCTTCACGGCGTCTATGTGAGTGACACTGTGGAACATCATGTCGTTCACGGTCACTATCTGGTCCCCGACCCTCAGTCCCTCTCTCTCGGCCGATGATCCCGGTTCCACCAGGGACACGTAGATCCCCACGCCGTGCTCCGACCCCCCGCGGATGCTGAAGCCAAGACCCTCGTGGCTCCTGGCGCGTGTCAGGGTGACTTTGCGGACCTCTCCAAAACAACCCTCAAGAAAGTGCGGGGCCATCGACAGCTCCGCCGCGCCGCTGAACCCGTCCGGACAGCCCGGGGTGAGGGGCTGTTCATGAATGGAACTGACATATTTTTGCAGAGCTGAGTCTCCCTCTTCTTCAAAGTCCTCCGCGCTGCCGTTGCTGGGAAGCAGGTCCGTCTTCAGGTAGAGTCCCTCGGATGTGTACTGGTCAAACAGCAGCTGGTCGGACCTCGGGATGACCAGGCGCAACATGGGCAGCAGCTGTCGCTTCTCGGCCGTGTTGAGAATCACGTTGAGAGTCTGGACCAAGTCGAAGACGTTGCGCTTTGCGTGGTAAACATTCAGGCAGTGGATGAAGTGCTCTCTCTCCAGGTCGCTGAGCAGCAGGTTGAGCGCGTTGTGGAGCCTCCGCACGTTGGCCGAGAGCGCACGGCCGCCCGCGCCGGCCGAGTTCAGCGATGTGTTGAGCGACACTCGCTCCAGATCAGCGCTCATCCTACAACATGACAGGGGGGCAGCGCATCGTACAGGACGGAGCGGGCATTTGGTGAAGCGCTCTGCGAGGCGATTCTCCCACTTGAAAGCAAAACGTGGAACAACTCACCGCGCATCGGGAAACTTCAACAGGTAACCGGAGATATACGCGCGTAACGGGGCTGGTGTGCGCGGATGTGTGCGCCGGAAACGAACCAGTTCCAGATGGATGCGCGCATCTTCTGATGAAAGCAAAGCGACTTTCTGTCCGGTTGTTGTTTTTATTCCTTCACCGGGTCGAGCCTCAGCGGTTCAGATGTTCGCTGCAATGTGAGAAATCTGGCAGGTTAAAGTCCGTGGAAGGCTCTGATTATTACTGTACCTCACCAGACTGTGCCTTATAATAACTGATGCTATTCACCATATTTATTCTGCCCACAAAACAAACTCCGGAGTCTGTCGGCTTTCTACGACGGAGCCTTCTATGTGCGCAGCTGGCTGGGTGTGCTGAATTAAAAGCTCTCAGACCCTCCGTGTATAGGAAATGACGCAGGTGTGTGTGTGTGTGTGTGTGTGTGTGTGTGTGTGTGTGTGTGCGTGTGCGCGCGTGCGTGCGTGTGTGTGTGTACGTGTTGCTTAGAAACTGAACACTATTCACTCTTATTTAATGTGTTTGGCTGATGTCACACACTGTGGAGTGGAGGCAGGAAAGACAGAGTTGAACTATAAATAACTTCACAAACTGGTGAAATGTCACAATCCACGTCTTTTATTTTACAGTTTCCTGAACAAAAGCAGGTGAATCCCTGCTCGGGACAATGTTATTTAACTGGACAACTCAGCGTGTGGACGCTCTGCTGTGGGTTCATCTTCATCTGGATGCAGAGGACAGTAGGTGTCTGCCTGTCAGCCTTTAAGCTGATCAAGCTGCATTATAGCAAATACTTTCCTGAGACTCCTTGTCATAACTGTAGCCAAAGGCTATTTTTAAACAGCCTAGCTATTTATAGAAGCTGAGAGTCTTCCTCTTCATGACAATATGAGCTCCCTCTGTCTGGCCCACTCGCATAATAAGAGTCTCTGGAAACATTCCTGCCACCCCAGGGTGCTGCTGAGGAGACAGGCTCCTGACAGGATGAAGCTCAGTGGCCTCTGAGTTCATTCAATGCTGCTTAAGACAAAAATTATATAAATTAGGCTACTGGATTTCTCTTAGTGTCAGCACGGTCCCGTGAGACTCCCATAAAGTGATCCTGCTGCCACCTACTGTCTTTCATTTGCTGGTCAACTGTGATGTTTTTTTCCAAATAGCCTTTGTTTTTATTGTGAACAGCTGACACATAAGAAATGCCTACGAGCTTAAAAAGAGTAGGCTACATACAACATCCCTCACTAACATTTCACCCAAACCTCCACCATCCCTTCACTTTAGTCAGCAATGCAGAGTTTTCCAACAATATAGACTTATTCCACAGAAATGGCAGGCTGACAACATGTCTACATCAGTACAAGGGAAAAACATTTTAAGGCATATTAAGCATATTCTTTTCAAAGACAACTGCATAAATAATCTTAAAAACAAGAGAATAAAATGTTGAATTAAAATAAACAATTCAAAAATAATTCAAAAAGATGAAAACAATAAATTATGAATACTCGTAAATATGTAGTATTCTGCCACGAGGGATCTCTCAATCAAGACAATAAATACGACATAGTTTGATAAAATTGTGATGTAGTTTGGGATTGGTGAATAAAACTGGTACAAAGTTCGGGTTATATGAGGTGGGTTGTGTGAGGTACCTATCTATAGTCAGTGTATTACCTGCAGTCCATGCAGATTGGCGCCTGGACAGTGTGGTTGAGTTGAGCGATGTACTGCTGCAGACGGGGCCAGCCACAAAAACGTGTTTTGCTGTAAAAGCAGCGTTTTCCTGTTGCTGTCCTATTTAATCTTCAGTGACTGTAAAATTTATCATTGAAAGCAAGATAGTTGTCATTTCTGATGGGTACTGTATGTTAGCATGCTAACATTTGCTGATTAGAACTAAATACAAACTATTGGCTTTCACTCAAAGCCACAAATATCAACCCCCAGTGTCAGGGCATGTCCAAACTCACTGGGATTCATCATCTTGGCACCATGAATATCTGACAAAATTTCATTCCAGTCCATCAGCAGTCTGCACTTACATTGCATTGTCGAATGTATGTGGACACCCAAATATTAGTCTGAAAATGCAATGCCTATTAGTGATGTGTGGATCAGCTCTGATGACGAGTGAATCTGTATGTATGAATAAATTATCCAGCTGCCACCCACTCAAATAAATGATTTTCCCACAATGTAGAGACCCACACCCAATCACACATTACCGTCATTTCTCAGTGGGATATTACAGATGATGATAAGGTAACTTATTACACAGAGGTAGGCTGGGTTTAAATAAACAGACATTATTTAAAGTAAAAGTAAAATAAAATGGTAACAGGTATTTCCACAATAGCCTGAACACAGACTGACATTCAAATTCTGAATGTCGCTGCTGCTTCCACAAACAATTTACACAGACAATTTAAAAAGCCCAAATAATATCCAGCCACTGCCCGAAAGAAATAATAAATCATTTAGCAGTCTAAACACAGAGTCTAATGATGGGAAAATGAAGCATAAAATATGGTCACATTTCAGAGAATGTAGTTGTAATTGTTAATCAGAATGTTAATTATTATGATGCCCGTTCTACGGATTAAGTGCAGCACCAGCAGATATTACTGTGATCCACACATCACTAATGCCTATTGCCTTGGTCTAGATGTGGAGACAGCTAGTCACAATACTGCTTCTGGCTTGTTTGTCTTACATTGTTATGCCTTATGTAAGTCCAGGTTAATTATGGATTGTCTGTCCTGTATGTTGTCAGTTCATGCATTTGGTCTCAGGTATGTGTGTCATATGAGTGTTATCATTTCTAACTGAATTAGTCAAGGTTTGCATTGTGTTGCCCATAAGAGAGACATAAAGCAGGAGACATGTGGATTGACATGCATGGCATTTAGTCCACTGTGTGTGTGTCTTGTGCCTAAGTCCTAAGAGGTAAATACTTGACTCACAGGGACATATTCTGAGACTCGACGACTTGCCGCTGGGGAGCGCACTGATAAAACTTCCCTACAGTTTGCCTGGTGATTAGCTTCGAGCAGAGTTAAGGAATACAGAATACAACGACAATACAATGTGAATCTGTCCCCATCTGAGATTTCATCATATTGCTTTTACAGTGGTAGCTCTCCCTTTATTGTCTCTTGTACTAGAACATTGTGCACAAATCAGTGACCAGGACTGTTTCACAGTCATGTTGGATTGACAGGATTTTTGTGTCAATGTGACTAAGTAGGCTGTCTTAATTTATCAAGTATTTGCATCACTGGATGAGCCTGGTTATTATATACATAAGCTGCTTCTCAAATACATTTCTAGAAAATTAACTAGATGACACTATGAGATATTCCAATATCAAATTTCATATACTTAGACAGAAGATTTTATCCATATCTCCTTTAGCTTCCAAAATAGCAGCATTTAGTTGTTTCTTAATCTATAAGAATCCCACCAGGTAATGTCTTCTAAACTCATCCTTTGATTTTAAACTAAAAGCTTCATTCATTTAGATCTATGAAGAGAATGTGTGTTTATAACTACTTGAGTAACACTAAAGAGAAGGAATAACATTTATTATATGCATTAGAATAAGGCAGAACAAAGGCAGGCAGCATTGTGTACATGCAGTAACCTAATCATTAGAGTAAATCCAAATCAAGTAATCCAGGTTTGAAGTACACCTTTTGCCCTCTTTCAGTCATCCTTCGGGGCTCTGTAAAGTAGGTAAAAGTACAGAAAATCCACAGCCTTGAACTTTTTGTAACCCCAAGTTATAAATGTCCATCTTTATCAGCAGAGCTCCCTCAGACAGTGGAACTTCTTACATTCACAAACAGAGCTCCCTCTCTAAGTTAAAACTTGCATTGACTCCGCAGCAGAGCCACCTGTCTGTCTTCTTATCCAACAGTTCACAGCACTCAATAAAAAAACACAAATATTAAAAAAACAATCTCCAGGTAAACATGGGAGAGTCTACAGGGAGATACACGCAAAGTGGTCTGAAAATTGTTTCAAAAGAAAGGGAGAACAATTACTGCCAAGTACAAACGAGCAAAGCAATATTGTGTGGTTTGAAAAACTCACAATGTTAAAAGACTCACAATAACCTTCCAAGCTGCAAACTCATTGGAAGTTCACCTGCGTTGTAGCCTTTGATAAATGATTTCTGACCAAACGGAGCCACACACAGCAGCACAGAGAAAAACAGACAGATCCTTCCTTTTTAAAGCTGCACTAACCGTAAGTTTTTTGTGTAAACAATGAATCAAATGACTATGTGAAATGTGAAGGATGTTGCTTGTAATGATGGACCCACAAAGAATTATCACCAACTCTACTGTTCTCTGTGGCTCATCGTGGTAGTTTCCACATATCTGTTTCCCAAAAAAGCAGTCAGTTATTTTAAGCAACATAAAAAATAAATGAAAAAGAACTAAGAAGCAAGATATTTTTCTCAGGAAGTGGTGGAAACCAAACCAGCTAAAACAAAAGTGATTATGATTAAGAGTAATGTGCTGTCTGGCAAGCTAAATCCACCTGTTATCCTGATCTGATTGCTAACAACATCCCTAGATTTTTATTTAACACTATTGATAAGGTCACTCAAACCATGCTGGCCACACAGCTTTCTTCACCCGAATGCTATTAACCAACACTTTATGTGATTAGTTTGAACACACTTTCGCACCACATCAACCTTTGTCCTCAAATTTCAAACAATTATAAATCAATAACAAATCTCCCCTCATCCTGTTTCACTGTCTCATTCTGAGTTCAGATCCAAACACATCACTGAAACTGAACTGACCAGGGTAGCTAATGATGTCTTACTTGCCATGTACTCCTGCATTTTGCTCTCTTGCACTTACACAACACCACCTGAAGCTTTTTCCTCAAGTGAGTTCCAGGCAGTGTCTGAAGAACCAGCCTCAGACATCGTCTGGAGTTTCCCCTTCACACATGCAGCACACAGAAAGAGATTTTCAGGCACATTCTCTCCTACTGGAGGTACTGCATTTGGTTTAAGAGAGAGGTGGAAAGAGGTAGAAACATCATCAACATGCCCACTCACTGGCTATGAATTCTCAAGACAGTGACCTACTCTATTCACACGCTGGATCAACTGGATACTACATTGACTTTGTACTAGAAGGCTGGCATGGTCCAGTCCAGCTGATTCAGACATTTGCATTGTCACAAACAGCTCCTCTGGGTAATGGATAGATAAGTTTAGAGTTACAGGTCATCTCCAGAACCTTGTTGGTCTTAAGGGGCAGGCACTTTCCTGGTTCAATTCCTATCTGAGTTGTACAACACAAGCTGTCACATACAACATTGCTGTATGTTCCTGATCCAAGGTCACATACAGTGTTCCACAGGGATCAGTACTTGGACCACTTTTTTGTGTGTGTACTTGCTGCCCATAGGTCACACTTTCAAACAGCACAATATAAATGATCACCGCTATGCAAATGACACACATGTGTCTTATTGTAACAACCAATGATTCATTATATGTGCTTGTGAGAAGTCCATCACTAGATGTGCAACAACTAAATTTGAATGCCCACAAAACTAAAATGTCACTTGTTGGTCCAGCTAGACTATTGTCACAAGTAGTTATGAGTGGTTTTTGATCTCTCTCACACATTTGAGTCACAAAACAAATACATTACAAAAACTGCCTTTTTTCGCTTACGTCAGTCGGCAAAAATAGACCTTATTTTATCCAGTTAGGGCGGTGAAATCTTTGTATGCACTTTCATATCATCCAGAATTGACTACTGTGATGTGCTCTTTTCTGACCTACCCATGAGAGCAACAAAAAGTATACATGTGGTCCAAAATGTTTTACAAGACCTAATAAGTCTTTGTATTGGCAACCATTACTGGCAAGAACTGAGTTCAAAATCCCTATTTGCACTTGCAGTATAAGGCTTTAAATTGATTGGGTCCTTTGTACACCTCCAGTTTTATTATTACATGACACGTCCTGAAATGGAAGAAAATTTGGAACCTCCAAAACTCGTCCTGGAGTAACTGTGTGACCAGGCAAGAAACCGGTGCCCTTCTTGCCTGATCACACAGTTACTCTGTGGGAGTTACTCCAGGGAGGTGACCAAGAAGGAAGCCGCAACTCTAACAGAGCTTCAGAAGCCTGCAGCAGAGTCGGGAGAATGTGCTGGAAGGACGGCCACCTTAGTAGTGCTCCATCAATCAGGCCAATATGGTAGAGCTGCTAGACAGAAGCCATTTTGACTAAAGGCATTTGACAGCCTGCTTGGAGTTTCTCCTCTGAGAGCACAAGACAAAAGATTGTCTGGTCTGATTAACCTCCAGTTATCAAATGGTAGCATGCTCACCCCACTAAACTCAAAGCACCACTGCCTGTAAAGTACAGCTTCACAGAGCTACAAAGCAGCTGCAGATTTTCTTTAGTCTTTTTTTAATCAAATCAAACACTCACATTAGGAAAATGAAATCTTAACATTACCAAATTATGGTTTTTCCATTGGTCATTTTGAATGACTGCTTTCACTCTCTATGGGTAGTTAATGTGACTCCCACCGTATTCATCCGCACCATCAGTAGCTGAGGCAGAGGAAGGTGGGTGTTGATTCTGTGTTGGGAGAGTAGTGCAGTAATTAGAGGCCTCTGTTTCATAACCCATTTGAATGGAGCTCTTAGCAGCTCTGGTGCCCCCACCTCACCATTTTTTCACATCTTCCATCTGTGACAGCCACTAAAAGCACCTGACATTTCCCTTGCTTGCAATTAATATGCAAGCCAGTGAACTTCCCACGATTCTGAGGAAGTTATGCTCCCTCTGTCCAACTAATGCACAGACCTGGATGGCTATCTTTAGTTCACCACCCAGACCTACAGTGAAGAGGATGTGACAGGTGTCTGAATGCATGATGTACTGGCAAAGTACGACACTCAGTCTAACAAAGTGCCTATTGATTTTGTAGCTTTTAGCATTATAACAGGGAGCAAAGGTCAAGTGAAAATAGCTATGGATTTGATTTAAAGCCACATCCTGGTTCACAAAGGCACTCACACACACCCAATACATACGACATGAATTTACTGATCCTGCCCTCCTTCATCACCACTTGTCACTCATCCCAATGTGTCTTTACGCAGCATGAAAACATGTTGAAAACTAGAGACCATCCTGCGATGGGATCACACCAACATGTTGATGTTCCAACCAATGACCACACCCATCTTCAAACTCACCCGCAGACCTGTAAAGTTTTGCGACTGTATCTGTCTGCAGAGAGACAGACATAAACACTTGCTGAAGTACTGCTGCTACAGTTGGTGTCTCCAGGACCATAGTTTGCCATGATGTGACACACACACACAAGGACTCACAAGGTGAAAACAATACCAGCCACATGTTGTCATGGCTGGTAATGAGTAAACATTTGAAACACAGATTGTCCTCTGCTTCACTGTTCCATCTGCCCTAAGTGATCTTTTTGAAAAAACTATCCAGACAGCAGACGTGTACAGCAGTGAGACTCATTCTGCATCATGGTGTGTGAAGGAAACAGAAACTTTTTTGAAAAATTTGAATTACTTTCCCACTTCCTTGCAATTTACATGTAATGTAAACAGCGGTGAAGAGTAATCAGGTACATTTAAAAGTGAAGCAGTATGAATTAAAGTATTTCAGTATTTCCTTTTTATGCTACTTATATTTACAGTTCCTCCTCTGAAAGATAGAAACTGTGCAGGATAAGATAAAAACATATGATCAGCTACTAAACTTGAATGGATGCATTACAGAATGATCCAATGTGTATATACACTTTGTAAATTTAGCTTCACATTTGAAAGCATCAGAATAATATTTGAGTTCTGCAGCTGTAGGACCTATGAGTATTTTTTACACTGACCTAAGTATTTCTCCCACCATTCTCTGTTGGTCTTACTTTATTGTCTTGAAACTCTTCTTGTACTTAGTAACATAACTGCCAATCATATCAAGCTGGTTTTCCTGATGGCATCATTTTTCTCACTTTGAAGCCACTTTGTACCAGAGTCAGTTCAATGACAGGATGTATGATTACTTTGTTGAACTGTGCAGGGATAAAGACTGAATTTGATTCTAAACTTCATCATGGTTCACATTGTTTTCATAATCATGAGAAGAAACAACTGCAGCATAATTTAACACATTTTAAAGACACACAGCAAGTTTAAATCAGGAATATTTTATTCAAATTATAAAACACAGTGGTCTCTGGAGGCTTTTCAGTCTGAAAAATGCATGCTGGGAAGTCTATGCTATGTGCTGCCTGATAGACATTAAGTTATCACACAAATTTCATTAATTTACCAAAGCTTGAATTTCAATTTCTATTGAGGAATAAAGAAATTGGAGTTGATACTAGTTACAATTCTTCACCACAACTCATCAGCATTGTGCTCACAATTCAGATTTTTAACAGTTAGTTTATCAATGAATTTGACTTTTTTATCCCACAGCAATGCATTTAAGTAAGTCATGGTATACAGTCCCCTGGATGACTTTGTAGAGTGTTGAAATGGCCTATTAGCCTGCAGTTATGTAACTCTCCATGTTTGCTCACCCATTTCAAATGTAAGCAGGTGTAACCCATATAACCCACCAACTAAAGGTGGTGGTGTTGCTGGAGCGGGTGTGGATGAGGGGCCCAAATGTGCTGCCCCTCTCACCAGGATTTTTTTTAGGCTTTTCCCACATTTATTCTTTACACCTTGACTCTACACAGCTAATTATTATTGGTGAGGACACACTGAGATTGAAAAAATATCTTCATTAACTTCATTAAGAAAATACAGCAGAATACAGCCCCCATGGCACTGCATAGCAACCTTAACACACTTTAAAGTTGCAAAACCAGGATCATTACAACCCTGTAGAACAGGAATATCACAGGTTTCAGTATAAACCCTCATCTGATTATTATGGAATACTGTAGGAATATTGTAACGATACCACAGGACATAGAAAACAGCAGGTTTAATATAAACATACTCTTCAATACCATAGACGTACTCTGAGTTTGGGATAGAAACATTTTTAAAGCATGATAGGTCAATAACAACGTTGTTTGGTTGTTCTGAGGCTGTGAGCAGCCACCATTGACAAGTTTATCAGAGATGATTGCACAGTGACTCGTCGGCTTTTATAATGCGGAGCTCTGGATCATGTCGGTGTTCTCCCTGTAGGCGAAGCAGCTGGGGAAGATGCCGATATTTCCGGCACAGTGTCCCTCCAGCCATTCTTCATTCACTGAAAGAGAGAAACAAAAAGAGGCAGATCTGAACAGAGGATCAAGCAGTGTGAGAACATTTCAGATCACAGTGCCCAAAGAAGACCAATGACTTCTCCACTGATGAGCAATTCAGTATGACGTTGACCTGCAAGGTCTCACCTTCACCCAGGATATCGATGGTGTCTCCTTCACTGAACTCCAAGTCCTCCGGGCCCTGAGCAGTGTAGTCATAGAGCGCCACCATTTGGTAGAGGATGTTACGGTTGGCCAGGGGGTCTTCTGTCTGAAGTACAATATAGGGGAACAAGGGTAAATTTTCATTAGCATGAGGGACCAACGTGATGCTCTCCTGTTTTTAAGGGATTGTATGAAAACTCCTTGGCCCATTTCTCGCTACATTTAGAGACTGTTTTTCAAATAAGACTAGCTATAAACCTGGTATATGGCTGGACTGTGTATGGGTGACAACCTTGGGCGTAGGGCTCTTGTTACATGCAGGCACCCAACCTCAAACTTTGCAAAATAAAGTATAATTTCCAATTCACTGAGCCTCACCTCCCTTATGGCAAATAAAATACTTTCATTACATGTAAAGGAGGCAGAGCAATAACAAAACAAACACAACACAGAGGGATACACACTCTTACTAATCTGGTTCTTTAGCTGCTACATGCTCCACTTTGTTCAGCTACTTGCTAACTCACCACAGTACCTGCAGCAAGGCTCTCCATCTTCCACCTACGGAAGATGAATTGTTGCTGCTTTAACGATGACAGGGGGGAAATCTGGCTGCAAACCCACTGACACATCTCTGCACCTGGCACCTGATGTCGATTTCAAGGCGTGATGTGGGTGTGTTTGTGAGTTTAAATGCTCACCTGGCACCACAGGGTGGCCCTGCCGGCTTCAGCCACCTCTTGTATGGTACGGCTTGGCTCCACCTCCCCACTCAGTGGTATCAGCACCCGGGAGCCATGCTGCTTATGTCTGAAGAGAGACCAGCAGTAGTGAGGGGGAATGGTGGCAGTGGAATACGTGGAAATCTCATCATGGGGGGAAACATTAGCTGGCAGAGGATCAAAAATACATGCAATGACTTCATTTTAAAATGATACAGATAAATACAAAGCAAGGCTCTCATGTTTGTTATCAGCTCCTATTTTTATGTTGACAGCTATATAAATGAACTGGTCCCATCATCATGTGATGTGTTTTCATCTATTCTGCTGTTTATCGCTGCTTTCATGAGCTCCTCTTGTGTCTGTGGAGTGGCAGCCTCAGTGTCCTATATCTCACATTAGGTTTTCTTAGCCAGAGCAGATATTGGACCCACAGGGTGGAGCGGACAAAGAAAGCATATTTTTAGAAATGAAGCATCACTTGTTGAAATTCATGTAGACAGAAGTGGGTTGGCATGCCTGCAGTTACCTGAGGCGCAGCTGAGATGCAGGCTGGCCCAGTTTCTGTGCAATTTGTTCCCTCACTTCGTGGTACGGAGTGTCCAGAGGGACAGACAGAGCCACAGTGTATATGTAGTGGACCTTCACCACCACAGAGCCCACCTCTTCTGCCTGAGTTGAGCTGGCACGCTAGGAGCAATAAGCAGAAACACATTAAAACATCATGTAAATGTAGCTAAGGGATTATATTAACCTTTTCTTCAAAGATTCCAGGCAGAATGAATACTTATCATATGGTTATTATGTAATTATAAGTAGTACTAGTATTAGTATTAATAGTGCAAGCATTAGCCAACTACAATTCTGATAAGGACATATAAGTACAAATAGGAATTGCAGTGGCAGTAGTAGTTGTTGTCCTAAGTTACTTCAGATATTTTTCAGGGACAGGGCTGGCCCAAATGTTTTAGGGGGCCCGAAAGAATTTCCCATCTTGATCCACCCCCAATATAAACCAGCATATCGTAAAGGAAGATGAAGGTAGGTGACTACTTTAATGCTTTAATTTTTCTACAATAAAAAATACTGGCTACCAGTTTTATAAATTTGCAAATTTGTTGCATTAAAATAAATAATAAATAAGTTTTCTAATATTGCAATGTAAAACAATGCAGAATGGGGGGTGTGATGCCAAGGGTCCCAAACAAGCCACTTTATTTGCTTGTGTTTTGGGGGGGAACACCTGTCTTTTTTTACATAAAAATGGGAAAATATAAGCCATATAAATTTATCTGTATATCTAGAGATCTTAAATATTGTAATGATCAAACATATTGACACTGTCCTTCAGAAATAAGTGATATCTAGATTCTGCACAACCATGTTTGCCCCTTAAAATGAAGATAAATTAGGCAAAACCAAACTAGTGTCTTGTGTTGATATTTCAAGTGCTGTCAGTGCGGACTGCATATCATAATGTGCATAGTGTAAATATTTGGAAGCACCTGAAGGTCATAGATCAGGGTTTCAGTACTATGAAACTTCATCAAGCTCCTGCAACATACCAAAGCTTAGTAATGGCTGTCTTAGTTAAGGGTAAATCAGTGCCCTATAGAGCACCTCAGTAGATGCCATCATGGATGTCCTTTCAGAGGAAGAAGATGTGATAGTTCCTGTGAAGTACACCCACAAACAAGAAAACATAATAAAATGCCCTTTAAATGTAATAGAGTGTCCTGTTGGTTGTCATTGGTTCTGTATAGTGAAAAAAGACATGGAAAAATGATCACTGAAAAACTGGTAACATTAGGCTTTTCAAAGAGAAATAAAAGGAAAACTGTGATGGCTGAGACAAAAGCTTGTTAGTGTTTCAGAATGATTTAAGATTTTTGTGTAATCTGCCTGGTTGGTAATATTTGTTCTGCTGATAAATGAAGCAGCATCAGTTTGAAAAAAAGCCAGAGAGAGAGAACAAGCTGCAGCCTCATTATCACCATCTTCTCCTTACTGAGGATGTCGCACTGAAGGTTACTGAACATCATTATCAGCACTTCACACACAGAACACGTTCTCTATTGAAGCCTACAATGTCATAAAATGAATATAATTTTAAGATGCTTATAAAACACAGTGACTTGATAACTAACTAATAACAGTTTCACTGATGGAAATAAACCATCAGCAGCATCAGAACAGTTTCATAACTCAGACTGAGTTCTTATTATTTAACATGAAGCCTGTATGAAGACCAGCCAGTGAGACAGTGACAGCAGGTCTCATCCTGAGCTTTCTGCTCTGTATGTCTGTGCCTTTAGGTTTAGTTTTATTGTGCTGCTTCAGGACTGGACATGAATCCAGTGAAGTCTTACTTGTCTTTTTCCATGAAACAACAGTGATGCAGTGATCCTCTCTCAGTGTAGGGGTCAGAGTAAGATGGTTTTCCACCTCTGTCTTAAGATATGAAATAATCTTGTAAAACCTCACAGTTAAGATTCACACAGTGTGTTGAAACTGAGATATAGAGTATGGAGCTTTTAGATTGTGCAGATCTTATTGCACAGTCTTCCTGAATACTGTGAAAACCACTACAGGTGTATGTGTTCATACTTGTTGATTTAGTTATTCATTCAGGTGTGGCAGTAAAGAGTACAGGTTCCCCCTGAGACACAGGGCTCAGCTCTCTGTATGCCCACCATCCACCCCAAAGCTTCATTCATTCATTCATTCATTCAGAAATGCTGCCTCTGTTAGCATAATCCAGCTAACAATTACATTTCCTACAAAACATCTTTGCTGTTCCAGTTTAGTTGTGTATAAACATGATTTGTACAAGACAAGCTTCGTGGAGACAGGGTTGCATAATGCATAAGCTGGATGTGAGAGGAAGAGAACCACCACATGAGTCCACCTTCCAGCTCGCACAAATGAATCTGGCTTTTCAGAGGGGAACACTACCTGGTTGCTGGCTGCGTTGGCTGTGTACTTGGGAGGCTCTGAGGCTGTCAGTGGTGTGTGGGTGGCAGTCATGTAGGATGGAGGTGGAGTGTCTGAGGTATGAGCTGCAGGGAAAACAGTACAGGTACAGTCTGAGCACACACAATACACATCTAATGGAAGGTTAGGCAGGTACATGTTGTGTTTTTGTCTGCACAAAGGGTTTTTTCCGTTTATTACATATAATCTAAATTTTTAAGAAAAATCATACGTGTATGTACAATAATTCTTCATAATATCACCTAAAAGCCCGTCACAGTTTAACCTTTTTAAATAATCTGGATTTTCTGATCATTTCTTGACTTGTCAAACCTGTTTTTAGTGACATCATTGTCCTCCCTGATCTCAGCTATTAACTTGGTGAGAACAATGTTCAAATCATAACAGACAGAAATGATGGCCAGCACTACAGAAATGAAACCCAAGAATTCTCTTTTAAATTTTGTCTATTTTCACTTGTAAATGGTCTTGGATAAACTGTCTGCCAAATTAGTAGATGTAAATTGTAATATATATCCTGAGGTCATTAAAATCAAAATCCTTTATCCCCTTTGGGAGCATGAATGTGCCCCTTTGCTCAATTAGTAATTATAGGAAAATATATATAAATTACTATACCACATATTGGTTCTATTAGTTCCTTTTAAATTAGTCCTGGTTGTTATCAAGAACAGTTGTTCTCAGAGTGCTTGAAACTATTGCACCTTGTCATTATGATATTTTTTTTATTTCTTTTTGATGTATTTCTTTGAGTTCTGTTAAACTCTTTCCATTCGTGCTCTGACAATCACAAGTTCTTGATAATTGTAACTGCAGCATCTATCTATGTTATCATTTTTGATATGTTGTTTTGTTTTGTTTTGTTTTGTTTTGTTTTGTTTTGTTTTGTTTTGTTTGTTTTGTTTGTTTGTTTTTGTTTTGTTTTGTTTTGTTTTGTTTTGTTTTGTTTTGTTTTGTTTTGTTTTGTTTTGTTTTGTTTTGTTTTGTTTGTTTTGTTTTGTTTGTTTGTTTGTTTGCTTGTTTTGTTTTGTTGTGTTGTGTTGTGTTGTGTTTTGTTGTGTTGTGTTGTGTTGTGTTGTGTTGTGTTGTGTTGTGTATGGTGAAACTTCATCAAAAATATATAATAATCCCGTACACAGGATGTAGCCGCATCCATTCTTCAGGGTGCTGCAGCATCTACTCTTGAAACCAGTGTCCCAGAGTCAGTGCACAGCAGATTAGCTGAACATACAAAACAGTCCAATTTGTCTACAGATGAGCAAACAATTCAACATGAATTGAGATTAAATTAGTTAAATCAGTTAGAATAAAAAAATAAAGAAAGACTGAAGATTTCGCTCTAACTCATCTCTGTGACTGACTCACACTTTGTCTCTGTTGTGTTGTAATTAGCACCAAGTGACGTTGTTCTTTCCAGGAAACTAACTGAGAAATTATTAGAAACTATAGCCCCATGAAATAAAGCCTTGCCACATCAAATGTAATGACAATCTGTGTGGGGGTGTTTGGTGGCTGAATGGATACATTACATAACAATAACATATATCAATGTGCACAGTTCAGTTTCCAGTGGGGAGGGGGGCACTCCTGTTGGAGATCATAACAGTCTCTCTCTCTAAACTGTCAACTATCACATGCCAAAAAAAAAACTGTCCAGTAGTTGTCAAGTTGCCTTGCTCAGAAACAACATGTTAG
This sequence comes from Trachinotus anak, assembly GCF_046630095.1. Classification (NCBI taxonomy): domain Eukaryota; kingdom Metazoa; phylum Chordata; class Actinopteri; order Carangiformes; family Carangidae; genus Trachinotus; species Trachinotus anak. The sequence goes on along the minus strand of NW_027273859.1, from coordinate 2,517,362 downwards.
ATGGACTCACTTACAGACCTACAATATGACATCTGTCTTTGTGACCTGTTGGGAGTAGGACACAGATGTCGGCAATAAGCAAATAGCAAAAGTGTCATCTGCTGCAGCAAATCAGAGGAATGAAACTGGAGAGGTCCTCCACTCCTGACTGATTTTTACCCGCAGGAGGAGCTGCAGAGCTGGGCCTGGCCTGAGGACGGGTGGGTGGCTTGAGTCCTGGTGGGAGAGGAATACCACTGGGAAATTTCTATGGAACAAAACAAGATAGGAAGGTCAGTGAAACAGCAATTTATGGGGTTTTTTTTCAACAGCAAAAGAACACAATGAAGTGTCTTCCAGGCAGGAAGCTTGTATCGTGTGTAGAGTGATGTTGGGCTGAAGGGCTTTAACTCCAGCAGGATTTCATTTAGAACATTTTGGAGTGTTTTCTCTGGCACAACAGTTTTTCTACCTGGTCACATGAGTGAAGCAGAGATAAAGCTCTGCTCTGAAGCAATCTGAGAAGGCTCAACATTAAAGCTCTAAACTGAAGCTCAGTCTGTGTTTCCTCAGAAACATGTTAGCAAAACATCATTATAAGTGTATTATCACATGGACAAATACATTACATTCTCCTTTTTGCCTTTGGATGTCTTCACATCTGCTGGATCAAGTAGGGACACTGGCAGAAGTCCTCTCTGAAAAATAAAGAACTAAAGATCAGACACTGACAGATAAAATACATCTTAGTCACCAACCACTAGGGTTATAGACACCACATGCTCAGTATCCTGTCTGCAAGTTTGACCTGAAACTGAATAAATGCAAACACATGCACATGCAGCCGTGGCTCAGAGTGGTGGAGAAACTGCCTCTGACGGCTGTTTTATCAGTGTATGAGTGTGTGTATGTATGATAGCAGCTCCGTATGATAGCCCGTCTGCCTGTCTGTCTGCCCGTCTGTCTGTCTGTCTGTCTGCCCGTCTGTCTGTCTGCCTGCCTGCCTGCCTGCCTGCCTGCCTGTCTGTATTTCAGTTTCTCTGGAATCGCTCTTCTGCTCACCTTCAGACCTTCAGCTGTGGACCAATCTTTGTAAAGGAGGATGTTGCTGGCCTCAGCAAACAAGCACTAATAAACCCATTGTACACAACCTGCCCAACATCAACAGCAGACAGACAACATTTACCACTAGTTGGTGAACATAGTGGCGCACTGAGAGATATTTTTCCCTACACAAACCGGAGCTAAAAGAAGACTACATACTGGACTTAAATTCACCAGGTGGATACAAACATGAAAATGTTGCACTGTATCTGCTGGTTGCCACCATGTTCTCATCATAAAGTTATACGGTGTGTGTTTCAGTTCGTTCTGCTGTCTCCTGGTGGCCAAGACAATAAATGAATACAGCTTTACAACCTCTAATCTTGTATGTCATTGTGTCCGAGGTGGCGTCTCTCTCTTCTCACCTGCCCATCATATATGACAGTTGCCATCCCATCCCTGTCCTCCTCGCCGAACAAAAACACCATGGCCCCTCCTGGCACAGTCAGCTGTCCTGGGCTCCGACCCATGTAAGGGACTCGCACACGCATGTATCGAGAATCCCTGAGAGATAGTGGAAACACAAAATCAGCCATACATACATATATATATACAATTATAGTGTGTGTGTGTGTGTGTGTGTGTGTGTGTGTGTGTGTGTCCAGTATGATATTCAATAGTAGCATTATCCTCACACAATAATGGCACCAGCTCAGGTTCATAATATTTCTATTAGATTGGTGATAATACTCACTGAGCTTCATCCAACTTGGGCTCATAGAAACCAGGTTGCTGTGGAGAAGAGAGAAAGACATTCAGCAAAGGGAGAGACCAACAACAATGTGAGTTTATCTTTCATCTTCATTACCTGCAACCTCAGAGGTTCAAAGCCTCCAAAATCATCATTGGGAATCATGGAGGAAATCACCTGCAGGTAGAGCATCACATGTTAGTGAATTCTGCACATTTGACTTGAACGTTGTTGAACATCTCCTGCTGAGGGACCAGTTTAAATGATCCATATACTGTTTTGGAAGCAATCAAACGATTTGGGTGCAGTTTCTAAAAGAAAAATCTTGATTTTCAATCAGAAGGTTGAAACAAAATGATTTTGATGATGATTTTAATTAAGTAATTAATTGCCCATTAGCATGGTATTTCAAAAAATAATGTCTAATGATAATATCTAATGACTATTCCATGCCTGAAGTTAGTCAATGATACACAGTGAAATGTGCCGGATGGTTATAACATTTTTTACATTTCTGCCTGTATCTTGAGACTCTTTTAAGCCAGTGCACTCAAAATTGAATACAAACTAGTGACACATGTCTGCTAAATGGCATAGGTTTTATCTCTGCAACACAAACAGGAAATGCATGGTTTAGTCTCAAACACAAGGAGTGAAATGTTACGATTCACCCCATAGTCCGGGTCAGTTGTGTGAAATGTAACATTATGAAATAAGAATTACGACAAAAACTTGATATCTAAAACTTTTTATTCAACACTTTTTTTGAGACACCTTAAAATCACATTTTGAGGGTTAAGACTTGGTTTTAGAGTTATGGTTAGAATTAGGTTTAGGTTAAGTTAGGGGACAATGCTCTTTAAAAGAAATTAAATAAAGATTTTTCATTATTGTTACAAAACCTTACAGCTAACAGCTAAAACATTAGCACTGACAACTAGCATGAAAGATATCTACCTCAAAACTAGTTTTCCCTTTCTAAAGCTGACTGTGTCTGCCCCAGGGTGATGCTCTCTCACGTGTGGCTTAAGGACTAAATTGAGCAGTGAATGAGGTGATTCATATCTTGTTCCTGATTGGCCGATGTTACAGCCATCCTCTACACACGACACAATGATGTCTGGCCTATCACTAGGTCCTGCGGCAGGTATCAGGCTCTGATGAGCTTGGGATCCAGCCTTGCTGCTGACCAAGCCTCTGCCACCACAACTTTCAAAGCTGCTTCTTACTGGGTAGAAAGCAACACGACAACACATGGCTGTCAAAAGGGCAGCCATGTGGGTTTTTTTTTCATAAAAGTGACAAGTGCAAGTTGGAATAAGTCAAGAATCTTACCACACACCCATGACACCACATTCATCATTGGGATACTCCACCTTTGCTTTGCCTAAGAAGTCTCTTTGCTTCAGCTGCTCCACATCCTGTTTCCTGGGACGAAACACCACACCCTCAGGCACCAGGAGAGGATCCAGGATCTCCTTTCTCTGCATTTAAAGTATGTTCTGACTTTCATACAGCGAGAAATCACTCCTTACAGTCGGAGTAGTTATGAAAAGTACATGCATTTCATTTCAACTCTGATCTGTTTGGGATCAGCTCTAACCTGATCAATCTGTATTTCTTCAATAGTTTTATCAGAACAACAATGAAACACATCTGACATACATAAACATATCACTTAAAGACACCGTGTCGCTGAGACTGTGATTGTACTGGCCAGCTTCCAGATGTAAGAGTGTGCAACTGTGTGAATATGGTCAGGGTGTTGCTGGGCTATCAGTCATACTTCCCTGAAAAAAATCTGATTGATCTGACAAAGGGGGCGGAAGGATGAGATTTATTAAAAATGTGTGAAAGCTTCTTTGGCTAGATTTTAAGATTAGGTCACCCTTAATGGGTTGTACTGCAAAACTAGATCAGTACCATTATGTAGTGGATGGGCATGTTTTCCAATTCAGTACGTGACACTAGGATGTCTCACAAAAGTCATTTAAGAGCTCTGCTTATACACAGGTCACAAACAGTGCTGTGAAGTTCAGTATGTCTGGGTTGTTTCAGTGAATTTATTATATGTTAAAATTACAGTTTTATTTGTTGTGTTATGGGTCAAAACTTGCTGCTGCAAACACCTGCACTCAGTTTAAATCCCTGCTATTGCTCCTGTGTTGTAAGCTGCACAACAGCATCACCAAATGGTGCACAGACATCTGTTTATCTTTAAAGAGGTGAGTACAGACCAAACCTTCCTCACTCTGCATCTTTCTAAGTATGGAAACATATACAACATAAATAGTGCAAGGACAATTAACTGTGGAAATTTGTCACCAGAGACTGTCTCATATCTTTTCCAGTCTGCTGTGACACTCACCAGGACACTGTCCACAGCCACCTCTATGTTGCCCCCTCGACCCCCTCCTCTCTCCTGAGACGCTGACATCAGGACGTCCCGGGCCTGCTCCCACTCGCCCATCCGACAGTACACAGCTGCTGCATTATATAAAACCTAGGGGACACATCACAGTTATACCGTCCCATTAATTGGGGACCAAGCAGCAAAGATGCACAGCCCCCCCATTGTGTTTGTATCTTTTCTTCTTCATCATCTTCTTTTTCTGCATCTGACATGGGAGTCTATGGCAGCCCCAACAACTGTATGGAAAAAAAGTTCTAAAATTTGATGCACTAGTTGGGAACACTTCTGTTGTGCTTTTTGTTTTGTTTTGTTTTTTGCTACTCCTCAGACAAATGTTGTCCAATCTTCACTAAATTCACTAGATTATCTTCAGACCAAACCTCACATGGATTTTAGATTTTTGAAAGCATTGGTTTGTCACAGCCAATCATATGTCACTAAACATGAAGTGAGGTAATATCTCAGCAAAGCTTTCACATCTGAAAACTAAACTTCATACATGGACTCAGGAAACCATCAGTAGGTAGCTCAAGAAATCTGGTGAACTTTGACCTGTAGGAGGCACTGCAATAAGAAAATTTGCATTTTGCCTTACAGCTGTTGATGCATTTGCCATTTTATCAAAATTGCTTTGTTTTTTTGGTTGTCCATTGTTAATACCAAGCATTTGCCTGGTTATTACCTTGGTTATTATATTTATTTATTGATTATCATACTATTACACCACTATAACCATACTAGCAAATTTGTGATGACTTGAATCATTTATGACCCACTGATGAAATCCCCACTGACGATGGACTGTCTCTGCAAGAAGTGACAGTTTTCTAATAAGTTCAACTACCCATTTCAAGGGACCTTGATTGATATGATTTTTCAAAAATTACGTAAGCATGGTACATCCTCTAAGCCACAGTAACTGCTGCTGACCGGGTGCAAGCACAGGTGCACTGTCTGTGGGAAGCCTGAGCATGTCTTATCTGTACTCTAAGAAATGTGTGATGTTGTGTAACCTCTTCTTCAGCCTCGATCAATGACGCTTTGTTAGCTTCCAGGAGTGTGTGGCATTTGAACTAAACAATGGAGGTGATGACACAGCATAGTTCTCTCACCACTGACAGAAGAAGCACGGTGGAGACTGGCGTTTCCCTGTGTGAATGCAGGTGTGTGGTGCTGTTTGTGTGTGTGTGTGTGTGTGTGTGTGTGTGTGTGTGTGTATGTGTGTGTGTGTGTGTGCGTGTGTGTGTGTGTCAGACCTGCCAGCTATTGAGCTTGAATCGCAGTCCCAGCTGTCTGTAGTCAATGACCATGTTTCCTCTCAAGTACTTCTGTGCCCAGATACAATCTGACAGAGCCTCTTCCAACCTGGAGAGAGAGCAATGCACAGAACAGTAGTGGATGACAAGCAGGACCTTGTGTAAGTAAAAGCTTTATACACAAACCAAAGTGTAAAACCCACACATTGTGGTTTTACAGGTTTTATGGGTCAGACTGTTTCTTCATTGGGCACAGTACTTTTGTGGAGTCTCCGCTGGTTGCCTGGCAACCTCACAGTGATGAAAAGTCTCGAGAAAGTGACTGTGCCCAGACAAGAAATAGTCCGGCATGCAACCCCCCATTTTGATACTTCAGTTCTTGAATGAACAAGATCTAACAGCTTGAGAAGTTCCAGTAGGATGATCTTGTTCTCTTTGAACAGAGCCAGGTTTGCTGTTTCCTCCTGTTTCCTGTCTTTAAGCGAAGCTAAGCTAACAGCTTCATATTTACAGTACTAATACCAGAATGGTATCAATCTTCACATCTCACCAAAAAGCCAAATAAATGTGTTTCCCAAAAGAGACTGATTACGATGATTTTACACACAGTCTGCCCAGTTAGAGAGGGAGGGAAGATGTAGTGGTGGCAGCCCAAGCAGCAGAATCAATAGCTGAGCTTGAGGAAATGTCACAGAGAGAGGACGGCTGCAACACAGGTTCCTGGCCACCACAGTTACTACCACACTGACTCGCTATCAGCTCTTGAGGTACAAAGTGGTATTTCAAGAGAGGACAGGCCATGGCTAACTGGTTAGCACGCAAAGTAGATATCTCTGCAACACAATACATGGACATGGTCATCAACATAACGTTAACACTTTTATTTCTTCACATTCTATTGATAATTTCCGTTAATTTGCAAATGTTTGAAACTAGGGTACTTTAAGTTGACCATTTGACGGGTCAGTTTCAACAGGAATTACATTACATTATTACCAATAGCCAACAGCCTTTTATGACCTTTCACTGAACAGCAGCCATCATGGCCATGGGTGGTAGTTACAGGATGACAGCATGCTGACAGCACACTCAGTCCATTGTCACAGTGCGTTCAGATGTTACATAGTCTGTCTCATAGTGTCTTGTGGTGTAAATTTTAAGTCAGTATTTGGGACAGGGTGATGGCTCCTACCTGTTAATCTGCATCATCACTGCTGCTCTCTGGAAGAAGCCAACAGCAAGACGTTCATCTTTGGCAATGGTGAGGTCTAAAGCCTGGACATCATGAAGGGAAAAAGACAGGTTCATGTTAGATGCAAAAAGATGGAAGTATTACTGCATGTCATTCTCCTTCTCTGTCACTCTTTACTGGTTTTTACTGGCAGCCAATCAGCAGAGGTGTCCTTCTCTCCATAACAAACACACGGGGTTATAAGAAACAATGAATAAAGCAGTTTCACTTAAGAAATCAATGATTTGCTGAAGCTCTTCCGTGGACACAGGGCATCCCAGAGTTGATGTATGGACATCCATGAGTAGGTGGGACCTGAGCTGCCATTTGCCTGTTTTCTCTGATAACTTCTGATCTAGACATCTGGCAAGAAATTCTTCATCTAGTTATTATATAGTTGAAAATGACCGAGGAGAAAAAGGTCTAGTTTAAAACAGGATAAAAGACAATTTTGAGCAACTGGCATGCAACCGCAACACGTTTTATTTTTCTTTATTTATTTTTATAGGGGAGCCACGATGCTGATGCATGTGGGGATATGACACCACTGACAGCCGACCAAATGAAACCATTAGCATGATTAACTTTGGCTCACATCTTGCTGCCATTTTTGACAATTAATGGAGCCAAATTCAGATTTTGGAAAAGGGAAGGAAACTTGGGTGGAGCTGACAGTAAACAACCGTGCAGCAACCCCCACGGCTGTGACTGGCTGAGAAACAGCCCAAAACATTTTACTATTCAGCCCAAACATGGTCTTAATGGAGATATTCACAAAAATGTTGCCAAAATGCACATTAGAGGAGAAACCGTTAACCGTTAAGACTCAAACATCACATGGAAACAAATAACTGAGTATAACTGATATATTTTTAATGAAAATCCAGTTCTGGTTTATCTGTATAGATCAGTATGGACTCGTACTCTAGTAGCCATTAATGGTGCTGGCCATCTCCTGGCGTATATTCACCTAGGGACATTTTGCTTGGCACAAAGCACCTCATTCCTCCAGGCAGAATTTCATACACCATGAACAGAGGGCTTGAGATGTGGAACATCAAAAAATCTTACTGGATTTTCATGCATTTATATGTGAACAAAAGAAATCCAATCAGCTCCATTCCCAGCTCATAGAAGAGGCAGGACTAGATTCTACAAGTATGCAAACGGCCTCTCAGGACCATGGTGATGTGCAGAGGGGGATCTCCTACAGGGCATTTGCAACACCAGAATGAATAATAAAGGCAAGGTATTTATACATATAAAGTCATCCAATCTTGCTTCTACCATCTCAAGGATATTGCTGGAGTCCATTCAATTGTGAATTTTTAAGTTACTAAATCCCTCATACACGCTGTTATTTCCTCATGCATAGACCACTTCAGTGATCTATTTGCTGGCATAGATCAGAAAACTGAAAGCACACACTCTAAATTGTACAGAATGTGGCAGCTAAACCCTCAAAGAAATTTAAGAAAAGAACATAACACTCACTGTTTCATATTCTAGAATCTAGCTCATTAGCACTTTATGGCTGAATTACTCTCCCACCATCAACCTGCAGACACTGAGACCTGCAGGCAGGTTGGTGTTTATTCTCTCTGTGTGTCTCGTTGTCTTTTTATCCTTTTAATTAACCAGAGACACTGCTGTTATGCACTGTTTGATCAATTACCTTCTTAAAGACAGCTCCTCCCATAATAACGCATGAAGTCAGATGTAAATCTTTATATAGATTTATATAGATGGATTTTAATCCAGATGCTCTGCAGGTGTTTTCCCAAAGAGGTTAAAATAGTCTGTTGAAGGGGTTGTCCTAATAAACTAAATTGCTACAGAGCAATGTTGGAAACTTATAAACCCCTACTAGAAGATGTATCGGCTGTGGTGAAAGTCATTATCATGGGGGCTGACATAGTTTGAATCACTTCAGAGTACTGACAGGAATTTCAGGTTCACCCCATCATCACATCATCAGTCAACACACAGACCTTGAGGGCCTGGTCCAGCTCTCCCAGAGCCAGGTGAGCTGAGGCAGCGTTGAACAGAGTGCGAGACGTGGGTTCACTAATCTTCTCAAGTTTGTTCAGAGCTCCTTGCCAGTCCCTGGCATCCACAGCTTGCACCGACTCATCCCACAACTGTAGTAACTCGGTGTAAAGCATTCTGAGGACCAGAGAGGAGAGCAAAATACAGGTTAACAGACATAAATATACAACAGAGGAGGCTGTTCTGTTCTTTTGCATTTTTTATTGGGTTTTTTTTGCTATATTTTTATATTTTATTATATTTTTTTCTACTCCTCATCACAAACTGAAGAATGAAAACCAAAGTTTTTATGACTTTAAAATGCTCTTGAAATGAATCATCTCTGCAATGGGTTCAGAGTTGATCCTACATGTCTATGACACAGATACAAAGGTGAAAACATTGTAAACCTTCTGGCAGGTTTTAGAGTGATAATCCATCTCAGTGGCCATGATAAAGCATGCAAAGGTCTATTGAAGCAAAATGTATCCTCCAGAATAAGGCAGTTTTAGCTACTATCTGCATTTGATTCATTGTTTTTAATCATCATTTCTGCATACATCCAGCAAGTCAAGGAGCCCAGTTTAAGCTAGAAATAGACACAAATTAGAACGATACTAAAATGAAAGTGATGTTTCTCTTGTCGCTGATCTCAGAACAGCTTCCTATCCCATACAGGATCTGTTGGCAGTTTGCATCCGTCACATACACATACTGTCCGCTTGTGGTGGCAGCAGGGTATTGTCTCTGATAGCTAGCTTGCTCTCCAGTCGTTGTAGCTATCACCTCTGTCATTTTTGTGACTGTGTCTCATTGACAAAAGCTGGAGCTTGGCAAGCGTATCAGAAAGTAGCTTTTTTGGGGGGTTTAAGCAGGCACATTGAGGATAGTCTAGGGATCTTTGACAGGAGACTAGCATGGATGCATCCATAGTGACTAGCGATAGCCAAAAGCTGTGTCCCAGTTTAGGTGCCACATCCTTTTGAAATCCTACGAAGGTGTGGTCTTTCGTAGCTGTTATAAACTGCGCAGTAGTGGTGTGCAGATTGATACTTCCAATTCCAAACATTTCTGTTCTAGGATGGATTCTCACATTAAAAGATTGATACCGTAACTGAATAATTTAATAAGAAAGACAAATGTGTCTTTTATCATCAACAGGGACACAGTAGAAAGTAAGAACGCTGTCACTGGGATCTAGTCTAAATAATACCTGGGTGATAGCAACTACTTCTCCGCCTGTCATAGACATATGAAGTACAGCTCTATAAAGACATGAGCCACTGAACAGAGTGTTGAAGTTGATGCTGGCCGAATGCAAACAAAGTCGTGTGTGGGACTTCTTAAAGTTCTGAGAACAACAACGACACAGTTTGTGATGTGTGTGTGAAAACTGTGAGGTCCTGTGGCAACACCACAAACCCTGTCAAACACCTGAGGTGTGATCACAGGACACAATATCACCTCAGAGTTACTGGACGTGACCTCTCAGCTGTGTTTGTGGTGCTGGTGCCGTTGGGAGGAATTTTTAAACGCAAATATCAAACAATTAAAATGACTTGCGGTTAATTGATAAACAGAATGTGAGGAAGTCTGTGCTTCTGCTTTTTGAGGTGTTATTCTGGTGTTATTTTATTCATATGTTAGCTCTAACTACCACATATTAATGACTGCGCTCACCATATATGGCTTGTTACTTAGCAGCAAGACGCCAGACGCTCAGCTGTGCGAACGAGGCTAACACTTTAGGCCACTTTAGCACTTTAGGCTGTTTGTTAGTAATTAAACGCTACGATATTTTTCTATTATGCTACATATTTGATATGTTTACTGTCAGTTCAGAAGAATAATCCCAAAACTTCTTTAGACAGGAAGGAGAAAGGTGAAGATGTCCCGACAGAGAGCAGCAAGGTGCAGGAGAGAGACTTTCAGCACAGGAACGACAGGCACCACAAAATCATGAAACAAGACAGGCACTGAATTTGAGAGAGATTTGATGCTATGAAAAGCTTTTACTGTCTGTGAAAGTTACTGCTTGCCACTGCTTTACAGTGACTAATCTGACATTTAAGAATATATAAATAGGAATTAAATAATAGCTAGTTGCCTATGATGGAAACAACAAGAAAACCTAACTTGAAGAAGAAAGAAGCTCTGCTGGTTATAGATGAATGAATGAATCAGAGAAATTATATAATACAGTGAATTTAGTATCACAGTGACAAGTGCAGACAATGAAGATGCATGGAGAATGATTGCAAACAAAATCAGCACAGCTGTACTCTTGGTGTTTACACCACTGATGAATGCCTTAGTGTTGAGTGGCTTTTACAGATAGGCAAGCAGAGCCAAACAGCCGAACAGCTGAAAGTGCACATAACACTGCACTGTACATTTATAGGTATACTGCTAAACTCTAACTCTCTGCTGTGGTCACTCGCCTCACCACTCTCTCCCTCTTGCCTGCCACGCACACCACCCACGTCCTGAGTTACATCCTGAAAGGAGCTGCGCTACTTGCATAACAATATTCTATCTCAAACTTCTCAAACTTGTTGTAGATCTTAAACAGAGATGATAAAGCTCTGTTTTTTTTTCCTTAGTTATTGGATGGATTGTCATGACAGTTGGTACATTGGTTTGTCCCTCAGGATGAATAGTAATCACTTTGGTGACCCTCTAACTCTTCATGAAGTGCCATCATCAGGTCATTTGTCCTGGACACTTTGGTTTATCATTGAATATCACATATATGGTGACATTCCCATCAGCCTCAGACAACTAGCAAATGTTAGCATGCTGACGTGCACTGATGTACCGTGCGCATTACGGTAAACTCTTAAGCTAGTCTTACAGTTTTCATTAGAGAAATTTAGTTAGTTTAGTTTCATTGATTAGACCTTAATATGAATGTGGTGGATGGGACAATTATAATTAAAGTGTTTTCATCAGATCCCAACCATTCATTTAATTTTCCTTTAGTTACTTGTTTTTATACTAACCATTAATTATGAACCGACCACACTGAACAACAGTTTACAATCATTATGTTTATTCCAACTTGTTACCGACCATAATTATTACTAAGATGCTAAGATGTCACAGGAAATCATACACATTTAAACTGATGATGTGAAAAGAAGGATAAAGCGTAAAGTAAGAACAGCTGTAGTTCCATATCTGAGTCTGACTCTTTAAGAGAGACAAGGTCCTACATTTGACAACAGGCTCTTTAAAAACTTGAGTATACAATTACAAACTAGTAAATACAGCAATATATGTAGGAAATATATAATTTTGACTTTTTAGGTTTTTTAACATTTTTTATTGAATTATCCCTAAGTTCCCCTGTGAGCAAGGACTTAGTGACGGTGGCTTTTCAGGGGAATAAACGTCAAGCAGAGCCAGGCTCAGGGTGGGCGGCCATCTGCCTCGACCAGTTGGGTTTTTCATGTCTGCTGTGAAAAAGGTCTGTGGGTGTCAGTCGGTGAGGGAGGGAAAGTCAGCTCAGATGCCGCTGTTGGATGTAGGCGTCTCTGGCTTCTTCTTCTTCTTCTGTGGTTATTTCGCCCCCCGAAAAATGGCAGTTTGTCTCCCAGACTGAAGTCTTCTGTGTTTTCTGAGGGGGGATCTCCTCATATATATCCATCTCCAGAGGGGGAATCTGAGAGTGAGAGAGTGCTGAACTTAGTTGTCAGCTCCTCCACTTGTCTCTCAGATTTTGCTCCAGGAGCGGGTCCTCTGACACTGGGTCAGCATCTGCTTTCCTCTTGCCATTTCCCACCTGAGTGGGAATCTGTGAGGTGCTGGGGGTTTCTGCTGCATTGTACTTCTGCAGCCTCTTCAGCTCCCTTCTTCCTCTCTCTCCCTGTTGATGTGCATCTCTTTCAGGGATTTCTTTTTGGCCAACTGCTGTCTGGTCTGATCCAACTCCTGGCTAAGTTGGATCCTCCAGTTTTGTTCTTGTAAGCCCTCCCCTTCACCAACAGGGCATGAAGCTTCCGAAGTTCTTGGTGAAGCTTTTGGACCTCCATCGAGTGGTCTTGATTTCTTTGTTTGGCCTTTCTAGTGGCCCTATTGTTTTGGTGCATGATGGTAGATGTCACCATTTTCTTAGATGGTGGAAATCAGAGGTTGTAGTAAACGTTTTGCAGTTTGTCCCTGAACAGATGTCTATTTCAGTGATCTGCCTGAGTTATGAACTGTATGGTTCTCTTCTACTCAGTGGTGTGCCACTGCTGCCTTTGATACTACAGAGACCTGATGATGTCAGGTCATGTTAATGGATTATTATCACAAATTAATTAGTGTGTAAGCACCATTTTAACATTATACCTGGTCTAAGCTTTGTACTGTTGTGGTTTAATCTATAACAGTGCATCAGCGTTTATAAGGTGATTTATGGATAAAAAGTGCAATATTTTCCTCTTTCACCCTACATGTAGAAATATGACAGGACATGGAAATATCAAGTGAAATATAAGTCCCTCAAAACTGTACTGAAGTATGGTATTTAAGTAAATGTAATTAGCAAGTTTCCACTAGTGCAGAAAGTTAATAGATTGATAAGCAACACTGACTTCATTATTTTGCCTCCAACAAATAATATGCATGTAGGTTATACATAAAGTGAACATTTAAATTTAACAATTTGACAAAGGTGGAAAAATCCCTTATACAAAGATAAGAGAGAGATGAGAAGGAGAGGTGGAGACGGGGAGAGAGACAGGGGAATAAAGTTGAATGAAAGAAACGTAGGCTGGATTAGAGACTAATATATACACTAATTCCTACACCAAACCATATCCTACCTGTTACTTGTTAACGATAATAAATTAATAAAAAATTTAATAAGACTAGAAAAACAAAAATAGGATAAGAATAAAAAGGGAAAAACAAAAGGCAAACTGCACTGATGTTTATCTGTAACATTCTGCACAATTTCACTGGAATACTTCCTTGTAGTTTTACCCACTGTCTTTATACAGCAGTTCATACAAGCTGAAGAGTTTTAAGAAAACTTTATAAATTAGCTACATTCAGACTGCTTACCTTTCGCTCCTGAGTGAGACCGGTGAGCATTCAGTGTCCAGCTCTGTGCCTGCTGTCCTGCACACTGTGCCAACAGGGAAGTGAGAGTCAGTGAAACAGGTCTACTCCAGAGTCTCCACCCCGCTGCTATAAGGAAGTTCTCTGTCCACATTCCCCAGACAGGATCCACAGAGGCACACAAACTCTGGAATTCACCTCCCAGTGTGGCACGTATGCTGACAATTACAACATGCATGAGTCACACTGGAATTAATTACATGTAACAACCCCATGAAGATCAGTTTCATCTTGTGATCAAACTAGTTTTGAACATGAAGTTCTTACAGCAGATGCTGTATTTGTAATCATCCACACTATTCCTGGTAAATTGTAAATAACAGAAAAACAAACAAACAGATATTAACAATATTTTCCAAGTACATGAAATCTCTGGCACTCTGTTGTCTTTTGTGGTAAAACCCCATTATTACTGTCTAGACTCCAACAACATACATGTCCAACAGCTTTTATCCTAAACATTATTTGAAACTCCATGATTGTGAAGTCCTGTATTATGTTATGTCATGTGTAGAAAAATAAAAGTTAAGGTTTCTATACCAGCTGTAATTACACTGAGTCATTATATAATGCTAACACACTGAATGGAAGCTGTAGTTTGCATCATAGACTTACTGAGAAGTTTTGAATTAGCTCTATTCAGGGTGACCTTTGACATGTCTTTATGAGGAATGTTTCAGAGAAGGAAGTAAGGAGAAAAATGACCTAGCTTTCCAGAAGTCACAGCTCTTTAACCATAAAGTCATACAGGCGAGGCATAAGAATGGTTATTCTGTTCAAAAACAAGGAAAATCATTTGATAATTTCCATGTTTGGCCTACTGGGTCAACCTGCTGCACAGGTTGTGTTTTGTTGTTGCATCACAGGACTACAGCCACAGTGTGGCCCCACCCATCATGGAAACTCCACAGTTGCATACATTACAAATGCAAAACGGCCTGAAACCTGTGGAAGAAAGAGTATTTAAAAAAGTAAAAGTTACAGTACAACAATGTAAAACTATTCTTTTACAAGTCATACATTCAAATTCTATAATATACAGTATGAGCCTCAGTTTAATAATAAAATATTATTATGCTAAATAGCACCTGTCAGTGTTATATTGAACTATTAGATGACTCATTGTATTGTATCATATTTGCTAATTAAATGTATTAAATGTGTATTATATAATATTATTTAAATATTATGTTATATTTCTAGAATGAATCAGAATGTATAGGCTCTTTATGTTTTATGTCAATGTAAAATTGTAATTTGTAAAGTAACTAGCTTCCATCCCTATTTCTACCCTGTTTTTCATCACCCTGTTACACCCAGTATCAACAAGTCTTCATTCAATTCATTCAGTTTTTTTCCATGCCTGTGATTTGGAACATTGTGCATTTATACTTTGCACCTCCTTCCATTTTTTTTAATTTTTTTAATTTTTTGTTGTAATGTATTCTATGGTATTTCAGTATGTATAGTTTGTATCACATCCATGCCGTAAGCCATACCCTGCTTTATCATCTATTTTACTCAAGAAAAAACATTAACATCATGTTGTATCATAGGGGACTAGAAACTTGAGACAATATTCTTAATAATATTACTAAAACATTTACTGAAGTCATAAATGGAGTGAGAAGTAAGAGGTTTTGCCCAAAGACTTCTGTACAAACAGACATCTTTTTACAACCGCTGGAGTCGCCTCCTGCTGGTCATTAAAAAGAATGCAGGCACCTCCACATTGGCTTCACTTTCCAGATCTGTTGTCCACATTTTTTAACAGTCTATGGTCCAGCTTGATGCCAGTGTACTGTTCAGTAGAGCCATCACTCTGGTTAACATACATTAGTGTCTTCACAATCATGCCCCCTCCAGTGGTCACATTAAGAAAACAGCACTACTTTGAACTCATGGATGACACACAGTTTTGACGTCAATTTAGTTGTTAAGGTCAATATGTATGAATCACTATTACTATATTTATTACAAATGCCATTAGTGACATCAGTATTAATAGTCAGTGTATCAGTGTAATGAGTTTTCTGGTCTAGCCTCCTAATGTGTTAGAAAGGGTTCAACCTCAAATTTTTATCTTACAATAGGCACAATTGATCTATTTTATTGATTATAATGAACAGAATAGGCAAATATATTATCAGTCTGTGAGAAGCTGATAATAAACTAACTAACTCCCAAAAAAGCTTGTTTGTATTTTCTTGTATGTGAAAATGAGCATTTTTTTGTTACATGTTGTGGGTCAAAACTGACTACATAAACTTTCCTATGAAAAAAGTATACCTGTATATATTTGCTTATTCCTTGCACAGCTGTTTGATGCATCACAAGCAGCCCAGATTTCAGATTTTGATGGCATATTTTCCAAGCTTACTGGGAATGTACTGTCTAAATGGACAGACACCTCTGAATGGGACCAGCCATTCATTTACCCTGACCTAGAGTCCAGGATTGTAAGCCAGTGGCAAGCCTTTCACCCATTTGCAAGTTTGTCCTTCTCACAATGACCCAATTTTGTCTTACAATTGTCAAATTGAATAAGTCTCGAAAAAAATGCAAGGTTTGAAGTGACATAGTAGCATGGACAATAGCCCAGCCTGTTTCAGCAACTAGAAGTGGCCTCATCATTGGATTTGTGTACCCCAGCAAGTACCAGCAGCCCCATGTAAGCATGGAAATGACATGTGTCAGTCTTCCTCCTGCTGTTCCCAAACACGTCACGGTCCATCAACCATCACGGTCATGTCAATCATGATCTTTTCTATAGGCAGTGGTATAAAAAGCTTGGAAGGCAGATTGTACATCTTTGCCACGTGAAGCTACAGACCTTGTGGGACCTGGGGTACTTCTGATTATATTTTGTGATTGTTCTCTACCCTGTCTTTCATAGGGGATTGAAAACAATGTTATTTTGCCATTTTTGGCAAAATTTTTCCTCTTCATCATCAGAACTCTCTCCATCATCGTCTGGATCACAGTCAGTATTGTCCTCTATTCTAAAACACTTTCTCCTCTATTGCACATTCATCCTGCACTCGCACCTCCTCCTCATGATCAGGTACATGATCAAGAGCTTGAACTTGAACTGAGGACAACTGGCACTACATTGACCCATCTGACACAACTGAGGACCCAACTAATTTGTAATAACCTCATATGATGCAATAAAAGCAACAGAAAAAATACTGTCCGTGTCAGAATGACTAAAACAGAAGGAGTGTTTTGAATTAATGTCTTTTGAAACATTATCATTAAGAGACCATAGTGTACTGTTGGTGATGTTTACCTTTACCATATTTCGAGTAAGTCAGTGAAGGCAGCATGGATGCATCTGTACCATTTGTTGTCAGCGAGCAGCATCACGTCCAATGCTACAAGTGGACAACATTCAACTAGCAGCCTTTTTTAATCGTCTGTATAATAATAAGTGTTTTAAACATGAGGAGACCACCGAGGCTATTTCATTAACGTTGAGCTAACGGCTATTGAACCGCTAGCCACGGTTACTCTCCTGGTGGTGAAATAGATTGGTCGCATATGTAACGTTGGATACTTTTCAAGGTAATGTCAGGACATGTTTAAATTTTTCTCGGCGCCCATTGAATCCTTAACAAAACATTATTTTCAAAGAATATTTCTACTTTAATTTAAATGTGTTCCGAGTATTTAACCATTGGAATCGGTTGTTTTAGGCCTCAAGCTATGCCTCGGTCCACAGTTGTGCTGTGGTGCCGCTAATACAGTGTTTGTATCCAGTGACGCGTAGACGAGGTAGCCGTGAAAGGGGCTACGCCAGAGTTTAGCCTCTTGTATGAAAGGCATAACAACGTTATTCTGTAGTTACGGCAAATTAATTTGTGTGCAGTACCACCTGTAAAAGTTATATCTACTGGATAAACTATGAATATCAGTATTCAGTTTACATTCAGGTTAACACTCTTAATTAAGTCAGCCTGTTGATTAAACTTTGCCTTGCATGGTGGTGTTTGCAGATGGGATTATAGCTGTTTATCTAGCTAGCTGTGCTGTGTTGACCATCAACATAAATGCTTACATTTTCCCAGAAATGAGTCAGGACGAGCATTAACCGAGCATTATGTTACTTAGCGGTAAATGTGCCGTAGCCAGGGGGCTAGATGCGCTGTGGATTTAGGTTACAGCAACTTAGGTGATTGCCAAAACCTCTAAATAAAGCCAAACGTATGTAAAGTGAGTTTGAGAGGGGCGAAACTCTGCTCTTAATATGTGACATTTTGGTGTTTGTTTGTAATCATACCAACGTTTACCAGCCAGGCTGACATGCTAGCAACATCTTGATCCCCTACTTGTTTGAGGCTGGGTTAATTTCAGCTCGCCAAATATTTCCATCCAGCTCTCCTCTCACTTACGCTACACTTCAATGTGTGTCTGTCTCCAGGGCTGGGTTACAGACATGCACCCACCATATCGACAGGACTATGTCTCTATAAGCCTTACTGGACAAGGAAGTGGAGGTTACAATAACAGTAAGCAGTGGAGGAGGCAGTCCTGCTGGAGGGTAAGTGGGTCGCATCAATGATCTGCTCTTAGAAGTATTTCCCCTTCTCTCATATTCACAGTGCTCTGGTTTCCCACCCTGCAAAGACCTGATAAAGGACACAACTATTGTGTCCTACTTCTCCCATAACTAGCCTTAGTTGCTGATGCTTGTCAGTATATCTGTGGAAAAAGACATTGTGGATCTGAAGAATGCGTGAAACCACTTCTCTTCTCTGCCACAATGAAGAGTTGGGTGTAGTGCCGAGGATGAAACATTCAGTTCATACAACAGCTTTCCAGGTGTCATTGTTGGGGCTTTTTCCACATCCATGTTTATGTTTGTCTTTCCTTTGAGTGATCACATTGTTGACATGAGATATCCCATGTTTGAGATATTCCTGTGATCCTGTTAATAAAAACTTTAGAAGAGAGGGAAGCTGCTAATAACAACATTACTTCTTGTTCATATTGATCAACTTTTGTTCAGCAGTTGTTATTTTGTAGACTCACAGCAATGTCAGACTTGTTCTTCATGATGTTCAAATAGCACAAAGCTTTACTTTAAAAAAATAGATAGGTAGCTGCCTTTACAGGGAAAGCTGGTGCACTTGGTGTACTTAACATGAGTGTTAATGTAGGGGTCGACCGATATGGTTTCTTCAGGGCCGATTCTGATACTGATTATTAGCAGTCAATGAGGTCAATAACTGATATTTGGAACTGAGCATCACAGCTCAACAGCACTACACACTACAATGACTCTCTAAAACAGTTTCTTAAAAAGTGAACGTTACAACATTCATGGAAGATGATTTATTGCAGGACTGTTGTATTAAACTGCATTAGTTTTAGCTAGATGTACGTAATATACTGTCCAATGAGTGTATATTTATAATTATCAGTTGTATGTATGTGTAATTCTATGTAATTGTAAGTGCCGGTGGTGCTGGTCTCATATGGGAATGGTCATATATGTCTGCTTATATGCCTGGTAGCCTAAAGATGTTCTTTAATTGAATGTTTTTGTCATTATTTACATTAAAGAATATACATTCTGCAGGAACTGGGTAGTAACTGCCATTACTCTCCATCTCTCTCTGCAGAAATGGAAGCAGCTGTCCAGACTGCAGCGGAGCCTCATTCTCTTCATCCTTCTCCTTCTGTTTATTTGTGGAATTGCTTCCTATCCTACTGTTACTGAACACCTCAGAGGTAAGTCTCTTCATACATTTAACATCTCCCATGGGATCCTATTTCTGGCATGTTGTCGGGGCCTCCTAGGAGCTGGAGTTGCTGAATGCTAATAAAGCAGTTAGTGTTTTATATTTTTTAAATGTGCAGCTAAGACAAGTAAGCATACAGTTGTATGTAGAAGTTTGGGCACTCCTTGGCAAATGACACATTTTGTTGTTGTTCGAAGTGAAAAGACGTAAATACAACCCCTGCGGCAAACATACATAAAAAATTAATATTTCTTCAAATGTATTCATTCATTCATTAGCCATAGCGCATTAATTTAGCATGTACTTGTATTCTCCAACTATAACTAATAATGCAGAAGTTACAGAACCATCATATTCCTTTCATAGAGGTTAATGAGGCAAAAATTGCAGAGGTGCAGCACAGCTTGTGGATCACCTAGAAACCAATCAACTGCCTCATCCACAGCAATTTGGATTTTTAAACTATTCCACAGAAACTGCAAATTGTTATTTTAATGAAAATATAAGGGGTTCCTTGTCTTAGTCTTTTGTTATGTGTATTGAGGCCTTACAGATGAAGAGCAAGACACAGACAGTAACAGCGTCCTGAAGCCCGTCATCCCTCATGTGCTGCCTGAGCCCATCAAACAGGATCATCCGGCGCTGCCAGAACAACTCTCCCAGGTTTTTGTCTCTCTCCTTTTGTTCTCTGAAGGGTAGCACAGGGTTTCTAAACCTTGTGAACCACAAGGTTGTTCCAAACTTCTTCCATTAAAGAATGATGGAGGCCACCATGCTCTTGGGAGCCGTCAATGCAGCAGAAATTTTTTGTAACCTTCCCCAGATCTGAGCCTCGACACAATCCTGTCTCTGAGCTCTGCAGGCAGTTCCTCAGACCTCATGGCTTGGTTTTTGCTTTGATCTGCATTGTCAGCTTTGAGGCCTTATATAAGATCATGTCTGATCAATTGAATTTACCACAGGTGGACTCCAGTCAAGGTGTAAAAAAACATCTCAAAGATGATCAAGAGAAATGGGAGGCACCTGAGCTAAATTCCAAGTGTCATGCAGTTATTACAAGTGTCAATGTGATATTTAAATTTTTCCTTTTTGATAAATTTGCAAAAATGTGTAAAATTCAGTTTCTTTTTCATTATTTGGGTATTGAGTGTAGATAGATAAAGGGATTTTTATTTTATTTTAGCATAAGACGTAACAAAATGTGAAAAAATTTAAAGTTTCTGAATGATCTGTATGTCTTAAAACATGTTGGTGTAGGGGGCTTTGAGAGAAGTGTGCATTATGACATCTAATATGTTTAAAACAGGGGGTGATAATAGATAATACTGTCACTCAGGTGTATCTGGATGAGGTCAAGGGGTCAAGGAAAGAAAGAAAGGCATAACATGACTCGAGAGTTTGTTTGAATATCAAGTCACCTCTAAGTACATTATAGCGCTTTTATCTTATAAAGGTTTAATATGGGAGGTTTTATAAATTATCTTTCATTTTTTCAAGCTCGGTTTAATGTGGTTAGGTTATAAGTTACTTTATTGGTTGCTCAGAAAAAGGCTCAGTTTAATATTCCTGGTGCACTGATTTAGCAGCTGTTGATTTATAACCAGTCAGAATGTTTCATACCTGTGCTGTAATTTAGGGTTTTCCCTGTCCCAGACTGTGTGAGATTAAGTGAATGTCATCCTGTCATGACTTAACAGTGAAATGAGTCTGTCATAGTAAAGATTGCACCCATAACGTGAACATATTATATGGATCAACCTGCTTTCCTTTCTTAATAACTTGCTCACTTGAATTCACGATTTAAATGGTAAAATACGTTTCTTGTTTATGTCATAGAGGAAATTATCCAATAGGAGAGGACCGCCCGTCCTTCAGAACCGTCTTCAGAGGAAAGGAAACACTTCAGATACAGTGGCAGAGGACAAGCCAGCTGGTGACCAGAAAGAAGGGGAGGAGGAGGGAGTCATCAGGTGAGACTTCAAGTTTCACAATCAAAATTAGTTTTATCTAGGTTCATTTCTAAATCCACTGGTGACTTCCAGCTGGCCTGGAGTGGTAATTGACACTGAGCAGGCCACAGAGGGCACCAAGGAAAAGGAGGATTCACCTGCCAACCCAGAGGCCAAATCATCAAAAGAGTCAGGTATCTACTGCTTTACCACTTTCTGTGTTAATAATGAATTAGCATTTGTAATTGTATCACTTTTAACAAAATGCATCACAATTTCTCAGAGGTGTTTGAGCCTGACCATAAAATCGAATACCCACTGTGGACTACAGCATTTTCATCTTCTGTTTCTGAATCACTCTATAGACTGTGATGGGATACTAACCTGTCGTCTTGTGTGTATTGTGTGTTCAAGAAGTCAGCAGGCTGGAGGCAGTGCGGGAAGCTTTCAGACATGCATGGAAGGGTTATAAAGATTTTGCTTGGGGCCATGATGAGCTCAGGCCCATCTCCAAATCCTACAGCGAGTGGTTTGGCCTGGGTTTGACGCTTATTGATGCCTTGGACACCATGTGGATCCTAGGGCTTAAAGAGGGTAGGCTGTGTCTTTGATCACTAAAAATCTCATCTCCTGGATGCTTGAAAGGCTGCTCTGAAAAACTGGGATCTTGCAGATAAATCATCTTGTGTTAATTATTAAAATTTTGTAATGTGTTGCAGAATTTGAAGAAGCAAAGGCATGGGTGGCCACAGAGCTCACATTCAACAAGAATGTAGATGTCAACCTGTTTGAGAGCACCATCCGCATCCTGGGGGGCCTGCTGAGTACCTACCATCTGACTGGAGACTCCATGTTCCTAGACAAAGCTGTGAGTCAACAAATGCTCTCATTTCAAAACCGTTATGGCTGCTTAAAGAACAAATGATACAAATACATATTCAACACACTGAAGAAAGCCGATGGCAGCACATTCTCTATGCAATTAAACTGCCAATAATTGTGCAGACAGAGCTGCACTTTTTCAAAATACTTGAGCCTTTGTTTCAAGCATCCCTGTCATGTCAGACTCCTCACCACCAGCCAGTCGATGTCAGTCAGACTAACAAATAGAAACAAAAAGTCAACTTTCAAATCAAAGCCATGAAACAAAAAGGGCTGATACTCTAACTTATCTTTAAACTCTACACAGACATGAACATGTAAGCATCTGACGTGCTTCCAGTAGTTTCTGAAACTCCTGACTGATCAAATAAATAACCCTAACTCTAACCATATTTTATAAAAGATCCATTCATTTTTAAGACATTATTGCATTCACAAAAGTCTGTGTCGTTGCCAGGCACCTGCATTACTTACACCTAAACTGTGGTATTTATTCTCTTAAACCCTGTTTAAGCCTCCTGTCCCAGCTTCCACAAACTGTTGTTTTTGACTTTGCTAAAGTGGATGAAGTGTTGGAGGAGAAATTTTCCATTGGCCTTTAAATAATTTTTTTTAGTGTAGGAATTACTTATGGCTGCAACTTACTTTTATTTTCATTATCAAGTAATCTGTAATCTAATTATTTTCTTAATGAACATGATGTCCTCAGATGGCTTGTTTTGTTTTTAGTCAGATTACTATCATCTAAGACAAAGTAACAGAAAATCTTCACATTTGATGAAGTGGAATATGGAGCATATTATGGGTGTGATTTAACACTCAAACTTTGATATAGAGACAGACAGACAGGTCATGTCACCAGTATCGCAGATATCAGAGTACTGTCTCATGTAAACTGTGCAGGAAAACCGTCCCGACCAAGAGCGGAAATACAACAAATGTATTCTATCACCTTAGCCCAGGGGTCAGCAACCTGCCCCTCTGAAGTGGCTCCCTGTAGCTTTGACAAAACAATAATATGGAAATAAATAATGTGGTTTGGTATTTTAATTAATTATTTATTTTGTTGCAAAGTGGACAATCACTGAAAGGGAACACCTCTTATCTTGGAGTTTGAAATGATGCTGTGACACTGAAATAAAAAACGTTTTAATATTTGGTCAACTAAAATATGCGTCACATCCTACTACGTCTATGGCCCGGCCTCTTTGGCTAGTCCCTAGGTAAGCTAACCATGGATAAATCCTGAAAAGGAAAAGTCTCAGAGGAATATAGAGAGTTTAATTCTGCGTGGACAGATGCAACGATGCAGGCTTGCCTGTATATTTAATATGCAACAAGAAATTATCAAACAACTAAAAATGAAAGACTTTTCCAGAACACAAAGCACACAGCATTTGTCGAAAAGTACCAAGCTGGAGATGGTGAAAAAGAGCGTTTTCAGAACTGTTGCTGAAAGCTGAGCAGAACAAATATACTATCAAATCTCCAAACTCAACTACTGCTGCTAGTTTTGTAGCAGGAGATAGTGAGGCATGGAAAGCTGTTCATGGATGGAGAATACATGAAAGAGTTGTTCATTAAGATTAAAAAGAGCATCTATTGTCATACTTCAAAAACAAACAAATCATAAATGCAACATAAATTATTTCTTTATAACAATTACTTTATATTACTATATATGAGACTTTATCAGGTGTGTTATCTTCATTTTACGAGTCAAATATGTTTTGTGGCTCCAGAAGAATTTTATTTGGTGGGAGAGGGAGCACAAACGGCTCTTTTGAAAGTAAAGTTTGCGGACCCCTGCCTTAGCCCTGCCCCGTCCCTGCACCCTTTGGATTAGACAACATACATCAGTCACGACCAACATCTGCTGCATTTCATTACTTTGACACTTACCTAGAATTATGAAAGCTAACTTTGTTAGTAACAACTTAGCACAGCGCAGCTGAGAGCCTGGTGCAGTCAGGTTGCTGGTATAGATGGGCGTGTGTCCAGCCCTGGCTCCTCCCCAGTTCCACCCTCTCGTTCAAATATGGTTTGTTTAAAAAAACCAAGATGGCAGCAAAACACTAGTTCACAAACCAATGGGTTGTAAATTCCTTTAAAACCAAAGATGGACAGCGAACAACCACCCCCCCCAGCCCCCACCTCCAGCTGTCAACCTAGGGGAAACACTGCACACCGGAAAGCTGCGCACCACCCATATTTTTTTACAAATGTAATTAAAGTCAGTCATCGTGGGCAGTGTCACTTCTGCTTTTCAGAGCCTTTCAGCTGCAGATGTCAGCACGTAATCTCTGTTCTTCCTCCACAGAAAGAGATCGGCTCCAGGCTGATGCCAGCCTTCAACACCCCGTCCAAGATCCCCTACTCTGATGTGAACATCGGGAAAGGTACAGCCCACCCCCCTCGCTGGACCTCGGACAGCACCGTGGCTGAGGTCACAAGCATCCAGCTGGAGTTCAGAGAGCTCAGCCGCCTCACCCAGGACCCACAGTATGAGGTGACCGACTGACCAACACATACAACCATGTGGATCCAGGGTCTGACCTGCAGGTTTTGAGGCACTTAGGCTCAGCTTTCCATCTGTACTGTTGCTGACACAGCTGGATGTCAGTTTGTTTTTCTATCTTAAAATTGTGGCACTTAAAAGCAACACTGAGAGATACCACTTTGAGCTGTAGGTGCTGTTTTAAATCTGCTATGCAGTATGAACTTAGCAGTTCCCAAAGATCGTTCAAATCACTCATAATGGTTGAGTGCTGGTATCAGTCCTGCATTAAGCAGAACACTAAACTGAGGCTGATGAATTACAGCTGAAGGTGACAAAGTCCCAATAAGTTGTGATATTTCAGTTTTTTCTTTTTAATCAATTTGCAACAGATCCTGAAATTCTGTTTTCATCATCGGGTATTGGGTGTAGATTGATGAGGAAAAAAATGAATTTAAATGATTTTAGCATAAAGCTGCTATGTAAAATGGGAAGGAAGTGAAGACTTTCTGAGCAGTGCTGTCTTTCCCATGGCCCCCACCCTTGGCCCCCACCCTCAGCTTCCTCTTCTTCTGTGGTAAGGAAGGACCTGTGTGCCATTAGTATTACTGCCTCACAGGTCTGCTAGCATGGCAAGCCCTCCACAGAATTAGAAAGCTTCTTGTGTAGACTTGGTGGATTAGATTTTTCTAGTTTCATCTTTTATGCATTGATACTTTTTGGGTGTGATATCAGCTACTGCTTTCATTGCCTTGCAGCAGCCATGGTCACCTCTCCCATCGGACTGTGGCTAGCTGTCAACCTCAGGCTAATAATTTTGTGGGTCACAAGAGATGGGTCACATTCAAGAAGTCTTGTTAACATGGTACGTGCCTTAGTCCAAAGAGCTGCATGAATCCCCCAGAGCAAAGCAACTTTTGAGAAGACACAGGAAAAAATCACACTGATTCTGTGCGCAAGGGATTCTCAGGCAATGCATTTCACATTCTAGACACCCAGTCATCTGTAGTAAACTGAAACAGTCAAAACCCTGTCACCTTCCAACTTTAATCTGGTTGCAGCAGCACCACCCAGCCATGTTGAGTCTCATGAAACCTACAGCCCAGTTCTGGTGTGACTACTGCAGCAGAATGGCTGAATGAGCTGCAGCTGTTCTGAAAAACATCCACATCCTTTGCAATAAATTCTGGTAATATTTAAAAACTGCAAGTCGGAGGAAATTATGATTGTTAAAATGAATCAATCATAGTCATTACATAATCATATGTTCTTGTCACTGAAAAACACAGTTAAATGGTCTTCAATAGTTTTTAGTGTACAAAGTTCTGTTGGAAGTGGAAGTGGATGGTGAGGACTCCTGTTGTTGCAGACTATGGGTTTCTATCATTTTTTCATGTTCTCAGTGTTTCCTGAAGTGCACACAGATTCCCCAGCTGCTTCTTTTCACACTCTAGTTAGAGGCTTCAGCACAAGGGCCTAATATGCACAGGGTTTCACCCTCAACCCACCAGATCACACACCCATCGATACAACACAGACATGCAGTAACTAACTAGTGTCCCACCCACCAACATTAACAGTTGTTTTTGTTCGAGTGTGCGGCTCACCTGGAGGTACCACTGGCAGCCATTCCTAGCTTAGCTTGACCCTTCTCCAGAAATATTGCCTGTCTGTAAGATTTAGCAAAAATCTACAATGACAGGACACAGAGAGTGTATCAGATATATTTGCTAGAGTGTAGTGAATACTGTATGCACAATGTAATAGTGCAGCGTAAAATTGATCTTCATTCCTCTCTATAAGTAGTTGTGCCAATAGTTACTCCTCTAATGTAGAAGAGTCCAGATGTTTTTTGTACCCAGAAAAAAGTTTTTACCTTTTTGAAAACAAACATATGCACTAAGATGGCAACATATTGCTTCTCTCCAGCTCCTTTATGTAAGACTTTTTTTTTTTTTTGCTGGTTTGTGAGATTTAGTGGAATTGCTAGTGGTATTAGCTTTGGTTGACCACTGAATCATGTCAGGTCTTCGTTCTTACAGTGGTCACAGCTATTAAAATATTTCAGGAATAGATTTTTCAGTGGAAGCGATTAAAGAGATTTTTGAGTCTGTATTGTAGAAAGATAATTTGTTAAATGTGGGGGTTTGACATTTAGAATTCATTTTCTTGTCATTTAGGATTTTTTACTGTCAAGATGCTCAATAAAATACCCACAGCTTTTACTCATTTGACCTCTCACCTTGATTTTCCAGGCTGCTGTGGCTGAGGTTATGAATCAGGTCCACAAGCTAGACGGCAAGCTGGACGGTCTTGTGCCCATGTTCATCAACACAAACAACGGACAGTTCACCCATCAAGGCATCTACACACTGGGAGCCAGAGCCGACAGTTACTATGAATACCTGCTGAAGCAGTGGATCCAGGGAGGCAAGAAGGAGAACCAGTGAGTCAGACCACACATGCCCAGTATTTTATTATTATTTGGAAGTCTTCAGACCCCTCACTGTTTTTACATTTTGTTATTTTACAGCCTTACGCAAAAATAAAAGAATAATCATTTTTTACCTCATCAGTCTACACTAGGGTTGTCACGATACCAGAATTTCAGTAGTCGATACCAATACCTGTGATTTTCCACGATTCTCGATACTAATTCGATACCACAATTTAAAAAAAAAAAAAAAACAGAACCCATGTACTTTTAAATTCACTAATTTATTGAAAACTGCTTTAAACTGTCAAGTATTTAATACCACTATAAAAACAAGCATACTGTGCTTTATGGTAATAAATAACAACAATATTCTGTCTACATCAAGTGTCAGCCCACCGTGACGTCACTCACTGGTTTGTGAACAGGCATTTTGAAGCCTCAAGTTTGTAATTTGGCTGTCACCATCTTGGCTTTTTGAAACCAGAAGAAACCTGTCAATCACACGGTAGCCCCGCCCTAATGCATCCCCTGTTTTATGGTCTATTTTCCTCTAAATGGGACAATAATTAAAAAAAATTAACATCATGTCGTATTGAAGAAGAGACATAGTAGAGACATTTTCACATAGACTTCAATACAATAGACTTCTTTTTACAACCAGTGGAGTCACCATCTATGTCCATTTTTATATACAGTCTGTGTATATAGAAGGTCTATAGAAGGTCTCACAACTGACAATGCATATCATAGTAGAAACCATGAGGGGGGGAGGAACTGCCTGCAGCGCTCAGAGACAGGGTTGTGTCGAGGCTCAGATCTGGGGAAGGATACCAAAACATTTCTGCTCCACTGAAGGCTTCCAAGAGCACAGTGGCCTCCATCATTCTTAAATGGAGGAACAGCCAGGACTCTTTCAAGAGCTGGCCACCCGCCCAAACTGCCATGAGGAGAAGGGTCTAGATAAGACTGGTGACCAAGAGCCTGATGGTCACTTTGGCTGAGGGACCATTCAGTGACCCCTCATGAACTGTGGATGGAGTCATTGTCATCCTTCATTGACATTCTCAGTCTCCTGAGGAGGAGTTTTCCTCACATATCTGTGAGCTGTCAGCCATAATTTCCAGCCCTATTTAATGATGTGGTGAATTTAGAAGGTTGTGGCAAAGGGTGCATGGAACATATTTGAAAATGCACTCAGCACTCAGCTGTCATAAGAGAGCGTAGGAATGAGAATAATATTGTAATATTTGAATATTAAGGTCATAGTTGATATTTGTGATATTTACATATTTGTCACAAAATTATGTGAATCATATGCTATGGCCTTCACAGTCACAAGATCTCGACCCAGTTGAACACCTATGGGAGATTTTGGAGTGAAGAACAGTGATCATCCTCCAGTAGAGTTCAGAGACTTTGAGAATCAATGACAAGAGGCATTGAAGCTGTTCTGGATGCCCAGCACCTTACTTCCTTACTGCTACCTGAATACACAGATCCACTATGTGAATGGATCTGTGTATTCAGGTTATTAGAAATTCACCAGTGAGGGGCGGCTCTTAGCAGCCAAGTGCCGGTTCGACTCCCAACTGGCCCGACTCTTTCCTGCGTGTCATTCCCCCTCTCTCTGCCCCTTTCCTGTCTTTACTCTCTACAATCCTGTCAATAAAGGCAAAAAATGTCCAAAAAAATATATAAAATAAAATAAAAATAATTCGCCAGTGTCCAGCACAAACAAATCAGTATCAGATAAGAGAAAGAAAAGCAGTTAATCGTTGTATTTAGAAGCTGGGACCAAATGATGAGATATTAGCAACTAAAATTGTTGTCAACCCTTTATTACAATATTATGTTACTTGACTTGTCAGCTAAATGTTTGAGCTCACAGTGCATCCCTATCAGATATTCATTTACTCTGTGTGTGTGTGTGTGTGTGTGTGTGTGTGTGTGTGTGTGTGTGTGTGTGTGTGTGTGTATGTGTGTGTGTGTTCTAAGGCTCTTGGAGGACTACCTGCAGGCAATAGAGGGTGTAAAGAAGAACCTGTTGCAGACGTCTTCTCCTAATGGCCTAACCTTTGTTGGAGAGGTCTCACACGGACAGTTCAGCCCTAAAATGGTCAGTAATATAAAAAACCATCCTCAGGTTTCTC
Source organism: Trachinotus anak (assembly GCF_046630095.1). NCBI lineage: Eukaryota > Metazoa > Chordata > Actinopteri > Carangiformes > Carangidae > Trachinotus > Trachinotus anak. Next base: position 2,487,889 of record NW_027273859.1, on the reverse strand, counting down.
CTGCTGGACGTTGTTTGAGTCTGTTGCAGTTTGTCAGCTAGTGTTGACAGTCAGCAGATAAATTCAGTGTGGAGTTGAAGGATTAGAATATATAATAATAAGCTTTATTTCTATAGCACCTTTCACAACACAGTTACAAATCTCTTACAAGACAAAATCAAATTGCGGATGAACAATAAAAAATAAATGATAAATACATTTTCAAACAATATAAAGGTTTTACAACATTGGGGAGGAGATGTAAGAGAAAACATGCAACAATGAGGTTCAGTAAAAATGAGACAGAATATTCTAAAATGATTAAATTAATTGATAAAATAAGAAACAGGAGAATTATTTAATATAATAATAGATTAAAGAAGTAAGAAGTAGATTCAGACTCAAAGCCCTGAGGAAGCTATAAAAATAGGTCTGCAGTCAAATCTCCTCAGGGAGGTTGTTCCAAAGAGTGGGGGCCAGAGAAGGCTCGGTCACCCTCGGTTTTCAGCTGAGATTGTGGAATGACTAACAGAGCTTTGGCTGAGGACCTCAGTTTGCAGCATGGCACATATGGTTTCAGTAAATCTGAGATGTATTTCAGTGCAAAGTCCATTTCAAGTCCAAAGTGAGCCTTAAAATTACTCAATAAAATCTCAAAATCAATTCTACAATTTACCAGAAGCCAATGAAGAGACACTACAATCAGAGTAATGTGCTGTCTTCTTTCGGTTTTGTTGAGAAGTCTGGTTGCTGCATTTTGGACAAGCTATAATTTATGTAGACTCTGTTGGCTCAGACACGTACAGAGAGAGTTACAGTCGTCCAAATGAGAGGAAATAAAAGCATGTATGACAGTCTCTATATTCCTACTGGATTAAATAGGACTGATTTTTTGGAGTCTCCTGAGCTGCAAGAAACAGGACTGGACATGTGTCAATATGCTTGTTCAGGCCGAGTTGGTAATGAAAGATGACACCAAGATTTTTACAGCTAACTTCTATGTTGTAGTAGAGAGCCTGGTGCTTTGAGGAGTAAGCACCTCAAAAAAATGTCTTCACAAAACTGACTGCAACAGCGACTAAAAGAAAAAACTAGTGTGGTGTTGATGATGGAAGAGGAAGGAAGGAAGGAAGGAAGGCTGGGGTTACCTGAAACATATGACTCTTTAGCCTAAAAAGCCTATAAACGGTGTAAAAACCATCAAGTCACCATCAATACATTTACAAATCAAAAGAACCACGTCATGACAACATGAGCAAAGATAACACCAATACCACCTAACGTGATCAGTATCAAAGCAAACACACAAACACACATACACACACACACACACACAAGCTCGTACCACATACAAACACTGTACCCAGATTGATATAATTGAAGCTAAAAAATGTGACAGAGCACATTTAACAGTTGTAGTGAAATTATCAGTAGGTGTCAGGTGGTGTAAACTTGTTAAACTCAGTGGGCCTTGATGGGCACGTGATATTTGAAACAAAAACATCTGAAAACATGTTTTAAATAAAGTTACAGCAGCAAAGTCTGGAATTTGTTTGTAATTTGGTTTAAGTTATTACTCAGTTTAGTTCGTCATCCCACAAATGCTGATCAGCCAGGAAGCTACAGAGATGAAGATGATGCAGTTGAACTCATCGTTCATTCATTCGAGGCTGTCTGTTCACTCAGGACCATCTAGTGTGTTTCCTGCCGGGCACTCTGGCCCTCGGTGCTCACAGCGGCCTGGCTGCTGATCACATGGATCTGGCCAAACAGCTAATGGAGACCTGCTACCAGATGTATGTCCAGATGGAGACAGGCCTCAGTCCAGAGATCGTCCACTTCAACATGCATCAGGGCAGCACACGAGACATCGATGTGAAGGTATGTAGAAGGTGGAGTTGTAGGAATGGGTACACATGCTGTCTGCTCGAACTTTTGCAGTATTGTGCTTTTTAAAAATGTAGAATGTTGTACCTACAAACTTATTTTATGTAATTCTTGAGAAGGGTGTCATCTGAATGCCTGCAGAAAAAAGTAAATGTGAGCCAAACTTTGACTGATGGTAGACGTCTTTGTATGAGGATATGAAGAGAAAATACAGAAAAAATATTTTACACAGTAAAATGCAAAAATGTGACAATAAACAATCCTGCAAAGGTTTAGGGAGATAAAGCTGATATTAAAACTGTTTGTTGTCTGTATCTCCTTTGTATTCTGTGTGACAGCTTGCGGACAGACACAACCTTCTGCGACCAGAGACGGTAGAGAGTCTCTTCTACATGTACAGGTTTACCAAGGACCACAAGTACCAGGACTGGGGTTGGGAGATTCTCCAAAACTTTAACAAGTACACCAAGGTTGGTAAAATGACGGTTGTCTTTGCTGGTCTGTCTGAACTGAGGATCAGTGTCTTAGGTGGACTTCTGTAGGACAAAGTCATATTAAATACAGATGTGGTCTCAGGTCCCCAACATGAAAAGGTTCAGTAACATCTGTGACAGCTACCGTCGGCATATACAGTACACCATGTGGAAAATTAATTTTTTAGTAAATGCCAGTAACTGCTGGGGCCTCATATCATCTTCAGATAAACCTTTGAATACCATTTGCACAGAACAAGGACTGTTATTGTAGGCAGACTTTTATCTTTGTTTTTTTTTTGTTTTTTTGGTTTGTTTTTTTAAATCAGTTTTTTCCTAAGTTGATGGATGTTTGACTCTTGAATGAGACCTTTCATCCAGTGTGTAACCTGCTCACAATGAAAAACTTTTCATTATTACTCACTGGGATTTTATCAGGTGATCTATATTGTTTTGTTGTTAAAGTTTAAAAGTTCAGTCACCTGGTTTGTTTTCTTTGTGATCAGTGAAGGCATGTTCAGTGTAGCTGTCATCTTCTTGCTCAGTTGAATGTTTGGAAATGGAAAAATCTACAGAGCCATTTCCAAGCTACGTTTGAATGTGAGTACTAAGCATAGGAGTCATAAACTCTATCTGGAACCAGGGTTGGAAATTTCTCAGATGATGACAGAGAGCAGCGCGTACAAATGCATCTTATTACAACCTGAACCCAACACATTCAGACAGAGTATTTGGTTTTGTGGTGTGTTCAAGACATTTTGTTGTGTAAAGCACAAGCTTCAATGCTGATTATTGTCTCCTGTAGTTGACAGTATAAGACATTTCTGCATGTTCATGTGTTACAAGTGCATGTGCAGCATCCAGTGGGAAGAGGAAAAGACACAGTTTGTCTCTGATCTATTACAAATCATTAGCTTGACTCTAATGGATAGAGTCAAATAAATACCATATTCACACAAACCGGCACTGCAAACACTCATACTTCTACTGCACTGCTTCAAAACAACCATTCAGAACAACTGTTTTTGAATGGCTCTTTTCCAGTGTGCTGTTATTCAAGCAGCCAATCACAGACATAATAAGCCTTCTTAAAAAATGGTTTACATTACTGGGCAGTTAAAAAGTTTGAGAACTATTTCTTCGCAAAGTGTGGAAGAGTGTGGAATTTATTTAAAGGCAGTTTATTCCAATCACTTAAACTGTGGCTGTGTGCATGTTTATTGTTAGTGTTGGTAAATACCCTGTTTCAACCCAAGTGGTAGTTTATGTTGCAAAATACAGGGAATTGATTGTGTGACTGTGGACCAATGCCTATGTGTTTCAGGTTTCCTCTGGGGGCTACACCTCCATCAATAACGTGCGTGACCCAGAATATCCGAGCCCCCGGGACAAGATGGAGAGCTTCTTCCTGGGAGAGACCCTGAAATATTTGTACCTGCTCTTCTCAGATGACACCAACCTGATCAGCCTAGACCAGTATGTCTTCAACACTGAAGCTCATCCTCTCCCTGTATGGCCTTCCACTGCATGACACACGCACACACACACACACACACACACACACACACACACACACACACACACACACACACACACATACACACATACACGCACACACACAGAAATTCAAATGGCACATATAAACACAACATCATCAACATCTCAGGGTTGGTCTGACACCAAGATGATCAATTCGTCTCAGTGAGTGAACTCTGCCAAAACAACACAGATGGAAAAAGCCTCCTCTTTAGTGGCTGAAACAATTGTTTGCTGCAAGTTAACAGCCATGAAAAAATAACAAGAGCCTCGTTTGTTTATTAATTTGACGTTTGACATTTGACGTGTGGATTTCTGGTAGTGACAGAGTTCATGCTGGAGAAGCAGAGGACAGTTTGAGTCCTTTGTAACAGCCAGGTAGCATCAGTACTGAAGACGAACCTGACTGTGACTTGAACTGAAGCTGCCTTCATCACATGTTGAGGGAGAGAGGAGGTCTGTGGGCTGGACTGAAACGTGTGTTTGAAGGCTGAGGCTAATGTTTTCAGTTTAAATCTCCTCATAGCTCATATTTTGCTAATTATTGTTTAAAAATGACCACACCAGAAAAAAGTCCCTCAAAAACCTTAACCCCTGCATTGTGATTCTTATAACAGAGGAAAGGTTTCTGAAACAGAATGTAATCCACTGTGACACAAAGCCAGTATCTGGTGGTCCGACCCCGCTGCTGGGGGTGACAGGAGGCTGGTTGCCTTTGTAGCATCATGTTCCCTGAAAGCAGCCACAAGCTGTCTGAACTGAAACCAACCACTGCCTGCTGCCTGGAACCTGACCGCCCTGCTCACATGTTGGTATATTGGTGTGACTCTTATGGAAGTGTAAAGCATTCACTTTTTTTTTCCTCAAGTGAATGCAGTACACCTCCGTGGACTCTTGCAGGGAAACGAGGAAAAAACTAATTCCTCATCACACTGTATATAGTCATGAGATGCTGAAGCTTCCTGACGGGGCCTGAGCATTTATGTGTTCGCTGTGCTATGCTGTATTCATGTCACAGACGACGTGGGGGGATTTTAGAGCATGAAAATACTGTTCAGTCCCCTCAGGTCAAGGAGAAATCACTGTTTGGAAAGTGGATGTCACTGACCAGTCATGTTTAACAGAGAGGTTTAACAGATGAAACATTTATTATAGGGTTGGAGCATTAATTTGTCCGCTTGTCAAGATTTTCTCAACATACTATTTGTCAGTGCAGGAAGCAGAATTTAGATCCTTTGAGTAAATGTCCTGAAGCATTATGAGCTAAATGTATTGAGGGTTAAAGTGCATATGGCTCCATTCAAAGGCCTATATATGGACCAAATGGATTTTTTGCATTCTAGCAACCCAGAAGTTGTCCTAACGACCTGTGTAAAAAACTATACAGCAATGTGTTTGTAAATTATTTAAGCCATTAATTACAACATATGAGCCCTTTAAAATACACCCAATAAGAAACACTTGAGGCTCCGGTGCATAACCAGAGCATTTTAATCTAAATCTGACGGCTTGTTCAGCTCATATCGATGCTGACTGACCATTGGCTTTACAGGTGAGATTTATGAAGCTCCAGTAGTAGGCTACAATCCGTTACCTGTCTTTGGCCTGGCTGTGTGTCACTTAGAAAACAGTCAGCCAATCAGAGAGAGGCTCTGACCGTATCTTCTGTAAAATGTGGGACCTTTAATGTTGCAGCTTGTGGAGCTGGCGCTAATCTCAAATACGAGTAATTTAATTTTTAAAGCAGCTACACGCTGATCATACTGTACGTTTTGCCTTCAAAATCTTCATGTGAATAAAGGAGTGAATAAAGTCAAGTAGTGGCAAGTACTCAAGTACCTCCAAACTGTATAGTGAATCAAGTTCTAAAACCTTCTACCACTACTATCAGCAGTGAAGTAGCTGTCATTTACTTCTGGTTGGATTAGATCATTATGGGTAATGTTACAAATTCATAATCAGAACTACTTTTTTTTTGTATCAATATAATGAAGCACCTTAACTTGTTAATAATCTGTTGCTGGATCAGCCAAAAACACGACGATTCTTTTTGGTTACTTTATTAATAATCTGTTTCTTAATTGCTTTTCCAGAAAATGTCCTATTATCACAATAAATGTCAAAATCTCAATTTAAAATGACAAACACACTGGGTACACAACACCCACTCATACATTATTTCTGCTTCACAACTGCCTGTCTTGTTATACAGCTTTCATTCAGAGCTTGAAAATGTGTAAATAAATCTTTATCTAGTAATTGGCATGAAGCCCTGCAGGCTGCTCAGAGGCTGGAAGCAGTTTCTCAGTTTTACACTTGTTGTTAGGCGTGATTGCAGCACGGTGGCAAGCAGCCATCTGCTTTTCAGGAAACGACTGGTTATCCATGGTGTGAACATGGTGATAAACTCAGATCTCTGATATCATCAACAAGGAAATGTCAGGTGTGGGGGATGTTATGCTGCTGATAAATTATACCAGTCCTACTCAAAACTCAAGTCAGGCACGTAAGGCTAGCTCCACAACAAACCTAATGTTTTTCCCAGCTGTTTTTCCCATATGACATGAATGCAGCACCAGTCTCTACAGGGGACACAGATGAACTTGCTTTTATCCCAGTTGTTGCCAAGCAGCAGATTTTATAAACTGTGAAGCTTTTGTTTTATGAGGATATCAATGGGTTCAGAGCATCAGTGATTTAATTTGTTTTGATGGGGGTGAAGGGTGGGTGGCGGGTGTGGGGGCACACTGAATGTTCCATTTTATTCCTCTTTTATCATCTTCCTTGTTAAGGTTTTGTGTTTGTTTCTCTTTGAGCTGAGAGAAATTAAGTGTTAGATCTTACATGTAAATCTGGTATAATATATTGATTTCTAGTGTATATCTTAAGTTATATTTGCAGCGATCCCAACAGCTTGGATTGTGCATTTTGTTTAGTTCTTGTATCCGTTAAAGAGCAGCTCGCAGTCATTCCTATAAACACTGTTAGTTTACATCATAGCTCTACTTGTAGCCGTTTCTGTCAAAAACGTTATGAATTTGAATTGAGACCAAACTCATTTAGTATATTCTGTGTTTTTCCTCACATGTGCCTTTAATGTTGCTTCAGACAACATTCAAAACGTTAACGTCCATTCCTCTCCGTTCATCTTAACTGCAGGTGTGAGTATTTTTACAGTAGGACAGTGAAATGAGGATTGAATTTTTCCAGCAGTTCCTCAAAGCAGTCGTTAGATTTCCATAAACCCTGCCTGCAGGGGCTCTGCGTGATCCCTGCGTAGATGTGTTTCAGCATAATTCCTGAGCCAAAGATGCTGAAAATATGATCAACCCTGGTGTTTGATTTTTGTTTTTACCGATGAAAAGCCATTTCTCCAAAACCACATCTTTTCAGGAAAAACTAACAAAGGAGATATTTTCAGCGCTTTTGATACCAGTGTCACTGGTGTGGGTGACTGATGCTAATATTTTTAGATTTAGGGTCATTGATGTCTGATTTCTGTATTAGGTGCAGCCACCCAACAGACTGCTTTTTGACACAGATGCCTACAGCTGTGAGGTTTTACTGTTTACAGCCGGATTTGACAAGTCTTCTTGTTCATGATCAGGGCCCAACAACCTGTTGTCAAGTTAATTTACAGTGGTATCACCAGAACGCACATTAAAGTGTCATTTGCCAGAGTGGAAAGATTGAAACCTCATTTAGACCCTCATAAAGTACAGCTATAATGCAGGTTTTACAACGTGATTTTAAAAAGAGATGTGAGTCTGGAGTTCCATCTGCGTATAGTTGGGGTGGGAGGCCCCCATTAAGGGCTGAGGAATATTGTTACTGTGTGAACATACACTGCCCTTCTGTGTCATGCTTCTGGTAAAATGATCTTGGGCTAATGGGTGATGTGGTCAATTTGATTGTCATGTACTTTCATGGACAAACATGATGAAGTGGTTTACAGATACTGTTATGTTTAAACATTGCGTTGCTCAATATAATGTTCACATTATGTTCGATTTTTACTGGAAATGGAAGCTGGTGGTCGATACAACTACAACTCGAGCATTAAAATCATCAATACAGGATCATAGTTCTGTATTTCTTAACAAGATCTGTCTCTTCAGCATCAACCCTCCCCTGTAGGCTTGAAAGATGGCTGTAAAACGTCTACATCAGATACATCTTACATCTTGACAGAGGCTGAGACATGAAACTTGTCACCATTAGGATCCACTGTAACTGACTCCAAGCTGATTACACCTGTTTTCTGTGAAAGAATGAAGCAGAACTCAGCAGCCTCCTGTCAAGTCCACGGAGGGGAGGCGCTGAGTGTCTGGTGGAGCATTTTGAGCTGTACTTTGCTGAGGTTCTGACAGAGCAGAATCTCTGCTGGGGGGGGTTGATATTTTCTGAGAGTAGAAACTGGAATCCTGAAAATACCATTGTTCAAAGAGCTCTGTTGTTTTTGTGTTGTGTGTCAAACATTGTCCTCTCAATCTTAAGTGTGATCTTTGTCCTGATGCTGTGGAATGGGATCTAAATATATGAATGTGGAACACATGTCAAAGAGCTTTGTTCTGATGAAAGGACGGCTGCAGTCGTTCAATGTTTCAGTGTTTTGTTTTTTTTTATTTATTATTTCAATCTGTCTCAAACATACAAATGTGTTGTTGATGTCACCTGGTGTATACAAGGCTGGATCTGCTTTAATTCTGTACAAATACATTTAAATTAAAGAGATTTTATTCACCAGAAACAAAACAAAAGTTGAGTTGATCATTGAGGTCTGCAGTGATCTGGTCGCACATCTGGCTCACACTGTTTTTCATGTTTAAGGGCAGAAACACACAGAATACAGTGAGAGCAGTGGAAACAGACTCCCTCCCTGATGCCCTCACAAAGAGCATGATGGGACAACTGGAGATGGTCAGGCAGAGCAGAGGCTAGAGTTCAGATCAATGGTCAGTCACATGCAGCTCCTGCACTGATCATTACATTCAAATTATACCAAGTAGACACAGTGAAATCATTGCATATCAAAGCAATCAAGAAAAGTAGTTTCCACTTGAATCACTGTTTCCAGCTTCTCAGCTGTGAATAGATTCTGGTTTTCTAAACCTTCCACGACTGTGAAGTGGAATGGGTTTTAAAAACAACACATCAGCCAAACTGCAGCTTTGTTGTGTGTAGATGAAACCTGATGAAGAGCAAGCATCATGTCACTGAATGTTTTGCTGAGGCTGCCTCTCCACTGACCATGAAATATTTAGCCCGTGTCCACTGGCAGCACACTGACATATCCAACAAATTCATTATGGAGACTGACAAGAAGTTCAATTAGCTTTGCTTCTTTTTTGGTTCTGAAGTGAAGCTCGTGGTCTTAGAAACAACAGTTTTTACACAGTTCCAGTCCTGAAACAAAATGTGAGCCTGTGCTTTAAGGTGACCGTTGTAATCTGGTCCTCTCCATCTTCACCCACTGCGCGATCAAGTCTGCCTCTGTTTTCCTGGCAGTGATCACCGACACTGGATCAGCATCATTAGATCCTCTGCATAAAACAACAGCAGAGAAAAGTCAGATCAGATTTTAGAGAGAGAGAGTTAAAAGTGAGTCCAGTGGCCAACAGCTGGCCGTACCTCAGGTCCAGGTGATGGGCTCCTCCAGGAATATTCACAGCTATCAGTGACGAGCTCAAGGACTTACGCACCTAAATAGAAAGGGAGAGAGAGAGAGAGAGAGAGATGAGCAACTGTGGGGTCCCTGTTTCCAGCCTAAGTGTCCTCAATTGGTTTAGTCTCTTACCCCTCCGTTCGCCCATGGGTCCAGATCCCCATTTGAGAAAATGATGTTGCTGGCTGTGGAGAGGGCTGAACACAAGAGGAGGTTCATTAGAAACAAAAACACTGGAGGAAGAAGATGGAAATACAAATAATAATCCAATCCAAAATTTGATATTCCAAATTTAAAAAAGCATGAATGGTACCTGTTTTAAAATGATAACTAACAACAAAACATCAGCCCATTAAAAAAAAACACTGTCTGTCGCTGCCTTCGTATGAGTCAGAGTCAACGTCTCTGTCCAGAGTTAACTGAGTGCCTCCATGTCATTACACTGTTCTTCACTGGTGCATGTTTCCTGAAGGGCTGAACAGACTCAGCTTCCAGAGATCTCTTCCAGACACGTTTTTAACATATAAACAACACATCTGACAGAAGTTGTTCCAAACTTCTGTCAGATGTGTTGTTTCCTCAGAAACGTCCAGTTATCTGGTTAGGAATTCTTAAAATAGTCTATGACTATGGAATTGTTCATTTTAGAAGGATTGTCCCCTTCAAGTACCTGGTATCTAGGGCTCATTTAGCCACAGATCACAATAAAAAGAAGAGCTACACGAAAAAGGAACCGCTCCAACTGTGTGTGTCAACAAAAAGACAAACTCAAGTAAAAACTTGTATTAAAAGATAAACTGATTGAGACAATTTTATGATATTAAAATGAACTAAAACCTCGAATGAAATGATAAACTGTGGAACTAACTTTGCTGAAACTTGTTCGTGCAGCTACAACTGTTTCTTAAGAGATTTTAGGTTTAATTTTCAGTCTGACAATTATCAGTCTCTTGCACGTCCAATAGGAACCCTCGCTCTCATCTCATCCAACCACATTCACTGGTACAATGCAGGAGAAAATGGGTCCAGTGACAACACAGGAACACACATAACATGAGATATACAGTGACTGTATGGCCATGAATATACTGTCCCAGTTTATGTTGGGAGGCTTCCCAACACACCCCTACCTCATGTACCAGCAATCGTGATCATTTTGCCTTTATTTCAAAATAAGAGCACAATAGTAGTAAATATAGCGCCATCCAGGATGAACAAATAAATCCTCTAACTGCTGTCAAGGAATCAGCTGGATGAGAATAAACACGAAAACACGCAAAAAATGATTTTGGCCTGATAACAGCATGTTAGTCTGAATTAATGAGTCTGAAGAACAAGGCCCAGAGACGTGTTCCAGAAAAATATGTTTAACAAACTAAGTGAACTCTGAGCTGATTCACTCTGCGAAGGGAAGCCACAGTATTTAGTTCAAAACAGCTGATCAGAGTTAGTTCAATCAGCTCCGAGTGTGTTCACTCTGTGTGGTGAATGAAAAAAAGTCATCAACACCTCGGATCAAACACACTTCAGTTCATTTGTGGACCTATGAGTCTCACCTCAGAGTCCAACCCACTGACAGCCCCAGGATTTTGGTGATTTGCAGTTGAAAAATCGTTAAAATAAATGTCATACATATGTTATATTTCAACATGTAGTAAATTTGAACATAGTAACTGTGATACTGTTTACTTATATATGTGACTATTTTGCTATTTCATTATTATTATTGGCGTTATTTATCAGCTTATTGCCATAACCATATTATTATTATTAATATTGTAGTAATAATATTATTTGAAAAGAACATAGTAACTGTCATGCAAGTTAAGCTACATCCAAAAACTCAGTTCTGAAAGACATTTAGTCCAGTTTTGAGTCTTAATGGCCTCTCTACAACAATCATCACAGACATATTTACATTATCTCCAATATGATATAACTATGATGGAAACGTTCAGTCAGTTTCACCAATCACACTATGAGAAATGACTGTATTCTGGGACTCCAGTAGAGCAGCTTAGCATGATTCATGATTTTATATATATATATATATATATATATTTATTATTATTATTATTTATCTCAAACAGTCTGAAGCCTCTGATCCAACGTATCAAATCTCAGTGCTTTTCATATCTAAACTACACGTCTAGATGCTGTAATATTTCAGGGCAGTCTGGCTCATCTGTTTGTGATCTGTACTCACCATCGCCCCAGAACTGAATTTTGAGCCAGTCTGGTCGCGGAACCACAGCCCAGCGCTTGGAGCAGTAAAGCTCGCGGTCTCTCTCAGAGAAGGCCATGGGAGGGAACATGTCTGTCACATTGTTGCTTTCATAGCACAGATTGATCTCTGTGCATGCCTGCAACCGCAACAGGAGCAGAGGCAAAGTTAACATCATTGTTGAGATGAAGTGCTGCAGATTTTTTTTTTTTAGATCTTCTTCACTCCAAGAGGGACAACAGCCAGAATGAATCTGTCCCCAGTACTGAAGGTACTAAAGGTTTCCTGTTTACAGGTGTGAGATGGTTTTACAGTTTGGCCTTTTTACACTATGAACAGTGTAATGTGTGTGAAATGTAAAATATACATAACCAGCACGTCTGAAAAGTTTTTTATGCCTGTATTTGTTTGAAGACTAAATGCAGTTTGGTTTTGTTTTCAGCAGAGAAAGGTTATATTACTATTAGCTTTCAGTGCACCCGTACAGAACACTTCCACTTCCCTGGTGTTCTCAACAAGTCTTAAGTGTTACCCTGAAATAATCCTATGTTGCACTTTTGATCAGATTACACACAGATACTGTGTATGAGCTGTGTTGTGTATCGGTGGAGGCTGGAGCACCTGGTAGTCCCAGGCCTGGCTGTCGAAGCCCAGTCCACACCCAGTGGGATCAGCACACTCCAAATACAGACTGTACAGGTCGAAGCAAGTCAGCACCCCGGTAGCATTGTACACGATCCCTGCAGGATGAACGTATGAAGGTTATTTTGATGTCTGATTATCACTTCCAGGACATGGCGGATGAGGAAAAGACTAGTTTGCCCACTGGCTTTTGAATTTTTATTTTTAAACCTTGTAATTTTCTTTCCCACTATTTGCAACTTCACAGCAAAACAACTGAAAAGCCCTCAGGAAGGAAAGTCATCTCAGTCTACAAAGCACACGAGGAAAGACTCCTTGCCCAAGGATGATGCAGCTACTAGCGACGTTAGCATGGCTGTGTTAGCCTGCTCACTGTAACTCAAAAGAGAGGCTCTCATTGCAGAATTCAAGATGGCCAACTCTGGCCTTGAGTCGAACAACGATCTGGCACAAGCAGCTGTGGCTGAATATATGTGCGTGATTCATGAGAAGCACCTAAATATAGAGGGCACGTCAGTCCTAACTTCAGGACTCCTCAAGACTCTTAACAGTCATTTCCAAAAGGAACTTAGTGTTAAAAGTAGCACCTAAGTCTGGGAGAGGTTGAAGCAGTGGAGAGGACTCTGAACTCACAAAGACCAAATCAAAGATTTGTGCCATGGCTGCTGTCTTTAGGGCTGTGATGATCCACGGGGTTATTCTCATCACAGCTATTTTCTGCATCTCATTTTTTTGCTGGTGGTGTGTGAGATGATACACAATAGTCTTTGTTTAATTGGTTTTTTTTTCTGCCATTGAATCAACTGAATGTAAATTTTTCTATATAAACATTATCAGTACACTGGAAAACTTTTGGAAACAGCACCTAATGCGTTTCTATTTTCATTTGTATGTCATAATTAGGCCTATATTTGTTTATTTCTTAGTGGCAAGAGAAAATGCTCTTTGATTTTGAGCTCAGATCGGCCACTGAAGAACTTACTTGAGCTTTTAATCCCTACATACTCATCTTCATTCACCAATATGTAAAATATGCACATTTCAGTCTGAAACAAAATGGCATTATTTTAGCTTGTGTATATGTGTGTGTGTTTGTTTAGCTTCCTGACATTCATTAAAAAGACTTAAGAACTTTTCATCATTTTGTGCTGATGGTAATTTTTGTCCTCCCCTCAGATGCTGCTCACAACATTTTGTCTCAGCGAGACAGAATTCACTTGTTTTTACCTGCAGTGTTCCTGAGGTTAGCAAGGAGGTCAGATCCACTGAGCATGTTTTCACAAGCCACCTGAAAATCAAAGTCAGCTCCTGTTAAAACACATCTGGGACAGGTCTCACCTGATATCAATATCACGCACTTGGGCACAACCAGAAAGTCGTATCACATTAATGTTAAAACATCTATATTTATCATATCTTGTATCTCTATATTACAGATATGTATGTTTATATTCCTGTCTATGTGATTTTTTTCTTTTGTGTGCCCTGCAAACTTGTTGTCATTCATAAACTACATTTCCATTTGTTCTTTTGAAACCGTTTATACGTTTTCATTTGTAATTTTTCTGGTTAAATTCACAGCATCACTTTGTGCTACAGCGAAAAAAGGACCCATTTTTCTACACTGGACAGGAACACCAACTTTGGACAGTAATGTTAACTAAAGCCTGACAGATTCTACGTTTTTGTTGAGTTTTTATAATACAAATGAATAATCATTCAAAAGGAGAAAATGAGGTGAAAATAAGAAGAGTGTGTCGTAGCTCTGGGTATGTACTTGTGCTCACGTGATGTAACTGCAGCTGCACCTGAGGTCCACAGCTGTTGCTCCACAGTTCTTGTTTTGCAATATGCAAAAAAACTCTTTTTTTGCATATTGTGCAACTTGGGCTGGCTGAATATTTCTCTTCTGTTTTCAGAATAGTTCAGTACATGTGATGTTTCTCACTCATGCATGGCATTGAAGACCACTGATTTGTGGTTTTCAAAGAAATTCTGTACACCCCCCCCTTACACTGTGAATGTATACCTTGACAGGGTTGGCGGGCATGTTGCCCATGAAGTGAGTGCTGTAGGGGTAATCCAGCATGGCCATCAGAGTGAAGGCGTTCCTCAGCAGGCCGTACAGCTGGTGGATGTCCCGAGCAGATGATGGAGGTTTACACAGAGTAAACTTTGACTGGATGCAACTGTAATCTGGTAACAAAACAACAGTAGTGGGTTGAAATTCTATATCACAGTTACAACACCAGCCCATACCTTTGGGCTGTTTTGGTTTTGAAGCATTTTTATTAAAATAGTTCCTATTCTTTCTACTGAGGCCAGGCCATGTGTCCATATCAGACATCGAGGTTCCAAAGATAGAGTTCTATACAGGAGAAGGACAAGGACCTCCTTTATCACCAGGTCTCTTCTTCTCGATAGAATCTCACGCTCAAGTCGTTAGGCAACACAAATTCCCCAAAACTAATTCCTCCATATCAGCTAATAAGCAAATGCATATTTACACGTAGTGTAGGGAGGAGCATTCATACCTGCTAACTACCCCCTCCCCATTGCCTTTTCTTTTGTTAGCTAGGGCAGGGTTAAGGTGAAAAAAAAAAAATTGAGACATGTTTTTTTTTTTTTTTTAGGTTGACTTAATACAACTCAAAATGTGATCGCTGCCTTAAGAATACACTGCGGTCCAATATTTTTTTTTATTACTTCTGTCATTTCTGTACATACAGTTACATAAAGCTGAGGTAATCTTTTCTTCAGAAAGAACATTATTTCACAGATTTACCTTGATGCTCAGCTAATTCTTTCAGCTGATGGAAAGCTCCTCTCACAGCATCTCTGCATTCAGGGGCAATGCTCTCAAAATCCTTAGAAAGAGAAACAACAGGTTATTATCTAACAAGTACACGTGAACGTAAATTCACATATTATTTTATATAGTGACCCAATTGAACGTTAACATGGCAGCTGTAACTGTTTTAGAGTGAGAAAGAACTTGGAAAATGACATTTGGAACCAATTTAAATGTTTTGCAACCCTGTTTCAATGAATACTCTGGTTCAATAAGGTTTAGTACCCTTGTCTGTCTAAATCAGAAAGTAGGCAGCAACAAAAGACGCCCATTCCATGCACTTACAGCTGTAACATCTCTAAAAAACTGCTTAGAATCTCCGAGTCCAGCGGTAGACAGTATGGGGGCACTGGCAGCCAGAGCTCCAGCCACTATGTTTGGATACTTGAGTCTCATATAGACCGACAGCATCCCACCATAACTGCAGAGACGAGAGCAGACAGTCAAACAGTAAACACTCCAAGATCAGCAAATAAGACCCAGTACTTTGTGAAGAAATTGTATCTTTTATTTTAGGAGAAATCTTGCCTCATGTCTGACCTGAGAGAGACTGAGGAATAACTGGGTTAGTGTCAATTTACACAACTATAATCAGACACTGAAAGCAAAGGGAAACTTGTCACTGGGCCGTTCCATATTTCAGAGGAAAAGTGTAAGTACAAAAAGGCCTCTGAAAGCCAACATTGCAGCTTGTTAAATATGGCATCTGATTTCCAACCACAGGGCAATCTGGATGTGTTTGGGGTGTTGCTCAAATCAATGATTTCTTTTGGTTCATGTTTCAAATTTGATGCCAAATTAGGGGGGGAATTCAAACACTGCTCTAAAGTTCACTAAGAGATAGGCACACAAAAAGGTACACAGCCAGTTATTTAAGAAATAGGAACTTCAGAGAGACTCCACAACAACCACTCAGGTGGATCCTACCTGCCACCAAACACGATGACGGGACAGTGTGTGGCTGCCAGCTGCTGTTTCAGCTCGGTGATCATGACGCTGTAGTCGGCGAGGGCCTGCTCCACTGTCAGCAGGCTTACCTGAGGGATGCTGAAGGAGTCTTTGCCGAAGGGCAGAGATTTGCCGTAGTACCTCTGTAAGAGGAAGAGGAGGACGAAGCTTGATCAGAGATTCAAAGGCACTGTCGAAGCTGCAGGATACCCAGCTCAGACCATGCTCCCACACTGAGGAGGTGAATTAAAGTCTTCACTGTCATCAGTGACTCCACCAAGTACAACTAAACTACGGGTTTAAAGCAAATGAAAATGCCCAGAGCTGATGAAATACAGTTTATAGTCTTTCGTCTCTTTATTTTATTCACTAATTTTGTTGTAATTATGTTGTAAATTGTAGTTTATTCTATTTTGTCAGTTCTTTTATTATTAAATTTCTTATATTTGTTTTTGTTTGCTAATGTTATTACAGCTTTTTTAATCTATTTTATTGTATCTCATTGTCAGCTGTCTTACCTGATTGTCCTTTCTTTTTAGCTCATCAGTCACCTGCAGCACTTTCAACTGCACCACACAAAGTGAACAGGTGAAAGTGCATTTCCCCTCTAATATTTACTTCATTCATGTCTCTCATGATGAAACTACAGTTTTTCCTTTTTGTATTCATCCTCCTGAAGTTCATTCACACACAACCTCTCCGTGGATGTTTTTGTCTGTTTACTTGTTATTTTTCTGTTCCCTTGTGTTTTATACATGTTAACTCACAGTATCATTGGAATGCTGGACATACACCTGTGCTGGACATACACCTGTGTGGAAAACAATACATTTTTCTTGTGATGCTGAGTGATTTTCTTGTCCAAGTGGCTGGTAAAAATCTAAGTGCCTTTAAAATTTGAAGGAATGTGGGAAATGAAAATCAGCTGACTATATGAGTTAAACTTTAACCATCTCATTTGCCTTTGTCATGTGATCTGCAGATTCTACTCAGCCAGAACTGTTTGGTCAAGACATGTTAAATAAAAAATTGACAGTACTGTCTGCATTTAACTGGGCTGTTTTCTTACATGTTCAGCAAATATGACGAGTGCCTTCTGCTGAGCAGCCAACTCTGTGATGAATCCAGAGTTGAGGGCAAACTCCCAGATGTCTCCCTCATTGCCTGTGTAGAAGAAAATAGGACCCGAGCCTTTCTCCCAGTACTCATCTATAAGGAGAGGAGAAACACAACACAATCAGTCATTTGCTCAGACATTTGTTATATTTATAACGGGAAACTGATCTTACCTGTGATCAGGTAACGCTGACTGAACGTCCCGTTTCCCACGCTGTTGAAGTTGAAGTGATCCAGAATCTGACTGAAATATTTCTCTGTGAACCGAGGTTCTGTCTTGAATCCATGATGTTTTCTGGACTATGAATGAAATTAATGAAATGTACAGAGCAGATTATTCTGAATTCCATTAAATTCTGACTTTATAAGGCTTTACACTTTACACACCATGTGACAAAATAGGAATTTCATTGGACATTGTCTAATTAATTAATTTGTGGTTCCTTGAAGTCCAGGGAGAGTTGCAGGAGAACTGTGAAATTAAACTCTATTCAAAAAAGCAGAAACTTTTTTTATTTGAAAACCATACAGACAATGATAAACTGTGACTTATACTAAATCTCCATTCTTACATCTAACACCATTTAACACTGTTGATGACACCCACTCAAATAGAAGACGATTTCCAACGAGTTTAATTTGAATGAACTAAAAGTTTCTCTCATTTGTTGGTCACTTACCGAATTTGATGCATTTGTACAGTTTTAAGTATAAAATAAATCACAGTCATTTTATTGACCAAATATGACGAGTAGAGCTGGAAAGCGGAAGTGAGGTTTGAGACAAACAAAGAGCAGCGACCAGAAAGCGACTCATTACCGGAACAGGAGAGAGAGTCCGCCCGAGGAGCAGCGGAGCACAGAGCAGAGCAACGGCCGCCGTCCACAAAGCTGACGTCGGCCCCATCTCCCACAGAAAGCGGCTGTGAAAAGTACACGGACGGTGAAGACCATTTCATGAGCAGCCACTGCGCCTGCGCCGATCGCACGTATCACATGACTTATGTTATGATCTGTGCTGCGTTTAAGAGCGGCTCGTAGGATCTAGCTTTTTTTTTTCAGTACCATAAGCAGCTAACGCATTACAACAACAAAAAAAGAGAAAATTATTAAAAACGGAGATAATTCTTAAATTAATTTATGAGAAGAAATATTTGTATCAATGCATTTGTATCAATGCAACAGTTAAATATGGAAATAAAAAACGTACTAGAAAACCATTTACTGAGAATGTCACACATGACCTCATGGTGGCCTTTAACCCTGCTCTCTCTTGCTTGGTCTGTCTTAGCACCACCGGTCGAGGCAGATGGCCGCTCACCCTGATTCCAGTTGTGCTCTTAAAAGTACTTTTGCCTGCTCTCAGTGGGAATAGTTTGGTCTCTGTAAATAATACTGCAGGTCTAGACATTTTGAAATAGAGCAAATCTAGACCTGCTCTATTTCAAAAGTGCACTGAGAATATTTCTGTTGTGATTTTGCAGTACAGAAAATAGAAATTCACTTGACTTGACACCTACTCACACACTATACTCTGCCTTTTGCAAACTAGCTTTTAGATAATACGATCTTTTAAAATTGTGGTTTAGATGCAAACTTTGATGTATTCTGTGTCATGTCATGTATGCTACATATGACCTGTCTGCAGAACCATAGACTGTATGTGCAGAACATGTGATCTCGCAGAATAAGATGTGATTTCAACATTTCTTCAGTTAGGGCCTGAGCACCAAGGGTGCCAGGCCCAGAACGGTCCCTGGCACTGAGGAGGAACCTGTTGTTTTTGAAGAGCTTAATGTGATACCAAGAATTATTATTATTATTGTTATTATTAGTTTAGAACATCCATTCACCCATTTTATAGTTGGCTATATCATGAATCAGCCAAATTTTATCCACTATAGAGTGGACAACAAAACTGTCACAAGGCAAACCAAAATATAGCGTACAGAAGCTGCGCATGACATTGATCGAGTTTGACCATCATGCATTATGGCCTGTATCCCAAAGGTGCTGCAGAAGAAGACATGTCACTAACAAGTTAGTGCTACAAGGTGGAACTTAGAGTGCACAGTTATTAAAATGCTGCATACAGTGTTATCATGAAACAAATGCTTGCTTGGTCCAACTCCTGAAACAGAATAAAACTACCTGAAGTGACTTCACTCGGCTTTGACAAGCCTTAAACCCTCTGGGTGCAGCAGCCAAGACAATGCTTGAGTGGTTTTGGGACAAGTCTCTGACTTGAGTGGCAAAGCCGAAACCTAGACTTAGCCCCACAGAAAATCTGTGAAGAGACCTAAAGATAGGGCGCCAAGGGGGCTCACCCTGTACAGCGCCTTCCATCAATGCTTAATCCTAACTGCTGCAGCCTGGATTCAAACCCTGACCTTTGCTGCATGTCATCCCCTCTCTCCGACTTTCCTGTCTCTCTCTCACTGTGGCTATCTAGCACAGTAAAGGCAAAAAAAAAAAAAAACACATCTGAAGATGGCATTTCACAGCTGCCTCCCCTCCAATCTGATGGAGCTTGAGAAGATCTGCCAGGTGCAGCGGGATAAATAAATAGGTGGACTAAGTTTGTAGAGACTTTACCAAAAAGAATTTAAAGTGTAATTGTTCAATACAAAATTTGCAAAAATTTCAAAAGACATTATTAAGTGTAGAATGATGGGCAAAATAAGAGAAATCTATAGCACTGAGTTGCTAAACAAAAGACAAGAAATAAACAGGTCGACTTACTGTAGCTTTTGTCATTTTGACACGACTCACATCAGAGGAGTGAACATCCTCCTCATCCAGAAGATTAAATGTAGTTTGTTCACCACATCTGCATCCAAACACTCAAATCATTCAACCAGTCGCAGACAGTTTCATTTCATTCTTTTTTATTTCAAGGAACTTTGCTTCATACAAAATGTTAAATGTAGAAACAACTGTAGAATTCAAAGGCTGGCGAAGAAACATAAAATCAAGCAAACAAACATTTCACTGAATCCCAAGACCCAAATAAAGGAATGTTCCAGCTCTGCTGCACGAGGTGGAACTATCAACAATGTTCAATACTGGTCTTAATAGAAATTTGTCTTTTCAACAAACCTACAGTTTATATCAAATATTAAAAATCAACAAAATAACACAGAGTATCTAAAAGTACTAAGTTTTCTACATGCACATACATCGTCAGAACATGCAAACATCTGTATTTTCTCAAGAAAAAGCTGCATCTACACTGCCAGTAGTATGCAGAAATAAAGAGATTGGATCGCTTCTAATGTTAGGCGGCCGATTGGTCCAGACTTGGACACAAGGTCTGCCTCATTTGACGCTATACAGAGGCCACGTAGTTTAAGAAGGTACAGGTATGTTGAGAATTTTTTCCGCCATAGTGTCACAAAACCTTCAAAATAATGAATGTGTGTTTCTGTATTTGACAAAAATAATCACTTGGACAGCATTCAAGGCTGATTCATGAAAACCGTTTTGTTATGACCTAACAGGAAACACCTCCTCCCATAATGAGCCATGGGATTTCCATTTGACACTGTCAAAGTGGGTAAATGTTATGCATGCAAATATATGTATAAAGTTGCTGTAATCCTAAATATCCTGTTTCTTGTTTACACTTTGTGCCTTTATGTATTTTAGTCTTTTTTGTCTGCATGTTTTTTTTTTTTTCAAAGCATTTTTCTATAAAACATTTGGTCACACTCATGCTGAAGCCTGAATCTGAGAAGACCAGCATGTAAAGCTACAGAATGGATGAAGAAATGGGTTTGTCTTGTTGCATAGCCCTACTCTGTGTCAGGCCCATGTAGTGTGTATCACTATGGTTAAACAAGGTCCCTCTCTCCTACTGTCTACCCAGTGAGAGAGGTCTTTCAAGAAATCCTCCACAAAAACCTCCTACCCAGTCAGCAGCTGCGAAGGTTCAACATTTCCAAAAGAAGACAATCTGATATTGTTGTCAGCATGTGTATTAAGCAGGTTGCATATAACAGATCAGCCTACGTAGATCAGAGCAGAGTACAGTTTCAGGCAACACCAGACAGTCCCTCAGAGCGCTGTGACTGATCGATGGTGTGAAGATATATTTCTACAAATCTGACAGCTGGATAATTTCTTTCCTTCGAAGTGGAAGCAGAGATCAGTGAAGCAGCAGGGCTGAACTCGAAGGAAAGATCCACCCTCTACTCTTGTCAGATCCACTTCTGACCATTGATAGACATCAGTCAAACAGTAGTAGGTCTGTACAGTCCAGGAGTTGATTGGTGTAACTACATTCTCTCCAGTCTCACAGAGCCAGATTCCATCTTGTTTATTAAACTTGGTTTAAAGTCTCAGTGTTTAACGCTGATCACTTAAGACAAGACCCCCCTCAGTCTGTCTCATCTCCTGCTTATACAGTACTTCAGTTCTAAAGGGATTTCCTACATTTCCCAGAATGCATTTTGACAAGCCCCAGCAAAAAGGCTCAACTTCTAACATTCATAAAAATTCACTGTCAATATATTAACTGTGCCCCAATTTCTTACACCATACTAGTAGTTTATGGAACATACTAGAGATTGATCGACTGATGTTAGCAGAGAAATTAGTTTGAAGTCATTTAGAAACAGTGCGTCTATTTTACACTGTCAGGTGTTGTGTCTGTGTTGGGTCACAGTCTCTACATGTGACCAGTCCTCACCAAAATGTTTCTATCTGTCAGAATTTTTAAAGTCAAATAGATATAAATGGTACCAACCAAAAAAATCCAGCATTCAGTTATTGTTTTGCAGATAATATACAAGGACTTAATGTAATTTAACATTTTCTACTAATAGGAAATGATATAAAGACGTGCATCAACAAATATGAATCACACAGTAAATTTGGAATGACACTGCCAATTAAATTTTACAAGTAGAAAGTCAATATTTAATGTTTTGTTTTGTTTTCCAAGATCTTCCTCAAGCCTCTTTATGCTACAGGCCTCAGGGTTGAACTCATCCGCGCAATAAGTAAAATTTACCTCTGAAATGTTTAGTGATATCATGTGCAGAGTCCTAGTACAATAACCTTTGTTATTCTGTGCGACAACTTCTTCCTCCTCGAAAAAAGTTGCCCAAAAGTCAGGCAGATTTAGACGACAGTGTCTTTCAGTATACTTCATTTTTTTACTGTGCATACTCAAAACCTGCTGAGAGTGAGTGTGTGGTATGGAACTGGGACACAGCTAATGATACAGCTGTGTTGTGGTTTGTTTTCTGTTAATGTGGGTGGAGCTCGTCACTTCAGCTTCTGCAGGCTCCAGAAAAAAAAAAAACGTTTCCATCCTGACACCAAAGCCTGATGTTTAATATGAATGAATTAGCTGTAACATGTCCTGCTGTCAAACTCCATGGTACAGTAGCTGCTGGAAATATCTTGGCATGACGTTACAGGATCAGTTTTTTTTGCCAGTTATACATAAGAATATGAAAAAAAAAAAACAAAAAACCCTACCACGAATCAATAAACTGGACCCAGAAATGTTAAATATATCAACAGCTGATGCTTATCAATGTTAATTTTAATCTATGTATACACACACACACACACACACACACACACACACACACACACACACACACACACACAGGGCCTGACGTGACTTAAATACCCATAAACATTAAGACTGCATCACCCTTTGCTACTGTGGGTCCTAAATCAGAAAGTGCTCACTCCCCGCCCCCCCCAGTCCCGTTAGACCTCAGCTGACCAACACACACTCAGCGGTCCACACAAGACAGGAGCTTGTAAGGCTCACACTATGACATCCTTTCCAAAAAAATATGCACAATGTGTTACTGGCATTAATGTAACTGGATAGATATATTTATGCAGTTTTCGTAGCATTTCCACAAAGTCATCCTTGCTCCCCCCACCTACATGTGGTCTATGGTTTATCAAAAACAAGAACAACAATCAACTTTCATAACGTCATTTTTTGATTCCTGTCTTTTAAGCGTACTGTAGGTTTCGTTTCTCTCCTTGCAGATAAGGCGTTCTGTACAACATGTTTTCCTGCAGAGCTACATACAGAATAAACCAAACATCTACTCAAGTGGGATGCATTAGAAAACAGTTGACATTGCATCTTTTTCTACAGTATATCTAAAAGGATAGGCACTTTGTCTTAAAACATTGCAAAGAAGTCTGTAAGAAACATTTGACCTGGAACGATGGCAAACCATAAGCAATTCACGTAAAACACACCTTTGTTTTTGTTTTTTTTCATGTCATACAAAAAATGACACAAAGAAAAGAGAACATCTACAAGTAAATTTTTATATAAAACAAATCAGTCAGGTACTTTTCGCCACCACGGGCTGCTCCTCTCTTCAAGTTTTGCGAGAAATATTTAACAGATAAACAAGCATCGCCGCCTGTTCAGCAGCTCTTCATCTGTTCGACTCACACAAAGGGAATGTCATAAAGGATTAGGCATAATCATAGAATGGTAGAGTCCTAAACTAAAGAACATCACAGCTATTTGTACAGTGTCACTATATGTTTGAGGTTTTCCAACATGGTAAACTATCGTTGACCTGGTTTTTGTCCTGTTTCCATGACATGCAGTGCCATCGCTTTCTGTTGAAACAGCCATACTGACCCTCAATCGCACTTCAACTTTCAGCTACAGTTAGATTCAATAACTTTACTTACTTATTTACATTATTGGGTAAAACCTGCTTCTGCCTTGTGTATGTGGTGCACAGAGTGACACACGGTTGCACCCCTGGTCCTAGAAACAGCGATATTCTGTCTGACGGAGCAGCCTTTTGGAAACATGTCAGCCTCATCAACAAGATAAAGTGATAATATGTCAGTGTTGGGTTTCCAGCTTGTTGAGCTGCTCCCAGAATGGCAGAAAAAAAACAGTTAACGCTGCTTTAAGTTTTTGCAAATTGCTATTTGACACAAAGTTAGCAACACAGACTCTCCAAAGAATCCAAGTTTGGAATAAGTCAGCATTCGCAGCACTGAGCGCTGAAACCTGCAGTGTGACAGAGAAATACAGCAGCATTGTGTTTCCATGAATTGTTTCCCTGAAATCCAGACTGACTGAGTTATGAATGACAAACAGCAGGTCTGGTGGTTTCTCTACATCACCCAAGAAATATGATGATTTTATGTGTGGTCTGTGTTTGTGATGTAATGATGTTTGAGGGTCAGTATGGTCATGTCAACAAAACACTGAAGTCAAAGCAAATCAAGGAGCTACTGTAAGACATCAGATTTGGCAAAGAGTCTACTCCTCTGTTTCAGAATGCTTTGTGCCCTTTGACAATTTCTTGCTCACGTTCTCCCTGTTTAGATGTTCTCCCAAACCTTAGCTCTCTATGTTAGGACTAAAATACAGCATTAAACATACACAGTGACAATGTAAACTAAAGCCTTCAAAGAAGATGATAAAACTCATCACAGTTCCTCAGAAATGCATTAAAAAGGTTGGTTTAAAGCCATGCTAGCACCATTCGTCCTCCTCTGCCTCCTGGTAATACCTGGGTGCCCTGACGCCAGAGCCTGGGCTGGTGTTGCCCCCGAAGCTGAAGTGGTACCCATTGGGCAACCCAAGGTTCTGCTGTGGAGCTGGAAGCAGGGCTCCTATCATGCAAGGCAGTGCGGTCCAAGATGAGCGTCCGCCACGGGGGCTAGGCGACAGTGACGCCACATCCTGGAAGACATCCAGCTGGTCCCGGAGGCTGCTGTAGGGGCTGCTCATGGCATCGCCGTGGTCCCGGCCCAGGAAGGGCTCGGAGCTGATACGGGTCACGGGGCAGGGGAAGTGGCAGGAGCTGCTTTGCCGGAGGGTGTTGTGCTCCGACAGGCCGCGGCTCAGCCGCCCGGGACTCAAAAAGGCCTGGCTGGACACAAAGTGCACAGGGGAGGAATTGGCAGTCTTGTAAGCCACCACTGGCCGTGGGGTGAGGGGTGTCTGGGGGAGCTGCCGACGTCCACGGCTCGGCGTGCTAGAACTGGAACTCAGTGCCACTGGGCTGCCTTTAACCCAACCACTGCCCTAGATGAAAATTGGACAAGCAATTTGAAACGAGAGAACGATGAGCAAAATATGTGAAAGAGGAAAGGTAAAGGGAAGAAAACAGGGACAGGGCCGCCAGAGGGAGGAGAGGAAAGGAAAGACACCAAAGTGTGATATGTGATGACACAAAAGACGACAGAGAACAAATGGAAAACAGAGCAAAGAAAAAGACAGAATGAAAGAACAAGCAAATTGAAAGACAGACAAAATGGATGGGAAATGATGACGAGAGAAAATGGGAAGAAGTGAAAGGCCATGAGAGGCTGCACCAAAGGCAAACAGAGCATGCAGAAGAATCACAGTAACACTTCAACTGTCAGCTTCACTGTCCCTGCTTCACTTTCCTTAACTGCACTCAACATATTATCTGTAGGTTGCACATCTCGTTGTTCAATATGCAGATATACAGCAGTCTGACAATAAGCTTTTGTTCAGAAACACCCCTGGTCAGTGTGGCGAACCTCTGATATGATTCAGTTTAGAACAGATTTATTGATCCATTTCCACACAGACTGTTTATAGAACCCTGGTGGCAGTAAACTGGTGTGTGTTTGCAGAGGTCTTCATGCAAGCTCCCATTTGTGCTGTGGGTGTGATGACCCTCATGTCGGCACGTTATCAATACTTCACTGTTTCCACATAAGAAACAACATCCTCGTGGTTTTAAAAAATATTTCAAAAGTTTTTATTGGAAATAAAACTTTGTGTTGCAGTTAGCAGTAGCTACATTAGCTGTTGCTAACAAATAGCTGCTAAGGCTTAAACCGTCCTTAACTCCTGCTTATTTATCTCATATTATCACTCATATTATCAGTGTCAACATCAGGCGCCGGACACCACCCTGTCTGCTTGGAGGTGCTTCTTAATTCACTGGCTAAAGAGCTTAATGAATCTGTGTATCTGACTGAACTTAGAACCAAATCAAAAACAGAACCAGTTATAGGAACCTATTCTCAACACAGTAGAGTGCTGCTCTGGTGACACCTGGTTTTGAAGCTGTGCAGTGGGAAGTTCTTCTATTTACACTCAAAACAGACGGTCACTGTAGTTTTTTTCTAAAAAGTTACTGAAACATGAGGACATAGTTCATTCGTTGAGGACTACTTTCTGCTGTGGATGAAAACACGTGGTACTCCAGTGAGTCTTTGCAGCAGCAGCAGTGAATGTGGTGGACGGTGAACTACAGTGTGTGTTTTTATGAAGGAACATGCCACCCAGCACAACAGCGTAGCTCAGTGGTGGATCTGTGGCTCAGAGGAATACTGATGACCTTTTCTTGCAGTCACTTGCTTTAGTGACATGGTTTTACTGTCAGTGATTATTCAGTTCATTCTGTTCAGTTTAATTTGTGAGGACAAATAAAGTATTTTGAATTGAATAATCAATAAGTTCCAGGTTTAGACTAACTGTTATTTTTATGCAAAGTGAAGTTGGTTACATACGCCATTTAAACAAACAGTGATTCAGTGTTTCTTCACAGACTTGTGTCAGCAGCTGGAGGGAGATATTAGTTTTTGTGGAGGTGGATGGATCTCAGTTATCTCAGATAAACAGTGATGAGGTTTATCATGTCAGATGCAAGCTCATTATTTTTAATTAGCCATCAGCAGTGCCATGAAATTATAGGCCTTAACCTCAGCTGATGACAAAGTATCGCTCTTATTTTGTTTCATTTAGATCTAAATTTATATTTTTTTCATTATTATTATGAGCAGCAGCAACGGATTTTCAGAGGTTCAGTGTCGTTTTGTCTAAAAGGAGTTTAGATAAACTACAAACTCCTTTCAAACCCTTTAGAAATCCCCTGCACCTGGTCTAAAGCCTCATCTGGCCCTACTCGACACACCTGTGCCCTCCCACCTGCTTGTTGCTGGTTTCCTGCCCCTCACTGGGGGAGGCAGCACAGCTAGCGGTGGCAGATTTGGTGTGGCAGTGTTCCCGGCTGCAGAAGCGGTCACAGGAGTAGTAGCGTTGCTTGTCTGTCGAGGAGTGGTGGTGTTTCCTCTCTCGGGAACGTCCGCGATCATGGGCTCGCTCTCTGGAGGCAGCTGGGTCAGACACTCGCTCTCCTGATTCATCCGTGGGGGAGGAAAATATTGCGGTGAAAGTGCATGTTTGTGTATTCAAGATAATATTGGAGACCTGTCTTTTCTATCTTTTCTATCTTTTACTTTGGTTCAGTCATTTGAATGCCAGTCTACTTGTCAATACATTTATTTTTCTGTAGTAAGAATTAGGAATCTATGGTCATTACTCACAGCTGACATTTGTCGCAGTGGGACATGCACAGGTGTTCACTTAATAACATTAACAATGGCTGTGTTCTGTTGAATTTTAACATTAAGTCATGACAGTGGGACAGTGAGCCAGCATGAAGGACCCAGGACTCTGAAACTAAAGCAGCTACATGGAATCATTCCATTCATGACACTTGTGCTTTTCCTACTGTCCTGTCAAAACATCTGCTGTGACTAAGTGAAGAAAAACTAACATTTATAATTTTATGACGGTAATGTAAGAAGCTTTGATCAAAGACTTAAAGTGATAGTCCAGGTTATTTGACGTGGGGTTTGTATAAGGTAGTTATGCACAGTGAGTGTTTTATGTACACTGTATTATGTGACTGTGCACTATTTCTGTTTCTTTTGTTTTCTTCCCTCCTCAAGGGGTCATTAGCCATATTTTTTAAGGTCTTAAGCAGAGTAAGTGTCCTACTTTGCACTGGGCATGAATGGACAGTCCTTAGGATGTTTTGGTTGAAATATCCAATGAACAGCATTTACAAGATACAGTGTGTGTTTGTATAACGTGCTCTCTGAACTGTGTGTGAAGGTGCTAACTAACCAGCGGAGCCTGGAGTTGGTCCACCTAGAGGTGTATCCAGTGACCTCTGCCTCTTGTCTCTGTCTTTCTCTCTGTCTCTGCGGTGGTGGCAGCGGTGGTGGTGGTGATGGTGGTGGGGTCGCTCCCGGCTGGGTTTCTCCAGGGTGTAGTCCCTCAGGTTGACCTCCTGGGGTCGCTGTGGGGCCACGGTGGAGGCTGAGCGCTTCATAGTGCTGGCATCAGGGGCAGACTGAGAGAGGAGGGAGAGAGACAGGGAGGGTCGCTGAGAACCATGACTGATGCAGGTCCTGTAGGTTTCATATAGCTCCATTTTCATCTTACGACTGCAACTGACTACACTTGATTTGTTCAAGTGGCCATTAAATTCTCTATTTGATTTCTCTGGAGTGTTTACTCCAGTAGCAGGGTCTATGGTATGTTAACACCAAACAGCAAACTCCTGGGTTGAAAAATCAAATCAACACTTTAGTGGCAAAAGCTGCAGTTCCTCTACTAACCACTGTGAGTCAGTCCCCACAGACTCCCACGTTATTTTTTTATTTTTAATTTAATTTTATTTGGATTCGATCTTACATTACTGGCCCTATGGATTTAAGAGTTCACCCTGCTGGACCAGACAAACATGTTTATACTGTCAGTTGTGTGACAGCATGTACGTACGGCCAGATGTATCCCTGGAGAGTGGCGTGAGTGGCCCCGCTGTTTTGCAGGAGAGGAATAGAGAGGGAGAGAAGGACAGAAAAAGAGATGTGGAATATTATGCAGAATCAGTAGCAGCTACAGTTTGTGGTGATAAAAGTGATCACATATTTTACTCAAAGCCATCTTTTGTACAGTTCTTATATAATTTAAGCCTATTTGTTTGTAAATGATACAAGTCTGTTGAAGATGAATGGTCTGTAGGTATTTACGACAGAGCTGGTAGTAGCAAATGTTGCTGTCTGCCACAATGTCTTTATTGATGTCACCACTGGGGGGTGCCCAAATCAGACATTTTCAGATCCGACACAAAGTGGCTTTAAGTCTAAGCGTCATTTCATTATCTCAAATACTTTCTCCAATTATGGTTCCACATTGACACTAAAGTAAAAGTACACAAGTATTAGCAGCAAATTGTACTTCAGCATCAACTGTAAATGTACTGTAGAATTTACTGTGAATGAAAAGTCCATTCAGAGAGTTACATTACTGATAAACCAACAAGTAAGACAGTGAGACAAATATTCATGTTCAAATTGTTGAAGTTTCTTAAACTCTTGCATCATATTTTCTGATTTCTTGCATCTGGCATCTGCAAAGCAACTAAACATGAAGTGAAATCAAAACAAGTCATTACTTAAAAACACTTAAGTACCTCAACAATGTATTTTAGTCCCTTACTTTAGGAGATCTACTGAATCATGTACTGTTGTATGATGTTTATTACAAGTTGCCAGTAACAGAAAAATAATGCACCCCAGGATGCAACAGAGACAATTTATCTGTATGTCTCTGCTCAGTCCTCACTCCTCTGCCTCTTTTAGCACATCCTGGACTCTGCCTCTCTGACTCAGATCTCTGAGAACGTATCAATATTGATTCCTTCTGTTCTTGCCTGCCAGGCTTGTTATTTGAAGAGGGGCCTACAACAGCATCCCCTACTAATTAGCATGGGGGTTCTGCTTATACTGTATCAAAAGGTGATGAGACTGCAAAATCAGGATACAATGCTCAATATCACCTGGGTTAAAGAAACAAGTTTGGACTTTGCTTTCACTTTGAGTTCATTGTGGACAGACAAACTAGACTGAGGCACAGCACAAAGGAGGAACAGGTCTTAACAGGTGTCATATCCTGATCCTGGCTAAGCTGAGCTCAAATTAAGCAGAAGAAAAGCAACAGCAAGAGCCAAACTACTGCAGCTGACGACTGGAGGCCCCCGGTGTTCAGACTACACAGTACAGATCCCCTCATATTCCAGCAACAGCAGGTAGTTTCCAAAAGGCCAGCATTAATTGAATTGGCTGGAGGAGTTCCTGGCCTCTCTTCCAAAACATGAGAAACATTAAGACAGTGAATCGACAGGGCAGCCCCCCCCCCCCCCCCGGGTTCTTTACATCCTTTCATTCTTACTCCAGATTCTCTCACTTCTACAGTAACCCAGTTACCGGCTTCCTCTCCCATGAATCTTCAGCCCAAAACCATTTGGAGCCACTACCATCTTTTCAGTTGGCAGCAGGAGGAAAACAATATTGGACAAATAGCTGGCAACCTGCCAGATCTAATCAGATTACTGTAGACTTCTCCTCTGCAGTGAAAGGAGGATCAACAACAGCTCTTCCAAATGGGCTGTGAAAGGAATGCACTTTAAATGGCTGAATTGATCAATATCAACATCACTCAGGAAATGAGGGTTTCTCAGCCTTAACCACATTAATACTGAGTCCAGGCTCCTCCATGCTTTTTCACAAGAAATGTTCTGTGTGATGGTTCACAACGCTGAGAGCTGTTTTGAGTCGTTTCCTTAATGTAGACAGCAGAAATTTTTCCTCCAGTTAGAATGGTGAGCTATGTTTAGATGATGTTTCGAATTCTTCCCAAAGAGGTTTGTCTCATCAGAACAGAGAATCTGTTTCCTCATGCTCTGAGTCCTTTAAATGCCAGTTAACAAATTCCAGGTGGGCTGTCATATGCCTTTTACTCAAAGTCAACCAACAGGTTCTCCCATCTCTGCAGAGAAGGTTCTTGCGCCCCTCCCTGACCAGAGCCCTTCTTGCCTGTTTACTTTGCTCTATAATGAGCCCTGGTCTCTCCTTCAGGAAGAGGTTTATGGCCATGATCCTGAAATATTTCACTGTCTACAAACATCTATTTCATTTATTTGTGTTATTTAAAATCATATTCAGAAAAATATGGAGCAATTTGCAAATATGTACAACTTAACATTTATACATTTATGGATCCATTTGTACACGTGAAACAGGTTTTGCACATTTGTGAACTGACTCCTGTCAGCTTTTGGGCAATATGGCATCCACAGAAGACAGTCCACACATATGTAGCATGGTCCCCATATATCTCATTATCCACAAACAGACATTTAATTCTTTTAATACTTTTTTGGTGTTAAAAATTACATCCACAAAAATAAAAAGCCAACTGCAAATATGGATAACTCACTCTGTGTACTTTAACTTATTAAAATAAAAAAGTTTTTAAAAATGTAAAACATTTTCCCCATAAAAATACAAGTGATAAGACCAGGATGCTGGACCTAAAATTTGCTATTTACTTTTTTATAGCGGAGCATGTTAAATGTATTGATTTTGGCCATTTTTTTTTTTACACTGATATTTTGTCTTTGATCACATGTTTAGTCTTCAATAGTCATAAATACCAAATTGTATTTAATGTTGTAAAGTAAAAAAATAGTGCAAAGGTCTGAAGGTGGCACTATAACGTGAAGCTTTGCCACTTTCTGCCAAACTTGTCATGAGCCACATGTAGTTAACAATAGCCCAGCTAATGAGCCTGCTGTTGTGTATGTATGTGTACTGTACATGGACTGAAGTACGCTGACTGTGATCTGGGTTCATCATGGGTGCCACAACAAAGGGGCCTGAATACTTTTTTCAATGAGAGAATTCCGTTTTTTTATTTTTTAATAAATTTGCAAAACATTCTAAAAACATATTTTCACTTGCTCATTATGAGGTATTGAATAAATATATATGTATATGCACAAAATCATTTTAAAATAAATCTACGACACAATAAAGTGCAGGCCCAGAGTTTGGGAGCGATGGTTGGATTTGCTGAGGAGAGCCACCCTGTTTTATCACTGCAGAGCAGGACGTGCTCTGTGTGTGTGAACCATTACATTCTGCTACCAAGATGTACAATGTTTCTCTGCTAATCTCCCAATGGGCAACAAATCATGACATTAAAAACCTAAAAGATCTTTCAGTTTAGTTGTTGACTGAAAACTAAGTCAGAATCAGGTGTGGAAATGAAAACAGGTGAGGCGTTACCTGCAGCTCAGCACAGAGTCGAGGCATAGAAGCAGCTCTGCCCTGGTTCTCCAGACCTGTGCCAGACACTGGGATTGCACTGCTGCCACTGGTCTCCATGTTTCTCATCTCCACTGACTCCTGGAGAGAGAGAGAGAGACACACACACACACACACACACACACACACACACACACACACACACACACACACACACACACACACACACACAGACACACACACAGACACACACACACACACACACACACAAATACAAGCCCATAAGCATCATTGGTGGTGTGGGAGTGGGTGCACTGTTAGGTTTTCAGCACTATTCTTCAGCAGGTGGCTGAGGCTCAGAGCTGCATAAAGCAATGTTAGTGCAAACTCCTGCACTAATACACAGACAGGCTGGACTTTATATGAAGGCTGATGTGTAAGGTACACTTCCAGTTATTTCTGCATCAATACAACAAAGTCGTGTCACACTCAACAGGGGCAGGTCACAACATCTGTACAGTTTGTTGCTGCTTTACCTGAATGACAGCAGTGTCTGGTGTGTCCTCTGATGGGCCCCTAGAAATGCTTCTTTTAGTCTTAGCTCGGGGCCCTTCCTTGGGTTTCTCCATTGCCCAGGAAGATGAAGCCTTGATGTTGTCATCGTGATCTGGCCTGTGTGTTACAGCAGTCACAGCTGAGCTTAATAATAATAATAATAATAATAATGATAATACAGTGAACATCTTACAGGTAACAGATTTACATCTTCACTACATTTGATAACTTGGTCAAATCTGATCATCTTCATTCCTAAAGACTTACTACGAAGTGTGTTACTTCTGTATTTGTTCAGTGTGAAAGCACAGTTCAGTGGTTTGGGTAAAACCTTAAATTACAATACAAGAGTTGTACAAGCTGTACAGCTGTTATACAGTAACTGATAGAACCTTTCTGTTTCAGGAACCTCCTCTAGTACAGTAGGGGTCTTTGACACCATGTTACATTTTCTGTATAATCTTTCATCCATGTTGTGAGATATACAGTATAAGTCCATTCCTCTGGATGTTTCCTCTCATATGAAAAGCTTCTTCATGTCTGACTGACTGACTGGTGGGAAATTTCTGGAACCTCCTGGAATAACCATCACTCAACAAACAGTGGGGTCTACAACACCACTTACACAAAGCTGTCCTGACGTTCCTTCCCACAACACGTTGGCTGCATCTCGTTAATCGACAGATGCATTTCAAGATGAAACATGAACTGAAGACAATGGGTGTGGGTGCTTCATCACGTGTCAGACACTGTTGGTGTGTTGTTCTTATAAACAGCTCTTACACCTTGATTTATGTGACTCTGAATACTCCCACATGACTAAATGATCCATATGTGATGTCAACCACTCTCAGCTCCTTGTTTGCAAATTCATTGTCCCCTATATGACAAACATTCAAGTAGCTTGAGCAAACTGTGAACATTTGGAACTTGCTTTTATTTTGTCATTACTGAAAGTATTGCACAACTGCAACTTCCACATTTATCAACACACAGTTTGGAGCATTGCATTGTTAGGTTTTTAGCAGAAAGTAGCTTCCATGCCATAACAAACTTTAAAACAGTTATAAAGTGCTTTACATGGAAAATAAAGATAAAGGGTTCAGGACAATAAAATGAGAGAAAATGAGGCCACTGAAAAGAGAAATAAAAAGAATAAAATAGCCAAGAAGTAGAAGGTGAGGAAAATAAAATAAGATGATATAGTAATAGTATAGTATAGTCTGGACATCCTCAGAGAGGAAAAATTGAGGTGATGAAAATTGACGTGAAATGAAACATGGAGTAATAAATTGTCAAGTGATTTGATTAATTTAAGGCTGATTTGATTAAAAGAGTCATCACATGATGACAGAGCCTCGTTTCATTTCCTTGTCTAACAGTCATCATTCACAAAATGTACCATTTCAGAGAACTGGCCTCAGGGCTGGAAGTAACAAAAAATAAATGATAAAAATGGAAGTGATGAAAGTAACTGAGCTCTCAACTTGATAGCCAATCTGTGTTTTAATTTATATGTAAAAATGTAAAAATCAAACTAAATTATAGAAAATGTAAATGATAAAATTCTATATATTTATTTTCATTGAAATGTGGTGGAATATCTGCATGAAAGCCTCTTACTGTGGACTCAGCTTCATCCTCTCAGACTAACAAGCAACAACAAAATATTTCAATTCTGAGACCAAATGTCATCCTCCAAAGGGAATTTTATTATATATCAAAAACCTCAGACAATAGAGCCAGTGGTAAATTGCCACAGGGCAAACACTGACATCAGCCATCTCAGGAGCCGAACTCCGGCCTCACATCTCTGAAAATGCCACAGCAAATTTCCAAACAGGCATCATTTGGATAAACTGACCACACATTCAAAATGTAAACGGTGACTGTGTCACCTGAAAAAATACAAAACTTAATGAAGTGAAAAGATTTTGGCACAGCCTTGAGCATGGCTCAGATTTTCTGTTGGTGCCGCAGGTCAGTGCTTCGCTGTGTGGGCGTATCTTTGTCTTGATAGGACAGAAACAGCCAAAACATGTCAACACTATATTAAATAGATAAACCATCAATCATGTCTGTCAAATCAATCAACAATTTAATCAATTTTTCAATAAACAAAAATTTCATCTCTTCCATTTATCTTCTCAGTTTTTGTAACTTCCATTCATGTCAAGTTTATTTCCTGAAATGATAAATGGTAGATTTTATGTTGTGACTGATGAATGTTAGACAGGAATATTATGAAACATGGATCTGTTTCCATCATACTTATACTCTATCACTCTCTTTTTAAATTCACAAATTCCATTGTCTCCATTTTTATCAGATGAGGTGAAAAGGCTTAGAAAATCTAGAGCAAGTCCAGCTGCCTTTGACTTAGCACCTCTCTATACCAACTATACAACCTGCTAATTTATGAAAATGATGTCTGCATTTCCAGTGAGCAAAATATGTACGTAGCAGACAAACTTGGAATCACACCCCCTGCAGGTGGTCTGCATACAGATATAAGATCAGGATGGGAACTAGCTGCTGGTTAAGAGTAGATCTACTTTGCCACTGATGAGTCAGACTTATGCTTCTCTTTCAAGGTTCAAGCTCTCCCACCCCTGAGGCCTCCAACATTCAGACTGATTTATAGTCCAGGCTAGAATTCACCCTTTTGATTGTTGTTACACTAACACAACACTAAAGTGCACTGATGAGTCATGAATTATCAGACAGTGTGCATTATACTCCTAAAGTAATCATGAGTCATTGACTTTGTACAGTGGTACATGAGGGCAAAGCACATACAATAGAGAAAGCACAAATGTCAAGGTTAACGGGCTGTAAACACAAAAATGTGACAAATACACACAAACGTTAAGGGAGACACGCTCCAAATCCAGAGACGCAACAACAACACAGAACATATGCAACACAGGACTGTTACACCAGGACTGTTGGGCTCGATTTAGATAGCAGCTACATCATTTCTTGACATTTTCGGAAATGGGATGAGCTGCCTGCCGGGTGACATCAGCGATGCAGGGAGCCAGTCAATGGGTCGTCCTGGGGAGAGCAGTCTATCTCTACAAGTGCTTCGGTAAAAATTACCTGTTGTCTCTGCTTTTTGAAATATGTTTGTCTCAGAGTTGAAATATAATATTTTGTAGCTGCTAGTTTGTCTGAAGGTGAAGCTGAATACATAAGAAATACGTTTTATAGTGTGTATGTATATGTACAGTATACACACACACACACACACACACACACACACACACACACACATATGTGTTATATATATTACAGACAGGATTAGGTGTATTGTAGCAAGTTTCCATTAATGCTCATGCTTTCACTCTTGTATGCTTTTTCATGTTTTCGTGTTTATGTATTTTGAGCATGGACGTTTCGTTTCGTTTAAACATTGGGGGAACACATTAAGCAGGGGGTCTGGAGGTCTTTCCTAAGCTAATTTTAAGTGTCAAACACTTCATTTGGTGGTGGAGGTTGAGTGCAGAAGTCCCTTATCCAAGTCTGGTATGCGACAACCCCCCATCAGAGCCTATATGAATGACCTCACAGTCACCACATCTTATGTTCAGGGAAGCAGATGGATCCTCCAAGGGCTGGAGAGGCTTATCAAGTGGGCAAGGATGCACTTCAAGCCTGCCAAGTCAAGGTCACTTGTTCTGAGGAAAGGCAGAGTCTGAAAATTCCACTTTTTCTCTAGATGGTACCACGATTCCATCTATCAGTGAGAAGCCAATCAAGCACACAGCCTCAGAGATGTGGGGGCCATTTAGACATCTATCAAGGAGCAAGACACTTGACTCAACAGAGTGGACAAGTTAGGATTGCATGGAAGATTCCTGGATATACCAACATGGCATCCTGCCTCGGATCCTCTGGCCATTGCTGGTTTATACTGTACCCATGACATCTATAGAGACAATGGTCTCTCAGACTAGAGAGGCGTTACAGTACAGAGACTCCCATGATCCCAAAGTCTCGACAGCCGGCAATGCAGGAAATGGAGCACCACTAGGGAGCTGGAGATGGCAGAAGCAAGGCTGAGGCACAAGGCTGTGGTGGGGGTAGTGGCAATTGGAAAAACAGGCTTGGGAAGGCCTCAGAACAACAAGGTTCTTGTCCAGAAAGAGGTGAGAGCAGCGATGGATGAAGTAAGAACAAGCAGAATGGCAGGCATGAGGCAGCAGGTGCCTTGGGTGAGATGGGAGACTGCAATGGCACCAAGGCTCACCTGGACTGGTATCAGCATAAAATTCCTTATCCGAGCTGTTTACGACACCGTACCTAGCCCAGCAAATCAGCTTTGAGGCAAAGCTGACACATTTTCCTGTCGTCTCTGCACTGGAAAAGCCTTGGGAGATGGTCTTTATCATTGGCGTCATGACCAGGTGCTGAAGGGAGTTGTTGAGAGTGTCTCCTTAGCCATAAAGAAAAGCAGGCTACACTGCCCCCCCAGAAAGCAGGTAACATACATTAAGGCGGAACAGCATAACAAACCACAATCCAGAGCTCACGCAGATCTGCTTTCTTCTGCACAGGACTGGTAGCTAATGGCTGACCTAGGCAAGCAACTCAAGTTTCCGGCACAGGTTGCATTAACAGCTCAAATCAGCTTGCCCCAATAGAACTGACCGTGCCCTGGGAAGACCGCATTGAGGAGGCTTTTGAAAGGAAGCATGCCAAATACCAGGTACTCTTGGAGGAATTCTGGAAACAGGGTTAGCGAGCATCCAGTGGAAGTAGGCTGCAGAGGCTTCATCGGCTGCTCACTCTACAGGGTCTACACTCTGCTGGGCATGAGGGAGCCTCTGGAGAAAACAGCCATCAGGGCCGCAACTGAGGCTGCAGAGAGCCTCTGTTTCCCTTTATGTTTGTGCTTCCTCTCTTGTATGTGCTTTGTTCTTAGGGGCCACAGTAGCAACGATCATGGTGAGGAAGGTTTTAGTAAATCACAGAATGTAAAGCTGCTTGGTGTTACCTTTATTCATCACACACTGCCATTGCTGAAAGCATGTTGGACAAAGCACAAGCACATCAAGCAGCGCAGTCACAGCTGTGGTTTCAATGTAGTGGCCCTAACATGCAACATGTGTGAAGAGGTGCACGTTAGCTGCCCTCTATGTAGCTAAGGAGTCTAAGCTCAGCTCAGTAGAGAAGCATAAATCTGCCTCTAGCACCCAGTCAGAATTTTAAAGAGATCCAATTCTAGCCTTGATGTGGTTAATGTAACCTGACCATCTTCTTATGTTGTAAACTCGACCTACGCTCAAGGTACATAAGTTAAAAGCAGTTACAAAACACAGCAGATGCAGCGTCCTTGTCTTTATTATCAGTTTTGCCAGAGTAAATGTGCACTTAGATTTTAGTTTCTTAGTTTCAGTTTCTTA
This sequence comes from Trachinotus anak, assembly GCF_046630095.1. Lineage (NCBI taxonomy): Eukaryota > Metazoa > Chordata > Actinopteri > Carangiformes > Carangidae > Trachinotus > Trachinotus anak. The sequence goes on along the minus strand of NW_027273859.1, from coordinate 2,449,705 downwards.
GTTGGTTTCATGTTGTAAATTACATTGTACTGTTTGGTCTTGATGTGATAAACTTGACCTCAGTTTTAGTCTCAGGACAACACAGCTTTTCTCAGGTGCAGATGTGATTCATTCTACCCCAAACATCTGGACTGTATTTATCAAACATTCACAGCAGGCTGGAGTCAGTTTGCAGGGTGGTAAGTTCTCCATCTCTTAAGACTGGTCATAAACAGTGCAAGAGGTAGCAGTGGAAGGCAACATGCATTAAATATAGAATTTTCACGACTATACATACAACTAAACTTCTCTCTTCACTCACAGTCTGGAGTTAGTACCTGAATCAGTCCAGCAGCTGACTATGTCTTGGTAAATCTGTCTCTGAATACACTAGACTGTGACCCCAAAGTACATTTGGCACCTCAGTTTTTTTAATAGGGTCAGTCAGAACTTAATTTTTAGCCTGGATGTAGAAATCTCCACCAAAACCTGCTGTAACCTTAATTTAAAGTGTTGGTGCGTAAAGGCTTTTTACTGTGGATGTAGAAGACCCAACTGCAGTTTTTACTCATCATGTGGAAAATTAAGTTTTCAATTCCTGAAGCGTTGAACTTACAGTGTGCCTCCGTTGTTGAGGGAGTTGGAGCTAGGTCTGGTCTGTGGCTGGGACTTGGCATTGGCTTTGGGCTGAGGCTGAAGCATGCTGGGAGGCGCCACACTGTTTACCATCACAGGCAGGTCTTTCTCCTGCATGTGAGGCAGAGGCAGCAATGGCTTAAACAGAGCCCCGACCTCGCACTGTAGAGGAGAGATGGATGGCAACATGCTGAAGACATTCAGAGGCAGCAGGCAGAATATTGTTGGACCCAGATCTGACAGCAGGGGCTCAGTGCCACCCAGATGTGGACACTGGGGCCAAAATATTCATTTCTCGCAGTCATGCTTTTATGTCATACGTGTGTGTGCATCTGTGTGAGTGTTTGTGTATGCGGAAACAAACATACACCTGTACATGTGCAAGGTTGCAAATAACCACCAACCAGCAGCCAAACGCAGATTCATCTTTGGCTGTGGCTTGTGAGTGTGCCTTTAATACAGACTATTTTTACAGGTAACCAATCGGTGGGCGGTTTAAACTGGGAAAGCAGTTGAACAATTTTGTAATCCACCACTGGATGGATAGTGGATACAAAAGCATCTCCTTTGCATGTGTGTTTGCATGCAGTCAATACAGTGTACGATCGAGGTGTATATCAGTGTGTGCAAACACAATGTAAGTGGACACATGCATAAAGGTTTGCACTACTGCATTCAGTGATTGTGTGCTTTAGTGCGTCTGAGTGTGTATGTATGTGTGTGTGTGTGTGTGTGTGTGCGTGTGTGTGTGCAGTGCGCGGCCATGTGTGTGGTGTGTTGTACCTGGGAGCCTGATGGGTTCTGCTGCTGCTGCCGCCTCCGTGCTCGAGTCTGCTTGTAGTAGTCGAAGATCATGAGGGCTGCATAAACCTTCCCTACTGTCAGTTCATTGGCTGAGGAGGTGAGGAGAAAAGAAGTGATGTTAGGAAGGTAGACAGTGCAGGAAGAAAGGAGAGAGAGGAGAGGAAATTTTGCTGACTCATTCATCCCTCCTCGATTCATCTCCATTGGTTGCTCGTCTCTCTAATGGCTTAGTTTTAAGGAAATAAACTCCTTAATGTGAGTGATTAGATTAATTCACAGCGGGTAATAAAAAACTGATTTCTAAGGTTAACAAAACAAGCTAATTGTCCCTGTGTAGTTATGTATTGCAATCAAAAGGTGGCAGTAAAAGCAAAGCACACAACAGCACAGGTTTTTTTTCCCATGCACTCAGGTGGATGGAAACATACGCGGGTAATAATAGTAATGATGATAATAAAGTTTATTTATATAGCATTTATCAAAATCAGATATTACAAAGTGCTTGATGAAATAACAAAACAAACAACAACCAAACGCAAACACATTACTTAAGATTAAAAAATAAAACAATAAAACAAAATAAAAATAGAAACACAAGTAAGCAATGTAAAAATATGTGAAATATTTAAAGGAAAATATTCAGAAGCTTTATGAGGGAAATATGTTTTTAGAAGCAATTTCAAAGAAGATGTTGATTTTGTGAGTCTAAGTTCATCGGATAGGTTGTTCCAGAGATGCCCTGAGTAAACCAGGGCTATATCAATAAAGAGACACAGCAAAAGCTCTGCACCCATTAGTCTCACATCTTGATATAAGAACTACCAACACAGTCCTGTCTGAGGACCTTAGACTGAGCGCAGGTTGATAAGGGCAATTAATTCAGAGATATATTCTGGGGCTAGGACATGAAATGCTTTAAAAGTCAAAAGCAGAGTTTTAAAATCAGTTCTATAATGGATTGGTAGCCAATACAGGGACCTTAAGAAGGGGGTAATATGATCTCTTTTCTTAGATCAAACCTAAAAATTTTATTAAATTGAAGAAAGCTGCAGAGGTCAGAGCAGATCCTGAATAACTGCAGCACAGAAGCAGAGCATAAACGTTCCAACACGTTTTAGAGAAACTGCCCACAATATAATTGGTTGTGAAGAATTTGGATTTGGATTTGGATGGATAATACATTATCTTCAGCAATATGTATAATGCAGACCAAGGTAGTTTCAGCTAGCATTATTGGAATGTACGCAGCTTTTTTGCAGAGAAAAGGAATAAAGCTGGTATTTGTTTTAAATTCATCTTCACTCTCTGAATTATCAAACATGGTACTGAACACATATTATTTAACTGATGCTCCTCATCTATAAGCTTTAAGTTGTGGAGTACAATCACACATGTAAAAGAAGCTGTATAAAGTTTTTGCATTCCCAGCTGCGTGAATTCTGATAAATGTCCTCTATTGATGTCACCTGAGTCAGTGAACTTATCAGACCTCTGCACCCTGCTCCTCATCTCTGCTTGAGGCTACACTAGCTGCTACTAGCATTAAACACCAGCAAAACCGTCAGCAGTCTTGTTGTCATGGGTAACAGAGGTGCCAGGTTTTAACAAGGTAGAGGAATGTGTCCACTGTAAATCTGAGTATGCTACGGGGGTGTCATGGTAAATCAGCAAAGCACCCCTAAGTGTGAGTCTTGATGAATACAGGCCCCTGGGCTCATACAGACACTCACAGTACATACACACACACTTCATCTTTAAGCCTTAATCGAAAATCAATATTGGTATGGATGTGATGTCATTCATACAGTAGGTTTCTGAAAGAACTTTGTTTGATTTGGTTTGCAATCTGCATGCCCAGTGTACGTGAATGGTCATGTATGTATACATTTTCAGGCCTGTTAGTATGGACGCAGATCATTTCTGATACAGAGCTACAACGGTCATCTGGACGGAGAGCGTTTTCATTTTAAAACAAAGAGATAGTAGTGTGGACATAAGAAACTGAGAATCTTTCAGTATATTTGGGCTGTGTCCAAAATCACTCCCTCAGACACTCGTAATAGTTTACCCAGTGCCGAGCAGCAAACTGAGATCTCTGATACTTGATAATCATGATTGTTTTGTGTCACTGACAGTTCTCTAATGAAACTCAAACTTCTGGCTTCTGTGCCAGCAGTAAGACAACATTATTCAAAATCCCATTTATCATTATGCTAATAACTAAATAGCCTTGGAAGATAACTGTTCTCAACACTGTATTGTTTATGTTAGAGGGGGGCGTGTCCTGGACAGAGTCGCAGGTTTGATGTAACATCAGACATGCCAGTCCAAGCAGTTTTTGGCAGCATAGATTACAGTTTAACAGTTAGATAAATGACTTCAGAGAAAGAGTTAGGGGATTTTATGGAGATGGACAAAACTATATTATAATGATTTAAGTATCCAACGCACTGGGATGTTAAATTTTCATTGGAGCTGTAAGTTAATTTAAAATCCCAAAAGTTTCAATTCGTAATATTAACTGCTGTCTTTGGCAAAGTAAACCCCAAAGAACATCCACCATTTATTCAGAGAGACCAATGAAACAGTGAATGAGAGATTGCTTGATTTACAGAAACCAGCCTGAATGTGACATCATCAGTTCAGCTCTCTCTGTGTTGGCGTCAGCCCTCAATGATGGTGGCTGCTGCAGTCATTTGATACAATGAATGAAAAAACATCAAAATGCATAATGCATATGCAAAAGTATTTTCCCCCCATTGAGTTTGTCCATCAATGGCTCTGACAGATGGTGAAGAGGTGGCTGAAGAGCTGCTTCAAAGCACCTTGTTTAACATAAAAGCAGCCATAATACCTGATTACATACTGTCACCATGGTAATAACCCTGAGACACCCAGGGTAATTAATGACGTACTGTACCTTTATGAATGTATGGTGTGAAAATTTACAGTTGAACTTCCTCAGTGAAGAAAAAGACATTTGTAGAGAAGAAAATGTCCCCACAGATACAATTCCTTTGCCACTGAACATTACAAAGCACTCTTCTTTAGGAGGTCAAGCTGTTTATGTGACTGTGTAAATGAAATCAAAATGAAGATGATGGTGGAATGCTTACGTTTATGTGGTGTCACCAACAGGTCCATTGTCTTTTGCGAGAGGTTGGGCCACACTGTGGACAACTCCTTCTTTAACTCAGCGTCAGATAATCGCTGAGCAACCATCCCTAGAAATCCATGGAGAAGAGAATCAGACTTTTAATCTCCTTTATTAAGACACAGAGATCAACTGCCAGCCACAAAATTGGACAAATGTAAAAGAATACAAAAAATCTTCCAAATATTTCAATTTAGATTTATGACACAAAGCAAGAAAAGAAGTGAAGGGATTGAGGCACAGAGATAGATCCTCAGGAAAAGTGCAGATAGAGGCGGTAAAGCCAGGACTGAGAATCCAGCCCAACACAGCACAAAGTTTGAAGACATTTGTAGACATTTGTCGTCACTTGCTTCTACTTCATCAGTTATTTGGAAGCATTTTCAATGCATTGCAACAACTGGCTTTATTTGGCAAAGTAGTTAAATTAGTGACCCAATATATAGTCAACCCACATCATATGCACATCACATTTATTTAGTTTAGTTTATCAGACATTAGAAGTAGGGCATTAAACCACGTACAACTTTTCACTGTTCAGCAGACAGTCAAATAACACTAAGTCATCTTCAGTTAGTCTGAAGTGCAGCTATAAGGATTTTAACTGGAACCCTTTACTGGCTTCCAAGAATACAGTTCACCTATAACCACTCATGAGGTGCAGTGGATTAGCTCCAAGCTTCATGTCTGACCTGCTTAGCCCTGATGTACAAGGGTGTACACACAGTCAGAAAATCCTCTGGGTAAACTAGGGATTAGACTAAGAGTTGAAAATTAGCAATAGCTATAAACTCTCTGTGCAACACATCCATTTCATGCTTTGTATTGGAACTCTGTAAAAGTGCATCGTCCCTATTGAATAAATAAAAATATATCTATCTATCTATCTATCTATCTATCTATATATATATATATATATATATATATATATATAACTAAACTAAAACTAAACTGTAGCCTTTGAATCAATTCAACTCAGTTCATTTCAATTCAACTCCATTCTTTATCATCATGTGTGCTGTGTTTCTCTGACCTGAGGCCAGTTTGATCTCCAGGGCGGTGCGAATCAGGGCCATCAGGGTGGAGGTGAAGTGGACAGTGTTGTCATCAGCGATGGGCATGTTCATTTTGACCAGACGCTGAGGAGAGGAGACGAGTGGTGAAAGATAAACATTAGATCACGAAGTGGTAACAAACCGATCAGAACACACAAGCCACACAGAGAAATCAATCTGTGTGCTGCTGTGATCAAACACCTGCCGTGGATACATTTTCTTTGGTGCTTTGCTAAATTTGGTTTAATGTTTTACAGTTGGCCTTGTTGATAAAATGCTACTCAGTTCAGCACACAAAAAGCTTTCTCCATAGGTATGTACAGAAGAGACAAACTAGACATTCGCATTCACTGCTATTGGCTACAGTATGCACTATGCTGCAAGTCAAAGTGCACTGGTGCAAGACTGACATTGATCGGAAAAAAAGGTGAGAGAAGGCATGTAACGCATAACCATGGAGGTGCCTCGGCAGTCGCAGGAGCTCGACTCTGTGGTTGTCAACTTGGAGTTGTGGAGGTTGTGCACTGTAAGCTCTACATGTATAGTGGCAGCTAGCAATACAAAGTGTCTATTCCACCAAGCTTGGACAGCCTTAGCAGGAAGATTTGGTTCATATAGGACTAATGGCACCACTAGATGTTACAGATACAGAATGATGTGGGATTGTTGCTGAAGAGTTGAGCTCCCCTGAACACAAAAAGCATTCATATACATGTGCTCTCAGTGGCAGTGCAGAGAGTAAGAAAGACCAGAGTCAGAATGAGACGTGGATGGAGAGCTCAGGGGCAAGCACACACAATACACACACACACGCACACACAAACCCTCTGTCTTACTATATTCGTGGGGGCCCATCATTGACAAAATGCATTCCTTAACCCCTTACCCTAACCTTCACCTTGGGAACTGAATGCCTAACTCTAACCCTGGCCTGATTCTACCAAGTCTTACACCAGGAACATACTGTGTGTGTTCCGTGTGCATGGCGGCTGCGTCGCTCAACTGCTGCAGCTTGCATGTGTGTGTGTTCAAACTGACTGTGTGTCTGTGCAATCTAGAGCCTTGTGGCTGCAGGCAGTCTGCCTGCTCTAACCTGTTAACATGGGCGCCAAAATGATTCTGCAACCGCCACACAAACACACGCCTCACAGCTGGTGTGTTCCCAGCCTGAACCCTCTAAAGGTCATTTAAACTTGTGGGGTTCAGCATTTTGGTCCCCACAAAGCTGTCGGACCCCACAAGTATAGTGGGTTTTCAGGTCCCACGAATATAGTAAAACAAGCCAACACACACACACACACACATGTGCACACACAGACACACACTCATACATGTTCAACCATGTTGATTTGCATATGGTCGCACATTTACCCATACATACGTACACACACAACCACAGGCTGCACAACCATTTAGAGACAGCAACATCAGCAGCTAGAAACTTCAGAAGACCAGCAGCTCGCTAAAATTGTGAACGAGTGAACGACACCACATATGGCACTTAGTATATCTTAACCAGGCCTTATTTGATAACATTATTACAGCTGAAAAATTGTGGAAACCCAACATTGTGTCCACCTCGACTTCACACAGTCTCAACCTGGCATCAATGTGGATTTGTTATCTGATAATGACGTCTGATCATGGGTGTTTGCATTTGTGCCTTATATGACCAACTGGATTCTGCTTGTGAGTAGATCTCAATGTGGATTATTAGGTTGTCAGAGTTCTTGGACTTTTCAAGAACCACGGTGGATCTCAACAATGTGCAAGGCAAGGGTCACGTGACAGACAGAAAAAGTTGAAGGCATTAAGCCAGTTGGATATTATATCAATCAATTAAATTAGCCTTTAATTATGTTCCGGTCGCCCTCTCATGGATCAGAGAAAAATCAGCCAAAGGCCAAACTTACTTTGCGAGCCCTGATGTAGCAGCTCAGAAAGAGCTTTATCAATAAATTCTTTTCATGGCTTTCCGATGGTCATACAAAAATGGAAGCCGGCAAAAGCCTGGAAAACATATCTGACATATGCCCCCAGTGAGACGTAATTAGAGTGAAACTGGTAGATACACAATAAATGCACTGAAGGCATCTAAATGTAATCTTGCTAGCTAGGCTAATGTTACTTGTAATGACAGGAGCTAATCATAGCCAGTAGGAAAGCTTGCTAGCCCAACTGTCAGATCTGATCTGAGCACAGTATGATATGTTATCATATTCTGCTCAGTTTTCCTGATTCAGATAAAATATTCAGATACCAATCACATATCAATATCAGGCTGACATGGAGTCTATTTATCTTAATCAATATCAGCAAAAAAAAAAAGGTAAAATCTAAATCATAGTGACATACTTTTGTTAATGCTGTGCTGCAGTAAAATTCTAACACACACATGTAACCACACACACACAAACACACACAAATATTTCCAATAGTGGACAGACTGAGATGAATTGCGAGACAGAATGAGAGGGAAAAGGGAAGCAAAGACATAACTATGGAGTGAAAAGCAATACATCGAAAGAATTTCTTCCACAGAAAAGCAACAGAAGCTACACACACCCACCTGCTCGTACATATGCGCGCGCACACACACACACACACACACACACACACACACACACACACACACACACACACACACACACACACACACACAAACTGCTCCACAAAATAAAACCCCAGCTAGGGTGTACCATTCAAAGAAAATAGTGACACAGGAGCAACTTTCCTCCATAAACATAATATCTCTTAATTAACAAGTCTTTAAGTCCTTTTAGTTAAGCTCTGTTGTTATCAGTAGTGATGGGTAGTAGCCCACACAAGCAGCTATGCTTAAAGAAACAGTAAAGACAGGAAATATGAGGTGGGGGCTTACACCAAAAATATAAGAGCACTAGCAAAAACAAATTGAAGAAACGAGGGAACATTGCAGAGCACACACACTGGCTTGAGTTCACGCCAGTGGAAGAAAAGGTTGTTGAGCACAGGGAAGAAGGTAGAGGAAGAAGAGGGTCTACCTTGTAGGAGACTCTTGGCGGACATTTCTTTCCCAAACCTAAGGGTGGGGACATGTGGAGCAGCATCTGATACATATCGAGGTACTTGATACGGCCACTTCACAGGGAAGGAAATCAAAAATAAACAAAACCCAAACAGAGAAGGATGGGGAGTTTGAGGAGGAGAAGAGGAACAAAGGGAAGAAATCAACAAAACAATAATGGAGAGGAAAAACAGAAATCTGTTGTTAATAGATTTCCTAGAGTGAGATGTAGAGTGGATGGCATCCTCAGCCACTGTGGTGGGGCACTGAGATGCATCGCTGTGGAGTTTAGGATCCCTGAGAGGAAACATGGGATGGTAAAGGGTGAGTCCGGTGGAAGAGGGGAGAAGGGGAGAGAAGAGAGGAGGATGGGCTGACCCAAGACACAGGATGCTGATGGGAGGGAAGAGAAATGACAGCATTGTAACAGGGATGTCTGCCTCAGCATGCTTGCAAACATCCCACTGGTACTTCAACCAGGGTACACAGAGACAAAGGTTTCAATGCCAGCCCAAGCTCTGGTTTGGGGCTTTCACTCATAGCCTGACTTTCCTCTAACATTTGTCTTCATTATAAGATCATATTATATTCAGGTTCTTGATTCACCTGTTCAGCTGATCACATTACTTTTGAGGGTGCTCTTTTTTTCAAAGTCTTGAAGACTTTTCAAGACTTTTTCTTTCAATACTTTCTTAACCTTTTGAATCTGATAGGAATGGGAAGTAAAATATGTCTGTATCTAAACTTTACAGACAGGAGAAAGCAGGCATGGCAGGCGGCATGTTGGGACAGTGCCGTGGCTTTGAAAGCTTTGTTTCCACTCCGGCATCATCAACCAAAGCCAGTTTGGAGGGGCAGGTGCTAGACTAAAGGCGATTTCATTGGTGCACAGCCATTCAGTTAAAAGTTTCTTGGTATAGAGGTACACAAAGCACCCTAGTGACGGAAATGTCTGGTATTTGCAAACCTTGTATGCTACCCTATTAGGGCAGTTCTTCCCTAAGCCAAGGGGGGGTGAGATAACGCGTAACAAATTGTACATATCCTTATAGGAAATCCGTCCACTGTGGGAAAAGAACAAGCACATAAATAATCAAACGTTCAGGACAGCTTCAAATGAAACAACAATCATCAGTGGGCTGGCTGCATACAACAAGGTACAGGCATGAGGCCTGTGTATGAGGCCTCATTAAGTCACCTTAGTCACAAACAGGGAAGAGAGTAGTAAGGTTAGGGTGTCTATTGCCTCCACTTTACTTCGTATGATATTCTCTGGGGCTCAGAGGGAGGTTTGAACATACCACGCAGCCGGGTCGTACTCAGCCCACACCCGGATGAACTCATCGAGGTGATGGGGTCCCAGGATGGAGGAGTCTCGGGTCAGGTACTCAAAGTTATCCATGATGACAGCCACAAATAGGTTCAGCATCTAGAACAAAGACACTAGGTTTAGTTTACACCTGTATTCTGGCCTGGTCGCACTGATATTTTGAAATTTAGGAGCGAAATTAATTCATCTCAGTAGCACTGGCATGATCAGTCGAAATGCTCACACAGCTTATTGCATATTAACCACTAATAAGCTGACTAGTGTATTAGCGGTAGCTAGGTGGTTGCTAGCTACAGATTTTGACTATGGTCACTTTGTCTCCAAGCCTCTAGCACCACCTTTCTTTTTTTGAAGATATTTTTTGGGTAATTTATGCCTTTATTTTTGATAGGACAAAAGAGAGTGACAGGAAAGGGGCAGAGAGGGGGAAAGAAGTCGGGCAGGTTGGGAGTCAAACCGGCAACTCTCCTGCTAAGAGCACTTTGTGCTCATGTATTATGCGCCCTAACCACTCGGCTACCCCAACCCCCCACCTCTTTCTTGAGGACATCTGGGTGAACTTAGATCTGCTACTTTTTGGTGGGACTACCTTAAATCACTGTATTCATTAAGAAGCAGTAGAATAAGGGGCTTCTTTGTAGGGTGTTCCTGACTGTTAACTAACTTCTCATCACAGTGACAAAGGTGACAAGTAGCTAACTTTGAAAGAATATATTACTTTATAACAATATAACATTGATATAGTGTATTTTTGTCAAATTGCATTGATTTACACTACAATGAGCTTGGCTCTGAAGCCAATGTGACCTGTCAGAATAAATCACAGGTTAGCAGTTAAAGTGGCTGCAGAGGAGGTGTGTTTCAGTACTGACCAGGAAGGAGCAGAGGAAGATAAAGGAGACAAAGTAGAAGTAGGCAAAATCACTGCCGCATTCTTTGCCATGGGACCCTGACCGCTCATCACAGGCTCGGTGACTCAGACATGATAACATGATCTCATGCCAGGCCTCCCCAGTTGCACTCCTGATAAACATTAAAACACAGAGACAGAGGAACACAGAAGAGATGTAGAAAGACTGGCAGCGTTTCACAGGTCTGAAGTTCAGAGCTGTGTGCCCATCTGGAAATCAAAGTGATAACCTTAGTCTGTATTTGGTCAAAGTGATCTAATGTGTCCGTGACACATATATATAATAAAGATTCTCACACCTGAACAGCAGCATGAGAGCCTGGAGGAATGTGCGGAAGTTGTTGTGGTGATTGATAGCTGTGTCCTCATTCAGCTCGATGTTGCCAAACACCTACAGCAAAGACACATTGAGGGAAATGGATTTGTTCTGTCCTAGCAATGTGCAACATTTTTCACATTAAGGCCACAACATTGTAATGGTGAAGCCCTGTTTGAACATCATGGCATAACGCACCTGCATCCCAATGATGGCATAAATGAAGAACAGCATCGCAATCAGCAGGCAAACATAAGGCAGGGCCTAAAGGGAACAACAGGAAACCAAAACACACTTAATTATTAATATGCACCCTGAATTATTCTAGCTGGGATGTTTGAGTTTGTGTGTGCAGGGAGATGCTGTATGTGGTTGTGTGAGTTTGTGAAAGTAAAGTAGCCTGCATACATGTGGATGTGCTAATATACATGCACACATGACGTGTGTGAGCACCTTGAAGGACTGGACGAAGGTCCACAGCAGGATGCGGATGGTGTAGCCCTGCCTCAGCAGCTTGATGAGGCGAGCGGCTCTGAACAGCCTCAGGAAGCTCAGGTTCAGCAGCCTGTCCTGTTAGACACAGACGGGACACCAAGCATTTACCAACCACATACACTTATCACTCACTGATAACCACACCCTTGTTAGAGTTGAATTATTTTAAAAGTCACTTCAGCTGGTTACAAACCATGCTGATGCCCTTTAACAAGCTTTTAACAAAAACATACAAGCCTGGGTACAAACATTTAAGATGCCAACCCAAACTGAATGTGGTCACATTGATAATAAAGAGAGAAAAAATAATTCACAGTGTTGATGTTTTAGTCTTTTATTTATTCCCATATTTCATTTATGTACTGATGTTACTAGTCATTTTTTAAAATTAATCTCAAGTTTGTTTCAGTATCTGTAAATCATTCAGTGGTATATTTATCAGTCCTGTGAGGCGTGAAGGAGGCATTCTCAACATACATGATCAACCACATGTTCAGCAAGGCTAAGGTCTAAATTTTTCCAGCAGCTAATAAAAAGCTGGATCATGTCTCGAGTGTGAGTGCAATGAAAGTACACTGTCATCATTCCCAGACTGATGCACACCTACAGTATCTGTAGCTAAAACATCTGGGTGCATACACATTGGTGTGCACAGTTTTTTACGTTTATTCACATTGAATTACTTTTTGTCTGAAAACACATCTCTTCTTAAAGCAGTTTCAGTACAACTGATGGGGGACAAACTCCACAGGCCTTATTCTGTGTAAAAATGCACTCTAATGTCAATCTGAAGCTACTATAAGGTTCCAGCAGATACACACATACAGCAGCAAGTGTTCACGGCATTATTCAGAAAGGAAAACTAGACTGTTGGCCTGTCACTAAAGATCATCATTGTGTGTCCCTGCTGCAAAACATTACGCACATCCCCAGGAGAAGTACATTCTCATAATATCATTAAAACACACCGTGATCACCCACCAGAAATATACCAGTCTACTGGTCTGGGCCATAAAGAAGCTCTCCACTGATTCAATATCCCACCACCAGGTTAACCACTGTGGTTAGTGCTACTAAGTGCTGCTAAATGCTTGACTTTCTGTAGGTGGGGAGGTGGTATGACTCTTGGTCATTTGTTGATTTTTCTGCTTGTGTTTGACAGCTCTCTCTCCTCTTCTCCACATTAGTGTGCACAATTAGAGTGTGTGTGACATGTGGTGCAGGTGGTGTTCCAGCTGTTGACTGGCTGACGGGAGGATTTAAACCTGCACAGGGATGTGTTGGATTGGGGTTGGAACACCACCTTGCTCACCCAGCTCAGCTCCATCTGCAGGAGCTGGTGCACCCAACAAACCACGCTCACCCAGCTTCTCATGCAGGAGCTCTTTTAACTCCTTTTTCTTCTCATTTAAAGACAGATCAAAGACGGATAAAAAAAAAATTAGCCATCAAAATGAGATCAGCTTTCCTGCACATGTTTGGCCTCAGTTGGATCTATGGTGAAATCCTTGATCTGAAACTCCATTTCACCACCCCCACAAAGAAAAGACTGCCCCCCAGACAAATGTAGAGTTTGCGAGAGGGAAAGGTGCACTTATTGATAAATGGTGTCAGGGCAATAAGGTTAAAACTTTAAAAAAATCCTCCTGAGCTTGTACACCTGGAAGAATTAAAAAACTGCCTCCCAGAGAATGTCATAGTTTACTTAAGCAAACAGAAAGGTGCATCCCTTAATGCTGCTGCTACTAGCTGACAAGCTCGCTGAGAAATGACACAAGCTGGATGTGATTGATCTATGTGAAACATGGCATAAACCAAATATTATCTTACCTCTTAATGAACCTTCCCCATCTGATTAATGCACATGCTGCCCAAGTTACTAAACAGGATTTCAATTGTATGAAAACCAGGTTTTATCCATTAGAAATAGTGATGGGTCTAATCAGACTGTGTCAGAGGACGTCAGTAGAGTAGGCCGTCCTTCAATGTGCCTAGGACGCACATGTGGTCTGGACCACGTCTGAATATTGTCTCAAATGCGTCCGCAATGCGTCCTGGGTGCGTTCACATCTGAAGTAGAGCTGTCCACTTGTGATCGGATCACCGGTGACAGATGTTAATACCAGGTCTGGCCAGGGCCCTTGTGTCGAACCAATTAAAAACGTATCTACAGTTTGAAGGTAAAGTGATGATTCAGTTCACTTGTGCCATGTTGTATGTGTTGCAGAAATTACGTTTGGTGAGTTTACTGCATGTAACAAGACACATGCTTGCAAGGGACTAAAGTCAGGACCTCTGTCACATCTCCAATCACATCATCAGTTTTCTTTTTAGAGCCTCTCTCACAGGTTCCACCGCTTTATAGAAGTGCAATGCTAAATTGCTGGAGTAACATTTTATGTGCTAAGCTAAGAGCAGAGAATGGCAACAGAATGTCACTCACCGTAGTCTAGTGATGTTTGGGACCAGGGCATGGCGACACCAGTGACGACAATCGACAAGATGAAGAGAGAGAGAGAGACGAAGACAGAAAAACATAGAAATATAAAGAGAGAGAGAATGAGAGAGAGAGAGAGAGTAAAAGTATGACAGCAGAAAGAGAAGTGAGAGAACAGAAACAGTCATATTGCACAACAGAAACTGATACAGGTCAACAAAATACACACATGCAAGTCAGTCGAAGGCTGCTTCACAGTGTACACATATATATGGGTAAGTGTGCTGAAAAGAACAGTCTGGAATGAATAAACACAGCAGAGTATTTCTCCACTGTAAACCACATATTAAACATTTCTCTCTGAGGTTCATCCTCAGCTCCTGTATCAGCCCACTGAACAAAAGACTCGCCCACAGTCCTTCCCCCTCTTTTAAACAAAAGCCATCAGACTCCCTGGACCACTGCCATGTGATTGTCTTTGCTGATATGGATAGTTAACTTGTTTGCTAAAAGCTTGCTGTACAGAGGCTGTCCCTGCCATTGTCATGACAAAAGTGCTGCATGGATACAGTGCATTCAGCCTTGTTGAGGTGAGGGATGGAGTGTGTGTTCTTACATTGATTTCAGTCACAAGGATATCAGTGATGCTGCCCAACACCGTCACAAAGTCAAACACATTCCAGGCATCCTTTAGGTAGTTCTGAGAAACAGCAGCAGAAAATCATCAGTTGTTGTTTATTATTCGGGACATTCAGATTTGCTCTGTAAATGTTACTTACCAGTGGACCAAACGCGATGATCTTGAGGATACACTCCAGAGAGAAGAGAGTGGTGAAGACTATGTTGAGGTTCTTCAGCATTACCTCATAGAAGTCTGGAGCGCCATGAAACTGAAAGACAGGGGTGAGTGGTGTTTCAAGGTGCAGGTGTAACACTGCTAAAGGAACAGTTGCACATTTTGGGAAATACACTTGCTCTGCTTCTTGCTGAGAGTACAAGAGAAGATCAAAATCACTTTCAGTCACACTCTGACTGTAAATATGACGCCACAGCAAATAAGTGGTTAGCTTAGCTTTGCTTGGCCAACATAACCACCCATAAAAAAAACACAAAATGTTTTTACAATTTGTGGTTTTATTCCAATTTAATAAATGACATATAACTGGGTAGTTAGTGTGTTTTAGAGGTGCAGGTTTACCTTTGGACAGACACAAGGGGGTTACGTCCCTCTGTTCTCAGTCTTTATGCCACTCTAATCTTAACAGCTGCTGTGCTTCATATTTACTGTACACCCCTGAAAATGATGTCTACGGTGGCCCTGAGAGCTCAACACACTGCGACTTAAGAAAACAAATGCAAAAAGACGAAACACAAACAAAGTCAGAAAACATCTTCACCAATTTGACAACACACGCGTTGCATAAATTCACAACACAACGGAAGTGTTTCCAGCGGACTCAAAAAAGTGATGCAGGGCCGCCCTGCTGGCCCTCCTGCTGGGGCAGGGGCCATGAAGGCGTAGTCCTAACTGCTAAAGATAACCTGTTTGAGTCCGCCCCGTGGCTCTTTGCTGCATGTCATCCTCTTTCTCTCTGACTTTACTGTCGCCATTAGAATAAATAACTTTATAAGAAAAGGATGAACCCACCTAGGAGGCACCATTATATATCCATGTGCACTTGTTGTTCAATGCTTTTACCTTCAAAAGTCACAAATCACTGAACAACAGGTGCGTCCCAGCCGGTTTCATCGCTCTTTAGTGTACCCTGGAAACACTTCCATTGTATTGTGAGTATTTGCAGCAGATGTTTTCTGAATTTGCTTGTGTTTGTCTATTTGCATGTGTTTTCTTAAGCTGCAGTGCATTGAGCCCTCAGGGCCACTGTATTTTTCAGTCTGAACATCTAACCCTCGTTGAGAAAGTGAATATGTCTCAAAATGTCAAACTATTCTTATTCTATTCTAATGAATTCAGGACTAACATCATAAAACATCTGAAAAAGTTTAACTGACTACATCACATCTGCAAAAGTCAAAAAGTCATTACCTTCATCATGAGTACCACAGTGTTGAGAGCGATCATGATCATGATGGAGTACTCAAATGGAGCTGAGACCACAAACTTCCACATCCTGTACTGGAAGGACTGTGTGTTCTCGGGCATGTAGCGTGTCAGAGGTTTGGCGTTTATGGCAAAGTCAATACAAGCCCTCTGTAACAAAGAAACCACACCTCTGATTCATTGTCTTCATTGTGTGAAAGGAACTGCTCCCAGACCTCCGTATTTAGTGGATGAAAGGACTCATTTGCTACTGAGCTCTCATAATCTGTACTGATATGAGCAGCTGGCATCTAGAACTGAACAACTACACATTTTGAGTTTTTTATGACTTTGGATGACTGATAATATATTTTGGTCCCAGGTGCTAATTATAGTTTAAAACTGTGGCTCATTATTATGTATAAAATGATCACACGGCATTGAAAGTTAACAACCCTGGAACAGACTTAAAAAATGTTCAATTGCTGAAAGACTATACATCCCACACTGAACTGTTTTAACCAACATATACAGATTTTTTTAGACCTGAAAGCCTAAAAAGACCACATATTGAACAACTAAGTAAATACAGAGACAACACACTAGGCAATACACAAGCTGTTATTTTAGCAGTGGGGAACCCTCAGGGCCTCTAGGCCGTCAGAGAGGGCCGAACATATAAGGATTTTAAATTATATTTAATATTTCATTCAATAATTATTAATAATTATTTTCTGTCCGGGAGTTTAGGCTAGCAGATTTTTTTAAACTAGGTAGTGTGTCTGATAAGGTATATGAAGATTAATTCCAACAGTTTCCTTTAGAAAAAGTGACAACAATGAGCTTCTCACTCCTCTGTGTGTTTGTGTGTCTCTGCTTCACCTCATTCTTTTCCAAGCTGCACTCAGACAAGGCCTTGTCTCCCTGCTCCTGGAAGGTAATGATGATCAGAGCGACGAAGATGTTGACAAAGAAGAAAGGGAAGACCACAAAGTAGACCACATAGAAGATGGACATTTCTATCCGGTAGCCTGGACTGGGACCCTGGTCCTCAAAGGTGGCATCCACAGAGTGCTTCAGTACACTGAAAGGAGAGTACGTAATAATATACGTTTTACCCAGTGACACAGACAAAGCTAAAAGTGATATGGTCAAAAAAGTTCAAATTTCCACTGAGGTGGACAACAGAGTCAGTCAATCAATCAATAATTGACTATGAGAAGAAGACTCAGTCTTCAGCAACTTATTCAAAGAACAGAATCAAAGTGCAAAGACACCAGAAGATCTTCAATAAGAAGGTCTGGTAAACATCCAGAGACTGCCTGATGACTGAAAGGTCTAAAAAGAGAAGGGTCAAAATCAGTCCAGCAGAGGCTGAGACATCTTTGTCTGTCTGTAGTATGGGTGAAACACTGGATCCTACACTGGATCCCACAACCCCCACAAATGCTGTTTACACTCAGTGAAATATTTAAACCCAAGACTTTGTTATGGCTGCATCATTCTAGGTAACCTGTCCATGCCTGGCTGAGTGGGATTACAGAGGTTAATGTTCTGTGATATGACACAGTTTGAGCAAAAATAACTGTCGGTTACATATAGGGGGTACATTTTGTGCTTTGACAACTCACATAATACTTTTTATGATTCCACCCTACAGTATGTTAATGTTGTATTTATATATTATATTTGTCAGTTATGAAGTTGAATATCTTCCCAGAGCCTTTAACTATATACAGATGAAGTTTTTGTCTATGTAATATTCTTGCATTTCCAATTATTTACTTTGCCACAGGAACCATTTAAGTTTAAATCTTCGTGAATCCTGTTTTTTCATGTGTCAAAGTGATGACAGTTGGGTTTCGTTTTAACTATGACAACCGTTACACATGTCTTTAACTCAAACAAGGAGTCAAGTGAGCTGCACTTACGTTGGCCAGCCCTCCCCAGTGGAGACAGTGAAGAGAGTCAAGAAGGCCCACAGCACATTGTCATAATGGAACTCATATTTTTTCCATTCTCTGGGCATGGCAGCTACCTCGTCTTTGTCATAGTCCAAGAACTGTCCTCTGGAAGACATGAAGGCATAAATAAAGTTGAGTGGGGATAGAAAGGTACAGGGTCTGCTTTGACTCATACATTTAAAGTTAGAAAGCTGTGAAAATAAGAAATGAGGAAGTTGGGGATTTTAGACCAACTTGCAGTCTTTCTCCAGGCCTTTGGATTCATCCGTGCAGTAGAAGAATTTTCCTTTGAAGAGCTGAACTGCAATTACGGCAAAGATGAACATGAAGAGGATGTAAACGATGAGGATGTTCAGCACGTTCTTCAGCGAGTTGACCACACAGTCAAACACTGCCTGAGGACACACAAATACACACGTGTCATTTGTGAATATATTATTTTTTAACTGTCAGAATGCTGCATTCTTTACCAAAACTGTATTTATGATTGTACTATTCATCTGAATGTGATTCTATATTAATCTCAGTGGGACAAATGTGCAGGTCCAGTCTAACCACAGGGAATACTGGGACTAATCTGAGTGGGCCCGGACAGAAAGATCAATTAGCATGTAATTATTAAGGCATGCAACTGATAATTAACATGCTTGTATAAAATAACTTTGCAAGAATTCAAACACAAGGAGGACAGAAAACGTAAGATGAAGCTGAGAGGGAGACAAAGAGCAGAAATGCTCTTAACAGAGAAGTATCTTAACAGCTATACTACATTCAATAACATGCTATATCTATCAGGGGAAAATTTCTGTTTTAGGGGTGAAAATAAAACCTCCAAATTTGTGAGAATTTTTAAAGAGTTTGTCTTCAGTAAAAGAACCAAAGCACTTGGAACTGAGTGTCACAGACAGGGTAAGGAAGATGGAGTACCTGCTGTAAGTCAGTCAAATTTTACAGCTTAAGTGATTATAGTGATATCATACTCTGGGTAGTCACTAAATTATCAGGTTTGCCATGTATGTCACAAATAATTCAGATTTAAAGAAAGCACAGTATTGATTTAAAAAAAACTAGCAAACATAACCACAAAAAACAACTGTTCCTATGGCAATAAGATTTCCTGCCTTAATCACAGTTGAGCCCTGCTAACCTTGTTAAATGAATCAAAATAAACCAAAAAACAGTAAAGGAGCAGAACCTTGAGTTTTGGCAGACGTTTGATAGTCTTGAGAGGTCTGAGTACTCGGAGAACCCTCAGTGACTTGATTGTACTGATGTCTTTGCCTTTGGTCCCCCTGTGGAAAGCAATCATTGTTAAACCACACACCACACATTATCCACGAACAACCTGTTCTAATCAGATCTTTAAGTAATTAATTTTGACACTTGTAACTTGAACTTTGAAATGTGGCAGATCAACTGGGTTAACAAGGTACACAACAACAGGCTTTCTGGATATTAATAAAAACACATCCATGAGAAAAATGGGAGGTCTGTTGGAAAGATTTTTATGGAAGGTATCCTTGTTCATGCATGATGCTTCTAATGCACAGTGCTCTGGGCATTAATACTACTGCTGGGTTGGATAGGTCGAGCAGATGTCTTAAAGGGCCTTGTTCGAGATTAACAGGGTGTATGCTCACCCACCACCATAAACCGTAGAAGTGAAACTTCGGCCAGTATCCCTGAACAGGATTAACAAGAATAGAAATTAGAAGCAGCAGGACTTGAATCTTTACAACTAAGGCAACCTTGTGACTAGCCGTCACAGTTCATTGTTTTTAGGACCCAAATGTGGACACACACAAAGGCAGGTAGGTGCACTAAAAGTATCTTAAAAATCACAAGGGGGGCACTACAGGCAGACAGCCTGTGGGCTGGGCAGGGACAGCCCAAAGGCCTGGCAAAACAGCAGGGGCAAAGGCAGGTCCACTCTGGAGGTCAAGCAGGAGAATACTGGTGAAAGCTGGACTGCTCTGGTGGATGATGACAAAGGCAGGATCTCTCCGGAGACCAATGCCAAAGGCAGGATTTCCCTGGTGAAGGAGCAGGAAACTGACAGCAAACTTGGGATCTCCTAGATGCAGAGCAGGAGGCCAAAGGCAAAGATGGGTCCCCTCAGGAGGCAGAGCAGGAGGTTGATAGCAAAGGCAGGATCTCCCTGGAGGCTGGGCAGGACAGCGATGACGTAGGTGGGTTTCCGCAGGAGGGTGATGGTGGGTCATGCAGGAAGAACAGCTGGAGGAAGACCAGACAGATGGAGCTTCTCTGGAAAATGACTTGGAGGTCAGCAATGAAGGTGAGACCACTCTCAAGTCCCAAGATACTGGGGGTGTGGAGAAACATTTAGAACCAGAGGATTTATCTGCATGTCAAGACGGGGTAGAACACGGGGTACACAGCAGGATGCAGGGAGCTTCAGGTTGAGATTCTGAGTAGGAGGTTAGGTGCAGATCTGGCTGGGCATCAGCAAAGACAGCCAACTAATGAAATGGGAAGCCAGGCAATGTGTCAGAAGCAACTGTTCACAGGAGATCTGGAGCTGGTGTTGGCCAAAGCAGAAATTGGCCAGACTGCTGACTGTGGACCAGGAGTAGATGAAGGCAAGACTGCCGACTGGGGATCAGGACCTGGTGTTGGCCAGACTGCCAAATGGAAATCAAGAGAAGACTTGATTTTGGCTGACTCAGGTACAGCTTTGGGATGAGATGTCTACTGAAACTCCTGTCCCTGAGACAGGTGAGATGTCGCCCGGAGTGGTCAACTCAGGAAGAGACTATATGTTGACTGAAAATCCATGACCCTGGGATAGGCGAGACATCAGCTGGAGTGGTCAACTCAGGAACAGATGAGATGTCGATTGGGACCCCAGACGCTGGAACAGGTGAAGTGTCAGCTGGGCCAATCTACTCAGGAACAGACTCAGGAACAGACTAGACTTCGACTGGGACCCCTAACACAGGAACAGACAGAACGTCAGTCAAGACCCTTGGAGGAACAGACTCAGGAAGAAATAAGACATCACCTAGGAAAGCCAACTCAGCAACAGGTTAGCACAGCCAACTTAGGGTCAGACTCACTGTTGATTGTGTTGCTGGGCAATTGAAGCTCTGGATTGCTGGGCAGCTGAGGTTCTAGATACCTGGGAAGCTGAGGCTCGGGGGGGCTGGGTAGCTAAATCTCTGTGAAGCTGGGCAGCTTGGGGAACCAACGTCTCCATGACCCATGCTTCCTTTGAGGGGCTCCATCTCCTAGATATCTGAGGGTGATAGCCAGTCGAGTCCCCCAGTAAGGGGTCCCCCCAGATCTTCTGGGTCTGGATTAGGCAAGAACCTTGTCAGCTCAGGAACAAGAGCGGACAGCTGACTAGCCAATTTGGGACTGGAAGGCTGCAGGCTCACAAACCCAAGCTCAAGGCTGGAGTGCAGGGCCGAGGCATGGGCTTGTAGCTGCAAACCTGGGGCTGGGGCTTGGGCTGGTACCTGGGAACCTGGAGCTGCGGCTTGGCAGGTGGCTAGTCATCTGGAGTCAGAGAACAGGATGTGTTGCAGGCTGGAACCTATAGCAGGGCATGCGCTAGCTGACTTAGATGCAGGTTGGGAAACGGGTTGAAGGCTAGTGGGCCTGGGGTTAAATGAGTTTGGTGCAGGCTGGAGGTTAGCTGACACAGGAACAGGCCACAGGTTGGCAGACCGGATAGGAATCAGAAGTGTTCAGAAAGTCCTTAATCCAGTCAGGTAATGACCTCTTTAACCAAGGTTTTTCAGACACTTCACTGCGTGCCAACCTAAGAGCCAGGATGTGGTTTGGAAGATTGGAAGCAGGAAGAAACAAGTAGCTTGGCTCTCTTTAAAGTGAAAAAGCCTACCAACACCTCTAAAGCAAAACCAGTCTGATGTTAAGATACAGAGACAAAAGTATTTGATACCTGGATTATGTTCAGCAATATTTTTTCAAGAGTTTTATTTTAAGGTGTAATATCCATAAGACGATGCATTTGTGGTATGTACGAAAACAAAAAAAAACCCCAAAACAAACCAAAAAAATCTCAATGTAGTTTTGCATCTCCTTGCTAGAGCTCCATAGTGATGCCTGAGAGAGAACAGGTCAGTCAGCCAAATAGAAGAGAGGCTTTTAGCCTTGGAGAGAATATGCATTGGAGAGAATAGTTAACACAGAATCTTAAATTGTTGGTCTCCAATAACTGTCTTCAGTTTTAAAGTTTGGCTTCACCAAAAAGACTTAAATATTGTTGAAGAGGTTTCTTAGCCAGAAGTTACCCTCTTTGAGGAAATGCCCTCTGGAAGGAGGTTCAGACAACTCAACAAAAGAAATGCCTTCCCTGTAGCCATTCAACACTTGAAGGGTAACACTTAAAGGCACATTCATTCCTGAGCAATAAACACTCCACAACACAGATAGCCTCACACAGGGACATGCATCTCCTAACCATTCAGCTGTGTGTATCATGTAATCCTGGTTTACATGAACAAGTCAGTCTGAAATCTCTGTTTGAACATGCAGTCCATCCGTTAATTCTTACAAAGGCCTCTATTATCCTTTTGTTAAAAGAATATTCCATTATTCTCCATGCAAATATGGTCATACTTAACACTGTGCATGATGGATCTTAATCGGCAACATGTCTTAAGCATCGCAGGATTAAGATCTTAGAGAAACTAATTAGCCACCAAAAAAAAAAAATACACATTTTGGCAAAAAGCTCAACAATGAGGGCAAAGGCACATTTAATAGAAAAAACATCACAACTTTATCATGTCATTCTTGCCATGCCAACAACACAGTTGGCATATTTTCGAACTTAAACTAACTTATTTAGATGTGAATATACAGAAATATTAAAGTTCTCTAATAGGTATTCAGGTCTTAATTCCCTGACCAAAAGTCAGGCTCTAACATATTCAGTAAAAACACTCAAAGAACTAAATCCATGTTCTTTTGGCCCTTTCAAAAACTTTGATGAACCAGAAATTTGTTAATAATCTTCTTGGATTTATACTTGAGGTGAGATTAGATCCTTTCTTAAGGTAGAGGCTGCATGGGACTAAGGTCATCAACAAAGGCATTTGTAAACAAGTTGGTCCTTGTCAATACAATGCCCTTATCTGAACGCATTTACAATAATGTCAAACAGGTTGGTTCTCAACACTACTGCGGTTTAATGCGAAGATAATAACCCTAAAACATCAGATGTGGGGCATCAGGTACAAAATTGAGCACTGTGCAGGACAATTGCTAACTTAATCCCCATGTCATTGTGGAGAACAATGGCACAGCATCTATGATACCTCACAATGTTGTGACATATAGATGTGACAGTTTTTTTTCTCTTGTCTTGGCTGGTTTGATAATTTCTACAACATGTCCTTTGGCCTGTTGGGAATATAGAGGGATCTTCCACTATCCACACCCCAAAAAATGGAAAGCTGCACTCCTGAACTACCATACATGACATAACTACTTATGTTAGCTCAACCCCCAGCAGTCAAGTCTTTTGAGAGTTGGGATCCACATCCCTACCTGTAGCCATAAAGGCAGCACTCAGGAGCACCCTCAAGTTTTAAACCAGGGAGTATGTTTGAAATTAACAAGTACTTACTACATGTCGTCCAATTGTGTCTGAGGGCAAAAGTGTTTCTAGCTGTTATGAATGTAGGGTAGGAATCCTGCCATCATAGAAAATGGGAAGACGTGAAGAATCATCCAGATGAGAATAAGTATTGATGGGCACACATTTGGTGGTAGTTGTGTGAAGAATGAAACAAGACAGCTTGAGAGATATGTTCAAAACCTGCCTAACGCTAACACTGCCTGGCCAGTCACTGTGTAAACTGCTTTTCGGTTTTAAAAATTGACAGACGCAGTTTCCATTATCATTGTTCAGGTCACTGCCTAAACATCTTGACTGTATGTGAGGGTTGGAATTCAGATAGACGTCTTGGAATGCAGATAGGTAAATTGAGAGTTTCCCCTTCCTCATCCCAATGGACTGGCACAACATCTACATTACTACAGATGCTGCAACAACATGCCCGTCGACCTCACAGTCCATTTACCCTCATTTGTAAACAGGACTGAGAGATAACTTAACTCTTTTATCTAGGGTAACAACTCAGTCCCAACCTTGTGCAATCCATCATTTCTGTAAGAGAACCAAGGTCTCACACTTGAAATGGCTGACTCTGCATAGTGAATCGTGTTTTAATGAAGCCAAGGAGAAAACTGCTGATCCTGATGGGGGATGTTGTTCAGCAGTGGAAAGATCACTAAAAGGAACTCCTGGATCTGACCAACATGTCCTCTGTGGAGGAGGCAGAGTTCGAAGACTCAGGGAAGGCCTTACCATATCACTGACAGAGGTTACTGAGATAGTTATGAAGCTCTGCAGCAGTAAGGCACTGTGTCTAGATGGAATTCGCCATGAGATGCTGAAGGCTCTGGACATTGGACATGCCCTTCCAATGTTGCATGGAGGTTGGGGGCATCACCTGTGGACTGGCAGCCCAGCATGGTGGTTCCCGTTTTTAAAAAAGAGAGTGATGGATATACTCCAACTATTGGGATACTGGGATATTACACTGCTCAGCCTCCCTGGGAAAGCTTAGGAGGCACTGATCAATTTGCAGGTTTCAGATCCAGGAGGAGCAATGCAGATTTTGTCCATAGGTGTGCAATGGTACTGAGCACAGTATACTCGGCCTGAACTTTAATGAGTGTCTGTTAATGTTGCTGGAATAGAAATCCTGAAACACATGAAATTTTCTGAAATTAATTGAAGTGTACAGTTCCAAATGTTGTCACAGGAGCTCTAGAATCCCTCAAAGAATGCTAGACTCCACTTTGAGCACCACTGCAATTAGCTGTAGGGTGATGAACATCCATGTGATATGATAACATAGTTTCTGTCTTCCTCTGTGAGGTCCCTTTACTCCACCACAACCACATGCAATAACTCCATGCGCTGATGCAATTAGTATTAGTCTAGCATGCATTTATAGTGTTATTAGACCAAACACTAAGAGGGAGAGATAAGAGAACAACAACATGAGATATTCTGATAGCTTTCAAAGAATACCCCTCAGCACCCAGATACAGTGAAGAAACAGGAGAGAAAAAGAGATTGGATTTGTTACAGGGGCTAAAATGTGATGCTAAAGGGGATGTGGAGGTTCAAAGGATAATGAGGACATCTGGTTCAGATGTGGCCTCATTATCTTCTCTTCATCATTTTCTGGAGTGAGAACAGAGAGCTTGGCCCTGAAAACAAAACCCTGCCTCAACTTTCTCAACAGTGCTCTGTTTTTACTTCATTACACTCCAGAGTCTGTTTGTCTCTCTTTTCGCTTTCTCCTGGTATGGACTGCAATACTCAGTGAGCCAGCTGCATTAAAGAATAATCTAAAGGACTGGCTCCGATTTTTTCAAGTATATCTTCATACATGAAAAAATCTATATAAAAATATAAAAATTTAAAATGCCATTTAAAATGGATGTCCAAAGAGAAAAGTTCCTTATTGCACACTGGCTACGAAAGGCAGTACCTTAATAAAGAAACTAAACTAAATAAGGGATCAGACTGAACAGAAGATACATTACATAGGTGTAACAAATTCATAGTATGTCCATGCAAATACAATGTGTTTTTTTCTCAGTCTTTTCGGATTGTGTCCAAAAAAAGATGAAACAATTTTTATTATCTATTGTGAATACCAGCTGTGTTCTTTAAGTTTCGTTTTTATTTATTTATTTTGTACCCTACAGATGCTGAAAAAATTGGTAGAAATACCAAATTAACCTCATTGGTCTTGTAATGATGAGGGAATGTTACCTAACTTGAGCATTGTACAATTTGGATATGACATCTTTTGTTACTCCCATTTTCCACAATACCAATGCCCATATTCACACTGTTGGTGTCTTAAACAGCAGGAAAGAGCTCAGTTAGAACACATGGCTGCACATGTCTGAAGTTTTATTTGAAGCAGCCCTGCCCTCACTACTCTATCCAGTACATATATTGTACTTTATGATTAGGAGCGATGTCAGGCAAGTGAATACTGATGGTTGGTTCTATTGTCAAAGGAACAGGTGCTTCTACTCCTCATTACATACTTAATACTGAATTCACTGTGTATTTGTCAATTAACAATTACAAAGACAAAAATAAACCTGTGCATCTGCAATCTGTTTTTTATAACCTGTTGTACAACCTTATACTGACTACATTTCGCCTAAGCTGTGAAACACTGGCTATATGTGTACTGTGAGGGCTTGAAGGCTTTACATGCTATTACTGCAGAATTTCACGTAAACTTCAGTGTAAACAGAGCCAAGTTTGCTAATGGTGGGTGTTGAGAACGAAGACAGATCGTACTATACAGGAGGAAAAGCCTCTAAATGACATATTTCATTCTAAGATGCAATTTAAATAATTTGATTATACCATTTACAACCAGCCTTTTGATTATTATCACTGGCTATGACTGAAACTGGCTATTATTAAAATAATTATCTAGATCATTCAAAGAACTCTTATTTGTTGTTTGGTGAAGTTATGACCTTGAAAAAAGAAAATAGATATACAAAAGGTTAATAAAGCATTTTTGAGTGAAAAGGCTAAAACCATCAGTGCTTTTGGGAGGCAGAGGCAGGTTTCAGTTGAAAGCTGTCAGACAAAGTTACTGTTGTGTTCAAAAGGCATTTGATTCACTGGCGTATGGGTTTAATGTTTTATACATGAAACTGATCTAACCATAAGAAGAATGGTAGTTAGAGAGGGTTGGATTTGGGGGGAAAGGGTTGGGGTAAGGTATGGATACAGGGTGAGGGATCAGGGAGGGGGTGGGGTGGCATAGGAGGGTTCCCCACCTGGTCACACCTTGTTGCGATCTACTTGGGGGAAAACAGTGGTAAAACAAGGTACAGCACATTTATGGATGCTTCACACATACAACCAAAATAAAGCATATGTTTGCATCAGATGACAACACCATAGTTTCCATTAATGACAACAGATGTAAATTGTATGTATTTTGGTTGGTAGCAGACAACTGCATGAGCAAATCCAAGTCAAGAATAGTCCACAATGGATTCAACTACAGTATATCAGGCCATATGAGGAGAAAATAGTAGGTGTGATTAGATGCGGAATGTGTCTGTTGTCTCAGTCTCAACCAAAACATCAAATAAAAAGAGCAAATTCCAACAAAGGCCTCATGGGAGATCTTCTAAATGATACCACTACCACTATAAAACAAATGGAAATATCATCCTAGCCCTGAAAACCAGGTTATCACTAGCATGTGAAGCTGACATTGAAAGGTAGTATTGCACTTTTGCAGCATCAGATGTGAAATGCACCAAAAGGCTGCAGACTGAGCTCAATACTTGACAGGCTCCAGTAGGTGAGATGACAGATTGACAGATTCAGCTTTCATGGAGATGCTATGGTTTGTTGTCCTTGCCATAGGCAGTTGATCAAATGGATGGCAGGCAGACCAAGCTCTGGACACATGCATGGTGAGTGAATGACAGCTGTCAATCAAACAAGATGTTCTATCTTTAACTGCCAATACAGAAGGGACCTGGAGCCAAATGGTCTTTGCAAATAATTTGTTTGAGTTTGATTTAACCTGTTCAAGAATCTGGTATGTGGAACAAGATAGAATCTCATGAATAAATAAATTAGACATTATGTCATAAAAAAATTTCATTAGTAAATATAGAAAACTAATGTAAAGTAACAAAGAAACTGAAAACATGGTTAAGTATTAAAAATGTATTCTATCTATTATGAAATTGAATTTCATCCTGTTTCTTTTCATAATCACTTCACAATGACAATGGCGGCAGATTTAACATTCAAAATACTTATGAACAGTGTGAGCTGACAGGCAGAGCTTGACAGTAGCAGCCTTCCTATTTCCAACCCACAGCTGTTGATTTTCCAGCTGAAATGACAACTGTTGTGGTAGACTTTATCAGCTGTAGTTGGCTAGCTAACTTTAGCTCTGTGAGGCTTGAAAAATACTGTCTTTTAACTTTTTACTGTTTCCAGTTTACAAATCTCAAAACGAGAATTCTGTAAAAGGGTCTTAATTATGCTACATACGTGCCAACATTCTAAAAGACCTAGGTTAAAGCTAGGTTAGTCTTAGTATTAAGTATGGAATGGA
This sequence comes from Trachinotus anak, assembly GCF_046630095.1. Classification (NCBI taxonomy): domain Eukaryota; kingdom Metazoa; phylum Chordata; class Actinopteri; order Carangiformes; family Carangidae; genus Trachinotus; species Trachinotus anak. Next base: position 2,421,345 of record NW_027273859.1, on the reverse strand, counting down.
AAGACTTCAGTGCTACTTTGGTCTAATATAACCTTGTCTGGCTGCTAAGCTTACATACTTGCTAACATACTTCACATACAATGCTTACAGGTGAGATGACTGAGGATTAAAATAAACCACAGTAGGCCATTTGGCAAAGTAGCTATTTTAGCAAAGGTTGCTGTAGAAGAGCAGGATAGAGTTGCTAATGTTTGCCTCAACTCTAACATGTACTAACATCCTGGACCAGCATCCACACAGTTGGGACATACTACACAGTGGATGTGCCAGTCTTTTTAAAGTAACCTAATGTGGTTAGGTAATAAAATGCCAACTCTTCACCCTATAAGTAGTGCTAGTTTACTGCTGTAGATGGTAAAGAAGTTAGCATCATTTCATAATGTCTTATTTATTTAATACTGAATAGTTATACAGGCTGTCAGTCACTGGTAAGTACTGTATATGAATTTCACTCACAAATGCTGTTCAGCACAGGTTTGAAACCAAACCATATAAAATATATCCTCATCTGCAGCATGAAGCTGAGTCAGACAGATACAGGTGAAGTGTATCATAGAATAAACTGTGTGTGAAGGAAATGCTGAGGCAATGCAGTCATAGAGCAGTCATTAAAATCCTAAGCTAACAGCATACATGACATACAGTCTATCTAATATGCATGCTAAGTTCACAGAGAAGACTGATAATGCCTGAGATGTACTCATGCCCTCCGAACGCAGCTTGCTTGTTACATTAGCAAGCCTCTGGTGAATTAATGACAGAGAATATGAAATTGATGGTATCATTCCAGTCCAGACTGTGTCGAGCCAAGGTGCTGATGAAAATACCTCCCGCCAGAGGCTTGAGGAAGATAAGGATGATGAACACGCAGGTGACATGCCCCTCTATAACAGAGGAGAGCATGGAGGATGGACCTTTAGCCAAGCACATGAGAGTCAAGTACAGGAAGGTCTTAGATGGACGACGAGATGGGAATGTGTCCCAGGCACAACAGTGAACACTGCAAAAAACACCCATCCTCACAAGCAATTTCAGTTCATATACCATGCCTTACAGTCTTTTTAAGGAAAAATAGACCTTAACTGCTCATAGTGATTCATCTTGTAATTCTGAGCTCACTTTGTTCACCATTTTGCACCAATAATTAACAATGATGCAGAAAGAAATCCAGTAAAGGTGAGGTGGTTGACCACTGACAGCAGCCTTTAGACCAGAGTTCAATGCACTTGCTATATGTGTTGTATTTTGAGGGAATTTGAATGGTTGAATTCAGGGAATATAGGAATCAATGAAGTAAAATTACTGAGCACAAAATTTGAGCACAAAAGGAACATTTGTTTGTTTAAATTACAAGATTATTTGCTTGTGATTACTCTACAAAATATAACTTATGTTTGAACTTACTTATGTTAAAATGTCAAATTGCTCTATTAGGCACAAATATAATTCCATACAGTAGATAGGAAGCAGTTACAACTGATGAGTTAACTCCTACATCGCTACATATCAAATAACTACTGGAATTCACTAGACAAGCCCAAAAAATGTGTTGAATGATTTTTGTGATGAATTGTGATTCATATTTATTTTTACTGAAATAAACAACAGTGTCTGGTAGAAAATAGAGTTACACTCCTAATCGCTTGACATGCCTTTAAAAAGGACGTAAGACTGAATATGTGAGGAAATTACTTGTTTTTGCAGTGTATGTGTGTTTTCTCTCACACATATGCACACGCAGATAATGACAAGCAAGATGAGAGAGAGAGAGGAGGCATTACCCCATAAAGCTCCTTCAAAACGATCCCAGCACAGAAACAGGGAGAGGATCATGTCATTAAACACATTGCACAGCACAACAACACTCACTGTCTCTCTCACACATACACACAAACTACTAAATCACAAATATAATGCAACAATAGAACTGTCATATAAAAGACTGTCACCTAAAAACATCATATTGATGATTATATTTTACAGTTAGCACTAGCACTATAAACAGAGACAGAGCCTTCTATCAATGACATTTGCATAATGCATGCTCAGGCATCCAATGGAATGAGTTGTAGCGTAGCACAGTGACAGTGTTCCACATGTTTACAGAACTTGACTTATAAGACACAGTCATTGCTGTATTTGGAATAGGTCTTTGCCCTGTAACAGGGCTTTAAAGGCTTAACAATCTTTACCAAAAAATACGCTCATCTTCCTCTACTGTGACATTATCCTTTAATGAATTATCATTATAATTCAAACACACTATTGCTAATGTACATTTGGCAGACTAGAAGCAGCAAGGCTGGTTCCTGCCCACACAGACCAAATTAAAGTTTGGCATGTTCTCTGTATTACATCTGACCCACCACATGTATCCATCAAATCTAATGATCAGGATTAACAACTTACAAATAAGAGACTTCTTATTTCAAGAGAAAAAGGTAGGAGGTTTTGAACTTACGAAAATGCAAAAGCCACCAGCGCCCCACTGACTACTATGAAGTCCAGAATGTTCCACAGGTCTCTGAAGTAAGATCCAGGATGAAGCAACAGGCCCAGGTCCACCATCTAAGACAAAGACACTATTGTTATGTATTTTCATCTTTTATTTTATTTATTTTACTATAGGCTGTTTTTTTTTGTTTTATTTGCTTAAATTGTATTTATTTCAAATTACCTTAATTCTGACGTGGAACTATGTTATTAGGCCCGTACTGGGTGACTACACATACCATTATATATCTTTGGTCATTATTGGTTATTATATATTATTTTTGTTGTTGATGATAACTGACTATAAATACATGAATCTTTTCATAAAGCATTTTGAAATTAGTTGCATTAAACTTAAGTTTAATGTAGTAAAAGTAAAGGGAGTGGTGGCAAGCAACACAAGAGGGGAAGCTAGGCCTAGAGGTAAGACGAAGTAAAGAAGAGGCTTGTCAGCCTGCACAAGGCAGAGCACAGGTGCAGAAGGTGCTGTTCTGAAGATGGTACCACAGTTTTCCTTATGCCTGTTTACAAACAAAGGCTAAAACAGGAAGCCTTGGTTTTGAGGGATGTCGCATGCTGGATGGACGAATCAGTGGCCACTCTGTAGGACGCTTTGGATGACGCAGACTGCGACATGTTCCAGCGCTGCTCTGATGACATTGATATCAATAACGGAAGCGGTTGTGGGATTTATCGAGAAACTAGCAGCAGGCTAAGCAGGGAATTCCAGACATCCCTTTCCCCAGCAATACTTTCCAGCTCCTCCTGGGGGATCCCGAGGAATTCCCAGGCCAGATGGGATATATAATCCCTCCAGAGTTCTCGTTCTACCCCAGGGCCTCCTCCCAGTTGGACATGCCTGGAAAAACTCCAAAGGAGGGAGCCCTCCTACCTGCCTCCATGGACCCATTAAAGTGTGAATATCGAACTAATCGTTCTACTGATGATGCCATCACTCACCTCCTGCACACAACCATGAGCCACCTTGACAACGGGAGCGGAAATTATGTTAAAATGCTGTTCATGGACTATAATTCAGCATTCAATATTATAATTTCCTCAAAGCACTCCATCAAGTTGAAGGATCTGGGACTCAGTCCATCACTGTGTCATTGGATCCTCAACTTCCTCTCAGACAGACCACAAGCAGTAAGGGTGGGAAAACATGTCTCTCCCTCAATCACCCTCAGCACTGGAGCCCCCCAGGGTTGTGTTCTGAGCCCCCTGCAGTAATCTCCATACACCTATGACTGCATAGCCATGTCAGACTCCACCACCATTGACAAGTTTGCTGATGACACTGTTGTGGTAGGCCTGATCTCTTGCCTGATTCTCAAGAAGGCCTACCTGGAGGAGGTCGGAAACCTGGAGAACTGGAGAACAACCTCCTCCAAAATGTCAGCAAGACAAAGGAGTTGATCATGGACTACAGCACGAAGCAGGCAAGGCATTAGCAGTCCTTTAACGTCAATGGGACCCCAGTGGAAAGGTTGGACTGTTTCCAGTACCTCAGTGTTCACATCTCGTAGGACCTGTCATGGTCCTGTCACATCAACACCCTGGTTAAGAAGGCTCATCAGTGTCTGTTCCACCTAAGTTGCCTCAGAGACTTCCAATTAAATATCTCCACCTGGTTTAAGAACAGCACCAAGCAGGACAGACGGGCTCTCCAAAGATTGGTGCAATCAGCCCAGCACATCATCTGCACCGCGCTCCCTGACCTGCAGTCTATCTACACCAAGCAATGCTGGGCCAAAGCCAGGAAGATAATGGAAGACCCAAGCCATCCCAACAATGGACTCTCTACCCTGTTGAGGTCAGGGACGCGCTTCTGCTCCCTTAAGGCCAACACAGTAAGAGGATCTTCTTCCCTCAGGCAGGCCATTAGGGCTCTAAACCAGGACAATAACTAGGTCTGGACACTGGACACTATATTACACCCTCCTATCCCCCTATCAACTCATCCAATCAGAGTGGCATAGAGCTATCACAGCCTTCATCTTGAAGGAGCAGAACTCCTTCAAAATCAACCAATTCAGGAGCATTGCTCTACTGAATGTAAAGAGGAACTTTCTTTCTCCAACATGGCCAAGAGGATGACCTCATAGAGCTCATAGAACTCATGATGAGTTGGGTGCCAGGCAACACTTAGGGCATCAGCAGGGGGTGACAGGGAGAAATCTCTGCTAATGCTCCGCCACCAGGAGATGTACTGGGGTTAATGGAGGGAGCATCAATGACTGGCGGTCCCCAGCTCATAACCTGTTAGGTCTACCAAGGTTGTCTCTTTTTTTGTTTGTTTGTTTTTTTATTTTCATGTTTTTAGGCACTGGTGGAGAAGCAGCAGACAGCAGGTTAAACACCAATTTGTACGTATAACTGTTTATGAGGACATTTATTAATTGTTAATTTTGAACTACCACTGGGTTCAATCACCACTGTGTTAGCTTTATCAGTGATAGACAGTAAACAATGATGATTTTATATGACAATACAATGGATTAACATTAAAAAGAGTAATGCAGCCTCATCCTTTGAGTGCACTATAATTGTCACATTGAGGTGAGGTCCTGGCACAGACTGCCTCGCTGTCCTCTCCACATTCATCACTTAAGTACTTGCAGTTTTTAGACAGTTTAAAAAAGTGCAGTGAAAGACAAAGGGACACTGAGGTTATTACTCTTTCAATTTTGCAATTATAGATTGTACATGCTTACCTTGATCACCATTTCAAAAGTGAAAACACCAGTGAAGGCGTAGTCCAGATACTTGAGCACCTGCAAAAAGAGGCTGACTTAGTACTGCATATGTATATGAGTATAGTATTCAGGTATTGAAGCAGTTTTCAAGCATATTGGTTTGTGGTTGTGTGTTCCCTGTTTTAGTCACCACACTGACAGGAAAATCAAACGCTCTTTGCTCAGTTTACTATGCATAAACGTATACATAAGTTTTGCATACATTAATGTGTCTTTATGTTTATATTCATGTGCATCGTGTGTCTCACATTGTTGCGGGGGGCATTTGTCCAGACAGGATCCTCTGCTGCCAAAGCAATACTGCTCATAGCAATGACAACCAGGATGGACATCTCAAAATAACGCAGAGTCACAATATAGTGACACAACCGCCTCATCCTGAGGAGAGAAAGGCAGGGACAGACTGAGAGAGGGAGAGGTAGATAAGCAGTAAGCAGTAGACACAGAGTCACAGATGTAACAAAGACTGAATTGTGGCAGTAACTACTGTCTCACTGTCATTTCATCAGGGAAAACATTTAACAAACACAAGTGAAGAAATACCAGTAGAAATTAGAGGCGGCTGAGCTAAATTTCTAGTGTCATGCCAAAATGTCTGAATACTTATGTCAATGAGATATTTCAGTTTTTACTTTTGAATAAATTTTCTTTTTCTGAATAATTTCTAGAATTCTGTTTTCACTCTGTCTTTATGGGATATTGAAAATTGACATTGTGTAAATTTATCATTTAAATGATTTCCATAATACTGTATGAGCAAAATTTATATACAGACTAGAATAGAGGCTGCAGCTAAGTATAAAACCTTTTATCTGACTGTCTATATATATCGCCTGATATCGTAGATATAATTTATTCCTACTTTCTGCTGCAGCCACACACACCCTGACCTCATAAGTAAAGGTCATCTCATCAGCACTCCAGTTAGCAGAGGACTTTAACCTAACGTTGCCATTTTTCCTGTTAATTTCAGACATATAAGCCAGCTACCATTGTCTTCTCTGTGTGTGTGTGTGTGTGCGTGCGTGCGTGCGCGTGTGCGTGTGCGTGTGCGTGTGCGTGTGCGTGTGCGTGTGCTTGTGTGTGTGTGTGTGTGTGTGTGTGTGTGTGTGTGTGTTGATATGGATCATCAACAGTGTGTGGAGGTTTGTAAGTACATTTAGGAGATGAACAATAGTAATAAGAAGCACTGGTCTCTTGAGGAGGTGCAATTTACTGGTTATAGTAGGAGGGAAAGCAGAGAGTGGAGGTGATCCCTGGTATTATTATGATGTCATGCTAGTTTATAGATCATTCAAACTTAATTTACATAGCACCTTTCACAGATTAGTGCAGTTTAGCATGACATAACCAGTGAGAGAATTAAACAAAAGAATTGCATTCACCCAGTCTCTAAAGGGTCTGACTTCCATAGTATGTTGGAGGTCCTACAACAAGGCAGGTTGAGGCTACTCACGGATTGGTCTGTCCAAAGATGAACATGGAGCTGTAAGGCAGGATGGGTTTGGGTCCACTTTGACCTAGATCCTCCAGAGTCTTCTCATTCATGGGCAATGTCTCACAGTCAATACTGTTCACTGTGAAGACAGATCATTCACTTCAGCAATGACCTCAGACATGGCAGAGCAGCACTGAACATCAACCCCCAGCAATCATCACATCTACTTCACTGTCCTCAAAACACAACTGGAAAATAAATCAGATCCTCTCTTCCACCTCTTCTTGGCGCAGTCTGATACAGCCCCTCTTTTACTCTGGGTTACCCTTACACATATGAAAGAAGACGTTCAGTTCTTCCTGTGGAAATATCTTGTTCTTCCCACTCACCATTCATGGATCAGAAACATTTTTACTTTAAGACAGAAACAATAATTTATATATATAACTTCTAAAATACATTTTGTTTTGTTTCCCTGGGTGATCATGGTACTGACAATGTCAGATTCCGCCTTCCTGGGGCACCTTCATGTACCTTCCTCACCTTGCTCTTTTCACAGCACATGTTTTCTCCTCTGTACTCAGCTGTGGCTATGAACAGAGACCTTCAGCATAAAGGCTGCCAGGGAAGTAATGTAAGTCACATTACTGTATGTGTGCAACTTGATACTGACTTTGCATGAGGATGGTCTCTCCGGGTGGGGAGGTGACAGTCACAGGAGGAATGTGGATGGGGGTTTGGCCAGTTCGTCTGACATTCCGCTGGTTGTCTGAGTCCTCAGGTTGGTCAGGAGGCCAGTTGCCCCCCCCAGAGCCCTGCTGGGGGGAGATGGCTAGGGACTCCCCCTCTGAGTCACCAAACCTGTCCCTATATCAGACATAGCATCTTAGATATTAATAACTCATGCTTGTGTCCTGGTGGGTAAACAATGATTGCAGTGTTTCCCACAGAGTGAGACAGTCAAACTGTGACAGACGGGTCTATTGGACAGCTCTCAAATAAACACGTACATCATTTCTGTTTGCAAAGACCAAATGGATTGTTGTTTTTGGCCAGTCTGACTATGACAGACAAGTCCTTAGTCAATGGTCCGTAGAGAGAGAGAGAGAGAGAGAGAGAGAGAGAGAAAATGAGAGAGAGTGGGACCAGGAGGCAGTGAGTGAATCAATGTGCTACAGCTCTAGGATGAAATAAGATTTGACTCATTTGAAATAGTAAAAAATAGAATATAATTACATGGTGGTCAATGCGGACATTGTGGTGGGCAGCCATAAATAAATCAGTGTGTGGCAAACACTGGATTATGCTACTTGCCACCACTGTCAGTGACATTTTGTTTGACTTTACAAAAGCTGCTGGATGTGGCTAAATATTTACAGACCAGTAGAGACATCATTTACACTGTGGGCTGACTGCAAAATTAAAAGACCCAACAAATCTGACCATCTCTTTTAGAGCAATTTTAGTTTTCTTTTTAAAATGTGAGTGCACTTCAAAATATTTAGGCAGTGACACTGCATGACTTGAATGATGACACTGAATTCAAAATTAAACAGTTTTAAGGACAGTGCTTCAGTTATACAGTGTCTTTGATCCATTGCAATACTTAAGGGATGGTGAATAGGAATATGTTATTTTATCATGGAATAGGTTTTTTTATCATATAGCAAATACATTGCAAACTTATGATGAACATGTGAGAACCACAAACCTCATCAGGCCCTTAACTGACTATACATTTTAACACATTGTCATTATCAATTTCAAGTCATGTGGCCTTGTGCCGACTCTCCGTGCTGCCACATGTTTATATGTATGACCAACTGAAGATAAAGTAAAGTCCTACAGTTACACTTCCTGACTGTGCAGCATTAATATATGATGTGGACCTATGTGTCTGGAAAAAGACATAAAAGTAAAAAAAAAACAGTCTAACAAAGTGAATCTGTATTATGAACACTGTCAACTTAAATGAGCTCAGAACCCAGTAAAGTAATTTTCATATTAAAGGGTATTGACCATGCAATGGTTTTGATTTTTCACCTGTGACCATGGGTCTTGTCTCTCTCATTGGACTCCTCTCCCTCAACTGCTGGTTGGCCCCTGGATCCATGAGTCCGATGTCTCCTCCTCTCTCCATTGGCTCCACTGTCCCCTCTGGAGTTAATGTCCCTGTCCCTGTTAGAAGAACATCCATCTCTGTGCCGGGATCTTCGCTCTTCCCTCCCTCCACTGTTCACTGTCCCATTACCCCCTCGGGATTGCCGGTGTGAATGATGATGGCGATGCTCTCTCTCGCCCCTGACTCCTCCACCTCCGCTGTCATCCACTGAGCTCTGATGGTGATACTTCCTGCCTCCCTCTCGGCTGCGGGATCTCTCGCTCTTCCTCTCCTTGCCCCGGGTGCCGTCGTGGTCTTTGGAGCGACTGTGATGGACATGGTGCCTGGCACCAGTGTCACCATTGTCGTTCGTCTCATCTTTCATTCTGGCCCGGTCCCTGTCTCTGTGGCGGTGGTGGCGGCGAGGCTGGTGAGGCACAGGAGGGTCGGCGGCAGTCTCAGCCTCCTCTGGCAGGCAGGACTTATGATGGTGGTGCTGGTGGCCACCCAGCAAAGGCCTGTCACAGGGCTCAACAAGCAGCGGCCGGTCGTGGTGGCTCTTCATGTCGGGGTGGAGGTGGAGGGCAGAGGACAGGCGGAGACGCTCCTCAGGCTCCAGCTCACTGTACAGGGCCTCACAGCTGGTCCAGTTTTGCCTCCTCAGCTGGTTGGCCCTCTGCTCCCACACAGACATCGTCTTCATTGACTTCTGCTGCTCCTTACTGGGGGAGAACAAGAAGAATCAGACAAATCATAAATCATAACCACTGGAACACTGATACTACAATAAAATACTGTGTCACTTATTTTTGAAAGTTTCTACTTTGATGTCAGTGCCAGAGTTTGGTCACAACAGCTCATCATTTCTACAAAGGATAGAAGCATTTCCAATGGATACATTGACAGGCATGGTTCCCTCTGAGGTGTGACACATTCAGTGTGTATGCACTTTATACATCATCATGGCACATAAAACCAACAGTATATTTCATTTTACATCTCATGATGGCACACAGTCCCTACATGCTTGTATGATTGAGGTGCAATGGAGCTTTAAACACAGCAGAGCACTGTGTTCATTTATCATAGTCTACTGTGGAGAGCGCTCATCCATGGATATGCCTGCACAAAGGCCAAGCATGGCCACATCACCATGCTTTGACATGCAGCTATTTTTCTGTCAATGTCTGTGTAATACAGTATTGTGAAATGGCTGAACACATGCACTTCTGACACTGACACTAGCAACAGTTAGTTAATGTGCTATCTCTTCACGTTAATTTACAGAGAGAAATTACAATGCCATCCTTTAATGTGGCATTTTATTAAATCAGTTCACTGCACAGATTAGGAACCGAAAATAACTTTATTCCCTCTTCTCAACGCTCCATCATCTTGTAGTTAAATTTTTCATACTTGACCTCTGCATATGTAAAAGCACACTGCACTGCACTCTCCTGCTAAGAGGTGGACAGACAAACATGGAACTGGACTCACTGCATGAACAGAAAAGCCCAAAACATGGTGTGCATGACGATGATGCAGGGCAGGTCTGTTTTGTTTATGTGGTCTTGTGTTCAAGGATGTAAATAATGAGAATATGATTATGTATGTTCTTATGCATGTAATCATCATCCACCACCTTGCTAGAGGGCAGTTGGGTTTACCTCAGGAAGTGATGGACTGGGGTGCAGACATAACTCCTACAAACACATAAAAGGAGTAACATTGAAACAAACAGAGGGAGAGAAGGGACTTCAAAGGGTCAGAAACAAGTTACAGACAGAAGCACAGAGGGGGCAGAGAAGCTTCAGAAAAATGATAACATGTACAGTAGAGATGGAAAATTATACAGACACACAAAAGAAATAGTTTTTGCTGAGAGGGAGCAGGGAAATAATGAGAACAGGAGATAAAATAAATACTGAACTCTCACTGCAAACCTGCACTGCTAGTGTTAAACAGCTACAGTGTGTTCACAGCATTTGTTTTAGCGTCACTACAGGACACACCCCCTCACAGAGTGAGCCATCGCCCTGAAGTGACCTAAAGTGGGAAGGGGGATTATCCCATACTGAGACATCATACCACTCAGAGAGCCAGTTACACAAACACCACAAGTAAACAATGTGCAACCATTTACCTATTTACAGGTGACACGTGTGAGTGGTGTGTGTGTGTGTGTATGCACCTGCTGCTGAAATCTACACTTCAGTGTCATAAGTGGAGTTACAGAAAATTGTCATTGCTACTAATTTGATTTTGAGCCTTGGTTTCAGTGGAGTTTGTTTAAACTGCAAAATCTTACCAATCTGTCTATGTCAGGCGTAAGTTGTCGTTGTGATGAGTTTTCTCTTATTGAAAATGAAATGTATACAAATTCAATTACAGGCCAAACAAGTCTTCAAAAATAGAACCAAAATGCAGCTTAATCACCAATTAAAAGCACAAATTGTGTCGCTCAGCTGTTGGACCCACAGTATCAGCTCAACAACAATATGCCCTAAAGCTGTTTTATAATGAGGGAGTGATGATGTGTGATCTGATCTGAGACCAGAATGGTAAGCCCCCCTTCCTGCTTTCTGGCAACAAAGCTTGATTATTACAGAAACTGTAGCAACCTAGAGAAGCAAACTCTTACCGGTTTATCTTAATGTCACTTACTGAAGGAGATCATGGTAAAGTCTAAATAATCTCATAATTAGTATTGTTACTGGGTAATCTATGTATTTACACTTGACCACAGTGGGTGCACAGACATGGTTGTTCGTTTAATAAGGTTTCATTAAGTGCTGTCAGTGCATTTAAAGATACATTTGCTTATTGTCAACAAATCCAATGAAAAGATCAAAACCAACCAAGTGTTAGTTCGTCTCTCAGTACAGCTCAAATGACCATCAGAGGGCGACACCACTGGTTGCAAAAATAATTCTGATTGTATTGAAGGGCGGGGCTACCGTGTGATTGACAGACTGTACCAAACATGGCAACCTGCCTGACAATCAGAGCAGGTCAGATCTACCCCTCACTCTGGGTGGAGCCCTCTCCTCCAAATATGTTTTTTTTTTTTTTTTTTTTGGTTTCAAAAAACCATGATGGCGACGGCCAAACTGCAAACTGGAGGCTACAAAATGGCAGTTCACAAACCAAAGGGTGACAACACAGTGGGTTGATGCTTGACTCTACAGCAGAAATAAACATGTTTACAGCCTGGTACAAAAACTGTTTTGGTCTCTAGAGCTAATTTACTCCTTCAACTGTACAGGGATTAATTTTGGTATAACTCACCTGTTCACATTTTATTAAGGCTTAAAGTTCTGAACAATTGAGGGCATGGCTGCTTTGAGTGACAGGTGGGCGGGTGATGTGCTTTCATGGGAATTGTTGACAATATGAAAAATTTTACCTCCTTTAACAATAGTTTCATTCCACTAGTTTGGCTGCCAGGTTTCAAAAACTCACATCGTTCTGACTCACTACAAATAACACTGACAGTGACTCAACATCTGCTGTGTCCAACTTCTGATTCACTCAGCATCTGTTTCTACTGAGCAGTTCTTCATCTGTAATAATGTACAACATGCATTGATGAATCACATCACACACAGTATGAACAATGATGTGTAGTATCCTGAGACCCACAAAACAATCATTCTCAGACATAAGGATGCCGATCACACACCATGACCACTGACAGACACGGGTGACCCTTGCTGATCACAGGGAAATAATAAAAACAGAACTGAGGTGTTGAAATACTGAAACATACACACACACACACACACACACACACACACACACACACAACTCTATCACAAGATGTGAGCACGGAGGAGCTGCCGTGTTCTTCTGGACAATTCACACAGAAAGATGAAATGACCGCACCAGAAGAAGAGCAGCAGAACAGGAGCGATGAGAGAGGGGCAATGGGAGTATTTAGAAATTGTATCAGAGGTAATAACTCACAGTGAGTTAACGCTGCAGATGGATGAGCTGCTAGAATGCGCGTTACCTCGACTGCGTGTTAGAAAACTGCACATGCACAAAACAAAAATGGGGGAGGGGGAACATCATAGAGGATGAAGTCAGGGAAACAGCCAGACACCATTCAACATTTGTGTTCTCTTTGTCCTTTAGCCTCCCATCACATTTCAGTGCAAAGCTCAGAAACACAAAACAGACTGAACCAGAAAGGGAATGTCACACATATGGGCTGTCTGGGACATTTTGGCTGCCATAGCAACAGCAAAATCAATCTGATTTCACTTTATTCACATTCAGGGAGATACTTTAAGCCCAGGGTTAGACTGAAATGTGTTGAGAAAAATATTTCTATAATTGGTGATGCAAAAGGCAAATTGAGTTTTAGATATTTGTGATAGTAGAGTGGTCTGAAAATAATCATTTCATGGGTGGAGCTGAAACAAAACATATAATACTTAACAAAATATTGAGATAAGTTCCAAAAACACCGTAATGTTGGAGCAGCTAGTAAATGTAATGTAGAGTACAGTATCATTATAGGAAATCATGCCAAGTCCATTGAGCCATTGAAGTCTGTTGATGAGAGATCAGGTGAACTTCACGTCCTTTGATTACAAACTCAGTATCATCACTTTGTGGTTTCACTGATGACAAATTGTTCCACTGTGTTTTAAAGTGTAAGAGAGCTTTATTTAACTGGCCCCACTGAAAGTGCACCTGGTCTCAGTTGTGGGTCAGAACTTCCACTGACACTCAGTCAGTTTTCCAATCCAGTTCTCAAGTACCACTTACAGTTGTGAGAAAAAGTGTTTGCCCCCTTCCTGATTTATTTTTTTTGCATGTTTGTCACACTTAAATGTTTCAGATCAAACAAATTTTAATATTAGACAAAGATAAGTAAACACAAAATGCAGTTTTTAAATGAAGGTTTTTATTAAGGGGGGAAAAAAAAAAAAAAAAAAAAAAAAAAAAAAAAAATCCTCCAAACCTACATGGCCCTGTGTGAAAAAGTGATTGCCCCCTAAACCTAATAACTGGTGGGGCCACCCTTAGCAGCAACAACTGCAATCAAGCGTTTGCGATAACTGGCAATGAGTCTTTTACAGCGCTGTGGAGGAATTTTGGCCCACTCATCTTTGCAGAATTGTTGTAATTCAGCCACATTGGAGGGTTTGAGCATGAACCCCCTTTTTTAAACATCATGCCACAGCATCTCAATCGGATTCAGGTCGGGACTTTGACTAGGCCACTCCAAAGTCTTCATTTTGTTTTTCTTAAGCCATTCAGAGGTGGACTTGCTGGTGTGTTTTGGATCATTGTCCTGCTGCAGAACCCAAGTGCGCTTCAGCTTGAGGTCACGAACAGATGGCCGGACATTCTCCTTCAGGATTTTTTGGTAGACAGCAGAATTCATGGTTCCATTTACCACAGCAAGTCGTCCAGGTCCTGAAGCAGCAAAACAGCCCCAGACCATCACACTACCACCACCACATTTTACTGTTGGTATGATGTTCCTTTTCTGAAATGCTGTGTTACTTTTATGCCAGATGTAATGGGACAGACACCTTCCAAAAAGTTCAATTTTTGTCTCGTCAGTCCACAGAGTATTTTCCCAAAAGTCTTGGGGATCATCAAAATGTTTTCTGGCAAAACTGAGACGAGCCTTTATGTTCTTTTTGCTCAGCAGTGGTCTTGGAACTCTGCCATGCAGGCCATTTTTGCCCAGTCTCTTTCTTATGGTGGAGTCATGAACACTGACCTTAATTGAGGCAAGTGAGGCCTGCAGTTCTTTGGATGTTGTTCTGGGGTCTTTTGTGACCTCTTGGATGAGTCGTCGCTGCGCTCTTGGGGTAATTTTGGTCGGCCAGCCGCTCCTGGGAAGGTTCACCACTGTTCCATGTTTTCGGCATTTGTGGATAATGGCTCTCACTGTGGTTTGCTGGAGTCCCAAAGCTTTAGAAATGGCTTTGTAACCTTTTCCAGACTGATAGATCTCAATTACTTTGTTTCTCATTTGTTCCTGAATTTCTTTGAATCGCAGCATGATGTATAGCTTTTGAGGATCTTTTGGTCTACTTCACTTTGTCAGGCAGGTCCTATTTAAGTGATTTCTTGATTGAGAACAGGTGTGGCAGTAATCAGGCCTGGGTGTGGCTAGAGAAATTGAACTCAGCTTTCTAAAGATGTGATAAACCACAGTTAATTTATGTTTTAACGGGGGGGGGGGGGCAATCACTTTTTCACATAGGGCCATGAAGGTTTGGATTTTTTTTTTTCCCCTTAATAATAAAAACCTTCATTTAAAAACTGCATTTTGTGTTTACTTGTGTTATCTTTGTCTAATATTTAAATTTGTTTGATGATCTGAAACATTTAAGTGTGACAAATGGTTTGGAGTAGGTGAACAAAAAACTGATCTGGATGAAGAACTTGCAGGACTTGAAGCTGCATTTTGTTGTTGCTCTTAGCCACCTGTTGGCAGCTGAACAACCCAAAATTACAACACTGATATATTATCACCTTATAAAATTGTTATGGTTGACGTGTCAGCAGTGGCCTATTATCACATCCAGCATACACAGAGTTGTGATTATATCTACCTGTATCCAATAAACTCTCTCCTTTTAGCTCTGTTTTGGTCTCAAACAACTGAGAAAAATATCTAGTTCTTAAATGTAAAATACTCTACTATATTCACTGATAGTCTCTAACTTTGTCTGTGTGTTGTTTGGTGCTGAGCAGGTTGTGCACAGTGAGTTTATCAGAGCTGTTTCGCTGAAGACAACTGCCTGCATGTCTGTAGTTGATAAGGGTGGAGTATCTGTTCACCCATCCATGGAAGAATGGGTCATGTTGGGCGAGAGGGGAGGTACACCCTGGAGACAACAGACAACCATTCACACTCACATTCACACCAATGGTCAATTTACTGTGGTCATTTATCCCAACCTGCATGTCCTTGGACTGTACCTGGAAGTTCAACCCCAGACCCTTCATGCTGTGAGGAGACAGTGCTAACCACTGCACCACCATGTTGCCGTAGGGGGGAGTTTGTTGACTAGTATGTTGACTGTAAAGCTGATTGCTACAAGGCAAAAGACACTTAAATGCTCCATAAACCTGAAGGAAACTGCAGAGTAATTCTCTGTGGATTCTCTTTTTACACTGCACAAAGACATTTATCGATTGTTTATATAAATTATAAAATGATCAGTGCAACTTTAAAAATCACAAATGAAAGAAGTTATGGTCACTGCAGTTTATGTTCATAGTCTTGTGACCAGATTTCCCTCCTTCACACTTCAAAGTCACACTTATCGGATCATTTGTAAGTCACTGTAAGTCATTGTGTCAGGGTCTATGTTTAAAGGAGCTATTTGTAAGTTACCATTAACAACTGTTTACTTACCAGCATCCAACTTCATTTCTTTTGCTCATCCAGAGCTGTCTCCAGTAGGGGAAAGCAACTCCTCCAATGTTAACTCTTGTTTTGCTTCTATTGCTATCACTTTTTCATTCTATTGAAGTTATCATGCTAACTAGCTAGCCCCTGTCCGATTGGCCTGTCTTATCAATATCTTATAGCAAGTCAGCGCAGCGTCCAGGCTGCCCTGAAGAAGCAGCGCTGCTCAGAGGTGTTTTAGACCTTCTTTTCTTGCAAACAGTGGCTGAAGCTGTTGGTAAGACTGGTAAGTAAACACCTGTTAATGCTATTGTTTGCTAAGCAGCAATAGTGAAATTTCCAAACACCTCCTTTAAGTGCCCTGAAATGCTGATAAATGTACTTTTAACTTTGTGTCCTGTCTTTATGAGCTAACACTTGAAGATTAAATCGTAGTGTTACTTTTGCAAACCTTCTATATTGCCATTCAGCCACTCGGGGAAACTACATGTTCAGCTCCACCAATGAGATTATTTACACCTGTGTTACACAACCTTAATGTTTCACAAATGAGCCTCAACAGTTAATGCATAACACAGTTTGTTACAAAATACAGAGCAGTATACAGACTATGTTGCCGTTCCTCTACAGATACCCAACAGTATCTTTAGAAGAACGGCAAGGGAGAGTTTACAACAACGTAATGTGTATGGTTCGGCACATTTTATGCTGATTGCTGTAAACAAAAATAATAAAACAAAGATAAACTAAACTGACAAAAACTAAACCAATACAATGACTACACCAATTAATATATAAAATATCAGTTAACATATTAATATACAGTATCGTATACTGCCTGGGGAATCTACAGTAAGTTCATCATTAGCCTTGTAAAATATTTATATTTAAAATTGTACAACAGCTTAAGTGTCTGCTTGTTCTGAAAAGCTTTTTGTTAAATATCTGTCCATCCTATATCATACATGCTGAATGTTATCATTGACATACTTGCTGTTTATGAAGGTGTAAATCTATCTGTCCTGTAACTTGTGCGTAGTATTCTGTCTGCTGCGGTTATGATTTTCATTTGGGCGACAGAAAACAGGGATGTGGGTTGTGAAGAAAAGACTGTGGGTGAGGAGGTTAACACTGAGGAGGTTTGGAGGTCAACATTATGCTTTGTTTCAACGCATGGTTGTGATCTGGGAAAAGCAACCCAATAGCTAAAGCAAGGTTAAATATTCTGCTTCATACAAATAAACAGGAAAATAATTACATAGGGATGTTGACATTCTGCTATAATATACTGAATATTTTCTATTTTGTATTTTTCTTTTTGTAATGGTTAACGATTTGTACTTCAAGCAAAAAGTTAATCTGGACATTGAAAACAGAGCTGGATGGAGGGAATTACATATTCACAATTTTTCAATGTGTGCCCTGCAGAGTCGTGTGCGCTGTGAACTGGCTTTAGCGTGGGTAGCGAGTTAGCAAGTAATCTCAGAATCCCGGTGTGTCTCTTCTGTGGGTGTGTGTTGAGTGATAAAGTAAAGCGGAGCAGAGATTTCAGAAAGCCGGAACAAGCATTAAAGAGGTTGACTTACGCTGTGATGGAAATGTTAGCGGCTGACATGGGGCTGACCTCCTTTACCTCCTTGGCCTTCTGGAGGGCCAGTTTCTTATTGATGGCCTCCTCTTGCTCTTCTTCATCCTGGACAGTATTTGCAAAAACATACATACAAACAGTTCATAGAGCAAGTCCTTTATTTACGGTTCACCCGCTGTTTTGATAAATGTCCACTCACTTCCACTTTCCTGTTTTGGAAAGCTGTTAAGCTACTGTCAGTGAAACTCAACACTGAAGATGTCACTACGGTGACCCGAAGGAGCTCAACACACTGCAACATCAGAAAACACATGCAAACACACAAAACGCAAACAAATTCTGATCCAGAACATCTTCATCAATTTGACCACCCCTGTGCTGCAAATACAACACAACCAAATACAAACACCCTGCAAATGCACACAAAACTACTAAATACACAAACATGCCGCAAATACACACAACACAACCAAATACACAAAGGCACTGCAAGTAGCACACACAAGAACAACGGAAGGGTTTCCAAAGGACATTAAAAAAAAGTGCTGAACCTGGCTGGGATGGACTTGTTGTTCACTGATTTGTGACTTTTGAAGTTAAAAGCAACATGGTTGAATTATAATACATTTATTATAATACATCCATGCACAGGCATCCCGGCTGGGTTCATCACTGGAAACACTTCCGTTTTGTTGTGAGTATTTGCAGCTTGTTTGTTGTCAGATTGAAGAAATCTTCTGAATTTGTTTGCGGTGTGTCTATTTGCATGTGTTTTCTCAAGTTGCAGTGCGTTAGGTTCTCAGGATCACTATATGTTCCATTCATTCATTCACATTCGGCCGAGTCCCACACATTCCTTGTTTTCAATGTGAAAATTTGGTGGAACATGTGCAGTTTCATTGTTCAACAGCTGAACAGAAATCCATGAATAAAAGGCCCCTGTCTGAAACCTCTATAAATGCCAGGATACCTCAAGCTATAAAGAAATACTGCACCTTAGTGAGCTCCTGAGCATTTGCAAGGTTATCAACAGCAATGGCCAAGAAGACATTGAGGAGTGTGTCTGGTTATTTGTGGTTTCAGGAAAAGATCAAACGACTGATAAACACAGGATCAATATTTATAATTGCAGCTGTTCTTCAAATCTATGATCAATTCTTTCACAGTGCTATACGGCTGTCTCAATCAATCTGGATCAAACGGGCAGGATACAGTTTCCAAAGAGAGTGAGGACGATGAAGTAAATGGAAGAGAACATTCCCCCATGAACGCCCCCCTGTGACTCGATCCCATGGTACATGACTGCATTCCAGTCTTCCCCGGTGAGGATCTGCAGGGGAGACACAGGCTGGTGTCTGAGTCCAGGTTCAGTGGTTCAAGCAGAGCAGGACAAAAAGCATCATGGAGTTGACCTTTACCTGGAAGACTGTGAGAATCGCTGCTGGGAACGTGTCAAAGTTAGTTGTCGGCGTTTCGTCTTCAAAATTAAACCTGCAGAGAGAGAGAGAGAGAGAGAGAGAGAAGAGAGAGCTCACGGTCACATTCACTCCTCCACCTATTAGAGGATGGAGCAGCTTACTGTCCTCTCCATCAGCCTGCTGCACATTATTCCAGTGCAATACATGCCCATTAGGTTTGTGTTATCTGAGCACCCAGTCTGTGTGACCTTATGGCTGATCTCTCAGTGTTTATTCCTCTCTAATGGATGAGTTGTTCTAATGCTGACATTTTGTATTTCTGTCTGTCTACTGGGACCTAATTACATCTCCCTCCAATTCTAAGGATGCAAATGGAGGAGGCTGGAAATGGCAGCAGAATTTGTCTTGTGCCGTCTCAAAATCCATGAGCGCATTTCCTCTGTCTGGTTCTCATTAAGACAACCACAGAAAGGAGACAGTGAAAATTGCTTTTGTTTCAGCCAAATATGTTTTATTTTCATCAAATTCTGTTCAGTTTCTCTCCCACTTCTTTTATTTGGCCCCTTTAACTCCAGGCTTTAAAGCTTCAGGTATTCACTGTCATATTTTAACACTTGATGTTTTGCTCAGTTTTCAAACCTTTTTTCGAGACATTTCACAGTAAGTTTTATGCAGTTTTATGCATTTTTTTCCTGTAGGTCCACACATACAATAGTATTGTTGCCATGCCAGAAAAAAGGGAAACAGATCAGTGTCACTTTATAATGTGAAACCTTTATTTTTATAACAAACACACTTACCACAAAATACTATTTATATTGTGATAATGTGAAACTCATGTTTGAATGAAGGTGTGCAGAGAATAAATTGAGGAATATGGCCCCTTTACAAGATTTAAATAAATTCTACTTCCTGCTTGGGTTGAGACATGGTGGGATTCTGCTGTTGTTGAGTGTTAGTAAGCATACACTAAGATGGATTTTAAAATTCAAGGGGCTGTAAAGATGGAAGAATGAGTCCAACCCTCTGGAGGTAGCACCATTCCTGACTGATCAGCTGAAGTAGCACGATCAGCTCCATGGATGCAAGCTACACCATCCCAGCTGATCAGAACTGGGTGTGTTGTGACCAAGAATACAGTGAAGCAATAGCTGACAGGTTCTAGATCCCTGTGCTGTTGAGCAAACACAGAGAAATCACCTGATGCAATGCACACAAATGTCCTGATTTAATGTAGCATGTTGATTCATAAGACAACAAACAGCCTGTGGTGATACACCCTCCCTCAACACACACACACACACACACACACACACACACACACACACACGCGAACAGAAACCAACAACCACTGCAGATGCATGGTTATCATCTCCGTGTCATCATGAAGATGATAACCATGCAACTCCCGACCGGTAAACTAGCTATTGATTAGCAGCCTTAGTGTCAAATTAATCAACTCTGCAACAGCCTGGACTCCAACCACCACAGACGCCAACTATCAAAAATCCAGCCAACACTAACAAATCAACACAAAGCTCACACAGTGTGTCAGTGAGCAGGGACCAAACAGTCATTGAGAAAATCACAACAACAGGTCTACACAGTATCAACGAATGGATGTCGACAACTGATCACCTAATCACTTCATAGAATTCATCAGCCATCATCAATACCACAGCCATGTTACCACAATCACAGATGCAGCTACGCGTTTCCCTACATGAGCCGTAACAATTACATCACTAGAGTTCAATTCCTGATTCCGTGCCATAAAAAAGAGGAACCTGTACTCACCCATAAGAAGTTCATCTACCAGCCTCACTCAGCAAAGTCATCAACGACACTGCTCAAGTCCTACTTTCTGCCTCTGTTGTTCTCTAATGAGAGTTTAGCCAGTCAAGCTAACATTAGCCCCCTGCTGCATGTGAACATTACTAGTATTTGATGAATTTTAAAAACTTACTTAATGTCAGTTCAGCAGTACACTTCTCCTGCTTTCTAGTATTCCAACCCCTCTGAGCATCACTTTTTGTATGGTAAACATTTTGCTGCTCAACCCTGTTTCCAAAAAAGTTGGGACACTGTGTAAAATGTAAATAAAAACAGAATGTGATGATTTGCACATCATGTAAACCCATATTTAACTGAAAATAGAACAAAAACATCATATCAGATGTTGAAATGCTGAAATTGTATTGTTTTATGAAAAATATATTCTCAATTAGAATTTAATGCGGCAACATGACCCTGTCCCAACAAAAAAGTTGTTTACCACTGTGTTCATCACCTCTTCTGTAAACAACAGTCTCTAAACGTTTGGGAGCTGAGGAGATCAGCTGCTGGAGGTTAGATAGTGAAATGTCCCATTCTCTCCTGATATAGGATTTCAACTGTACAACAGTTCAGGGTCTCCTTTGTTGTATTTTTCATTTCATGATGCTCCAGATGTTTTCAGTGGGTGACAGGTCTGGTCTGCAGACAGGTCAGTTTAGTGTTTGGACTCTTCTACTACGGAGCCATGCTGCTGTAATACGCTCAGAACGTGGTTTGGCATTGTCTTGCTGAAATACACAAGGCCGTCTCTGAAAAAGACGTTGTCTGGATGGCAGCAAATGTTGTTCCAAAACCTGTATATACTGTTCAGCATTAATGGACTGTGTGCTGGTAACAAGCTGGATGATCACTCTATTCTGTAGCCTGGAGGATGCATCCATGATTTCCAAAAACAGGACCTCCAACAGGCCACTGGACAGTTTTCCATTTCACCTCAGACCACCTTAAATGAGCTCGGGACCAGAGAAGTCAGTGACATTTCTGGATCATGTTTAGATAAGGTTTCTTCTTTGCATGGTCGAGTTTCAACCTGCATTTGTGAATGAATCAATGAACTGTGTTCACAGACAATTGTTTTCAGAAGTGTCCCTGAGCTCTTGTAGTTTTTTTTTTGTTGTTTTTTTTTAATTATTTTTTTTGGGCTTTTTGTGCCTTTATGATAGATCAGTGGAGACTGACAGGAAAGGGGGTAGAGAGAGGGTTATGATATGCAGGAAAGAGTCAGACCGATCGGGAGTCGAACCGGTGACTGCCTGCTAAGAGCGTCTTGCATTCACACATGGTACGCGCCCTAACCCCTCGACTACCGAGCCACCCCTCGTGTCTGTTTTTAATGCAGAGCTGCCTGAGGACCTGGAGATAATGACCATCCAATATCGGCTTTCAACCTTGTCCCTTTGCCTACAGAGATTTCTCTGGATTCTCTGAATCTTTTAATGATATTATGAACTGTAGAGGCTGAAATTCCAAAATTCTTTGCAGTTTTACGATGAGGAACATTATTCTTAAACTGTTGCACTACAGAGTGGTGAACCTCTCCCCGTCTTCACTGCACAGAGACTCTGCCTCTCTGGAGCCTCTTTTTATACCCAATCATCTACTGACCTGCTGCCAATTAACCTGATTAGTTGTGAGAAATTCAACCAGGTGTTTCAACCAGTCTTTTGTTGACCCCGTCCCAACTTTTTTGAAATGTGTTGCTGCGTCAAATTCAAATTGAGCAGATATTTTTCATAAACAATAAAATTTCAGCATTTCAACATCTGATATGTTGTGTTTGTTCTATTTTCAATATTTTAAAGATTTAAAGATTTTTGGAAACAGGGTGGTAATTTAATCATCGGCTTGCTGAAGAAAACTTGCTTCTTGTTAAAAGGCTGAGAAAAAAAATTTATGTCCACTTACACAAATTATCACAAATGACAAAGAGCAAGTTCATTGGTCAAATTAAGATTTCCCAGCAAGCCTTACTTCATAACTTTTGAGAAGAAAGTAACAAAATTAAACCGGTGGTGAGTAGAAAAATATTTATTTTTAATAAAATATGCAGGTTTAGAACATTTCCTTGATGGCTATAAAAATAAAAGACTAAACCTGACCTGAAAAGAGTAAACCTGACTTAAAAGTATGATGGGCCCTCACAGCTACTGGCCCCCGGAGCAGCAAACTCTAATGGTAAATAATTGTCATATTTGTCAGGAGTTATTACAGCTGCTCACACATTCATTGAAAACTGTTTGCTCCACCCTCTCTGCTAAGTAGGGACGTTCAGATGCACCTATACACCTATAGCTCCCTGTGATCCATGAGTGACTTTCATTCCCGAGTTTATTGTTGTGCTGCATCTAAAATCCTCTCAAACTGACAATCACAGGCAGGGACCAACACAAACTGCAAGAGAGAAGCAGTCGTCTAAAAAGTGAAAGTAAAGTAAAAATGATTAACCACAAAAACAGACTCAACAATGCTAAATGAAACAGCCATGACTATTCAAACAAATCACACATGATTATTCACATAAACCAAAATACACTTACAACTAACAATCCCACAACAGGCTGGTAACCATAGCGATCCCGCTACAATAACCATTTGTTGTTAATGATGTGAGTCCTGTAGCTAACTGTTCACAACACCGCATTGGCATGTTGTCATCCTGGACATCATTATTTTTCTTGTAGGCAAATAATTTTGCTAAGGGCTGGCTGTCTGAATGATCTGGCTGCACATTGCTGGATTCAGATATTTTTTTTATTTCTGATTCAAAAATTTCACCTGTGGGACAAAAAGAGGCAATTTCCCAAATTACCTAAATCCCCTCCTTTGTCTATAGGACAGCATGTGTCTGCATGTATCAGAATGGCTCAGAATAGGAAGTATCATATTAATCTTTGTTCTTTCCGGTATCTTCATCTTTTACCGAAAGACCTGTAGCAAGATGCACATTTGTGGATTACCCATATTATTCACAACAGCAGGAATGCAGTAGCTCCAAGTGGACGTCCAATTCTCATCTACATTGTCCCTGGTCTATTTGAAGGACAAGATATTTTGCCTGATTGCTTGTAGCAACACTTCTAAATCAAGATAATTTGAAAGTCATCCTTGTAAAAGAAGCACACAAACAGTTGATCCAAAAGATAATGCAACAGAAAAATGTCATTAATTGAAAGCCCTTCCTAAACAAAGTGTTTGTGAGCACACAAGATGTCCTACAAATGTATGAGGACAAAAATCCAGCAACAAGGAAGTTTTTGAAGTTGCTGGAACTTCTGTTTTCTGTAACAGAACATTGAGGGACTGTCACAGGGTCAGATGTTATCCGTGTTAACAGGATTGAGGTCCTGTTAACACGGATTGAGGTCCTGTTCACACCAGTAGACAGACTGGCACAATGGCCAGTAGCACATTCCTGTGGGCCAGCTATGGAACTGCCATGGACATACACTTCCCACCCAGAGCTAGGCACTGACATAGGCAGTATACTGTTAGGTAAAAGCATAGCTAAGGTCAAGTTCATCTCGCTGGTACCAAGCCACACAATGAAAAAGACTGATCCATGAAAAGTATTGTTTGTGTCCATTCCACATGTGCAGCCAAGATACAGCCAATAGGGCACATGTATCTCAGATGGCAAAATTCAGACCACCCAAAAATGAAAGAAGTCCAATAATGTCACTTGGTGCCTGTTTCCCAATAGCACTTATTTTGGGTGAGAAGACATTCAAACAGCATCTGAGAATTCATTCTCACCAAAAGTGCCACCATGAAAACAAGCACAAGGTGACAGTTAATGTATCCATGGTCTTGAAATCCCTTCAGCAGGATTCAGCCAATGGATTACAGTCTTCTTCCTGCCATTTAGGAGACATTGATGGAGGCCTCAGCTCCTCCTCTTCAACTGTCAGTCCATAAACAGCATCCGAAATGCAGAACGTACATCTATTGAGACACCATCTGCAGCACCTCCTTTTTTATCTAATGAAGTATACCCTTACTTACCCTTAACGACTGTACTGAGGCCTAGAGTTTAAATCTGTGCACTGTGTTTATGATTATCATTATTGCTATTATCATCATCATTATTAATCATCCAGCACCGTCTTCTTATTCAGTTTCACCCAGTGTTGGCAGTAAGAGGACGGTTAGTCCACCTCTGAGCACAGCTATGGCTGCTGAATATCCAGCCTAGACCTAACATAACTGTGACGGGCTGGCTGGCTAACTAAATTAGTTAACTTATGCTAGCAATAAATAAAGTTGGATGAACGCCTAAAGCAATGAAATACATGTTTTACAGGAAATGGGCAACGTAAAATTGCACTTACATGTTCTTGCATGAGAAGCACTCTTCTGGTGCACCATGATTTTATAGACATGCCAACAGTGCGGTGTCCTTGTTTTGGGCCATTGTGACTCCTGCTCATCACGAAAGGCCTCCAGTCTTATTATAATGTGAAATGTTTCACAGCATAATGGAATAAGATAACCTGAATAGTTTTACGTTACAAGTTATAAATGTAACTTCATAGTATATTGTATTGTTACAACAAGAAATTATCTTGTGGTAAGTCTTTATGTCATAACAATGTGAAGATATATTATTACAACATGAAAATATCTTGTTTTAATGTGACAAACCTCTTGTTGCAACAATAAACTTTTAATGTTTGTAACGTAATACTGATCCTTTTCTTTTTCTGGTGTGGCAGTAAAATGTTCTTTTATCATTTCAAGTAAAATAAATACATAACTGAGAGCTTTTTGAAAAATGTGAATCTTAAAGTTAATTTCAGAAAAATAAATAAAAAAGCGTCGCTTGATTTTCCCTTTATCTTTGCTGTTAGCTCACATCTTAACAATTTCAACCATTTTTATAATAAACAATCTCAACACATGCTGAACAGCTTAACACGTGCTTCTCTCTTTCTTTCCGTCTTATATCCATCTTTCCCACTTAATTCTTCGACCAATTTTGTCTTGTCTCTCTCACTGTCGCAGTGATTGGCTAAGTAGCGTGATGTGACCAGTGCCATAAAGCCTAGAAAATCTGCACTGGTTAAAACAAAAATGCTGTGTCAAAATTTTGTGATTCTCACTAATGTAGGTTATAGGTCTGAGTCCAGTTCCAGACTGCAGTCCACCTATTAGTGACCTCGGTAAATGCAATGTGCTTTGCGGCTGCATAGGAAATAAATTCATGATGATGAATTGAAAACCTCTCCCGACATCTTTGTTGCAGAAATGAACCGAGGAGAAAATATGTTAAACAGCTACGAATAACAGCAGTCACAGCTCAAAAAAACATTAAAAAAAATTCTAACTCATAAGTAGCCAGACATTGGTTGCATTGTCAGATGGTTATGGAAAGAACAATTCCAATCCATTCAAATCATGTCCACTGTAAGCTTTGTTTTGAAGTTCCTCTCCAAAAATGTTTTTGAAAAAAATCCTGGGCTATGATTAATATTTTACTTGGTTAAAAACTGGGGCAGTAAGCACATCTACTTTTACTTCCTCACTGAGAAAACTGGATCAGGCCTTGGCCCCGCCCACCACCTGCTTGCTCCAGGTTGACAGGTGAGAGAG
The DNA here is from genome assembly GCF_046630095.1 of Trachinotus anak. Taxonomy (NCBI): domain Eukaryota; kingdom Metazoa; phylum Chordata; class Actinopteri; order Carangiformes; family Carangidae; genus Trachinotus; species Trachinotus anak. The sequence goes on along the minus strand of NW_027273859.1, from coordinate 2,394,736 downwards.
CAGAAAGTATCAAGATGGTTAGAGGAGGAAACATCAGAGAGACTCATGTTTGAGCCTCAGTCAGACCCAGAGTCAGATGAGGAGTCTGAGACCAGAATCAGAGACTAGCAGACGGATCAGAACCGTTAGCATAATTAGCATCTTTTATTTGTTTATGTTGTTTGTTAGCTTGTAACTGGCAGTAGCTGACACAGTGTTAGAGGTTGTGCTAATGATAACTCTGGCTCTCTGTACTGACAAGGCTTCAAGAGTATTTAGCCCCGCCCCCCCGGCCCTGCAAGTTGACAGGATTGGTTCCTTAGGTTCTATGACGTATGAATCCCTGGCTGTCTGAATCTGTTTTTATGAGACTGTCATTGGTTCACTGCAGTTCAAGGTGGACACACTCAGTCATGGTGCTGACTGATTATCTCATGATATGTGTTGTATTATAAAAAACATAATCTGGACGTTAAACAGTTAAACACTTGATTTTCATTGGAGGGGCTCTTTTATCAGTTACTCAATGAGCAGATTTGTTTTTGCTTTCCTTCTGGCTAATGTCTGCAAACCAAGAACCGGTGTTGTTGCTTTATACATTTTTTAATGATCATGGTCTTAATGATTTTTGGTAAAATAACATGTAATTTTCTTGGGGGAGAAGGCGTGTTTTTGATGCAAACTGCATCAATTAGGTTCAAAGGCTTAACTGAGAGTCCCAGGAAGTACAGCTGTGTTTTATTTCTTCACTACAAACAGCAGCAGCAGAAACGGGTTACTCACTGGCCACCAAACAGCTGCATGCCCAGCAGAGCGAAGACCACGATGAAGAGGAAGAGCAGAAATAACAGGCTAATGATGGACTTCATGGAGTTGAGGAGGGAAACCACCAGGTTCCTCAGAGAGTTCCAGTACCTACACACACACAGACAACTGTATGAGTGTATCTGACATGACCAGTGTTCCCAGCACACAGACACACATTTCTGATGACTCACTTGGTGACTTTGAAGATCCTGAGCAGTCTCAGAGCTCGCAGGACACTAATCCCAAATGAGGCTCCAGGTTTGATGGCAGCCCAGATCACCTCAAAAATACTTCCAATAATCACCTGTGAACACAGTCTTATGAGTGCAGCAGGAAAACGCAGTTCTCTTTTCCAATTCTGGCAATAATCTGAAACATTACATGAATTATAATCCACATTCTCACACTCTGAAACACACTGTGCATTGACTGAACTCCTGGCTGAATGAGACGACTCACCCCAAAGTCAAAACAATTGAATGAGGAGTGGAAGTAGTTCTGGGGTCCAAGGCCGTACATCTTCATGGACATCTCTGCCAGAAACAGGCCCAGGAATACAAACTCTGCCAGGTCTGTCCAGGGAGAGCAAGGAAACACACAGATCAATGACCCGGGTTAAAAAGGGCCCTGCTGCTTTTTCCCACAATTCAATAGAGCTGAGCCACTGCTGCCTGTTCAGCTGTGCCCACAGCAAACAAGACACAGAAAGAATTTGTTGTTTTAGTACATTATCGCTGTACTCTCCCATGTTGGAGTGGGTGAGACGTGTGTTTGCTCATGTGTTTTTGCAGTTTCCCTGTCGGTGATTAAATCTAAGGCAACACAGTCATGTTTTTTTTTAAATCTGTTGAACAGAGTAGACATTTAACAGAAATAAGAGCAGCAGTTACAAAGGAAGCAAGTAAAAACAATATCAGTGTTCACGAAAGGTTGTGTTACACTTATTTGAACTATCATGCAATTGGTAGGATTTAATGAGGTTGACCTATTTCCAACCTTTTATACTAGTGAATGGTAAAAGCTGCTGGTGACCGATCTGGTTTTTATCGGAACATCAAACCTTCAGCATCACCCTCACAGGGTTGGGGGAACTCCAACTTTACTACAAACTGTACAGAACATACTATGTCTTCTTAGCAATGTGAATCTAATGAGCTAGCATAGCCTCCTGCTACTGTCACACAATGGCATGTTAAAATAATCCTGTTGTAATTACAGTTGACAGTTATGCATTCAATGCAGTGCTTCCACAGCAGCTGTTTTAAATATTTTTGTACAGTAGGCAGTAATTGAGGAGCCATCAAACAACACAATGTGACTTCTGACTGTGATCAAAGTGATAATTTCAGGATAATAATAAAGGAGTCAGCAAACTGGCTCTTCTTATTTGTAAGAAGTAAAGTGTTTTTACTCATTTCAAATGTTAAATAGCTTCACTTTAAATTCTCTGTGCAGTAAAAAACTGGTCAGTGGCTAAAGACAAGTCTAACCCTAATACCTTTAGGGAATATGTTAATGTCTGTATAAATGGTCTAATACAATAATACTAGTGAGATAAATAGTATATAGTGTAATAACAATGTAGGTATAGTGGTTTGAACTGATGGTGCTCACACAGGGCGTAGGTGAGCCACTCAGGCTGGTCATAGTGTACTATGGCTACACACAGTGTGTTGAGGCCAACCAGACACAACACAGTCCAGTAGAAGCTCTGGGACTTGACCAGACGACGGATAGTGAAGCGGATCCTCTTCTCTTTCCTCCTGAAGTAAGACGAGCTCTCGTTCTTGCTCTTCACGCTGGCCCGGGCAAACGGTGACCCTGGGGGGGCAGTTGGAACATAACATACAAAATGGCAATAAAGTTACCAAGCCTAAGACTGAGGTGAGGTGGTCTTACCAAATCAAGACTGGATCTGAGTAGAGTTACTTTCAACCTAGGCTTTCGTTCTGACATCTAGACCAAATTAAAGTATTTCACTCCAGAGCAAGGTCCTAAAGTCAGCTCTCTTCAGTACCACCCTGCAACGATCTTACAGAGGTGAGCTCTACCAGCAGAGTCAAATGATGGGAAGAACCAAAGGGACAAACAGAATGAATGGATGTGATATAATTAACTTATACAAAGAAGATTCTCCATGTTCTGACAAGCTTTAACTGTGATGTAACCGCAGTGACGTCCTCGGCTCTTTGAGCTCACAGTGCCACAGCCTTCACGTCTCCACTCCCTGCTCCCATTTAGCCTGTACTATATTAAACCTTCTGTGACTTAAATCATTGTCAAGTGGGACAGGACACAAGGAGGAAGGAGAAAAATGGTTCTATTAGAATTTCATTACAGGCACAGGAAGACTAGTGGGCTAATTATTTCCTCGTCTATTTTAATCCAGACATCTGGTGACTGTAACACCTCAGGTCCCACACTAATACATCTACAGCAAAAATAAATATTTTTTAGATAAGCTTTTACAGTGTGTTTTTGTTAATAAGTAGTAAAAAATATCAATCATAATATCATAATCAAACCGTGTACACTCCGTGCATTTGGCATGCATGTGTCCTAACCCCTGGACCCCCAGGACCCATATCCAATGAAATTTTAATTTCTTCTTTTCATGAAGTTGTTTTTTTTTTTTTTTTTCACAAAGTGCATCTGTCATGGCGGAAAGTTTTATCTCATAGCAAACTAGCTACCTCAGCAGGCTGTGTATTAATGCATCTACAGTTCAGAGAATTTTATACCCACCAGTTTGGCAGCTGTTTGATTCTGTGTTACAGGACCTCAACTGGACTCTCATAACCAGTGGTGGTATGACCACGGTCCAGTTGTTCAGATATTGCAACATAAGTGAAAGAAGAAGCATTGCTGTGAAGTAATTTGCCCCCGCCAACTCACTGTAGTGGCCGACTCCAGAAAAATAAAATAAGGAAGTAGAAATCTTCTCCAACTGACTCGTCAGACGACCTGATGTTGTTTCATGGACAAATATTCTTTAGAACAAGTGAAAATGAACATCTGGACAAGTGTGTCAGTGCATCCATAAGTTGGATTATTGTTAATTCGGCACAAGTAGTTTTAAATTTTCTCCCCCTCAATCACTCTCCCAAAAACTGAAAACAAGTCACATGACCAATTTTTCAAATAGCACTTTACAGTATTAATAACTCGAAGAGTACAAGCAAAAATAAATAAAATAAAATAAAATAAAATAAAATAAAAGAAACACAATTTCTTTCCAGTTTTAGAAAGAATGTTAGATCCCTCAACCACATAGAAGAATTTGGGGGAAGAGGTGATATCCAGTTCATTAGGATTCTCTTAGATGCCAAAAGGGTTGAGAAAGCAATTAGATTTTATTTTTATTTTTGAAGTTTGATGTTTGTCACCTTTTAGCTTTTGGTACTAAGCTTGGAGACTTGGAGCAATATGGCAAATATTGTGTCAGGTCACGTCCTCACCAACAGATGAGATGTCAGTGAAGTGGTCCTCGCCTTCCTCTGCATTGATGAGATCATTCTTACTCTTTTTCGTTCTTTTCAGCACTGTAAATACAGAAAGGGAAAAAAAATAAATCACACATGTGATGCTGTGCGATGCCGGTGGAAATGACCTGTATCAGCTGATTCCTCAGTTAGGAAGCTGTCCAGTTTAACAGTATGGAGCAGGCCAGTTTCCCAAACAGGATAATCAACTAACTGTTTTAAAAAAAACATTAAATTCCAAAGATATTTCAAACTTTTGTGCTTTTAAAAGGTTCTGTAAATTAGATTTTAATCAATAATATAACAGCAAACAACTATTTTCCATGTAAAACCATAGTGGAGTCATGGTGTCCTGAGCAACGAAGTCACACCCCATCCTCCCCCTGGTCTTTGTTTTGGTGCCCAGACCGGAAAGAGTATGCATGTTAGTGCATATGAGTCCCTCCCTGTTAAACCACTGGTCCTCTCCATGTGTACTAACACACAGGCTGATGTCACAGTGAGTACACAGTGATCAGGAGACAGTGACCTTCCAGAATTTCCTCCATGGATAAAATTACATTTTTTGGCTAAAAATGTCTCAAGAAAGAAGGAGAAAAGACCAGAGCAAAGGCAGACTGGCCATGGGGACTGCAGGCTCAAATCCGTTTTTAAAGGTGTTACCAGCTCCCACAGGGTCAGCTCCCAAGGCTAAAATTCTTTCGTGGTCCAACTGTGGAGCCAATACTGGTCTGGCTTCACTAAGAGGTGACCTCTATGAGCTGCTAAAGGCTCCAGCTGGTCTCAGAACTGTTGTTTTTCTCCACCATAATGTGTCAGTAACTTGATGCTACATAATGTTACAGGTCTGTTTTCATTAGTGACAGCTACAGTAGACATGATAACATTAACTAACTTCCTGTTACCCTTATTATGAATTAATTTGACAACTGTTGCTATCGCTAGCTTACTGTCAGGATTACTATAGAACATATCCTGGCAATGCTAGCGTGGGCTGATGGTTGTGGGTGGACTGTTTTTTTGTTGGCTGTGTTGCACACAGGGTAACTTTATACAGTTGTGCTTCTTGTTGTGCATTTAGTGGCCACTTTCAGTGGGCTTCATAACACCTTGCTTACTGGGAACATGGAGGGAGGGGAGGAGGTTGTGGCCAACAAAGCATTTGATTTGGTCCAAGGTACTGGTGGTCTAATGTGATCATTTAGACAACCTTTCAATTGTTTGTGTCATTCAATAATATGCACATAGTAAAGATGTTGTATTAAGTATGTATGTTGTATATTGTGTACATATGTAAGTATGCAATTTAAAATGTGGATATATTCATATATACAAATAAAATACGAGTTAAGAGGGCATCAGAAGTTGTGGAGGGATGACACAAAAGTGACCAGGGATAACTGGGACTGAATGAGCTTCATGGGGGAAAACTAAAGGGACAGACCTTTTTCACAGCAGACATTTTGACTAACAGCATTAACTACAGATGCAGCAATTTATTAACAAGTAAAACTGCATTTATCTGTGAATTCACTGTTGTTAATTCTTCAGTAGTTTTCCTGGGGAGATATTGTTGCTCATCAGCACTGTGGGCCCTCGTGGGCAAATCAAACTTTGGTCATGCAGCACTTAACTGCTTCTCGTGTTTATTATTGTTGAATGGATGCACTCATACTCTATGAGCACATTGGCAGTAATGCATAGACAGCTTGTGTCGGTAATGCACCAAAGAAGATGATTTGTGAAAAAGAGGAGAAGAGGAGGACAGACCAACAGCTGCTATTAACAGAGACTTTTCTAATGTTTTAGGGAGGAGGAAACAAATGTACCTCAACAGAGTATCATCATCATCATCAGCTAAAAGCTAGAATAATATGACCCCCTCATATGAGATATTATCTTTGTAGTCTGGTTTAGTTCTGGTATATTTAGCTGGTGTACACCAGGTTACACCCCTAATACGACACTAAATTGTACAATGATGCAGTTTTTTTAAACCCAGCTGGTTATTTACTGACTCTAAACAGTCCTCACCAGAGTTGTTGTGTTTTCTTTTGTACCAAGCTCCATCCACAGATTTCTCCTCTGCATTCTTGTCTTCTTCAGCCAGCATCACCTCCTCTGCAACACAAATACACGCTTGAATTAGGTCATATTTGTGTTAACACCAATGACAGTAAGGTTTTTCATGTAGATGTAACTGTAAAGATTAGCGAGGGTTAATATTTTGTTGGTCATGTTTGGCCAAAGATCTGTGTGTGTGTATGTGTGTGTGTATTTGTATTCGACCTGCTTTGCAGATCCACTCCAGGTATCCAGTTAACTCTCTCTCTATTTGCTGTTGTCTGCGGAGCTTCAGGAATTCTTGCCTCTTTTCAACCCGTTCTCTTTCCTTGGCAAACTCCCTGTAGAAACCACAAAGAAACCACACACACACGCACGCACACGCACGCACGCACGCACGCACGCGCGCGCGCGCGCACACACACACACACACACACACACACACACACACACACAGACACACACACACACACACACACACACAGACGCACAGACAGAAAAATGTTTATTGGATTTGACAGGCCAACACAGACCCTGAAGCAGGCTGACAGATATACAGCAGGCTGGCTTCCAGCAGGTAAGACAGAGTCTGTGTCCTGTCACATTGTGGAACAAGTGAACTCAACATCAACAGCACGGCTTTCTCATGCTTAGATAAAAGCTGATTTCAGTCCTGTCTCTGTCCTCTCTCTGAGCAACGTCCATCAGGTGCCAAGTCATGTGACATGCACTTGAGTCTGACTCAGGTCTTGAGTCTGATGACTGATTTAATAAAATCAAAGATTTGCAGTTCAACACCAGTGACTCAAAACTTTACGTGGACTTCAGCCTTTTGACTTGGTATGAACTGATATCCTCAAAGATATAAAGTGAGGTTATAAGAAAGCATGCAGCATTTTCCTGGCAACAGACACTTTGAATCATTCCGACAACAGCCAATCATGTTGCACAACCAGGAAGGAAAGGTGCCTCCAGCAGAAAGACACCAGATGATCCAGATAATCACTCACAGACACACTGAGAGAATCTGCTCGATGAAGACAAACAGCAACATGTTTTCTACCTTGTTATTTACCTTGTTCATAAATGTGTGACAGAGGTAACATTAGTTCTGTCAGCTGGTCCTAGAACTGTGCTCTTCTGGACAGAGACCTCAGACGTTGCACCTGCAATCTGCTGGAGCCATTCTCCCAGTCTGGGGGTTACAGCCCCCATATATATATATTAGCATTTGCTTATTTGCATATGAGTGACATTATCACATTATTTGCATATACAGTACATACAAGATGCACCCCTAGATACAAGATCTTCTGGGAAATAAAGTTGCTAACAAGCTTTATAATCAATAATTATTATTCTACAAGCTGCTATCATCTCATCTTTACGCATCTAAATTCTGATCTATCTTTATTTAAATCTACCTATGGCGGTGTTTCTTGTCCTGCTGACAACCATTATGGTTGCTGAGCAAAGATGTCTGACTCTCCACAACCAAAACAGATGAACAAAAACAGATAAACTAAGGACTGTGATACAAAGCAGGAGCACTGTCTGCAGCAGCCTGGACTTGAGGATGCGAGGTCAAAGACTGCTTCTTCCTGCTCTGGCCACACCCCTCACCTCAGCGGCAGCTGCAGTATCTTGAGTAAACAGCATCCAAACACAGGAATGAACTAAGTGTTGTAAAGTTTTGTGTATTTTGTGAAAAAATAAAAACAGGTTATTCAAGTTACTTCCTTTCAAACAAAAGCAGAGGAAAAGCAGAAACATGAGTGAACAGCATCTCCCTGATTTGCGTCTGACCAAGGACTTTAATGTATGTTGTTCCCCATTTTTCTCTCTCCTCGTTTTGTCTCATCTTTCTTCATAAAGGCTTAAAGATGAAAAACAAAAGTCGTTTTGAAAGCACCTAGTAGGAAAGCTGCCAATAACATACTGATTCAAATAGACATACCTCATCAGTTTGCTATTAAAAAGTGTTTTAAAAGGTACTTAATACGAATACACACATTGATCAATAAATGTAAATTTACTAATTGTTTTTTTAATTGGCATTACAATTGTATTAAAGTTGGTGAAGGCCACATAATGACTTTTGTAAGAATCAGGTCTTAGTCTCCATAGTTTTGGGAACCAATATAATCTCATCTCAATATACTGTAAACATAAATGTTACTATTATAGAAGAGTATGTTATTATTCTCCCCATTTTAAGTCACCCTCTCTCTGCCACTCTCTCTCTCGGCTGGCTAACAGAGAGACCATGTATATCCCACATATACTGTAATGATAATTATCTTACACAGGGAAAATAATTAAACAAATGAAACTCTAAATAAATTGTTGATCTGAACATTAAATTACATCCTTCTTATAACCATTAAAAATTCACCATTGCCACTATATTGCTTTGCCAACATCAGGGTTACAGTTATGTCATAACAATAATGTGTTTTCGGTTTAAATTAGGTGAGCGGGAAATGATATATGTGAGAGACGAGGCGGAGAGGGAGGGGTGGAGGAAAAGAAGAAAAAGACAGGCAGGAGAGCCAAATAAAGAAAGACAGTGAGAGAGAGTGAAAGAGCGAGGAAGGCAGACTATTGAAATAACAGAGCAGGGGATCTCCAGTCCACCCCCACCCCTCAGTGATTGGTGTGTCTCCCACACAGCAGAGGGGGAAGCTCTATTCTGCATTGCAGTGGCTGCCTGCCTGCCTTCCTGAGGGTGTTTCTGTTTGTATACGTGCCTGCCAGTGTCTAAATCTCATTTTGTGGCTACATTACTTTCTCTGTAAAATGTGTGTGCAGTGCATTCGTGTGTGCTGGTTGAGTGTACTGTGTGTGTGTGTGTGTGTGTGTGTGTGCATGCTTGAATGGTTTTTCTTTGATAACAGAATTACAGTACATTACACTGGGTGTGTTTCCACACATATACAAAATATATGTATTGTATGTGTAATGTGCTCATGCTAGCATACAGTATGTATCAGTAGGTACATACAGGTGACAAATTAAAGGAAAAAACAAAGTGCCTTATTAAGATGTTGGGCCACCGCAGGTCAGCGTCAGTGTGTCTCTGGCCATGATGTGTTCAACCGGGTTGAGATCTGGTGACCACCAAGGCCACAGAATACAACTCACATTATTTTCAAACTCAAACCATTCAGTGACCCCTCGGTCCCACGCTCCATCACTAGGTGCTTTTTTGTGAAAAATCTATAAGTCTAGTGACAAGTCGGTGACACCGAGACAGCTGCTTATGTTTCGTGTTTATGATATACGTGATAACACTGATTCATATTTTTGCGGCCGTGTAAGGCTACATGTGTACACTCACGAGTTTGTTTCTGTTTTCCATTTTAAATTAAATTTTAATCAGCCTATGGTATTTTGATATCACAGATCATTGTATACTCCTATACCAACTGGAAGCAAATTTGGCGTCTGGTCTGGCACTCACCTCGTTAAAGTCCTACTTATCTGACAGAGCACAGTGTGTCTCCTATAATAATAATACTGTGACATATGGAGTACCCTGTGGCTCTGTCCTTGGCCCTCTACGTTTCTCTTTTCATATTTCACCTCTTGGCCAAATTATTCACAGTCATGGAATACATTTTCACTGTAGGTAACAGTGGAAGTAGACCTTGGGTTGTTTCCTGTTTTGTAAACTTCTGTCAGGGCTGACCTGACATTTCTAGCAAACAATGCTGTTTTCTTCCTGTACACTCCTCATGGAGCTTGATTACGATGCAACGCTGACAACAAAAACTATAGACACAGAACAAACCAACAACCCCAACACCTTGTGAAGTTGCTTATAGCCAACATGTCCATAAACAGTTGTGTATGGACACTTTTAAGTTACACAAGCCACAGATGTGCGAGAGGAGTTTTTAGAATAAGCGACTGTGGTTTAAACTTTGATCACAGCCACATCTCATCCCACACTGTCCACACTGATGGAATAAAAGCTGAGTGAATGGCCCCTGGGGGTCTGCAGCCTCTCAACCCTGCATGTATCTGCTCTCATGCCTGCTCTGAAGCTCAGATCGTGGCCTTTAAACAATGACATGGCCCCCGCATGGCCCTGCCAGACAGCATCAGTGACCTTCCACCTCCAAAGTAACTGTAAGGCCATCTGACAACTTCTGTGGTGAGAGCAGGAAACAGAGAGGATAACACAACCACAGAGGGGGCAGCTAAAGGCTACCTGGCCTCTAAAGCGTTTGTCAAGCCTCTCTCTCTGTATATTCAGCACATGATGGATATAGAATATCTGTGCAGATGTGTGAGAATATATGAAAATATGTAGAAATGGCTAATGGAAAGCTGGAGGTGGTGAACATTAAAACTGGGATGCTTATGTGTAGAAATATGTTTAAAGTAGGGTTGTAAGAGCTGATACACAAGTAGAATACCCCAGTTCATCAGACACTCTAAAGCTGTAGACCGTTAAGTGTAAAGTCTTGAACAAAGATAGTCACTGGCCTAGATCAAAGAAACAGTCATGAGACCCCTGACAGGACTTCAGGTTGTAAACAGGCTAATGAGGACTCAGAGGCTCTGTTCAGACCTGGCAGTAACATGTGTCCTGGGTGAGCCAATCACACCTGGCATCAAAATAAGTCTCCATGTGTGTCTGGAGTGATAACTTGTGATCGGATCTCACTTTCCCGCTCTATATGCAAATAAACATGTACATTACTTATGTTTGCAAAATGGCAGTCACTGTTGATATTGTGACACTGGTACATATACTTGAGTGTTGCCAGAATAAAATTGAAGCTAAATATTATAACAGTGAAGGGAGGTAGCATGTATGAAGAAAAGAAAACTTGAGATCCTAAAGACTTGTGGTACACCAGGTGAGTTTTAGTAGCAGAGGGAGAAATTTTCCTTACAGCAACAGAAAGTGAACCACGATGAGATCAAAAGACAGATTGAAAATTCTCAAAAATATCTTTATTGTTCATTAAATGATGCACATTTTCTGAGACTTTAGCATAGAATAGCAATTTGGGAATTGGACAGTAATTTTTCAGACCAAGGACCAGTGTTGAGCAATAGGGTATATTATCATTCCACAAATGACTTCAAGTGTTTGAGGAACAGCGATAGATATGAGATCAACAGTCTGATTTTCAAAAAGATTTCCACAGTGAGGAAACAGATTCTACACCACGAGGGAGAAACGTTACCTCATTTGCAAGAGCAGAGCAACTAGATGGAACATAGAGTACTGACGCTTCCTTCAAAAATTAATGACCTTAACATTAAGCAACAGGCGAGTGAACATGGATACAAACTCTGCCTTCATCTGTCCATCTGTCTGAATGAGCTGAGACAGATGAGGAAAAAGAGGGAATAACAGTTCACAGAAATAACACAGGAGAAACACTATAGATTTCGATTTATACACATTGATTGGGGGAGAATATGAAAGCACAAAGGAAGATTTAGCAGCTGAGGTAGTGGCAATCAAATTAAAATGGACATTTTACATGGATTGATGAAATAGTTCCACTTCAACATAAAATTTGGGAGGGAAACACTAAATGTAAACTAGAAAAACTCCAGTGTACCTCTGAACCCTCAGTGACTAATGCAACATCATCATTAATTTGGATCCTAAAATTCACTCTCTTTTAGCAATGTTTTTGTCTGAGGGAAATATTTGGCGTTTTAGCTGCTATTGCTCCACTATGTTCACCATAGCTAATTGCTAACTGTGTCTCCTGTTTGGTGCTGAGCAGGTAGTGCACAGTGAGTTATTTTGGCTGAAATGATGCTATGAGCAGAGAGCGTGAACCAGAACAGTTAAGTTTGGTCTGGGCAGATAAACAATGAGCTTAAATTCACTATAAAGCTCTGAAGAAAGAAGATGACAAATGTGCTAAGTTGGCAGTATTGCAGGCTGTAAATGAACCCAAGAGAAACTGTTCTAATTCAACAGCCAATGGGGAAACTCCAACTCAGTCACGAGGCATTTGCCTGACCAATGGTGGAACTGTGATCCTCAACTATGATCAGTCAGTCAGTCAGTCAGTTACTCAGTCTGTCAGTCACTCAGTCAGTCAGTCAGTTTCTCAGTCAGTCACAGACATTCATGGTGACAGGGCTGGTTGCACATGAGTGGAGGATGGGGAACAACACCCAGAGACTCCTAGTGCTGAAGAGAGATGATAATAACTGCAAAGCAATATTTCAAAGAGGCAATAAAAACACTTCTCCCATGATGCTCTGTTCGATGGTGATGACATCCTGACAACTCAGTGCCTGCTATTTGCGTCAGTTTATAAAAGAGAGGGTGTGTTCCACAGAATGACACTGACAGGCTCTGCACAGTCTGCTCATACTGTGGCAGACACATACAGTCATGTGGAATTTGTCTAAACTAGTAAATGCAAAATAAGGAGAACACTCTGTGGGAGAACTGAGAGTTTAACAGGTATAGAGGTTTTTTTTCTAAATACTGTAAAACTTCAAATAAATTCCAGAGTCCCTGTCACTGGCCCTGTGAGGCCAAGGCTGTGTCAGATTCCAACCAAGGATGCTGCTGAGCCTAAGTGACTTTATACGACATGCCAATCTGCGCCATTCCTGGTTTTCACACAGCCCGCTGCACATTTCTCAAAGTTTGAACACATTAATGAAGGAGCCATATGACGTAACACATGACCACAGCATCCACCACAGATATCTGAGAGAAACGATCTTTGGTGCAAAATAACCTACAGCATTAACTTGGTTGCAAATGGCTCAACTAGTGTACATTTGCTTGATCCTTTTATGGTTAAAAATTGCAACAGCACTGAAGTTTAACTGATGAGTGGGCTGATGCAGGTTATTGTTAATAACCAGTGTCGGGTGGGCCACTAGAGTGCATGCTCTTGAATGTAATTTGGAACATATTTTGTTAGATTATTCAAAGTGAATAACATATTTTTAAATAAATAAATTATCTCACCGGTGCAGAAGAATATTAAAAATAGCAGCAGAAAAGACAGTTTTTACCTTCTCTGTTTCCCCAAAGTATTAAACGTGAAAAAGACACAAATAATGATAATGTAAATTGCTGTACAGAGTGTAGAAGCTAGCTCACCTACCAGAAGGTCCCACACATTTAGGCAGATGCAGTATCAGTGGAGAACCCTCAGGGACTTCAAGACATTCAGGGAAGGCCAAACATATCAGCATTTATAATATTGTCTTTCATCTCTTTCATTCAATTCTTACTCTAATTTTACAATTATTCTCTTCTTATTCTAATTTTAGCCTAATTTTCTATCAAGTTTGTTTCAGAAATGAAAGGGTTACTTAAAACCATGCTATCCAATCAGATTTTTGCCTGCCAAAGGGGAGAGACCATGTCCACACTGCAGGTTTAAAGGTGGATAAAATGTAAAGACATCGGTGAAAATGCTCTGCTCAGGTGATCCTCACAGTTTGTACTCACCCTGACAGCACGCCTAGCACCAGGTTGAGCATGAAGAAGGAACCAATGATGATGAGGGGGATGAAGTACAGCCAGTTCCATGTGTTTCCTGATGCATCATTGGCCTAAACACATAAAGATAGAGATAGAAAAAAACAAAAAAAAAACAGAACCATTAATACTGTTGTTGCAGTTAAAGGATGAGGCTGGCATTAATCAGTGTTTTTCATATTATCAAAAAAGTCCATGAAAAGGCCAAAACCAGGAATGTGTTAGTCTGTCTCTTAGTACTTTCTGTTCTTTAACAGCTCACAAATATATAGTGAAAAATGTTCCTGAAACTGCCGTCCACTGTTGTTCTGACTGATTCCAAATAACCTACAGTGTGTATGTTCATGGTGATGATGTCACTCAGTGCAACAGTGTGGCTCACTGATAAGTTTTTAATAGATTCTGGAGCTCTGTGGCTGAGAGGAATAAGATAGAGACCAGTGACTAATTAAAGGAAAAACCTGAAAAATGAGTGGATAATAATACAATATAATGACAGTAATAAACTTGATTTATTTAGCACTAGCGCAGAAGTAAAAACAATAAATGAATAAGATCAAATAAATCGGAAAAATCAGTTAAATAATAACCTGTGTCAAACAATGCCACCATTCACAGGTCACCAGGGGTCACTAATGGGTTTGATGAGGATGAAAACAATGTGAATCATATGCTGTGACCTTCAGAGTCACCAGATCTCAACCCAAAGACCTCTGGGAGATTTTGGAGTGATGTATTAGACAGTGCTCTCTACCACCATCATCAAAACATCACATTCCCTCATGTGATAGAAGAACAGTGTTCATCCTCCAGTAGAGTCCAGAGACCTGGAGAATCAATGACAAAGAGGATTGATTCTACAAATCTACCACAGTTCACCACAAACTGCAACCTCAAAAATGAACTTCCCGTTTTCATCACGAGTGTACGTGTGGTAATAAAATGAGCAGCGGTAACAGCCTCCACTCATCTGGGTTCAGACTTTCACCAGATGTTGAACCTGGCTGCAGGGGTTTTCTCCTATTCAGCCACAAGAGCATTAATGAGGTCCAACACTGATGTTAGATGATTGTGGCCAAAGCTGTTGGATCTGGTTGAGTTCAATGCTCTGTGCAGGCCAGTCAAGTTCTTCTTTAGCCCATGATCTAACAGTACACAGTAGTATGTGACATGAGCACCCACATATGTTTGACCATATGCAACACTGAGAGAAACCCAAGTGGGATCAAAGGCGTTACAGCTTTGCATCTTGATGGTGTGATGATAGCATCCAAAACTCTCAAGACCCATATAGAAAAGCACTGAGCTGCAATCAGCTGTGTTGTTCAGAACAGAGAAATGCCAGACTTCACTGCTTTAATACAGCCAGTCCTCATTTTATTCTGTCGCTACTGTAAAATCACTTTAACTGCAAGACAATAAAACGAGTGTTGGTGTTGGTGTGGAGGAGAGGTGTGCCGGTTTGTGTGTGATTTGCAATAATGACAGAAGCCGCAGTCACAACCTGAGCCTCATGTTCTCCATGTTGACCTGCACCCTGCCTGAGGGCAGGTAGGGTGCAGGTCAGTCACACTCACATTACTGCTGTGGGAGGTTAATTTGATTGCTGAAAATTGTCTGGTGATGCAGTTATTGACTGAAACCTATTGCGATGCCTTTTGTAAAAAAGCCACAATAAGAACTTGGATCAAGTTGACTTTAAACAACCTACACAGCTGTGTCCATCCCCTTTTTGCCACTGACATAACCATACAAAGTTGTCACATGTTAACAAATGGTTACCTGTTTACTAGGCCTGCACAATATGAGGAAAATCTGCGATGTGCAATAACAATGCTCAATATTGCAATGACAATATGACTTATGATAAATGAACAAATACTGAAGTATGGAAATACAGCTCCTCTGTCTTCCTCTACCACCACCTCACAATCACCATCAAACTGATACCATGGCCCAGGTATCCAGGCTCCATCTAACAAGTCCAATGTTCTCATCCTAAATGTGAATGCAGGGTTTCCTAAAGCTTAAGTTGAGGTTTCAGCCCTGAAACAGTGGAGGTTCTCTCATCAGGTGTAGCTACATAATGTTATATTTATCTTATCTCATCCATACAGCACTGCTTATCTGGTTTTTAAATGAGACTCATATTACTGATTATATTTTTTGAAAAGAATAAAATTTAGAACAGAATTCGAATAAAGAAAATTAGTTTCAAGAGCAGCAGCTTTAATATTCATATGGCGATGATGATGAAAATACGAATTATCGGACTGATGTTCACTCTCCTTTTAAACTCTGAGAGAAATATCTGGAGCCAGTTGCACATAATACCTCAACTTTTCCACTTAAGTATGACACCTAAGGTTTAATTTCTTCTTAGCTGAGGGAGTTACTTCAGGCTGTTGCACACAATCTCTTGAAAGGTTTCCATAGTTAAGGTTTTTCCTTTACTATGGAAACCTTAAGTTAAGGTATTTGCAGCAGCTCAAAAGGAGACCGTTGATTTCCTGCCATTACCACTTGTGATACCTGTTATCATTTTTGGGAAGCCGGTAACATTAAAGAAGTGCACCACGAGCACATCCTCCTGTTGTTTTGATGGGAAGCTGGTGAGTGACCAGGCACACCACTGATCTATGGACATGAAATACCTTGACTGTGACTGACCGGAAAGATCGTAGAGCAGCCATTAATCTGCACAAAGTAGAGGGATCCAGCTCCAGATGGTCAGACAAATCACAGACTGACTGCCGGTCAAACCTGTAATGTAAAATCAATTCCTCATCGATAAGGGTGTCTCTGGGGGCAGAACACTCTTCTTGAGATTTCGTTCATTTCCTATAAATTCAGCCATGTTGCAGTTAAGACAGAGTCAGAGGTACCTTCAATTTTTTTCCTTACTTTGGTCTTTTGTGCAGCAGTTTAAGTACTTTAAGTGATTACTTAGGTATAAGATAAAGATAAGGAGAAGACCTTAAATACTAAAGTGAATATTTAAATACTTGGAGGAAAATCTTAACTTAAGGTATTTTGTGCAAACAGCCCCTGTCATTTTAGCTTCTGAAAACCCACTGTAGATAGCGGACAAAACACTGATTGGTGCTGCTTCAGTATGAAAATATTGCAGAGCCTCTTTTTATGATTTCAGAAACATCATCTGATCCAGCAGGGTAACATAGTGGGGCAGAGTACAGTGAACAGGTCTGTCTAAATTAAATCTCATCTAACTGCTGCCATACTCCCACTTAGAACCACAGAGGGAATTAGAACAGAGCGACTGCAGACACAACAAAACAGACCAGCATACTGCCAGAGCTGCATTCAGACAATCTGCTATTGTTTTTACATGAAATACACTGTATGTTACAGAGATGGAAGGGTAAGGCACAGGGCATACACACAGGGTCCCTGTTACTGTAAAGATTATATGCTGTGTGCTTTGAACAGTTGGATGTCAAAAGAAAACCTCTTACCTCAGATCTACTTTTCTGACTCTTCTACAGCTACAAAATGAGTGTTTTGGAAACAGAAGCTAAGCCAAGACACAGCATCCTGAAATTAGAATGAAATATGCCACAACAGCCTATCAGATTTACCTTTCTCTGTCTAACCCTGTTAATCAACATACAGTGTGGAGCAGTGGAGGAGGGGGCTGTATCATCTTAAGTCATTTGGCATTAGCATTAATCACTTCAGTCAGTGGGTGGGTGACCAAACTCACCAAATACACGTTGAACTGCTGCTAGTGAATCTCTGTATAAAGGCTCTGGGTTAGAAAGGCGGATTCATCCGTCATAGTGTAGCTGCGAGCTGCAAGTGGATGCAGAGGGCTGGGTGTGTTAGTGCATTAGCTAGTGTCGGGGTGATGCTGCCTCAGACCTCGGCTAGCAGAGTGGAGAGAGCAAAGGAGGCAATAGAGAAGCCATTAGTAGCCGTGTTCTGCCCCTAAATGTGTTAGCCTGAGGACAGCCTTCGATTCAACAGCAGCACCACACCCAGACTGCCTGAGAGGCTGGAGACAGACACAAGAGCAAGCTGTGTGTTTAGATTTGAACTCAGACTGATGATACCTGACACTATATCTTTATATCTGGCCTTTTTCATTCTAAAGAATTAAAGTATTGTGAGAAATGAGTCTTTCCTCCACTCTGTCTCTCTGTAAATGAGCTGTAAAGACAGGCAGAGGTACAGGTTGTAGGTAGAGGTGAGACTGAATATCGATATGAAGATATATTGTATTACTTCCTCTTGCAATACATTATCAATACACTGGCGCTAAATAACGATAATTTTATGAAAACATGCAGGCATTCAAATCAGATTCTCCCATTAACCCGAGTCACGATTTCATGATTCCTTATGGTGGCGCCTATCAAATGAAAGAGGGTAAACATTTACAATTAGCTTTTTAGCTTTTACAATGCTCAAACAAAATTGATAAAGGATATGCAACACACACACACACTATCAGGCCGGAGAGCTGCACACAAAGAGCAGCAATGTGACGGCAGCCAGGGTCTGTTTCCTCCTACGGAGAGAGCAGGTCCCTCAGTCTCACACACTGACACACACCTGGGCATTAACAATCACGCAGACTTCATGACGAGGGGTGGACTGGTCAGCTGTCTGCTGCTAATGAGACTGAACATAAACACACACAGATACACACAAACATGGTCAGGCATTCAGCTGTGATGGTTACAGTTAGAATAAGGGGCCAGGGAATGTGTTATCTCAGCAACTTGTTCTTCTATCTTTGTACTAGAAGTACAAGTGTTTGTGTGTGTGTGTGTGCTAAGACTCTATAAACGAGACGCCACAGTGCAGTGAATAAATTACTGCTTTTTGTCCTTTAAAGGGTATTTTTCTTCTTCAGTTGCACAGATATCAAGATGTATCGTACATCAGCGGGGTCAGGGGACCCCCCAAGGGTCCTTAAGGGGATCCCCAGCAAAAAGGGGAATCATTTATTTTCACTATAATTCCATTCATAAGTGACACAGCGACAGAATATATGACTACCTTGGTCTTTTTGTAATAAAACATCTAAAAGCAAAAATGTTATCAGACGAGGTCTGTGGTCTAATTTGTGTCAGTTTAGTCCTAGTTGTAGCAGTACCAGAGGACAGGTGGAAGTGAATGGTTCTACACCGTATCTGGTTGTTGCTGTCCTTAAGCCTGTAAACATCCTGCTCCCCTGAGCTCCATCTGATAGCACCTGAAAGTCCTCCTGCTGTTTACAGGTGAGTGGATACTGTGTTGCCGGAGGGGACTCATGTTACTGACCCTAAAGGTTGGTGAAGCCAACAGTACCCTGTCCTGAGTAAAATAAGGCATTTGAGACATTGAGACAGTGGGTTAAAGACACTTAAAGATGTGTCTTTAACATGTCTTTATGGTACAGAGAGAGAGAGAGGGGAGAGGGATGAACATCAGATCACTATGGGCTTTTTAGAGTCTAAAGCAGATGGTGCAAGTGCTTTTAGAGCATGTCCATGTCCACTTTTGCTAATTTAATGGCAGAAAAAACGGTCACATCTTTCATGTTATATTATGAGAAGTGTACAGTAAATACCTTTTCAGTTCATTATTTACAAAGTATGCACCCTAAATATAACAGTGAAATACTGCACCTTTGACTTCAGACCAGGTTTTGGTTGGTCAATCACTTTCTGCTGCCTCAAGACAGCAATGTGCCAACAATGCAACTGACCACACCTCATTTTAAGACCAACACAGCCTCAGATGGGCAAAGGTGTATCTGCTATTTAAACAATGTGGGTGCTGGACAGGAAAATGACAACTATCTGTCTGAAACTAGCAAAGACACTGCCGGGTGTAAGATGAGGCCCTAAATGTTTAATTAGTGATGTCATTTCTAAAATATTTTTCAGTTTGCTGTATGAAAACATTCATCTCTGTTCCATGGCACTTTGTCTGGTTTTGGTCTTGCACACAGTTCAATGAACTCAGAGGTGACACTGAAAGTTTGGTCCTGCTGTGAAATGTATTATCAGATCAAATTGTTAATTTCTCAGGGTTGAAGATGGTGGTTCTAGGTCTGGTTACTTCTGACACCTTTATTATAGGGTGAGAAGTTCATCTGGAAAGTCCTGAGAGAGTCCTGTCAGAAGAGGTTATTATAAAAAGGTGATGTGGTCCAGAGAGTCTGCAAAACTTGAATCAAAACCCACTGTTTGTCCGTAGTATATCAGGTTATATCAGGCTATTTACTATGCATGTGTAGCTTTCATGTAATTGTTACTAACTGGATGGTTACTTTCAAAGTAAAATTCATATTTTTTGGATGATTCCATGCTAAATGTTCTCTGCCCTGCTCTGTGAAAGTTTTCTACACAGAGGTCGTACAAAACATAAACAGGTGACAGCACCTGTCAGAATGGAGAGTTCACGGCTTAGAGCTCTTGGGGGTCTCCTAATGAGAAATTAACAGTCTGAGTTTTGCCCTCCATCCCCATCAGAGAGTCATAGCTTTGGCAGAGATAGACGAGGGCACGTACTGTCATGATGGATGGCCACTCTGATAAAGAGGACACAGCCGGGTCCCACTGTGGTGGGAAATGAGACAGCCGTCACTCCTCCCTTGACAATTCAATCAGAGAATCCACCAGTCATATTCAGCCAAAACAGCAGCCTCCAGAGGACAGGAAACAGAGCTGGCTAATGATGGATGAAGGAGTGATCTTAACCCCCCCAACCCCTACACCCCATAGGGACCAATTCTGGATTAGCGCATGGGTCTAATGGGGATTATTCATCATGTGAATGACGACAGTTGCTGATGCTGATGGAGAAAAGTCTTTAAATCTTACTGAAGGTGGTGGAAGAGAAGATTTTAATAGGGATTATTACAAAGTAAAGCTAGGATCATTACTGCAGTAAATATAAATCATTCATTCACTATCATTTCCTGATAGGTTGTCAATTTTATTTATCAAGGGGAGAACAGCCGGGGTTAGTGACTGTGTGTAGCTTCACAAGAGACAAAAATCAAAACCTGTGCTCATCAACCTTATCTGGAAACCCAAAGTACTGCCCAAAACTACAGATCTCAAATGCAAAACTATTGTCAGGAAACAGTTCCAGCATCTAACTTCAAATTACAAACTGTCGTTTTTCTATTTCTTTTTCTGTACAAATTAAACTAGAATTACCATCTCATACTTGTTTGCCTCCGCCAACCGGCCAAGTGGCAGGAAATATAGTCACAATCTCCGTCAGCGTTGAATAATGGCCTGAAGTGTTTTTGCAGATCATTATGATATCACAGTGAAGTTGACCTTTGACCATTTGGATATAAAATGTCATTACTTGATTTAATCCTTGCAGACATTCAAGTTATATTGTGTTATAATTAGTGTATGAATTTGTGATTAATCGCCAAAAACTTGTTTTGTGTGCTCACTGTGACCTTGAATTTTGGCCTTTTGGCCAAAATCAAAATTTAATCAGTTCTAATGAATGTTTGTGCCAAATTTGAAGAAGTTCCCTCAAGGCGTTACTGAGTTATCACATTCACGAGAACGGGACAGACGGACAGCCGCAAACATAACACCTGACTACAGTGTTATTTAGACTCTACCACAGCATCCAGACTGTCACAGTTACAGTCTTTTTTCCACATTGGATAGATGCAGCCTAAGAATGGATCAAGTGACCACGTGCAACATGAAAGACGAAGGACTAATCAGCATCAATTCTGTTTGGCCTGTTTTGGTGCCTTTTAGCTCATTGTTTTGGTTCAGGGTCATGGTTGGGTCATGGTTGACACCTGTAGCTACCTGCTTTGAAATGAAACATCTTAAATCATTGCCTGGTCAATAAAAATGGGCTAAATGGTGAAAAACTTACAGGCAAATTCTGACACAGTGAGACAGCCATACCAGAACACCACATACCTACAGTCATTTCATGAAATGAAATTAATAATTAATCAATAATTAATTTTTAATTAATTAAAAAAAAAAAAATTAAATGACTGTATGTGCCATACATAAAGATGCAGCTCAAAATAACTCTCAATCATTGAAATGATCAGATGATGTGTCTTGCTATTATTGTGCACTGATGTATGTATAGCATTGCCAGCTATTAAGTCAAAGTGAGCTTTTAAAAATGAATATATTTCTTACTTTTTATTTGTCTTTTGTCCTCTTGCTTGTTTTTCTTGCATGTACATTCCTAAATTCAGGCTTTAATTGACTGATACCTTCCATTTTCCAGCCCAAACACCTGCACCTCCACCACCTGCACCTTTTTAATTAGTCGACTCTGGTCTCTTGGAGTGGCTTTAGCCCTGGCACCATGTTAGCAAACAGCACTGTTGGTAGCACGCATCCTCACTGCAGCCTAAACAGACTCTACAATGGCATCTAGACCGTCACAGCCTATGATTAAATATTCAGTAGGATACACAAACACACCATCCCATTGAAGTGTGTGGGGGTGATTGGGTTATGGTGATCATCCCAGCAAAAGCCAACATGTCTTCTGTCCTAAGAAGACACTGCAAACTACAAAGCTCCTTCAGCTTTACTCTGCATCAACCTGAAACCTGCTGAAAACACTTGCTGCCAATAAGCTGCTGCCAAGGAGATGAGATAAAGCCATTAATTTCACATATGATTTTAGTGGTGTATTCTTAATGCTCTCAGGTGTACTGAATCAAGAAAATTCTCACAGTCAAGACTTTTTTGTATCGTTACAAGAAAGTAACTCTTTTTTATATCTGAACAGCAGCAGCAGTTTTTCTTAGTGTTCATCTCCTGTTGTTATTTTCCACCTACAGCAGGGACATCTCATAACAATGACTCCTCACCTAAATTTAGTACAAAGCTCATTATATTATTTCCTTTTTGTCAGACATTTGTCTTCACATGTAAACTAAACTAAAAGGGTGTGAATGCTTGCTGCTGTGGCTGTAATGTTGTAGCCTTTCTTCAGCTTATATTATATGGTATTATATGGTGTTCGTACACATGCTGCTAGTATCTCCTAATGAGGAATAAATAACATTAATGTGACAAATTGTACTTTAATGCCACTACAGTGAGAAATCCTTGTGTTAATTTAGATATGAACCTTTTGCTATCAGACATGGATTTGAGTGTTTAGTGATGTTCAGAGACGTTCCACGAGGGACTCCGTTGGCTCTTCCTACGAGGGAGGCAGCCACATGAACTCACATCGACTCCTGCGCAGTCTTTACAAAAAATCTACTTGTGATGTGAGTTTTTCATTCATGTTCTAGGAAAAATCGTGATGGTTGTGGGGAAACTAGTCTCACAGTTGTATTGATTAAAGTGTGGAGCAAAACCTAATAATCATCAACAACAATAACCAATAAACTTTAACACAAGTAATGAGATCAGTCAACAAATCAACAAGTACCACAGGTTGTAAAAGGAGCAGGAAGAAATGAATATTTACAATGTTCTGTCCTCCTCTAATGCTCAATTTATAAACCTAAATAACATACTTAGAGTTTGACACACATCCGAATGTTTTTATCTGCATCGCTAAACCGTTCAGTAACAGCAAGTACACAATTACAGCATCCGATGTCCCTACCTGTGCTTCTTCAAAACCGTGTTCTGTGCCTGTTCTTGAATTGATTTATATTTCTGCTTTCCTTAAGTTCTTCGTTTCACCCAAATTCAAAGAATTTGAAAAACCTTACCACTGCAGTAAGGACTAAACCCAAATGGTAGGCCTTCTACCAGGTGAGCCACCAGGGCGCCCCCCCTGAAAAACATGTACTTTTCAGAGTGACTGACTGCCGCTGTCAACACGGTGCACTATTAATGCAGTCACTCTATCATTGTGTGGTCAGTTATAGTTGACTAATGTGTGTAACAATGGTTATGTAACCTGTGAAACAAGTCACAACTTCATAGGTGCGCCTGTGAAACTACACCTGTTCTAATGCTGATCGATATTCCAATTAAATATGTGTTATATGAAAGATCAACCTCGAGAGAATTCCCCCCCCCCCCCCCCCCCATTCCTGTGTCCTGTACTTAGTCATCAGCAAAGACCCTCCCCTGTCTACCCCACCTTTTCCTGCTCTACCTCCCTCCTCTCTGACTGTGTTTCTGTTTTCCTCCTTCAGTCCAACCAGGACAAGCTCTCACTGCTAAACAACACTGTTTTCCCACGAAACCACTGTTAAATAATTTAACCTCTTACATAGCTGTTTCCCTGGCATGATATTATTGTGACCTATATTGACTCTCTGATAATTCAGCCGGCTCTGATTTGTTTCCTATGAGCAGTGAAAGCGGCGGTGCTGTGGTGCTCATGGCAGTTGTGGCTGTGTGTGAGTTGTCCTCCACAGACTCTTATGCTGCCTCTAATGAGGAAGGATGGGAGGGGCAGAGCAATCAGGAGGAAAAGCACAGTGTCTCTGTATGGATGCACAGGGATGGACCAGTCTGTACAGTCACGGTGACGTACTCTCCACAGACTGCTTTTTTTGGCTAAATATATGACATGAATAAAGTTTTTTGGTTTTTTTTACAGAGATAAATTTATTTCAATTCTTGGTGTCTAACAAAATGATGAATGTACTGCATGTGCAAGATTAAAGCCACTAGACTAAGCAGTTAAAGGAGAACAGTTATGGAAATGATTGAGTATGAGCAATGCTAATGACACTAATGGCCATACTGGAGACTGAAATATCTGCTCTAATAGTGAAACAAATGTGATTTCATTCAGTTAAATAATTCAATAGTACAGAAATCTGCTATAGTCTTACTGGATCACTCAGAAAATAGTCAGCCAATCAGAAGAGAGGCTCTGAGGCTCTCTCAACTGGTTGTTGCTAAAATTCCAGAGAGGAGCCTGAGAGAGGAGATGGGATGGTGTTGGTTGTGAAAACCTAATGGACTGCATTTATACAGCACTCATCCGTCCATTCACACACTCACCAGTGGCAGTAAGATTTTATACAAGGCACTGACCCAACCATCATCATTAATCTGTCTTCAACACAGAAACTGTGACAACATCCACAGGATTCATGAAAGTTTTCTGAAATGAGATGATGTGTGATAAGTCTATTTCCCCAGCAGGATGGGCTCATTGAACACGGCATCAGGCCGAGGTCAGTGGTAGTTCAAGGCAGTGATAACAGCAGCGAGAGTGTGAGTATCTACACTGTACTTCTGCACACGGCTTTGTGCTGCTGCCAGTTTACAACAGTTTACAGAACAACTCACAATAAATAATGAGGCTATAATATGAAACAATGTTAAAGGAAACACTGAGCACACAAATAAAAGTTTAGCCATTAGAAATAGTAAAGTATTTTTGGTTCGTTATGAAACTGTGACAGGCCTCATTAGACTGTGGCAGAGGAGTCGGGAGAGGAGTCAGTAGAGGAGCTGGTCCTTCAATGTGGCCAGGACACATCTGCGTTCACACTGCTTAAAGAATGTGGCTACATGTGGTCCACACCACCTCTGAATGTGGTCTGAGTGATCGGATCTCAGATGCTTCCTGTATGCGTCTTAGGTGCATTCACACCTGAACTTAGAGCTGTCCACTTGTGATCGGATCACTCAGGACAGATGTTAACACCAGGTCTGAACAGGGCCATAGAGAACACTGCCGAGACAACCACTATCTGAAAGCACCTCTACTGTTTAACAGCAAAACCCGAAATGTTCCTGTCATTATTTATACAGATGTAGCCAAGTAGCTTAGTATGAAGATCCACCCACAGCTCCAACTGACCAACAACAACCCAGGGGAAACACCATCAGTGAGCACAACACCTGTTTCAAACACTGAGCTAATCAGAAGTGTGCGGTGAGTCAGATGGTGGTATCAGGCTAGGTACATACCCTTTGAATAATACCCCACCCATCTAGTAACCCGAGCCACTAACAGACATGCAGACACGGTGCTTGAGAAACAACATATGGTTCCTGTGAGTGGACACACGTTGTAGAGGATGTCCACCCATCCCTCCATGGTGATGCACTGGAAAACGGTGAGAACAGCAAAGAGGATATTGTCAAAGTTGGTGATGCCGAAGTTGGGTCCAATCCAGTACTCCCTACAGGAGGTGCCGTTTGCACAGGTCCTCGCCGGAGCCTCCAGGCCACAGGGGAACTCTGCTGCCTGCTCGCCTGCAGCCACAAACACACACAAACACACATTTGTACAGAGTCACACTCACAGAAATAGACAAACATGCTGGTATTTTTAGAGGAGGCTGGAGTGTTATATAAAAGTACCTCTGATATTGAGACACATGCCAGTTAATGCATAATATATGGGTTCAGCCACACTGACACACACGCTGGCAACATCCATGCACAGTACAGTTGGCACAATTTCCTGTTTTTATCCTCACACTTAGAGTTCAACTGATGCTGGCTGTTCTGTTGTGACTGACATTTCAACTTCACATCCTGGATTATTATGTAATGTTAAAAGAGTCAGAGTTGCTTTCACTTCATTTACCTAATATCATTCTATTTCTCCATGGTGTTGTTAAATTACAGTTATCTCTGTCTACTCTGTACATACAACATCAACTGCTTGTCTTTCAGAACTGGGATCTGTTGGTCCTCCTAACATTTGCATCATTTTTTCATGCAAAAGGTATTTTTTGGTGTTTTTTCCTAAACTAGTGGTTCCCAACTTTTTCCAACTCACAGCCCGCTTGGAAATCTCTGAAATGTTGGCGGCTCACATCTGACCCCACGACAATACAGAGACCAAATATACAATCTCAGAGCCCTTTTTATTTTAATGTTGATGATGAATCTGAGAGCAGGGAAAGCCCAGCTTTTCTTTTTTGTTGGACAAGGGGCAGATAGATCAGTTGTTGATTCACCATCTGTGTCTTGACTCTTTCTTTTAAGTCTTCCTGTTGCTAACCAGCTATTCATTTTGATTTTGATGCTCCAGTTTTTGCCATGAATGTATTAGTTTATCACAGTGATAGGCCTCATAAAAAAAATGAAAGGAGTTTTTCAAATTTTTTAATGTTTTCATAACATTTACTATGTTTACTACTATTTACTACACTATTTTTATATATGTTTATTTTATAATCCCATCTTTTCACCAAAATTGTACTGCTTTGCAAATGATTTGTCAGCCCACTTGCATACCTTCAGGCCCAGGCCCACAGGTTGGGAACCACTGTTCTGAATGATTAAATAATCAAAGAAAAACTGTGCAGTATGTCGCACAGATTGAACAGCCCTGCTGCATTACAACTTCCTAATGGTTCCCTGCTGTTTTTTGTGACAGAGGAAAAAACAGACAGGTTCAAGAAAGAGAAAACTCTGAATTTCAAGATTGCAAACTTCAGCCAAATATTGAGTTAGTCGATTTATCTTAATTTTTTTAAGATTGGGAATTTTTACTTGCGTTAATGTACTCCAAGTTAGAGTAACATCATTTTATATCTTCACAACTGAGATTTTTTTTACTTTTGTTAATTCACTCGAAGTTGAAGTAACTCAGATCTGTTTGCTGCAGCCATTATAAATCTCAGTTTACAAATGAGCTTGTTTTTTTATCATTTATTGTTTAAGTAGAAGCTTTATCCACTTACAGCTTTTGCTGCGCTGCCAACAGTCACATTAAGCCCAGGCACAATATTCCTCAATATGAGCCTAAGACTCAAGTGCGACTTAAAATGGTTCATCAGCATTCAGGTCCCACCATCTTATTCCCTGATTAACACCAGGAACTGCTGAAGCCCCACTGCTCCCCTTGCTTACCTGTGTCTATCCTGAAGCAGGTGCGATGGAACTTGCCCATGTAGAAGTCAAGGCCGATGATGGCAAACATGAGGATGGCAAAGAAGAGAAGGAGGCCAATCTGCAGCAGAGGTACCATGGCTTTCATAATGGACTTTAATACCACCTGAAGACCTGAGGAGCACGAGAGAAAAATACTTCAAATCACTTAAAATCACAGGAGACAATTTCATCTCCTCTTATTTCTGTTGTGCTTTTATTGGAGAGTGATTTGAAGATGTGAAGGTTACTTACTTGGAATGCCAGAGACCAGTTTGAGCGGCCGCAAGACTCTCACTGCCCTCAGTGTTCTCAGATCGAAATCAGCCCCCACTGTGGCCAGGATCCTGCACACACAACAACATGGAGTCAGATTACAGGTATCTGTACAGCAGCAGCCTCTTCTCTGTTACTGTCACATCTTCCATGGCAGCAGTGAAGAAAAAAGGTGAATCAAGCTGTTCAGCCCAGTTCATGTCCCCCGGACGCGCGTGCACGAGGCTGGGATAAAGAATGAGGATATGAGTGGTTGGTTGGGTGGTGTTTTTATTCTTTATTTCCTTATTTATCTGTGTTGGTTTAATTTGTTAAAGAAGAGACAGATGATTAAAAATATGGACTTTGTGTGATTTTTGAAGAGAGAGAGAGAGAGAGGGAGAGAGAGAGAGATTCTGCTGAGCTGAATCAAGTTCAGTAAATCTTCCCACCACAGAGGGAGCACACATCAGGTTACATCAGGTAATCAGGTGCCATGCTAGTGATTGCTCTGTGTATGAGCATCAGTGACCTAATCTTAAACCAACGGCTCAACAGTTTTGAAAATACACTTCAGTACTTTCTTGCTGAGAGTTTGCTGACCAGATCCATACCACTCTCATCTCTGTAAATATGAAAATACTACCAGCAGGTAATTATCTTATCTCAGAATAAAGCTAAACTAGAATAATAACATGAAATTACCACCTGTTTACTACATAGAGGACTATATTCAGTGTCAGTGTCTGAAATTGGAGTGTTTAAATGTTTCCTCCATGTAATATCCTCAAAACTACCACACTAGAACAAAAAAAGTGGTGCCATGGCATATACGCTCTGCACTATTGAGTGTTTTTTTACTAAAGGGAACAGTGAATGAGTGAACAAAGGAGTGATTTCACAGAGAGCCATAGTCTTGCACATAACTCAGTGTAAAAACACAACATGGCATTTTCACATTTAGGCAAGCTAAGCTAACAGGCTGTTGTTGTCATATGTAAACAATGAACTTTATAGACTACTAGTATCAATTATCAGATGTCATTAAATGCATCAGGTGCAAACAGTCTCTAACAAATAACACCATTTCACCTCATTTGAAGTGAAATACACATTTTATGTGTATTTAGCAAGCAGCAACCTCCAGGGTCTGAAAGATGAAGCCAACACTTAAATGCTGAAAACTACAGCTCCTTGAATGGTCACTTGGGTGAATTTTTATTTTCTTAATTTTATTAAGTCTTAAAGTTATGCATAACAGAGGGCGTGGTCGCTTTGAGTCACAGGTGGGTGAGCTTATGCTTGCCCCAAACCTGAAAGCACCAAAGTCTTAGTTCCACACACGCCCCACCTCTTTGACCATTTTTGGATTAGCCAGGAGTTAGAGGCGGAGTCAGGCACTTCCAAGATGACAACAGAAGAGCAGCTCACTCTGAGCTACAAAACTGCTCTTCAGGGGCGACCTGGTAACCAAATGGTTAGGGCACATACCACATGAGCGTAAATGCTCTTGGCAGGTGAGTCGCTGGTTTGACTCCTGACCAGCCCGACTGTTTCCTGCATGTCATTCCCCTCTCTCTGCCCCTTTCCTGTCAGTCTCCACTGTCCTATCAAATACAGGCACAAAAGCCCCAAACAATATTTTAAAAAAATATGGTATGTTGCCAATTCAATTAAAGATACAAAAATACAGTTAGAAAATTCAGCAGAGTCAGATTCAAAGTGTTAATTGTGGAAATGATCATACCCACTGTTTTCAGTTTATATGAAACTTTACAGGACGAAATGTAATCCTTCACCATGCAGAATACCACAGGGATGATGGTTGTGAACAGCGTATTTTTAAAGAGGGAAAACATACGACTTTAAGCTCATCTTTATGTCGTAACCTTTTCTACTGATGTTCGAGTTAAGTTTCTTTGGATAAGAGCAGATGCTAAATGCAAAACATGTAAAACGAAAGATGAAGGGTGAGCAAGAGGAAGATGAAGTGGTGTGGAGAGATATGTGAAAAAAGGGTTGAGGGCAGATTAAAAAATAAAGATGAGCCAGAAGAGGAGAGATGAGGAATAGAGGAAAAGGAAGGAAAAGAAGGCGGCAATGGAAGGAGAACAAGATGGAGCAAGAGGAGGTTAAAAAAGTATACTGTATAAAGCAGATGGTGGAGAGGGAGGAGGGGTATGAGAGGGATGGAGAAGAAGAAAAAGGAGGAGATGAAAGAGGGAATGAGGAGCTTGAAAAGGAATACAAAAGGGAAGGTAAACCAGGGGATGATGAGGGGGAAGGTGATGGTAAGATGCAGTGTGAGTGGTGAAAGAGAAAAGGGAGCGGTGAAAGAAGCAGGGATGGAGACAGTGAGGCATAAAGGAAGATGAGGTAGAAGATCATGAAAAAGGAAAGAGGAAAGTGAGAGAGGAGAAAAGAGCTCACAACATGATAAAAGAGAGGGAGGAAGGGGTTAGTGAGGAGTGGAGGGAAGATGAGGAGCGACAGTAGATGGGGGGGCTGAATGAAGAAAGTGAGGAGGGGTGGATATGCACTAATACACTTAGCTCCTGAGCTTGAATCTGTCCAATCAGACTCCTCTGCTCCTCCTCTCTGCTGCTCTCTGGTCCAGAGGGAGCTACCAGCACCACAGATGGCTGGCTATGCTATACGTCTAACACACACACACACACACACAAACACACACACCCACACACACACACTGAACACACGTAATCAGGCTCACAGGGTGCACATGCACACTGTACACGTGCATATTATTGCAATGTTTGACCGTATGACAGTGTCAGTATTTTCCACTATGCTACATGTAATCTGAAGCTCCCCATTACCTGAACTCTAAAGAACATGTAAGGTTATGGTTCTAGGTTCTGCCTTGTGTTCCCAAACCATTTAAAAGCCAACACTAGAACCAACACCCTCATTTTGAATGTGCTGTGTGGTAATGAAGTGGAGTGCAGGTCACTACTGAAGATGTTCCTGGGATATGTAGTTAAACAAGCAGCACACTCCCCAACACTGTGTAATCAACTTAATTTATACAGTGACAAACACACTGAATAGTGAATAGGTCACATCCTGCTTTGTTAACTGACTTTTCGAGACCACATCTACATTAATCTGTCTCAACTACAAAACATTGTTATGTTTGTCTAGAGTGAAACAACATAGAAACAGTGAAACTCTTCTTCAACTTCTTTTCAGGTAGCAAACAACAAAACTACAGGTTCATGACGACAGCTGTGTGGTTTCCATGATGTGTATAATGTTTCAGATGTTCGACCACAGAATTTTGAACACACTCTGGATTTAGTATCACCTCCTTTGCAGTGCTGAAATTTAGTTACAGGAACCCAACACCAAAGTGGACACAAAGGCACAAGCTGCACATGTTAAGTTAGAGCTTGTTAAGTTCCTGTAGTGGAGAGGGCCTACAGCCGAGGTCACTGACAGAGGGACCACCGTCCAGGTCCAGACCCAGATGCCATCCTATCCAGAGCCAGACCTATGACCTATAAAACATTTCATTTTGACAGAGCGTTTCCATTTTGACTGGTGCAGACTTTTCTAGCCTTTACAACACTGGTCACGTGATGCCACTCAGCCAATCATAGCGAGTTGAGTTAGTGAGTGACATACGCACACAGATGAGAGACGAGATGAGAGTCAAAGACATAAGTGGGGAATGTTGGTGAGTGGGGTAGAACACAGGGACGTGTTGAAGCTGTTCAGTTGTTGTTGATCAGTTGAGAAATTATTATATATAATCGCTCCAGCTGCCCCAACACCACCCAAAAAAATGTCAAGATTAAGAAATGGTAAAGTCCACTCCACGACTTCTACGGTCCAATTGCATCACAAGATACTTCCAGACATGAACATGGAAAATATGTTGTAATATTTACAATTACAGGTAAGAAGGATATATATAATAAATGATAAACTCTTCCTCTGTACTTTCAAGTTTAGTGTTCCCAGCACCTATGCTGCTTGGACCTAAATATCTGAGCGATTACAATAGGGTTCCCAGCAGCACTGATACTGGGAGACATGTTGCTTTGCATGTGTAGTCCCCAGCCCCATGGGGCTTTGACCTCTAATAATCAGAACAACAACTATAGGGTTCCTGTAGCTTCACTGCTTCAACCCTTAATAGCAACAAAAATATTAGAGCTCCAGCTCTCCAGCTTCACTGCTCGGATCCCTCAAAATCTGAGCAATCACGATAGGGTTCCCTGCATCACTGGTACAAGCTCCTTCAGGCCTGAAGCCCTACTAATACCAAAGTAAATAGAAACACAAACACTCTTGCATTCATAAAGCAGCCCGGAGACGGAGATGTAGGCCTCTTACTTCTTATCTATATAACTTACCTCAACCAAAGAAACTCTTGAGTGAGGTTTATTTTTGTGACCACTCAACCATGTAACAACTTGGGGTTAACAGTTCGGTTCTGGTGGACCACCTTTGATGTTACTATATGTTCTCCACCATTGAAACTCAAATATGTAACTTAATGCGGGGACTAAGGTAGCTACAGAGACACTGCATGGTGACATCTTGCTGCATGTTTTTTCCTACAGGTTTCACATGCCGATGGAGACTGTTGAAGAAAGACTCAGGAGTCTTTGCTTTCTCAGTAAGCAATAAGTAAGTTTCTCACCTCCTCAGCAAACCCTCTGCTCACCACCGTTCACATGCTGTACCACAGTGAATGAAAAAATATAAACACAGCGACTACACGGCAGACACCTGGATGGCCTGTACACTGCTTTCTTATCCACACATTCCCACAGTGAAATGTGTCACATTCTACAGATGATAAACTTATAGACATGCACCTACACCAGTGAGTGATGACACAAAATGATGATGATTCATTTGTCCCACAGTAGTGAATTTGTGACTTCAGCCTTGGATATTACTCCTGTTCCAAGCATACGTGTAGCACACTGTCACACTATATCACACAGTAAATAGAAATATGTAAACAGAAGTAATAAATCGCTGCGTGGCTTTCTATTGACGAACACTGCAGCATAAAGTTGTGAAAATTCAGTGGATCTGTTGACTGGCAGTTATCCAGCTTTGCTAGTGACCAGAGGATCGTGCTAATGCCAGACTGGACTGGATAGTTTGGCTTTACTAAGAAAGTTGGTTCAAAATTTGTGCATCTCAGTGAAATTTCCGGCAGTTGTACTAATGTTAGCTGGTTCTAACATCACTCCCATCATGTAGATAAGGTATGTGTATTATATTGTATACAACCAGTAAAAGCAGAGTCTGCTGTGGGGGGACTGGGGTAACCTGTTACATCTTTACAGGTTATTTGATGTTTTAGTCCTGTTGATAAAGGAAAACTTGGTCTGACTTTGTTTTAATCGTTAGATATGTCCAACACATTCAGTCTGATCTAATGTATGTTCTCCAGTGAAGCCTTGTGCAGGAGTGTTTGTTATATTTTTGCCTTGTCTTGCTTTGTTGTAGACAAGCAACAGACGGGACTGAAATCTGTGCGATTTTAAATGACATCAATATTTGTATTGTTTAGAATTCAAGTAACTTGGTGTTTACATAATCTCTTCTTTAAATTCCCAATTTACTCCCATTTTACATCAATGAATCACTGCCTAAAAACAGTTTAACCATGGAAAAAAGACCACTGTAATACATAAATCCTGACTGATTAACTGACATTTATTAACGTGGCCATCTATGGATTAATGAAACTGCATAAAATTTGCCTCCCTACAATCTGGAGCTACCAATGGTTGAAATCCAATGCTGAACAATAAATCAAAACTTCCATCCTCTGCATGTACACCAGGACTCTCATTAACCTCTTAGATAAAAAAAAAAGAATGAGGTTTTTGTCCTACTAATTTTGAAGTGACATCCATCAAGGAAACAAGTGAAATATCTATCAGATAACTAGCCAGAGCCAAAGACACACACACACAAAAAAACTGAAAGGCTAAACTAATACTATGCTACCATTTTCATAATTAAACTGTAATTAATCTGGAGCCGACATGATGATGACAATATAAGAGGAGAATAAGGAGGATACGAAGGATATGAAGTCAACAGATGATGAGACAGAATGAGGGAGGGAGAGAGAGCGAAGGAGAGGGAGGGAAGGAGAGATGCTTGGAGAGGGGAAGCCTCTCTAAGAGACGACTGGTAGGTGTCGCCATAGAAACAAAGGAGGCCCCGCTGATCTCATTAGAGACAAACAGCCAGGAGACGAGCACTGGCTCAGGGAGAGAGTGTAGACTGTTCTTCTTCTCACTGTGTGTTTCTCAACATAAACACATTCATATCTATACATATGATGTACAGTCATGCAGCAGATCAGCATCTCTTTAATTCAATTCAATTATTGTTCTTGTGCTACGATTATAATTATGACAATAATTAGAATTTTTGTTGTGTTACTTATCATCTGTACGAGATTGCCAATAGATATCATATATTTCAAAATATACATTTCTTTCCTTTAATGTCATGAAAACGGACTGGAACCAATCTAATTTAAGAATAATAGAGAAAGGGAAATACTTATGAAGGGTACAAGGTTTTTAAAGATTATTTTTTCGGGGGCATTTTTAGAGATAGAGAGTGACAGTAAAGGGGCAGAGAGAGGGGTAACGGCACGCAGGAAAGAGTCGGGCCAGTCGGGAGTCGAACCAGCACTCACCTGCCAAGAGCACCAGCTCATGTGCTACGCACCCTGACCACTCCGCCATCAGGCCGCCCCAGATGGGCACAAGGTTTTAAACATAAATGACTCGATAATATAAACTGTCACTATAAGCTGTTCTTATAGCTGTTGTTCTTATTGTCAATAAATAAAAGACCCAAACCAACAGTGTGTCAGTCCATCTCTGAACCTTCCCTACCCTATCTCTGGCTCTCAGTTCCAAGCCCATTGCTTCCTCCTTAAGAAGTAAATCTTTAAAAATGGCTCACAAATATATAGTTAATTTTTTCAAAGAGGCTCACTAATATTCTAAAACAGCTGGACACTATATTTTTTACCAAACGTTACTCAAACAGAAGGAAATTCTGCACTGAGAACCATTTTCAGCAGCAAATTTATACAGATTTCTTCACCAGAGAAATGTTGTGTTGTGACATGAGTCTCAACAATGATGACATGAAAAAGTCTGTGAATGTCCTGGAGTGGTCCGGCCAGAGCCCTGACTTGACCCCCTTGTACCCAATGAAACATCCATGCAGAGACCTGAACATGTCTGTCCACCGATGGTTCCCATCCAGCGCGACAGAGCCTGAAAGGATCTGCACAGAAGAACAGCAGAAAATCTCTAAGTGAGCAAAATGTGTCATGTCAGCCCCAAGAAGACTTAAGGCTGTAGTCACTGCCAAAGGTGATTCAACTACGTCCTGAGTAAAGGGTCTGAATACTTATATCAATGTGATATGTCAGCTTTTTTCTTTCTGATGAATCTGCAAAAAATTCTAAAACTATGTTTTCACTTTGCCATGTTGAGGTATAATGTGTAGATTGTTGAGGGGGAAATTAATTTAAACTATTTTAGCATATGGCTGAAACATAAAAACATGTGAAGAAAGTGAAGCTGTCTGAAAAATCTCTGAATGCTCTCTCATCACTGAGCTGTGCTAAGGAAGTAACAGAGAGCAAACTAACAAAGTATTCAGCTCATGCATTCAACTTGCTTTCTCCTCCACTGAGACGGCATGATGCAATTAACTTCCAATACTGGTTGGCTCTGTTATGCAATATCGTACCTGTTTCACTGCAGAGTGCTTGATATCATAACTGCTTCATTACAAAAAAAAATCCTGAACATCTGCCTGCATCATTGTTTAGCTTTGTTAAGCTCACCTGACCCGTGTGGAGAGGCAAACTGCTTTCATAATGGCTCTGTGATCTCATCCTCAAAAGGGTGTTTTTTTTACTAGTGTGTGTGTGTGTGTGTGTGTGTGTGTGTGTGTGTGTGTGTGTGTGTGTGTGTGTGTGTGTGTGTGTGTGTACTCTGGCGTATTTGTGAGCTCAATTCCCCAGGAAGTTCTTTGTTAACATACTGGGGGAAGTTCTGCCTGTAGCTATGAATACATTAATACTCTGAGTGTACTCATGCACATAACATGTACAATGTGCATAAAAGTCAGTGCATAGTATCCCAGCTCAGCTTAATGGCAAAAAGTGAATCTCAGATTATGGTGGGGGAGGGAATGGGGCTTGCCATGGTTTCATAGATGGTGAAGTTGCAATATCTTTGACACATGCTTATGTAAACCATTAACCTGAATAGAGAAAACAATGTCTCATTTAAATAAAAGACAGCAGTGCCCCAAAGAGAAGGTAATTTAAAATTGGGATATTCCTCTTGTAATTCCTCATTTTTAATAAAACTTAGAGACTTAGTCCTCAATGTTTTGGATAGGTTTGTCTGTACTCAGCCAAGTTCTACATGTGTCAAACTATCATCAGCCTCTTTGCCAGCAGCTAGCAGTCTGCAAAGACCCTAAAGTTCTGAACGGCAAGGACAAGGACTAACCCTAACTGCAAAAGCAGTTGTGGCACAAACAAGCCCACACAAAGATCACTGTTTGTACTACTTTTGTAGTACAAACAGTACCTGTGTTTAGCCACAAAGCTGATAAAGCATGGATACCTAACAACAACATACAGAGGGAAAGAAATGATTGTTGGGATTGAATAAATCATGTGTTTTTAATAATGATGGCCACTTTTATTTGTTGCTTTGAAGTACCACAAGTACATTCAGTTACAGATGGGTATCTCAATGTCATCCTCAAGCTGTTGACACAGTGTGACAATACTTCTCCAGTCAAACATGTCCTACTGTTTAGATTGTGCTGGTACAATAAAATGAAACTGGACCATCTCTGTGATGGACAGTAAGTGCAAATCAATACTTTGAGTTCAGTCAGAGCTTGGGGCCGAGGCCAGTATTCATGTAATGAACATCAGCTTAACATAATGACAGACCACGCTCAATAAACGCTCATCACTGTCTGGCATCTAGACAAAGAGATAACGTACCTGAATGTGGCAAAATAGCCAATTCTGGAGAGAGCCTATTCAAAGACTTGCAATTTGGGAGTGGCACTCAGCCAGAATAAATTAGATGCATGGGTTCATTTGATCCTCCTGTATAAACACACAGTCATTCAAGCTTTGCAGCTACAAGCTGATTCTTCCAGCATGCTGCCTGGCTGGTTTCCCTTGCGGGTGAAAATGTAAGCAAGGTAGCATGCAGAGATACACGGCTAGTAGCTGAGTGAAAACAGCAGGGCCTGGCTAGCTGTGGGGTCCCGAGCCTCCCTAACATTCAGCTCTCAGATCAATCAGCTCCCTGGGAGAGGTGGTGCTGTTGGTAATGGTGCTGGTGGGGATGAAGTGGGAGAGGGGGGGGCTTGAGACACCTCCTGGAACATCGATCGACAGTCTCAGACACATCAGTCCGGAAAAGAAAACACATCAGCGCAGAGATTGTCTGTCTGCCTCTGACTCGTTCTCCACCTCGTTCTCTTTCCTGGAAACGGGTGTGACGAGATTTTTCCTGTTAAGATTTCATTTAGTTCACTACCAGATTAGGCCTAGAGGCTTCAAACTGTCCAAATATCACAACAAAAAAACTCATGAACTAGAAACTGAAAATAGACTTCATAACAAAATACATATATTAAAGGAAAATTCAGGTTTAATGTAAAACAACATGAATCTTACTTTAATATCTTTGTCCATTACTTCTGTCAGTTATGAGGACACTTACAAACATGGCCAAATGGAGGTCTGACCACTAGATTTTGACACAGGAACCCAACTTCAGGCTTGTATCAGTGTAACTGGAGCAGTTTAAAAATTTAATGGAACTGTAACTGGGACAGTTTAAAGCAATTTAAAAATTTGTCTCTGGGCTTTCATCTGCACATCTGCCCACCTGCTCTCACTCACCCAGCCCTGACGGCCACGCCCACCTCACCTGTTTGTTGTCTGCAATCAGTTATGAGCTACATACACCTGCCCTCTGTTCAGAGTCATTGTCAGTTTGTCTCATTGTCCTTCCTGTGTTCACTTGTTCCAGTGGGTTTCTGGACTTTAGTGTTCTCTTCCTGTCTGTTTCAGTCCAGTTCTTCTGCTCACCTGTTCCTATGTACATACCTGCACTACCTGTGAGATTGAAGTCTCACTATTAAATCACTTCACTGTTCCTGCCTGCCTCCAATCTGTCATCCCCAGGGTTGACACTTAGTAAGCCTGGAGCCTTTGGGCTCCCTAAAATTCTGGGGCCTTGGGGTAGTTGCCTTGCACACCCAAGTTGAGATTACAACACATATTTTAGGTAATATTTCAAATGCTTGATTTTGTTTTCACTTCCAAATAAGTTTGGCTAACCTGGGTCTGCCTGTTATTTTCTCGATTATAGATTAATTATTTGGTCTATAATACATTAGAAAACAGTGAAAATTGTCCATCACAACATCCTAAAGCCTGATTGGTTGATCACCAAAATAGTTCGTTGTTGCAGCTCAGCTTTAAATGATTTCTGGTCCTCAATATTTTAAGTTATCTCAACACAAATACACAGCTCTAATTCCATTTATGGATCATTTTAATTTTAGGTTGCATTCGACAAACATAAGTGTGTTCAGAAGCACTGTCATTAGCATCTTAAAGTAATTTCTGGAAATCCAAAGTTCATTTTTGTCCACTGCAGTTTGGTAATTCCTCTCAAACCATATATGTCAGTATGTTAAGTCCTGTTGTTTCTTTAAGAGGACAACTGGTGGTTAAAAATTACATTGCTTTTTTGGGAGTATGACCTTGCCAACTTCCTCTTTTTAAAAAGGCTGCCATCCCCTGATATATTTTGATTGTTTCTAAGGGATTTAAGTAAAAACACCAGGAATATTTAAGGTTTCAAAGCTGAGCTTATTGATTTTCATATGCAAAGAAAGAACAGCTAATAATATTCTCAGTAGTGGACACACTTTGTGTCACTTCTTTTTAGCAGACAGACCTCGATCTATCAGGAAGAGTCTGGTGAGAGGTGAGAGATGATTTTTATAAATTTAACAGTTATGACTGTTGTTGTTATTATTATAAGCATCATTCAGTCAACATAACCTGTCAATGTCTTTATTATGACATGCTGTAGCAGACCTAATTATCAAACTTAAAGAAACTATTTAGCTTTATGTGTTAACATTACATTAAATTGTCATATATGGTTGGTTGGGACCATTAAAAATGAGTCATGAATATTTTCCTTGACCCCAAGTCAATGGTACAATTTGGACTAGTCATTAAAATGTCATCAAGTATTATTACACAGTCAAGTGCTTTTATAAGAGTCATGAATAATTTCCTTGACCTCAAACTACTGTAGAACAATTTAGACTTTTCATTAAGGTGCCATCAAATGTTAGTCCACTGTCCAATGCTTTTCAACACCTTCACAAAAGCAATAGGTAAGTCCAGAGACAGTTTTTGTTTTATTGTATTTGTAAAATGTATATGCCAGTGAGATAATACTTTATAATAACATTTCATAATTTTATACTTCTTAAAAATGGGGAATAGTTGTTAGAGGATATCAGCTATGGAGGGGGGTGGGTGGGTTGAACCTGAGGGATTATAAATAACTTCTCTAATAATAATTATATGTTCTTTTCTTATATCAAGGAAAGTAGGGGCTGTAATAAGTAACTACATTTCAAAATAAATTTTGTTAACTCCATTTCACATCTTCAACCAAAGTTTCAACCATTTTTATAATAAACTCTCAATACACGAGACGCTTGGTCAGAGTTTAATAATTCTCAATCATTTATAGGTTACAGGTCTGGGTCCAGAAAGGACGGCGTCTGGGTCTGGATCTGGACAGCAGTCTGCCTATTAGTCACACCTGAAATAAACAATTAAAAGAAGAAAAGTTCACTTTTGTATTACATCAATCTTTGGAGACAAATAACCCAAAATGAACTGAAAGCAGTACAGTGAAGGCTTGAGCCATGCAGAGAGTAGACTTATCATTTGAGTTATGAAATGGGCAGAGTTAGGTCAATGACTCAAGAAGGGTCAACAGTGGATCCTGGAATCAGCCTCATACACACCCACACTCCACAAGTCCAACAGTGCGGTGTCACTACCTACAACCTTTTTTCAATAATAGTACTTCAAATTCTACATTTCAACAACAATAGGCTACTGAAGCCACATTACCGTTACATTAAAAATACACAATATGGGCCATAATGGCTACCAAACAACAAACCTGAAAAGTCTTAAACACCTACACTTTGTACATATTAACTTGACTTACTTCTTTCACATCATGGTAAAGTCTGTCCAAAACACCATTGTCTGTCTGTGTTTTGAGTATGGGGGCGCTATCAGATGTGCAGATGTCAGACAACAGCTGTAAACCATCCCAAATCATCTGTGCTTCCAATACTGGGCTTCAGCTTCAAGATGCCGCCAGATCATAGACCCTGTTACACGGTCAGTCATCCTTTAGCCTTTTTTGAGTCTTGTCTCACAGCATTCAACGTGACTCCTGCCTTTGTCCTTCACCCGTTCAGCCTGAAACCCATTCTGGATCAACTGAGCTGCTGCCATCATTCCTCTCCTGTTCTGTCTGGAACCCGTTCTGGATCACCCTCTTTTCCCTGAGCTCACTGGACTCCCATCCACCAATTCCCTTGCTTCATCCTGGTCACTTCCTTTGTTTATACCTCAGACTCAGACTCCTCACCCCACCTCTTCCTTGCCTCTGTCACTGTATTCTGCATTTGGGCTAAAATAACTAATGCCTTAACAGAATTCTTTCTATGACTGCGCCTGACATGTTAAATGTGCAGAGTATGAACACCAGTCACTGAGTCAACAAAGTTCCTTTGATAGCAGACAGAATACTAGCCATATCTGAACTGGAAAAGCTGTCGATTGTAGGTGAGCCAATCATCAGCGAGTTGGATGTTCTGGGTTTGATATGTCATAGAAATTGGCTTTGAAGGGTTTGCATTGAGCGGTCCCTGACGAGTCTCAGGATGGCTCTTCTGCAATTACCATCAACCTGCAGCATCCTGAAGACCCACTGTTCAGTTTTGCCTCATCAGCCACAATGGTACTGAAAAGTGAAGAAAAAAGACAAATGCTTGAATATTGGACATAAACAGTAGTACAGCATAAAAAAGTATAATGGATTTGATTGTTTTTTGACAAAATGCAATTATCACAGCATTGAAAATGATACCTTTAGCTATTTTAAATATCGCACTTTGCAGTCATAACCATGTCCTACCATGATGTTAATACTGCAGTGTACGTACAGCGTTACCAAGGGTACCGTCTGAATAGGGTATACTCTTTTCTTAACCTTTCTATGTTTAAACACAGCCATCCAATTCAATTTCCATCCATATAAACACATCCCTGTGTCTCCAATGTGCCTCATTTGTACTAGCCGGTAACCATGTCCATGAAGTTATGATCATACTGTATGTGTGATCATCACAGTTCACTTGGTGTATTATGCTAACTTTTAACTTTAACAATACACACTTTGTATAGCAGTCTCGACGTAGAACATCCGCTAGGTTAACAACTGTCTATTCATTGGGTTGTG
Source organism: Trachinotus anak (assembly GCF_046630095.1). NCBI lineage: Eukaryota > Metazoa > Chordata > Actinopteri > Carangiformes > Carangidae > Trachinotus > Trachinotus anak. The sequence goes on along the minus strand of NW_027273859.1, from coordinate 2,353,215 downwards.
AGAGACTATTCTGGCTTCAGATACTTCACTTCATAAATACACAGTTTACCTTATAGTAGGCCTTTTGATCAGATCTAATGGGTTATTAATGGAGCCTTGTAAATAATGGAGTGTAACGGTACAAATACAGGTAGATGTTTTTGTGCTACATTTCTGCCCACTATAGACCTAAATGAAATCTATTTTTCTAAATTACAGTCCCCTCAGTGATCACAGCAAATTCCTTCAACTGCAAACCTTATACCGACCGGAGGGAAAGAAAATGTCATTAAGAAACCTAATCAGAGTCACTCAAAATTATACTGTTGTTGCAATGATGGCACGGCCTGCATCATGCTGGCTGAATAGGGCTGCCATGGAATTAAAAGCAAACAGTACTATGCAAAAAAAAAAAAAACTGGTTAACAACTATTTTAATTCCAATACTCTAATATGGCATTAATGAAAAGCTTTGCTGTTCTGCCACTGTTTTCACACGTCAACAGCAAAACAGTTTCTGCTCAGTAACACTTGGTGGCCACTGCCTGCAGTGTCAGCCACATTGGAAAGAAAAAACAAACAAAAAATGTAAAAGGGTAATTACAAAGCAGGACTGAGTAACGAAAATGAATTGTTGCTGTGTTGCTAAATAAAATCTGTAAATAAAAGAATGGAACCAGTAACACATTTTTATCCAGAGATATTTGATGAAATTTCTGAATGGTCATGAGTAAGAAAGAAATACAAGTGGGTGTGAACTAGGATTCACAATGGCTTTGTGTTCACAACGCCAAATGATGTAAACTCAGCTCAACCTATTCTCTTTAGTTGAAGATCCCTTAAGACTGTGTGGCAGCACAAACCTCTGTGGGCAGAGAAGAAGGAAAACTCAAGACTACTTTTCCTTTTCCTTGTTTTGTTCCTGGGTCGAAACACATTCATACAATCTGAAGAGGAGCTAAAGAACTTTAAGGTGAAAAATGACAACAACATATGAAAAAATATTTAACCTACCTGTGTGGCAAAATAATAAAAGTGAGGCCAGGGGGCTCAATAATTATACAAGCTAGATTTCTCTGTTCTGATCTTAATTCTGTTTCTAATATAAAGTGTACATCTGAAGAATTTAATTTTCACTTCGCATTAAAAACAGACAGAAAACTGCAAATGAATGATTCTTAGAATAGCTTTGCTGAACAACAAAATGTGAAAAGTCAAACTGCTTGGGTACTTCTGCAAACCACAGTGAGTATTAAGCAAACACATTTTCACAACAAGATTTAAGGCCAGAACTTGAGAATATTTGGCCTGAGTCGTTGTAAAGGCTACATTTCCTATTCATTTGCACTCAAGTATTTGCGTTTATTTTTATGACAATATGTTCACAACTTACGGAGGGTCATCTCATCTATGTCTGTCTTTGGAGTTTTAAAACAATTGTGTTTACTATGTGTCAATAATATTTAATATTATTCCATATGATATGGCCACAAAATGTCCCTCGTTTGATCATTGGGATGCATCTTACAGTGTTTAGCCAGTTCACTGTGGGGTGAATGAGTATAAAAGACTTAAAAAAGAACACAGACTGTTAGCCCATGAAGAACGCATCTTAAAACGTCTTATAAGTCCTATAACACTAGAATGAATGATTATCAAGAGTACATATCTGTGTGCAGTCCCTGTTCTACATTCTGAAGCAATTCTACAATTCTTCAATTGCCATTCCTGTTTGTATGAGGAATAAAAACTTATCCATTACTTGAGGTGTTATTTCACAGGACATATACAGTATGTGCTCCTTTACAGAGCATAAGATCCAAGGAAAGGATCCTACATCATAACAACACTGATAAATCTTTTTTTAAGAAAGAAAACTGCTACATTTCATTGATTTAAGTAATGAATACTGTACCTGAGCATGAACTCTAGCCATTTCGCCACAGGGTGTGAGATGGTGAATACTGGACCACTGCGCACAGACAGTGGGGAATTTTAGTGATGCTTATAGACGCTGAGGAAAAAGAAGGAAAAAGGAGAAATAACACATAAAAAATACTAAATATCATATTATATGGAGTAACTAACATTCCCTCTAGAACTAGTTTTTATACAGTATTGCTAATTTCAAACTTCCATCTCATTAATAAAACAAGTATGATACAGAAAAGTAACCAGGCTTAATGATCCACCCCAACATTACTACTTACTGCTAAGCTGTCTTGATAGCTATCAACTGACTAGCTATGTTCTTAAATACCATAAGATAATATGGCTGACTAGTTATAGCTAAGGTTCTGCTTACCGTCACCTGGTGTTGTGCTCTCATTTTGCCAGATGCAAGGGTCGATGTCATTTTCAGGATCCTCTTCAGGATTCCCAATTTCAGCCATCTAACTATTCTTCGTTTGTTCGTCTTAGTATCAGTCCTTGTAATAATTGTGTTATTGTATCTAGGGCTGGGTATCCTTCAAAATGTTTTGACAGCGATACCTTGACTTCGATACTCATTCTTAATGATATTTTTTTTGATACCCATTATATCAGATCCATTTTAACAAAAAGAAAATTACAATAAACATTACTGTGCAAATTTTTGTTTTATTTTACTTTTATTTTTAAGTGTCTTTACAAACTCAAACATGTTTGTGCAAATAAACAACCCATGACCAGCATTATTAGATCTTGCTCCATGCTTATTGGGTTAGAGTTGCAATGCAAAGGTCATGCAAAAGTCTATTGTTGACCCATAAAGGGAATCAGGTACAACAATCTACTTATTGACTTATATGACTGACAGTACAATTTATATATATTTACAAATAAATATGTTGAAAACACATTTCGACTTGTCATTCTCCCTGTTTTTGTGAAAATGGGGCAGTCGAAACTCATCAATCCAGGCATTTGTACCGCGATACCTGTCCCAAAGGAGTACTGTTGAGTGTTAAAAAAGAGACGGCTAATTTTCTTTGATGTGGAGATGACAGTGTCTTCAGCATAGAAGTGAGCTGAGGCATTGGAAATGACTACAGGTAGGGAATTTATGGACATGGACAAAAGAGCAGAACCAAGTTAGGAACTGTGTGGTACTCCTTTGGTTATTGTAATGTGTGAGGACATCACATTTTCTACTTTCACTTACTGGGAGGTTAGAATTTGTTCTTGAGCTGTCTCCAGGGGAAAATACAATAGTGAAACAGCAAGAACTTTGGGCAAAAGACTGATTAACACCAAAAAATATATCAGCTGCAAACACAGGACCAAAACTGCTTACAGAATCAAGTGGGAAGGAGTCAAAGGTCATCACCCAACAGTCAGAGGAAAACCAGAGAAAAGTATTAGCGTCTTACCACAGAGACCATGACTGAGTCATTTGACTGAAAAACATTTGTTATAAGAAATACTCCGTAATGGCAAGTAAGAATTTATGTCCCCTATTCCACCACATAATGTTGGATAAAAATTGACATTTTACAATGTTTTATTTATAGCAGAATGTATGATATACCTCAGGTAAAGTAGACTGTAGCAATACTGTGCACAGTGCTTATCAAAGAGGATAAAATGCACTCTGTAAATGGCCTAATTCATCCACAGTGAAACCCACTCAATTATTCATTTATTTGTTGCAGCCTTTCTCTTAAGGGAGAGGCTGATTAGAGAAGAGCTCACTGTGCAAACGCCACAGTCTGGCCTCTCCAAGAGCTTTACAGCAAGCTGTGTACATTAGCCCCAACCACAGAGCCATCATCACAACATTCAGTCTAGGTTCTGATAACCCTCTCTACGTGAGTGAAGCAGCTCTCTGGAGCCTGGACATCTGATTGGCTAGCTGTTCTCAGTGTTCAGTGTTCTAAGACTCATTGGGCTGGCTGGCCCAAATATTAACCTATTATCTGTGTCATTAGCTGCTGGAACACAGTTATATTACAGTCTAATAATACCGGTAATTGCACAATGCTGATTCTTATTTAATAATTCAGTGATGTTTCAAATAAGCTAATTCTTTGTGACAATATTTCCACTGCTCTATCAAACTCATTTTTATCACGTGTTTCAGCAGCATTTTGTGTCCCATGTTGGTCTTATTGGTTCATTTCATCCCTTTAAACTCTGGGAACTTTAAGATACTTAAAGCTGCACTAATTAATCTCCCTATATTTACAATGGATCTATTGACTACGTATAATAATGTGAAAGGAGTCATTTAGTGAGAAACCCAGAAAGAATTATCACCCAACTTTTGAAAAATACTGATTTAAACAACATTATCTATCCAGAGTGTTTTGCCATGCTTTCACTGGATTCCAGCTATCCTGGGTTTCCTCTTTTGGCTTCATGCACCAATTGTTTTCTTCTTCCTGGAGGCGGGCCTTACTATGACACACGCAAGCTGCCAATCTCACACAGACCACCTTTAAACAAACGTCATAAATGTAAATCTTTTTTATCACTGACAATGTCCTTACATCTAAGAAAAGTGGGGGTGACCCCATAGACTAGTGGTTAGTTACCACATGAACGCGAACGCTCTTAGCAGGCGAGTTACAACTTTTTCTTGCATGTCATTCCCCCTCTCTCTGCCCCTTTCCTGTCATTTTGGCACAAATGCGAAAAGAAAAAACAAAAAAACACAATTTAAGGAAATGAATACAATACAAGTTAATTCTGGAAAAAAGGACAGTTAAGAATATGTAATTGGAAGGATGACTGACAGTCAGCTAGCTGCTAGCTAATATATTTTTGTTCAATAAATGTCAATAATTGTTGTGAAGACTATGTTTTTACTTTCTTCAATAAAAATGTACATTCCTAAATCTGGAAAGACTATGAGGAGAAAGACATGTTACTCAAGTCACATCACAATGTTCATGTCTATTACAGACCATATCTTGTGATTTCACAGCGGTTAACATGACATCCGGACCAATGGATTGAATTACAGAGTAGTGAGTAGTTCATTCCTTACTAATGTTCGTCTTGTCTGAATGGCATTTAACCCTAACAACACCCTGATAAGATACTGGTCATACTAGAGCAAAGCAAACTACAATCACAATTTTCAACAGGGACAGTAGCATTCCTGCTGACCATCTGAGAGCAGCAAACATTACACTTCAACAAGAATATATTACAATAAAACAAAATCTAAAACCCGCACATCACACTGTCACTGATGTTTTCATTGATCACCTTTAAAAAGAAATCTCTTGATTCTTCTGATCTTAAGAATTTAGGGCCTATTTCCAAGCTCCAAATATTAGCTAAGATTTTAGATAGACAAATATTGTAGCAGATCAACTGCTTGCTTTTATTCATGAAAATAATATTTTTGAGAAATTCCAATCTGGTTTTAGAAAACACACTTCAGAAGCGGGTCTTCTTAAAGCCATAAATGAGTTGTCGCTGTCATCAATCCATTCTTGTTCTCCTCGACTAGAGCACAGCCTTTAATCCCACTCATCATGATATCCTCTTGGACTGTCTTGAGAACTGGACTCATGTCGGTGGCACTGCCTCTGCAATGGTTCAGGTCCTACCCCGAAGACAGACATTTCTGTATTGGTATCGCTGATTCTAGGTCAGCTACAAGAGGTTTTCACTGCAGGGTGCCCCATGCCTCAGTGCTTGGTCCAATCCTCTTATTCCATTTACATGCTCCCTCTAGGACACCTCAAAATAGTTATGGGGATTTAATAAACTTAAATAGAAATGCTGCAACTCATCCTTCAAGTGAGTAAGGATGTTAGTAAGTAGTCAGTCAGAGTGAAACCTTAATCCAGAGACACAGAGGCTTATTTGCAAGAATGCCCAGCATGTATCCAAAATGTCAATTCTGCAGAAAGCTTTAGCTTTAGCAAGCCTTAAAATTATGAAATAAACTGATAAAGTAAAGAAAAAATATCTACCAGTGACCAGTTAAACCACCACATGATCTCTGCAAAGTGCAGTTGATCTACACCAGCATGACACAGAGGATCTTTGGGCCGTCACAACCAGAACAGCTACAGTATTTGACCTCTTCAATATTAAAACTGGGCAAAGATGCTGACCTGTTCAAACACAGGAGTGATTTCATAAGATTTTTGGGGCAGTTGTGATGCATTAATTAGATTTATGAGAAATTGCTTCTAAAAAAAAAATCGGAAGGATTATTAATAATGCAACATTTTTATATTTAACCTCTTGAACAAAATACCACCTCGAGCATTTTTGATTCTTCATGTAAAAATGAGAAATTCTAAATTCTTGAAACAGAGCAACCTTAAGTTATTGAAAATTATTTCACTGAAATATTACCATTACACTCCAATTGGTGTTATCCTAAGCTGTGTGTGTGGCAGGCTTTGATCTGTAATGTATGAATGAGCCACTGCATAAATCCAACAGCAGCTGTTTAGATCCAGATAGCCATAAAGAGGAGTGCTGAAGTGAATGTATTTGCTCAGCGTTCAGCTCAATACACTATTGATCTGGGTGGGTGCACAGGGAGGCAGATATATGCTCTTATTAGCAGCTCCCTACATCTTATTGGAACACGGTAGAGGTCAGACCTGCCCTACGGACCCAAGTTCCCCAAACCCTCCGTTCACACAGCCCACCGCGTGATCTGATTATCTGCTCGTGAAAGATGGCTCAGGCTCATGTCCTGAGAGCAGACATGTATGTGATGTGCCTCATGATCAATCGATGGCATTTTCAAAATGGTAATGGTGTCAGAGTAAGATTCAGTTGGACTGTCTCTCACGTCAATGCTACACATTATTTAGGCTGAGCGCCTTCTGTGTGTAACACATTTAATACACTTCTTTGTCAGACTCAGTGAAGATGTCCTCATGGTTTCACGAGCTGTCTGTTCTGTGTGTGTGCTGAAAAAAAGATCTGGTCTTCCTACACAGCCCTGGCTCTGTAAATGCAAAATAAACAAAGTGGCTCAGACCAACAATTCCAGCCAATCAGCAGCGGGGGATGTTCATGCTCATGCACAGGACAAGAGAAAGAAGACCAGAGAACAGAAGATGGGGGAGGGGGCACTGGGAGTGAGAGACGGTAAATCTGTACCAGGAGAGAGAGAAAGAGCGGTCTACCTTTCCAGTCAGGTTGGGCGGAATCAAACTTCTGATACCGTTAAACCTTTCCTAAAGTTTCCCACCAGCTAATTACCAGCTGATGACCAGCTGATTATATGTATACCGTTTCCCACCACGAGGTGTTTGCAGTGCACTTCAACTGCAATTTTCCATCTCATTTTTAAAATGCGATGTTCGTTCAGTTTAATTACTTAAACGGCGGTCCACCACTGCTGCGTAGAGCTGTGCGCAGATCATTGATACGCTCAGTCCCTCCTTGCCACGCTCTGACCGTGGACCCATCTGTCAGTCAGACTGGCACCGGGAGAGATTCCACCACGTTGACTGGCAAGTGGATCAAAACATCCATAAAGTTTTTAGCGTCCCTGTCTGTCTCTTTAGCGGGCCTCTCCGTGTGCCTCTCATTCAGTGTGCGCAGAACCCTCTCTGTCGCATGACGTGCAATTACAATCTGTTTACAAAAAATCATCACTTCTATAGCATCTTCAACCAAACAGACAGTGGTGCTGGACAAACAGTCTCAAGGTGTTTATCATAGCCTATATATGTGCACATTAGGCAGCAGAATATTTTCATGATGGTATTAAAGGGACAGTGTTTGGAGTTTGGAGAGGCAGGAGCACTGGCACAAAAGCTGAGCAATGTACTGCTGTGGGCAGGGACAGCAGAAGAAACATATGTTCGCCACCTAAAAAATGCTCACCTAAAAAATCTGTTCAAGTGTTTGATAGATTTTTGAATATAGTCACCACTTTATTTTTCCTCCAAACAGCTCTTTATGACTCAGACTGCTGATCTGCGGCGTAATGCAGCGCACGGCGTAAGAGCTCTTATGTGTAGGAATATGGAAGTTCGATGGCTGAGAAAATGTAGAGCCAGAGGAAAAGGCTGTTCACAGCAGCACATCACTCAGCTTCTGTGCTGGTGCTCCTGCCTGCTTCTCCAAATTGGGAGCGCGCTGACTCAAGTTTACTGCAGGTACAACAACGTCAAATTACCCCAATTTAATATATCACGTTCATCACATATTTGTGTGGTGAAGCCTCCTCAAGTTGAACTTAGGTAACCTCAGGCAGCTCGGCAGCTGTCAAACGGTGAACAGGCAGCTGGTGATCAGAGTTGTCTGAATCTCTAAGTTAAACATCTAAACACAACGAATCACTATTTTAAGCTTGTCACCTTAAAAGCTCTGATTCAGAACCTGCAGGATTCAGATCTGTCAAGCAGCTCGTCTCGTGTGTCGTGAACCTACAACTGTCAACGTGATCAGACTTACCAGCACTTTGTCATCATTCGTTCATATTGTGTTTATCATGTAGTATAATGTATGATGCATTTGTTTACCCCCTGATTCCCCGTGTTTCTTGTGCACTCTGTCTTATCATTTATGTTGCCATTTTCCCAGATCTCAGCAATTAACATGAAAAGCACAATGTTACTGACAGGAATGACTGCAAAGCAAAGACCCAAGTAATAATAGGACATAATTATCATTTAAAGGAAAAACCCACCCTAACACCTAATGCCTCTATTTTTGGACTATTTTATTGCTCTGTTTGCTCTGTTGTTGTAATTGGCTGGAGACAAGGTTGTGTTGTGTAAAACTGTCTCAAGCTGAGCTACAATGTCATCTGACGGAGGCTTCTGTGTAAAACATCCACAGTAAATATTGTTCCATAATCATACAAGGAGAGGACACAACAAAATTACATCTCTTGCTGTTTCGATGCTGCGACTGTCACTCTCCCCTCTCATGGACATAAACAGAAGCCAGCTGCCCGGCACTGTTCACCTCCCTTTCGTGGGATTTATGAAGAGACTTTCTGGAAAACCCAGTGACTGAAGTGAAAGCGAGACAGACTCAAACTGAGTGCACTGAACAACATGAAACATTAAATACATCACACACTGGCTGTCTGCTGAAAGTGCAAACAAGCAACTGTTGCTAACATGCTAATGTTAGCTTCATATGGCCGGTGTGTCTGTCAACTGGTTTGGGGTTCTTCTTCCTCCGTCAGTGTAGCTTTAACACAAATCTGTCATAGTGTTGCTCGAACACAATCAAACCATTGTTGGAATGTTCTCTAGTCTACTCTGTGCGTTCACTAGTTTCCTGGTTAGGATCAGGTTTTTGCAGTATCCTGGTTATGCTTTGTATGAAACAAATTCAACATACCCAGGATATCTTTTCATTATCTGGCTCAACTGAAACTAACATTGACCGTCCTGATAACCTGTACCACAAACCTGGTTATCAGTTACCCAGGGTTTACCTGTCCTACCCAAACCATGAATAAAGTACTTAATATGACATGAGAAGAAACTGTGATACCTGCTTGCAAATTTGGTTATAGCAACATCCAAAAGTGATAATCAACAAGGTGAAATGTGAATGTGATTATGATCACATGACTACAATAAAAGAGAAACACTAGAAATCATTTTAAATGATTAAAGTCAGACTGAGGATAAACTGTAAATAAGAACATGAATTATCATTAAGTTTCTTTTGTCTGATAATGAACAAACTATTATGAACATGTGATGCAGATGAAAAAAAAGTGGAACTAATGTCAGACTGTTTCTCCTGCCAACGCAGAGAGGAGAGAGCAGTTCATGTGTGATGAGATCAGTCTGACTGAAATTTACAATATTTAATAATGTGTGAACTGGTTTGGTTTTTATGTCCAGTTCTGGTCACAGAGTCTCCTCATGTTATTCTGAGCTGCAGTGATGAAGACAATTAATAGGTAACTGGTCAGTAGTTGGGCTGCTGACAGGTTTTGATCTGATCCTCAGAAGTTAACCTGACCCAGAGCAGGTGAGGAGTTCAGTGTAAGTTACCATGGTGATTTACCCTGGTAACAAGTGAACCACCGTCGTAGGACTGAAAAACCAGAGTTAAATCTCACTAACCTCAAATCCTGCTTCATAGTACAGGCCTCTGGATACACTACCTGGAGTACTCTGATAAACACCAGGATACTGTGTCATGTACATACTGTATCCAGGTTCTGGACAATGTCATAGTAGCTGAGATGCTGAGAAATCAAGACACACCTGAGGCAGTCAGAAAACATTTGTTGTAGAGCACCTTTCAAAGCCAATGTTACAAAGTGCTTTTTACACAACAAACAATAAAAGCAATAGAATAAAATCACATGCCGTTCAAAGAAATAAGTAATAATGTACTTGTATATCCTGTTGTTGGCACATTTTATAGTCGACAATAGTTAAAAGTTTAACCACTTTCATGATTTAAAAACATTGAGTTTGAACCCCCAGCCAATGGAGGCTGGTGAGCTAACAGTGTAATATTAGCTACATGCTAACAGACAGCTCATCACAACAGGCTGCTGAGCTGACTGATATTTTGAAGTCCTGTCCAAATGAGCTGAATGCTGATAATCACTGAGTCACAGCTAATGACTAATTGCTGTGGGTTTCTACACAGCACATCCTGCAGGAAATGAACATCATCACGGAGAGGTAATTTGTTGGCATGTGTGTGCGTGTGTACATGCATGTTTAAGGGCTGCATGCGTGTGTGTGTTCAGCTGCATGAACTCCATATGAGCGATCCGGTATCTACCTCGAGAGCATGGCTCAACCCGTCAGTGTGTAGCGTGACGCTGATAAGATGTCCAGAGCGCTGTAGTAATGCCCTCTAACTACCATCTGGCCCTTCAATTATGGCTATCATGTCAGCCAGGACAGCTCCAATTCAATCATGCCTGCTCAGGTCGCTCCCATCCGCATAGACACACAGTGAATGAGACTGGCTGCACATAGGCCCCGACAACCTGTACATAACCCTCACTTATACACTTAGCACCCTCAGCTCAGATCAGACATATATCCACAAACACACATACGTCCACACTAGTGCTCTCACATGGCTCAGACATACTGACACAGACATACTGTAGAAGTTGTTGCATCTGTTATGTAACTCATATATTGTGAAGTCGTATAGATGTGATCCGTCAGTAAACTGAGCTAATAAATCAAAAGCTGAGGAGGACAGTAGTAATCAAAGCCGTGCTGCCTGGATAGTCACGACACTGAAGCACGTGAAAAGCAGTGTGGAAGTATTTTGGGTTCTACACCATAAATGGCCAAACAAACGAAGAGGAGGTTGATTGTTAACTCTTAAACATACAGATTTAAAAAGCTGGGACAGCAACGGCTGCTGTTCCTGAAAAGTGAATGAGAACTGGTTTTGTGCCCAGATATAGAGTTGGTTACTACTCCACTTCACTCAGCAAAGAAATTTTACACTTGAAACAAAAAGGAGGGAAGACTGATCGCTGAGCCTCCAGGCCCATTCAACCTCTTGTTAATTATCAATTTCCAAGTGCCGGCATCAACGGTTACAGACCAAAATCACTCTGGACGCAATTGGACAGAAGCACAACCAATCAGACCATAGAAATGTGTTGTGTTTTGTGTGGAATCAAACTGACAACAACTGTCCAGTTGGAGCAGAGTATGTAAATTACATGCCGAACACAGCAAACCCCCAAAACTACAGATTCATGAGAGGCCAGATGCTGCCTACTGCATTATATCCATATGTACGAATACACCTTGACTCTAAAACCACAACAGATCTGATCAAGGACCTGCTGCTGCTGCCGCTGCTGCAACCCAGATGAAGCAGCAATATCAACCTCTGCACACCAGCATCAACTGCGCAACCTACTTCTCACCACAGTTATCCTCAGGAGCCTAGCCAGGAGCTCGTAAAAAAGGCCTTGCCTAATGAGAGAGGGGGATTTACGTTTGAGGATATGCTGCCTGTTGGCATAATTTTGGAAGAAGGTTTTCAGCATAATGACAGAAGTGGAGTCACAATATGACAATCCAACAGGCCAAGTCGCACCACAATATTATGACACATAGTGCAAATATGAGACCACACAGGAAAGTATAAAGACAATGCAATTTTAGGGGACTATTTTCAGCAACATGTTCATCCACATTTGGTGCTCTACTGAGTATTTGGGGCAGCAGGCTGGTGTATGGTGGATTGAGTCATAATAAACTACAGTGTGTATGTTCATAGTACTGAAGGAACATGTCACCCAGTGAAACTGTGCGACTCACTGCTGTGTTTTTAATGGTTGTTGGACAAAAATTAAGGTCTGTGGCACAGAGCCTTAATATACTATATCAGCTGTTGAATACTTGGACTTGTCAGGTGGCTATACTGTATTTATTTTTGATATGGTCTTTTGATGGAATTTGTTGACAATAGGAAAATTATAGAATATCACCAGTGTTATTCTTTATTTTATTCTTTTATTCTTTATTCATCACATCATTTTTAGTGCTGCCAAATGTATAATGTGTAGTGATACAGTTGTAAAGTGCTGGGTGATTTGAAAAATCTGCATTGAAAAAAAAATGACCTCAAAAAAGCTGCAAATCTTGTTTGAGGTCATTTAGTTTTTTAATGCAGATTTTCACACTAGAGAAATGAATGGAAATCTATTGCTGCCTGGACGGTAGGAAAAAACATCTGAAATACTACTGTTTGCTTGGAAGATACATGACAGTAATGCTTTGTTGTAAAGGGGATGGAACATACAAAAACATGGGTATGGTTTCAAGATAAACCCCTATGGATTCATATGCACACACACACACAGACAGACACACTCAGCTCTCCGCATAATTCAAGCAAAAGCAGACTCTTTCTGGTGGATGGCATTTATTACAATTTCCACGGACTCCCTCCCGTTCTTTTCTGCCAACAGGAATAAAGGCTCAGTGACTTCCAGTGGGTGGGGCTGGGCCACTGATGAGGGGTTTGGGAACTGGCAGAGTCTCTGTTTATTGCAGTGAGGTTCCTGAGAGAAACCCCAGTAGATGAGCCAAATAAATCTCTGTATCATTACGTAAGAGAGGCCAGGCTATCCCCTGGTGGAACTAGCAGGTACCCAGGGACTTTCTGCTGTGTAACAGCATCCTCCACCACTACCACCGCCCTTCCCCACCAACCTCCAACACTCCAGCCTCCTCTGTTCTTCATCTCTCCATCCCCCAACACCAACAGCAGTATTCCCGTACAAGCTTTCTCATCCAATACCAAGGGATTCTCTCTGTTTACTTAGCCACAGACAATCAGAGATGACAGAATAAACTGGTCTAGCAGCATTCTTTTAAGCTTACTAAGCATTTCTAAAGCATAAAACCAATAACTGAATGGCAATATTGTGTAGGACATGCATGATTTGAACAGTACAATGAACCGCTGAGAGAGAGAAAGTCAGTATAACAGCAGTTCTATTAGTCCACACAGATCATAAACACATTAATGCCATGTCAGTTTTACAGAGTGCTGAAACAATGATTCAGTCAATCAATTAGTTTAATCTTTTTTTTTAATTATTATTTTTTAGGCTTTTAATGCCTTTATTAGATAAGTAAAGTGAAAAAGTGACGGGGAAATTTGGGAAGAGAGAGAGGGGATGACATGCAGCAAAGGGCCGTGGGTAAGATTCGAACCAGAGGCTGGTGACATATTTTGTTGATTTTTGAAGTAAAAAGACTATTCCAGTTTTTTTTTCTATTTTTAAGAAATAAAAGTAACAGCATTTACATTTGAAAAAAGGCTAATTTTTCATGTCTGTGTGCTTGAGGGGTTGTATTTGCCCAGGTTTGCATACAACTGTATGTGTTTTTTATTTACAGTATTCTTGCAAATATTATCAAGCAAATGCTACAATAAAATTACACTGGGGAACACAATTTTTGTTGAGTTAGGTCTGACAGCTGTTCTTAATAAATTTTTGGGTGCAGTTTTTCTCTATCACATCAAGTTTTTGAACTATAGGATCCCCGTTTTCTTAAAACATATGAAAGATGGAATAGTTAGAAGCTTTGAAAACTAAAAAAAACAGCAAAAAACGAAATAGAACTTACAACGGTATGCCCATGGTTACAAGGTTAAGAGAAAAGCCAGCACAAATCCTCTTAATTCCTACTATGCTAGCTTTCTGTTTGCAGATATTGATAGTACTGACCAATGTTTCCTCTAAGCTGCGCGCTTGCGCAATCGCGCACTGCTCACACATTCTCAGCGCACAAGAAAATCTATACAGCGCATAAAATAAAATTAAAATTAATTAATAAAATAAAATAAAATAAAATTCAACATAAACTGTAAATTAATTAGAGCAATAACATTTTTTTCTGTAACTTTTTGCAGTGTAACACAGTGAGTGACAGATGTCCAGCCAATGAGACGATACGGTTCACTTACGCTACGCAGCCAATCATAGCATTGACATTGCTTGCGTAGGTGCCCTTCCCATACGCGCCGCGCATGGATGTATTATAAGTTCTTATAATACATCCATGGTGCCGCGGCGCCGTGCAAGTTAGCTAGCTAACAACAGTGCATTTCATTTTCAGTGGGCCAAATCACTTATATTAAAAGTAAACAAATGGAAATGCTGTAATTTGATTCTTTTAATAAGCCATGTAACTTGCTATGATCCCAGGTGTTGATCAGGTGTGATACTGGTGTGTGGCCACAGCGGGCACATCTGATGTTGCTCACAATGGTCCTCAGTGTGCTCAGGGAGCGTGTGTGTGCCCAGACACATGGAACATTAGAGGGAACATTGGTACTGACCTATTGGGAGCTGCACACTCCTCTCACCGCACTGTCTCATTGTGACTGCACAAACAAGTTGACACGTAGCTGTTGATGAGTCCAATCGTAATCAGCTGGCAAGTCTTACTATATCTAATCAGTGGAATTTTGCTTATCTGGAGGGTAAGCTGTGGAGAAAAAACTTGACGTGCTAGAAAAAAACTGACTGCAATTTTGGAATCAGCATGCCAATTTTAGTTTTAATCAGCATAAAAATCTAACTCAACAGAAAGTTTTTTTCAAATTGTTCCCCAGTGTAATTAATGCATGTGCTGTCGACAAATCAAATATTTTGTTGAAATATTAACAGAACACACGTCAAAAAATTGTGGAGTAGCTCAACAAAACTGACAAAACTGAATAAAAACAAATACTGAACAATTATGAATAGACCTTGAAAAAAACAAATAGACGTGACAATGCTTTAATTAACAGTGTGCACACAATAGTAAGCAAAGTGAGAAGAGAAGTTGAATCAGCAAGGAAAACTAATTCAAAAATAGCTAAGAGCTAAGCTAATAGCTAAGATTACTAGATTAACACAGGGGTCCCCAAACTTTTTCCTGTGAGGGCTACATAACTTTTCCCTTCTCTGATGGGGGCCGGGGTCAGTTTGTAACAGAAAAAGTGTGACGATCGCAGGGGTGCCTAAACGTAAACATTTATTGTTTTCCAGAAAGCCACACATAACCAAATATTAGTAACCCTTTCCGGGATCTTCACAGAAAAAAAGTCAGGAAATAAATAATAACACTATTAATGAAATAAATAACACTATTTATGAAATAAATAATAATCGTAATAATAAATAATCGTTTGACCACTGCAGGTTAAATACCCTGCATTCTGAATCAGTTTTTCTCTTACCTAACCTTTTCGCCATTATTCTGTTCTATTTGACAGGGGCTAGTATAGGATTCGCGTGGCCAGACTGAAAAAAAATCATAATGCGTCTCTGGTATTGTTCAGGGGGCCGGGCCAAATGTGGAGGCGGGCCGTATCCGGCCCGTGGGCCTTAGTTTGGGGACCACTGGATTAACAGTTAACATAGCTTGATAGCTAAAAGTACGAAAAAAATGTTCAAAGGTAGATAAATTAATGAAAACTTAATAAATGGCTAAAGTAATAAGCAAAAAGGCAGTGGATTTATTTATGGTTGAAATAGATATTTGAAAGTATCAGTTCACTTAAACTAACAAATAAATGTTTGATATAGTTAATGAATATGAACACTTCCCTTGTGCCGCTTAAAGTTATAGAACCAAACCAACCTTAACACTGACAATTGAAAAACTGTTGTACTTAAGTCCATCTGGCAGGATTGTAGAACTGTACCCAACAAAAAACGGCATGAAACCACGTGTACAGAGTCAATGTCCACTTTGATCCCATGCATTTGTTTTTGATTTCATATGATGTAGGTGGCAATGTAATGTGATGTCATTGAATGTTCAACTGAATGTAACTGATATTCATTCAAATATTAGAGCATATCACCATACTCCTCAATTATTTTTCTCTCTTCTGATCTCCCAATATTTCATTACAGAACAGCTGAGGATATCGTTTAGCTGAAAACTTTCAAACTATTGAAACAATTTCAGAAGCAACCATCATTAATCATGTGGTACTCATCATTTAAAACAAGCTCCGACACAATGTACTGAAAACAGTCCATTTCACAGTGGTGAAACAAGCTCCAATGCCTCTGTTCAAAAATCAAAATGATTAGAACTGAAGAGGCCACCATGAACAGATCCTCCAGACTCTCACAGAAAACAATCAAGCCATGGTTGTTATGGTTAGACTCTGCTTCTCCCCCCTCCCATTGTGTCTGCTGTGTTTCCCTCCCTTTTTGTTTCTGGTTTGTCCCCAGTTTGTCTCTGACCCTGTCTGTGTGAGATCAACTGGAGTGGGTACTGCCACTACAGGGAGCAACCATATTCACCAAAGTTGACCTAAGAAATGCTATCTATGTTGGGAATAGAAAACTGTTAGCAGTCGCTGGAGGGAGCTAAACAAACATTTGTTGTTTGGACAGATCAGTGTGCTTTGTATCTCAACTCTCATCAGGATCACTGAGCACTGTCCTTCAACAGGTTTAACTTTACGTTAATTTATAGGCTTGGTTTAACAGGCGCTAAAAGAGTCACACTCACAAGCCTTCCCTCCCTCCATCTTGTAGTTGCACCTACCTGGGAGATTGAGTCACTAGTGAGGGAGGCTCAGCAGTCACAACCTGATCCAGGTAATGGCCCTCCTAATATATTATTTGTCCCTGATTCTGCTCGCTCACAGATCCTCCAGTGGGTGTATACCTCTTGTTTCTCCCATCACTCTGGCATCATCAACACCCTGTTTCTTGAAAATAGACATTCCAGGTGACTCAAGCCTATGTTTCCACCTGCACCACCTGCGCTCAGGGTAAAGCCCCCCATCATTCCACCTTCTGGTTATCTGCAACCCTTGCAAGCTCCAAGTCTGGTCCGCTTCTCTCTCAAGTTATCACAGTCATTAGAACCATAATTGACCAATTTTCTAAACCACTTCTTCCGGCTAAATGACATCCCGCAGACATTGTGTCTGATCAAGGTCCATAATTCATCTCTCAGGCATAGAGGGCCTTTTGTCAAGCTTTAGCGGCATCTGTCAGTTTCTCCTCTAGTTTTCACCCACAGACAAATGGTCAAACAGAGAAAGCCAATCTTAGACTTGGAGGCAACTTCTAACAATCTGTCCTCCAGTAGCTCTCACCCGGCATGGATCGTATGTATACACCCAAAACTTGCTTACCAGCAGAGCCCCAGGTTGTTTACCTTCTGAAGCCTCTTTAGGCTACCAGTCCCCTCTGTCTCCTTCAAAGGTGAAATCACAGACCCCTCTGTCCAACATGAGGTTCATCACTGCCATAGACAGTGGAGAGACTGTTCAGCCCTTCTTTGTTCCACTGAAAACAGCCATTGCCTGGCTGACCACTTCTGATCCCCACCACCTGATTACCAGGCAGGTCAGACAGTTCGGCTATCCGCTAAAAACATGCCACTAAGAACTCACAGTCAAATGAAATGGCAACCCTTTGGCTGTCAGCTTACAAGAATACCACCTCATCCTGTGTAGTGGCTGCAGTGACCTGTGTCTTTGGTAAGAGAGGCAATGCAAAATCAACCAGATCCTGTTAATATTCCTCCTAAGTGTCTTTGTCCCAGACTGTTAGTTTCCAGGTCCTGCAGAGGATCCACATCTCTGGTTTTGCCTGTCACCCTGGTAGAAACTGCACACTAACCCTCCTCAAGACACCTTTCTGGTGGCCCTGCTATGGAGGCTGATGCCCATGCATATGTGGCCATCTGCTCAGTCTCTACCTGTGCAAAGGCATCTTATCATCCAATTTATCCGTGATCACACATTGCCTCGGCCTTTATCACTGGTCTGCCCCCTGTCTCAAGGTAATACAGTCATTCTAACCGTTGTCAATGATTTCTCCAGAGCTGTCCGTTGTGCTGCCCCTGAGACCTCATCAACATAGTATTCCTCGGTATATTGTTTCTGATAGAGGTCATCTACCAGGTGTGAAGAGCCCAGAGCCACTATCAGTTTATCATCTGGTTTTTATCCTCAGACCAATGGCCAAACTGAGTGAGGCATCCAGGACCTTGATGTTGGTCTGCACTGCACGGAAGGCAGTAAAGGTGTAAGATTTGGCAAAACTGGCAAATGACGAAGGAGCTCAGAATAGCTAACACACACGGGAGCTGCAGTGGAAGGAGACGTAGAGCACAGGTAAAACAATGGATTAGCATCAGATTTTTAGCCATTACACACCACACACAAAGTCCAGACCAGTCACTACCAACTTGATCTCCTAGGTAGCTGAAGCTGGACACATAAGGAGGAAAGGGTAATGTCGTGAGAGGCTTGTGACACAGGCTCTTCTGGCTTCTGCTGGTGGAACAGAGCATTGGGTTTAATGTTACGTGAACCAGGCCTATGAGTTAACATAAAGCTAATCCTGCTGAAGAATTGCACCCAGTGAGCCTGACACATCTGAGACTCTTAACAGATTGTATGTAAGCTAGGTTTTTATGATATGTCCAAACAATGAATGGTTGTTCAGCCCCCTCCAACCAGTCTCCCTACTCTACTAATGTTACTTTTACTGCAAGCAGTTGTAATTTCCAAACATTGTAGTTATGTTTAGCTGGAGTCTCAGCGGGAGAAGGCAGCACAGGGATGGAGTTTTGGATCTGGACCACCAGGGCTTTGCACCTACCCCAATGTCTGAGGCAACCACTTCAACAAAAAACCAACGAAAAGGATAATGTTGAATGAGAATGGGCACAGAGATGAACACACAGACAAACAGTTACAGACACAAACTGGGGACAAAAGAGAAAAAGGCAGGGAAACACAGCAGACACAATGGCTGAGAGAGAAAGGCATATTCTAACCACAGCACATCTACCCTGGACTGAATATGCTCATGACTCCCTTATCAGTTCTGCTACAGATGTGTCCCCATTTGAAGGATGTCTTGGTTATCAGCCACTAGTATTTCCTTCCCAAGAAGGCGAGATCGCAGTTCCCTCAGTCCAGCATCATTTCCACCACTGTAGGAAGGTCAGGAATAACACATCCCTTCAACGCTCAGTAGACAGCACTAAATGCATGGCAGTCTACCACCGGACCCCAGCTCCCAGTTATGAACCAGGTCAGAAGGTTTCATTATCTTCCAAAAATATCCCTTTAAGAACTAAATCCAGGATCTTCTCACCTCATTACAGTGAGCCATTAGTCACTGAAAAAGATAGCAATCCCTCAAACTCAAGTTGCAGATTTCCATGAGGATTCAACCCTTAGTCCATGTTTCTCAGTTAAAACCAGTCAGCCTTCAGTCCCTCGTCTCCAACAAACCAGCCTCTGCCAACGTTGCAACGTTGTTTTACAATAAAAAACTTAAAATGTCAACTGTTTCCTGTGTTCTGCCCTTCGGGGCAAATAAAAACTACTACTTTTTCATTATTTCTAAATCACTCATGGAGTACCACAAAATACATTTCCCTGAAATCCAGTGTTGCACTAATTTCTGCACTGTGCATACACTGATTTCACACTGGTCGTCTGCACATCTAATGTAGACAATACCACCATAAAACTTCATTTATTCAGACAGGAAGAAAATAAAAAACACCCTGCCATCTGTAATGGCCAGGCTCTACTGATCATTAGAAATGTAAAACACACACAAACATGCACACAAGCACGTGCACGCGTGTACACACACACAGACGCGCACAGAGAGAGAGCAGAGCTATCTCCTCCTCTCATTAATCATTGCTGCCCATCAGCTCTGTCACTTAGGAGCTGTATAAGCCATTAGGCCAGTGCTACTCACCCTGTTAGGACCACCACAAAGTCCATTACATTCCAGCCATTACGTAGGTAGGAGCCTTTGTGAAAAGCAAAGCCCAGGGCGATGATCTTGATGCCAGCCTCAAAACAAAATATTCCAATGAAGTAGGGCTCTGTGTCATCCTGTTAGGAAAAAAAACAGATTATGGTAAGAAGCATTTATAAAATTATTGACTTCCATGTGGCTGTATCAGTCAAATCAGATGTTGGCAGTCAATGTCATCAACCTCTAATAAAATGAAGGGTAATAATTTTCCTCAACAGCTACAGATTATCAGTCTGCAGGTCTGTAAGATTTAGAGTTTCATGATCATCGCCAATGCTGTATCACATTAGCTAACACTCTGAAGAACTCTTAGGAACAACTACTGCTGAGGACACTGAAGTTATGTCCTTTGATTTTTTGGTGGCACCTTCGGACTTGAAGATGTCTTGCAGTAAAAAAGAGAGAGGTGTGCATTTAATTGGATGATTCTATGTACTATTTTTAGTATCACTATATTTAAATTTCACTCTGTTTAAGCCAAAGAAATAAATAAAGTTTTCACTGCTTCACCACAAATTATTATTATTTTTTATTTTTTTTTAATTTTTACTTTACCAGGCAAGACATTAAGAATAAGTTCTATGAACCCTGCTCAATAAATATTTAATGGTTATCCAATTGCTTTTGTGTAAAGAAATCTGTCATTTCAAATATACATTAAACACACAGTATGTAACTCCTGCTACTAGTGGTCTCTCAATCAAAACTATAACAAAAGACGGCATTGGGTGACGTCATGAAGTAGCTTGGGATCAGGGGAGTTGTTGTCTTCACCACCATTGCTGTAAGCTTCTCCCAGTTTGGATTTCTTCAGTGTCATTGGACCAGGAGGTTTCAAAAAGATATATAAACAGACCCAGTGATTATAACCATTAAAAGCACTGAAAGCAGTTTCACATTTCAAGTCAGTGTTTTGCTGACACTGTACTGTGGACCCAGGACATCAGGGAAGGATTAGGAGCTTGGCCTGCTAATCTAACTAACCAGACAAACCAGACATTCGGGAGCTTTTTCACTGGCAGCCAAATTATCCACAGAGGTGTCCTCCCCTCCATAACAAATGGACAGGGGGATTAAAACTGGTAGAAACACAGAGTGAAGTCACTTTGAAAATTCATGATTTGCCGATGCCTCTCATGTGACATCTTGGAATGGGTGGAAACTGAGACTCCTTACCTTTGTTTGTTTGATAATTTATGAACCAGACGTTCAGGATGTTTTAACAGACACCATAAAGCCACTAATCAACTAAGCAGGCATGTCCCAGCTGGGACTCTTTACTGCATGTTATTCCCCTTCTCTGTCACTCTTTACTGGTTTTTAGCAGCAGCCAATCAGCAGAGGTGTCATCCTCTCCATAACAAATGGACCACTGGGTTAAAAGAAACAACGAATAAAGCAGTTTCACTTAAGAAATCAATGACTCGCTGATGGAAATCCATGAGTGGATGGGACCTGAGCTGCCATTTGCCTGACTGTTTTCTCTGATAACTTCAGATCCAGACATCCAATGACTAAAATCCTTCATCCAATTAAAATATATAGTTGAAAACGACCAAGATGTAAAAAGTGGCTTGAAATAAGAAAAAAAGTCAATTTTGAGCTTCTGGCAAGCACCCACAATGCTTTTGTTTTTTCTTTCAAATCTTTATTGAAAAATATTCAGGGGAACCACAATGTTGATGCATGCACATAGAGGATATGACATCATTGACAGGCGACCAAATGGAACAGATTGTTACCATGATTAAAATCACTATTTCTCTGGTTTGAGAATTGATGGAAACATTGAAAAGTTACATATTATAACTTCTATAAAAAAAAATTAAGATATTGGAAGCAAGACCAATACCAGTTGAATGTTAGTTTGCACGTGACTTCTCTTGTCACTTGACAATTGAAATACACAAATAACTTTAGACTACATATAAATTTAATTAGGTATCACACATATGGCTGGGTATTGAACCTTAATCCTATTTGGTACTGACTGAGAAGTGTCATTAGCATCAAGTATCAGAAACTACCGAAATCTGGTTCTGAATGTTTGATCAGATTATTTACTTTGTTTACTTTCTTTAAATCATCATTTTGCCAATTTTAGACTTTTTTTCAGCTTGTGTTAACATTTAACAGATCCTATTTATATTTCTCAAAGTAAGGGTATATTTATGCTGACATTAGCACTGCGGGGGGAAAAAATGGGAAGAAATCTCCTCATTCTTTTCAAAGAGACCACTGCATTAGCAAAGTGGATAGATTGACACAGGGGACTGAGGCAAAAAAACACATCAGGAAAAAGCTGAACCTGACTCTTCTTTGGCTACAAAACAGTGTGACAATATCCGACAAGATGCTGCCTTGGCCAATCAAATAATTGCAAGCGCATATTGCTGATTAACTTGTAACATTTATTTCACATTTTCAGCGTCTCACCAGTGCTTGTAGGTGTAGCCAAGGGTGAACGGTGCCTATACTTAGGAGGATTATGAAATAATACCACGGAGTCTGAACCAGATGGCAACACTTTTTTCTGCTTCCCAAATTGTCAACAACAGCAAAGAATTAGATAGCATACTTCTCTTCGCACCTTTCACAATAAAAGCCCTACATATATACATTGTATAACTTCTTACTAGAGAGAACTTAAATCCACTCCAAGTATTCTGTTAAAAACCAACTCAATAAAATTACTTCCATACCTCCTGCCCTTCAAAAAGAAATGATGAGCCATCGTAACACAAGACAAAAAAAAGTTACAACAGTAAAAAGCTTGATGCACGTCCTGACACATAACTACATGGTCTCAAGTATGCTACACTAATCCTAATCAGCCATCAGACATAGCTGATACACAATAGTTCCTAGACCTACCATACTTTGAAACAATGTGCTAATATAGTGAGAAAACATGGTTATCCACAATGTCACATATTTTCCTACTCTATTTCACAACATGCAACCATCACAACCTTAAAAAAATTAGCAATACGTGACAATGTGGATTAGTGCTGCTTCTGTCCATTAGAGTTCAAAGGATAGCCCATACAATAGGTGAAACGAGGATTACCATGACAGTGCAACACAGCCAAGACCCTGTGGGCTCCCTTCCAGTAGGGAGACAATTTCGAATGGTCCTCTGCAGGATTATGCAGTCATACCAGATCCGCTTCTGCATACGGCTGGTGACGGACCGCACCATCATGGCATAGATTTTGTTTCTCATGGGCATCAGCACAATGCTGCCTGGCACCCTTGGCAAAGCAGCTTCCACCCTCTCCACTAGGAGGTCAAAAAGACAGCAGTGCAGTTGGTGTCACCATGAAGAGATGTGTTATAGGTGAAAACCATGTTTCAGATAATCATCCCATTCACCTCTGCAGGCCAGCAATGATTTGGCCAGCTGGTGAAATCGCATTCAACCATGCCATCTGACCTTTATGGTTATATGGTGTGGTGTGTGTTTTCTTTATCTCTAGAAGTTAACACATAGAGCCTCAGCATTAGAATGCCTCTGTGTTTCATGATTAAAGGGGTCCCTGGCAGGTATAGGGCTCCATCAATTGGGAGAGCAAGCTTGATTATCATAGGGCATTCAGTAATTCTGTCTTCCCCCGGGACCTCAGTCTGACCTTGTCCATGCCAGCCATGGTCATATGAACACCCTCTCTGTTCACCTCATGAGCGAAATGACCAGCGACCCTGCTCCATACTCTGAGCCAAACTTTTTACTGCTTCCCACACTGCCAAAACAATTGTCGACAGCAGCACATTACAGGCACTCTACTTCCGTTCTCACCTTTCACAACAAAAGCCCTAGACATATACACTGCAATATTTCTTACCAGAGGTAACTTAAATTCATTCAGAGCATCTTGATAAAAGGCAACTCAATAAAATAGTTTACACAGTTTTTAACCCAGTGCTGTCAACACATTCATATCGATCATATCAGTAATGCTCTGGTCTCAATATTGAAACTCAGGTATCATATTGGCATTAGTGTTGAAAGATTTCCAGTCTTATACCAGCCTTTGTGTTTAGCATTTTATGTTTTTGGCTTTGAACTATGCTTTTAGTTAAAGCCTTAGAACAAATAGTAAAAAAACACTGAAAAACAGCGAGGAGTGCACAGACTAGACCTGAAATGATTAGGTGATTAACTGTTTATTCATCCATCCATCCATTATCTACACTGCTTATCCGAGCCAGGTCGCAGGGGGAGGGGCTGGAAAATTAATTTGCAACTACTCTAATAATCAATAAATCATCTCAGTCATTTATCCAGCAAAAATTCAGCTTTTCAAATGTAAGGATGTGTTGCTTAAGCAACTTAGATTTTTATTTTTATTTTGGAATTTTAAAATTTATTTATAAAGAAACTAATTGGCAGATGACTCAACCACGAAAACGCTTGCTACCTGTCATACTAGCACACAGAGCCACAGCTCCCTGACAAGAGTCAAGACATACTGACCTGTCTTCAATATGTTCACTGGGGCTGGGTAATAATAATAATATTAGGTAGGTAAGACTGAAAAGCTGTATAGGAGATGTTATCGTGCTGTGGGTAAGTCCTGATGACACATCTGATCACTCCACATAATCACGAACTCTGTGGTGAATGTCTCAGACAGGGTTTGAGCCCGTCTCAGAGAGTGGATCAATGAAAGCTGGTAGCTAGGGGGTCTCAGGAGTGACATTTCATTCTTAAAAACAGCCCTGCCCCTACCACCACCAGCTCTTTGATTGGACATTAAGGCTCACAGCACTTCCTTCTTTAATGGAGAGACTTAACAAGAGAGCTGGGGCAGAGCTGGGGCACAGCAGGGCTAACCAGAGGTAATTATACACAGTGGGGATCAAAGGCAGTTCTGCAGGGTTCTGCTGAACCTACAGTGCTGAAGAGGGACCCTATCACTGAAGAAAAAATAAAATGCAACATTACATACAAAATGTTGTTGAGAAATCCCTGGACATTTTCAGTTCTTATTCAAATATTTGAAATTTTCACTCTGTGTATTTTGATACTGAATTGTTCAAATGCATGAAGACATGGACTGGAAAAAGAGGAAAGATTGGATTAAGCAGAGCATAAGTCTATTACTTCACTGCAGCAGTCTGAGTCTGCAGCTGAAAACAACCAGACTACCTCTGTGAGCTGCTTTGTGAACCAGAGCCAAATCTACAATTATTTCACTTGCAAAGAGATTTCGAAGACACTCATGTCTCAAATGTCTCAAAACTAAAATAACAGAGCAAAGCATCACTGTGGTTGCAGTTTATTATCCTTTCTACTCTATAAGATATGAAGAGCTGAACAGTAGGAAATAAAAAGTAGTCTGGTGGCTACTTACCAAACGCTCTGACATCGGTGTTTTGTCTAAGGCCGGTAGGTGTTGCTCCAAAGCCAGCACAATGCAGTTTGCGATAATGGTGGCCAGGATCATGTACTCAAATGGAGTAAGAGCATTAAGGAACTCTTGTGGGAAGGAAATTCACACAAACATTCACATTAAACAAATACATAAAAACAACAGCAAGGACGAAAAGCAATGACAAACAATAAAAACATCCTGAACTCTTCAAAACCATGTCTGGGAACAAACAGTCTTCACCTGATTTGTTGTATCTTTCTTACAAAAGACTTGGGGGACTACCTTACACCCGGCACGAGACCGAGTCAAGTGCAACGCAAGTGTTTACTAGTTTCAGACCAACACAGTTGTCATTTTCCCATTAACTGCGCCCCTGGGCTTGTTGCAAACACTACTTTCAGCCCTAATTCTATTTTCCCGGGGGAACAGGTGAAACAGGGACAGACAATGAAACAGGGAGAGCTGGAGGCCATAAACAGCTGTTACTGTGCGCCTCCCCCTGCTCCTACAGAGATCCGTTTCCTCTTTTTTTTTTTACTTCCTGGCAAATTTCCCCTTATAAAACAATCTGCCAAGGTGAGCGCACCTGAATCATATCTAAACTAACAACCTGTTGATATGTTACACATAATCTGCACACTGTCTGTAGGCAGACACTCCAAACACAGTGTTACTCTCCTAACTGCTAAACCAGTATACAATAAAGATTAGTACATAGTAATTACTGTACACAGCTGGAATGTAGTATGAAATTGGGACACAGCAATATTTAAAGATTTATGGAGCCCCAGTTTCCTGTTTCTTTTTTCACGTCACAAGCCCTGGCTGAGATCACCCAGATGGCAGTTGTGTTTGTCAGACTTTGGAAAGCTCCCTCCACTGCCACAGAAGTAAACAGAGAGCTGATTCCACACACTGGGTAGTATTTCTCATTCCACGTAACTGAACTTGAACTGAATGTGCAGATTTGATGGAGTGCCCCTTTAACTGCAATGTCCACAAACCACTCAATAACTTGTTGTATTTATATTCCTCAATGATTCATACATCTTTTCCTGTAATGATACAGTAATCACCTCTCTGCCTGTTGGGATCCTCATCCCGCCTTTATAGCACTGAGGAAGAAGAGAGTTTCTGGCTAATTCAAGAAATGATACACAGACTTGTACAGATTACTGGGTCTCTCACTCCCCTGCAGTGCATTGCTGTTGTGTCATTAGCACTAGCGCTCCAGCTTCCCCTCAAGCCCGTTCCAGCTCTGCCAGGAGGAGGGCATCCTCCGGACAGGGAGCTGGCCAATGGACTCCAGCTGCTTGAGGCCACGATAGATCATCCTGTGGAGCTGTCATGATTGCTCTGCATCAGGATAAAGACTCAGTGAGGCAATGCGACATCAAAGCATGATAAATGTTTGTTCAGCACCAGGGGTAATCAAGCAGTGACTTAAGTTACGGGGGCTATTACACCACTTAATGTGAATTAATTGCAACACCTCTAACACCCATTAACATATGAGGCATTTAACATTGACTTTTCTTTGAAAAAGTATCCAAATCGAGTTATTAGTTTAGTTTAGTATTAGAAGTTATTTTGTTGGTGAGTCAATACACAAAACTCCACAGGTGGCAGCCACACTCACATCATCATTCACTGCAAAGTGAATCAATTACAAATGAACCAGCAGCTCATTTGAAATGCATCCTGCTGCATTTTATCACTTTGGCTTGTTTGTTTGGTGTCACGCCCATGCAGACTGCCACTGCCTTGATGCTGAGGCCAGCCTGCTGTTTGCTGGGAGTTCAGCACTCTGGACAGCACCATCTGCAGTTACAGCCTTTACAAGGAAATGCCACCGACCCAGTTCTCTACCAGGAAAACCTCCACAATGATGTTATAAAGTCTATAAATCAACTTTAAACCCTGGCCTTGATGTACTCTATAGCAGGCTCCATCTGCCCTTAACAGAGACAAACAACAAGAATCTTCCTTCATCAGCTAAGACTAATTCTTTATCCTGTAAGAAAAACAGGTACCTTGTCAAGAAACCCTTGCAACAGAAGACTTTAAGATCTTTAAAAACACCAAGCAACATGTCTTGCATCCAGCCTCCATATAGCTTTTAGTAATTACTTATCTCTTTAAAGTTCTGTTTTCCGTAAAGCGAAATATGAAGAAATTATGCCGAACTTCATTAGAAATGTGACTATAGGGTTCCCTTGCTTGTCATAGGCTACATTACAGGAAACAGTTCAAGACCTTTTCTTAAATAAGTGTATTCATTTTACAGAAAATGGACTGAGGAGCACCAAATTGTGGCTGCAATGGAAAAACAACAGGAGAACCAACTGTGGAGGTTCTAATTTTTTGTGATGTAAATGATTCTTAGAATATTGTATGTATGCAGAATTAAAGGCTGTGTCATTTAATTTCGTTTATGTTGTGTATCATATTCTAGATATATGTATGTCACGCCTCTAAGCACGGAAACCTTAAATGGACATATTTTTGTGCGGAGTTCGGAGTGGTAATCTCGCCTGTCCATGGGTAAGAACAGCAGGTATGAGGGTTAGACTGTACAGGAAGGATATGGCCATTCGGTGATCTTTTTGGCATATTTCCGTATGATGTTATCCTCGCTGAAGATGAACAGAGAGCGGTTAACAGTGAGGCAGCTCTGTTTGACTGGGATGGGGTTGTAAATGGCCATGGTCCTGGCTCTCTGGGCCATCGTCTGCTTGTACACTCTCTGGCCCCCCGGAGGCCCCGGCTGCCGACTGGCCCCTCTGGCCGGGCCCGCGGGACAGCCGCCTCCATAGCGACTGGACAGT
The DNA here is from genome assembly GCF_046630095.1 of Trachinotus anak. Taxonomy (NCBI): domain Eukaryota; kingdom Metazoa; phylum Chordata; class Actinopteri; order Carangiformes; family Carangidae; genus Trachinotus; species Trachinotus anak. The sequence continues at coordinate 2,324,815 of NW_027273859.1, read as the reverse complement.
TCGTCTTCGAAGCGAGCCATTCTGGGATAGCACGGATCTTGCTGGAGAAACCAAAACTGACAACAGAGAAGAAATGGAAAAGAAGCATCACAACACACACTGTTGTCCCGTCCCCCAGGTCCTTGAGGTGCGTGTGTCGTCCACGAACAGAGGAGTCAAACATTCACAGCAGAGCAAGCAGAGGAAGGCTGTTTCTGCTCGGCGCTGCCGCCTCCCATGCTGCCTCTCTCTCCGACATGAAATTGTTGCTCAAAGTTCAGACGATCGGACTCCATGATGCATCATTTTTCATGGGTGTTCCTTCCTCGCCTGACTGCCCCGGCTCTCCGAGAGCAGAAACACCCTGGCGTCAACGCTACAAGTCCATGCTACAGGAGGCGCCTCCTGCCAAACCCCGAGTTATCCAAAAAAACACACCAAAAGATTACGACACAATAAATACTGCGAACCGTCACAGTGAAGAGTCAAGAAGCATTTCCCTTCAGGAAACGTCAAAAAACGACATCGTTTCCTTCCCTTAAAGAGTCGCTTTCACTGCGAGTTGAAGGTTGGACGAGCCCTCGGTCCCGGTCAGACACCGCGCCGCCCTCACTTCCCGGTGACCGCTAACGGAGGAGGAACCACGGCTGAGCGCCTGGGCTCCATGAAGTCCCCGTTAACGAGCCTGAAGACACCTCACTTCCTCCGCTGCTCCTCAGCCTCAGACCCACAAGACGCCAGCCAGTGGCTCCACCTGGGCCGGCCCTGTTTCCATAGCAACAGGGAGGAGAGAGAGAGCCAGCAGTTCAACATACGCAGGACATAGATGGGCCCCAGACAGCACCAGCAACACCAAGAGGCAGCAATAGTGACGCGTTTGAAGAGTTTCTAGAATAACCCAACCCTCCTACCACTGAAAGCTTGTGTGAGCTCCTGTCCCGAGTATAAATACAGCTGTTTTGAGACATATAGAGGGAAAACAACAAGAAAGAAACACTGGTTTGACAAAAACTGGAAAAACAAAAACAAGAAAATGATCAAACCTGAAACACTAAGACCCTCCAAACAATCATATACACCTTCAGCACTGTGGAATACTGAGGACATAAAAATACCATCAGAACCAAAATGAAATTGTTTCTGAAACTCATTATAATGCCTACTTGAGGGAAGCATAGAATCTAACTCCTCCTGGGACCTGTGGACCTGTCCTGAGTCTCGTCCTGCAGGACAGACACATATGGACCAAACATTTTCAGACCATATTTGGGCCAAAGCCACCAGGAAGTGACCATTTCACTGCGAGTTGGAATAATAGTCTCATTACACCTACAGTATATTTAAAAGTGGTAACAAGGGTGACCCCAGAGTTACAGGGGTGTGTGGGGTCTGCAGCATCATCAGCTCCTGTATAGTGAAATGCCTCAATGACCACAGTGTTGGATTAATGCCCAACCATCGCACAACTGACCACATCTGTTTCCTCACCACTCATCATTAAAGAGAGACAGAGGGGGTAAAACCTATGATTCAATTAAAACAATGGAGTTGAATAGTAAAGGTGAATTAAAATGGCAAAATATGGAAAAGACCAAATTACTGACCTTTCAAAAAAACTAAATACAAAAACTGAGTGGACAAAACATCATATTTAGGGTTTATGATCAATTCCTCTGGACAGTTTGTCACAACTTGTCTGTGAACAAGCATCAAAAGAAAAATCCAGAGGGAGATTTCCATTCAGTACCTGGCTTAAAATTCTACATTCAGTAACAGACAAAATAATATTATATGGAAGTGAAGTGGGAGGGTCTGTTAACCAAGCCCTCCCTAAAGACAAACATCCACTGGAAGCCCTGTACCCTAGAATAATTTAAGTTCAAAAGTGAGACATGTTATAAACACCTCCAATCTAGCACAGGGTTTGAGTGTACATACAAAAAGAGAGGAAGAGAGAATGAAGATTTAAAAAAATACTTCATTCAGTACTCTTAAAATAAGAGCATGTTTATGGGCACACAAAATATATTTTTCTTTTGTTACTAAACCCAAATGCATTGAAATATTGATTAAAAACATACATCTTATTGCAACTGCAATATGACCTAATGTGCAGTGGTTAAAGGGAGCTGAGCTGTCTCCTTCACCAGGTTTAGAAGATCTGTTTCCAGACCAGGTCTCACACTGGCCACACCACTATAGACTGTCGCTCCTTTTCTCTGACTGTATTTAACCTCTGTGGCCTTCACAGAGCAGCAGCAGGATCCAGAAGTCTGTCTCCAAACTGGTGGAGGAGCTGTGCGCGTATGCTTCCTAACAAGTAGACAAATATGTGGTGCAACAATTATTGTAGAAAAAACTGTTGGAAGATACAATAGATTTGGATACAAAAGACCCTTATAATACAAAGAAATACTAAAAAAAAAGAGGCAGACATATTGATTAACTTCATCAAAATAATCTGAAACCACATGAAAACTGGTTTAAATCACAGCAGCTGAAGTCAGGACCTCTGTGTTGTTTTATACAGATGAGTCTGTGAATGCATTGGAAAATAAGACATAAAATTAGGCAGAAGGTTTCTCCTCTCCCAATCCCAGTCTGTCATTTCATATCATTTAAATACTCATATGGCCAAAAGTACATGGGCACCCTTTGGTCTTGATCAGTTTTTTTCTGATTAATAGCCATTAGTTCCAATAAAGGGAAACATTAATGCTCCAGTATGCAATGTTATTTTCGCCAAGTGTTCTTCTGACTCTGTGTCACAGTTTGTGTTTGTTTGTTGATTCTTTCCTGTTTCGGCATGACAATGACCCCATGCGCAAACTCTGCTCCATGGTTTTTCCAGTTTGCTGTGGAAGAACTCACAGACAACACACAGCCCCTGAACCCCATCAAACAAGTGGGACACACCAGTGTTGAACTTCACTAACACTTTTGTCTGAATGGGACCAAAGAAAGAAGCTGTGTCTCCACTTTCATCAATAAAAAAACAAATAAAAAAAAAAACAAGACAAAACAATGCTTTAAAATGTGTTTAATTGCTAATTAGAAGTGTAGTAAAAAGTTCACAGAAGAGATCAGACTACCAAAAACATTAGTTCACATCATCAACTCACAGATATTACAGTTTGCAGCATTAAAGGGAGAGTCTGTGGATGTTAAAATCGAGCGTTAAGATTTTTTTAACCTGATTGTTGGCTCTCTAAAACTCTCTCTCACATACAGTCTTCTTCTTATAGAAACTTGATCTTATGTATAAATAAGTCACATCCTGAGCTCTGAACTGTATTCATCTTTCATTTGCTGCTAAAAAATTGCAAATTCAAATGAAAAACGTAAAATCCCACTGGTGTTTACCTGACGAAAATGTGATGTCTGGTTGAGAAGACACTGTATCTGACATTAGAGAGGGCACAGACAGACAGATCAGTGGTCATCAGGGAGTTTCTCTCTGCGAGCAGCTGAGTGGTGACACTTGAGAGAGCCACACTGGCAGCTGAAGTACTTGCTCTTCACCCTCCAGTAGTGATCACCATAGTCGAACCTAGTGAGGGAGAGAGACCACGGTCCATCATATCACTTTTATTCAAACGAAAAAGGAAAGCAGTAGACAGAGCTGAGCTTGTTTTTCCAGCACTCACCCTATCTGTTCTCCGGCTTTGATGGACCTGCTGGAGAAGAAGGCTATCCTGGGGAAGCGTAGGTCCTGGTGCATGGTGAACACCCTCACAGCCAGCAGGTTGGGCTCACACAGGTGGTTGATGAAGCGGCCGATGTTGCCGAAAAGTCTCGCGTCGATACAGTGTACATCTTTCACCTGTGGGATGGTAACCAAGAAGAGTCACAGTCACGTGTTTTCTCTGAATAGGTGACATGGTCACAACAAGTACGACAGGGCAGCAAACACAAGCAGTCACACCATCAGACAGCTTGTAAACACTTTGCCCAGATTATCTCTTCACACTGTATTCAAAGGTTACACAGAAAGTGAGGTGCCTGAAATGTCATCAATAATGCAACTCCAACTACAGCGGGTACAGTCAGTCAAAGTTGAAGCAGAAAGTGGGTCTATATGTTGTGATTAGGTTCGCAAAAGATATGCAGACGGAAAAACATGTTGAGATTATCTTGGCAGACTGTTGCGATTGCAATATGAGTCATGATTTCAGTTGGAGTGGTCATTTTGTCATGATGATGACAACTTTGAATTTTTGTTGGGTCTCGTACCAAACCATTATGTTTCCTTATGTCTGGAGAATCTGATGTGCATGCCAGGCCATTCATGGTCTGTTGTGATGCATTTTACCTTCGTCAAAATAAACTGCAGCTCTTGTCATTTGGACATTGCACTTGGCCATACTGTGATTTCAATTATATTTTGATTAATTGTTCAGCCCTGATTATGATGCATGTTTACAACAACAGTGTGGGTCATAGAGAAGCCTGAGAGAGGAGATGTAAAACTACAATGAGATGGTTGGTTCTTAAAACCACAAATATGTGTCCTTATGGATATCAACACTTTAAATAAAACACTGGAGTAAAATAAGGACCTTTAAATGTTCTGCCTAATTGTGCTTTTGTTTTTGAGGACCCCTTCAAAATGAGATAGTACATTTCCAGAGGTTATTCCTTATAAAGAAATTCCAACTTCTGACAAAACCTCAAAGTAAAATAGAAACGGTTCTGTCTGCAGAAAACTGGACTGTAACATCAGATCGTTTCCCTCTCTCACCTCCCATATGGCCAAGTTTGTAAACGTGTGTGTGTGTGCAACTGTGTCTCACCACCATGTGCATGGTCGCCTGATACAGTATTCAAAAATGCAGGTCAAATAGTTCAATCACCTTGTTGTCGAGGGTGAAGAGGAAAGAGTCGTTCTCCCTTTTGTCAGCCTCTGCGTCAGTGATGAGCTCTCCCACATACCTGTGGAAGCACGAGGGATTGAGAGCTCAGAGCACAGCTGCTGTTCAGTATTTCATGCTGTAAAACACTGAATTCAGTCGTTTCTCTTATGAGAGCCTGTCCTCACTCGCAAATGAATGTTCCTTGAGGGATATCCTGCATGGCCCTCACTCCCCAGCCCATCTTCTGTGTCCTGAAGAGTTGCAGCCGGGCTCTGAAACAAACAAACACAAGGCAGTTATGTAATCCAGCAGCTGACAAAGCAGCAGCTCACTTAAAAGGAAAATTAAGACAAAATATTACATTGATTTTCATCACAGTTTCAAGAGAGAAAAACAACCTTTCCCTGAAGGAGAGAACTGAGTCCCCTTCCCATCAGCCTGGTTAAAAAAAAAAACAAGACACCAGTTGCCCTGTGCTGTAGTAGGACCAGGCCCCAGGCCTACTGTCAATCTGTCTGTCTGTCTGTCCTCTTAGTGCGGCAGTCTGCAACAACACACACTTCACTGCTTTATTTGAATCTGCTGACTACATTAACAATGCCAATATTAATATAATATACATTTACTCATCTGTCAGATGCTTTTATCCAAAGTGACATCACTAAAGCTTTAGCGCAGTAGGAAACCTTGGTGTAGGGACTAAGTACTACATCTGTTCAATAAGCTCCAGGAGATCAAGTAAAGAAATGCACCGACAGTGCAGAATAAGTGCTAGTTAGGTATGTTAGGGTGTTAGGAGAGGAGGTGCTCTCTGAGAGCATTCAGTAGCTTGTTCCACCATCGGGGAACCACAGACAAGAACAGTCAGAGGCTGAGATCGCCTTGTGTGCAGGGACGGTGACAAGCTGAGACAGCGGGACCATCTGGTGCTACTTCACATTCAGTACTTAACCAGATCCTGTGTAAGTTAAAGGTCTTTATCGTTAAGAGTTTTGTTCCATTTGTATGTTCCTGCTGTTGCTTTCATCCAGCTGATGATATTTTCTGATCCGTTCTCAGTGCAGCCCCGTTGGAGCTGTATTTGCTGATTTAAGTCACTGCTGGTGCAAACTGAAGACTTCTGCTGCGGCTTCATATAAAAATCATTTCCTTGCCTCCCAGGAAACCAAAGGGCTTTTATTTTGTGGAGCAAAATTTAAAAGGCCTTCTAGGCTTTTACCAGGGAATGCAGTAGTAAAGGGAGCTGTCAGATGAAGAGCTGCAGGCAACATTGCAGAAAGTGGAATACATTACCTCAGTCCCTTCTGGACCACGCGGTTCCTGCAGGTCCTCCAGCAGGAGCAGGCATGGTTACACTCAAACAGCACCGGGGGCTCCCGCTGACAAAAGTCCGGAGGTAGTCGACCCTCCTGCGCACGCACGCGCACGCACGCACACACACGCACGCACGCACGCACGCACACACACACACGCACACACACACACACACACAAATGAAACGTGATAAAAATCAAGATGTTCTGTTTAGACATGTTACCTGCTCCTTTCAGATGTTTTGTTCTTTTTTGTAGCTAGAAAAACAAAATTAGAAATTAAGCTGCTAAACTGTTAGTTAGCTGTTAGTTAGTCCAGTGAAAACTAAACTTTCACATCGAATAACTGTTTAGAATTATTATAATTAAAGGTCCCATATTTTACACTTTTCCTGTTGATCTCCATCAGAATATATATTTGTGGTTTTAAGAACCAAAAACCATCTCAGTGTAGTTTTACATCTCCTCTCTCAGGCTTCTCTCTGGAGCTCTAGTAACAACAGGTCATTCATACTGTTTTCTGAGTAACATGGACATCTCACTTTATACCACATGGGACCTTTAAACAAATAATTGTAATATTGTTTTATGTAAAGGATGCTGATGATGAAATAATTTGAGGAATGTGTGTGTCTGTGTGTGTGTGTGTGTGTACTTACACTGTCATACCAACACCGTAGACTGAGCTGACCACACATGCAGGTGCTGGATGCGCAGTCGTCTGTGCAGCTGCAGTGCTGAATGATACAAACAATGAGCTGTTATAAGTCAAGTATTATGAAATTTTGCAGTTTTTATCTCACATTACTGTATTTTTTTTTATTTTTTATTACAGATATTGTATTTTCATGCTCATAATACCACGGCCTCATGAAAAAGAGAACCAGCTGTTTACTCAAACGCTGGAGTGTTTATCTCTTTTAATGTGGACAGGTGAAAACTGGACTGGACTGAGCTGCAGAAACGCTCAATGTCTCGATGGTGGCCACAGGATCCAGCTGTGTGTCTGTCAAACACAACACTACACTCACTGAAGTCCTTCAGAAAAAAGGAGCTGAATGCCATGGTGGGGAAAAAAACACACTGTGGAATGAGTTACAAATCTATAGTTTTATTTTTTATTTCCTAAAAGAGGTTGTTTTTTTACCACTGTGGCCAGCTACTGTCACTCAAACAGGACATGGTGCACTTTTTGTGGACTATTTTCCGTGGTGGATTAATCCACATTTGGTGCTGTAGTGAGTATTTCCGGCAGCAGCAGGGTGTGTGTGGGATTGAGCTGGACAACAATGGAGCCCTGTGGCACACAGGCATAGGATATAACCGGCTTTGGATACACACGCAATACTTGTTAGTAGGATACATTCATTGCTGGGTTGGTCTGACATGTGAATTGTTAATAATCAGGAAAATATAGACCATCACTGGAATTATATTTTACAAAAGCACGGAAAGATCAAATCAAATGTGTCTTGTTTTGCCGTCCTTGCAGTGCTGTAATAAACAACAGAGCTGAGGTCTCACCTGTAAGTGAGTGATGTCCTTGTCTATGTCCAGTGGGGAGGTGACACAGTTGTCTGGGATGTATTTAAAGTTCTGAGGACAGGGCTCGCTGTCGACACCATTAACACAGGTGATAGGAACCGCCTCGTAACCCCGAGAGATGTCCCTAAGAGAGGGAAAGATTACGATTTTAAAATCTGATTCAAATGTGTACGGTAAAAAGAAAAATGTATGGTTATAGATATACAGACAGGTGACGAATTCGAGAACTCCACAGAGCACGAGAGGTTTGATTGGTTTGATTATGACCTGAGTCTCATTAGTTCACTAAGAAGAGTTCAGCAGAAGACAAATATCATTCTCATGTCTGTGTCAAGCACAGAGCTGAAGTTATGATGGGGTTAGCCTAACTTAGCTCAAAGAAACAGCTAGCCTGGTACAAAGTGAAAAGTCCACGCAGCAGTACCTCTGAAGCTCCCTGTTCAACACGTTGAACATTTACACAGACAGAAATCTGTTTGTGGTTCAAGGTGCCGTTTCATGCTGAAACTATTTCTTAACAAACAACAGCTGGGTTCAGTCACTGTGTGGAATCATTTGTCAAAAAAAATAAAAATAGTTTCACCACATAACTTCATCTAAAGCCACTAATTGTTGTTTTTACATTTCTGTTTGGCTACAAATTAAACAAAAAAGATGCAGCTTTTTTAAACTTCAGAGGTAGGTGTGTTGTTGAACTTTGAACAGCTGGTTTCCTCTGCTGAGTCCTACTACGCTACATGAATCGTCCCAGCTCTGTACCTAACACATGATATGACATGAAAAGAAGGCAAATTGTGAGTTGTTGAACTATCCCTTTGAATCCAGTGGCCAGGGGTTTTCTGGCTACGTAATGTAGTAAAGAGTAAAGAGGTCAGAGGAAGAAGGCTCATATGAAATATGAAAGAAGGCTATGAAACCTCTTTCTGTGGTGATGCTAAAAGATTGAGATTTGGTCTTAATTTCAGTTCACCTTTCAGAATCTATTTGTAACACTACTCACTGACCTTTTACTCAAAAAATACATCTCTCAGTTTGTCACACTCAGTCACTGTCACCTGCAGTGGTAGCAGTTCAGTTGGAGTAGTTTAACACTAATTCAACATCATGGATGAGAGGTGAAATGTCCTCAGTCCAGTTGGCCTTGACCCAAGTCTAACCACAGTAAGACTATGGCACCCAAGCAGCTCTACTTTGGAGAAATACTCGTAGAACTAAGAAATAATTAGAACCTAAAGCTGCACCAATCAATATTTTCATATATATATTATATGTTTAATGTGACAGGAGTCGCCTGCAGTGACAAACCCAGAGAGAAAGTTTCACCAAGTTCTCCTTAGTGCTGCAGAGTTTTTCAGCTCCGGAGCTCTTAGCAACCAGCTGTTTTAACCATGCTCGTGGCGTGGCTCCAGGGATGTCAGTTGCTCCGTCACTTTGGTCAAAATATTTTTTTTCTCAACTTCTGGATGCACCACCATGAGGTTCATATTTTGGGGTTTCAGTGAAATGTCTCTAATGTAACTGTTGGATGGATTATTATGTAATTTGGTTTAAACATTCACGTCCCTCTCAGATTATTGTCATGACTTCATCTTTCATCTATCACCACCAAAAGATCACATCACAATTTACAATTTGCCATCAAGCTAAACTAAGTCGGTGACTGTTGTAAACATTATACCTGCTTAGTATCAAGACATTATCATTGTGACCGTGTTAGCATTTTGCACTTAAGCAAACCCACAGGTTTTTGTAAGGAGATGGTGGAATCAAAAACAAGGGGCAATAGGCAGAGTCAATACTGGCCTTACATTCATAAGGTGAACACCAACATGACTCCTAATGAATGCCAGTGTTGCTCTGTGGGGGTAATACGTCCATCATGTGATGTTAAGCTCGTTGTGGAGTGCTGCCCTGTTGTGGCCAAAACAGATCTGAGTTTTCAGTCTGGTTTAAAAACAGACAGGAAATCATTTGGAAATGATTTGACTCTGATTCCCTTCCTTAAATTCTCTGATTCACTTGAACATTACCTTGGACCTCATTACATTATATAAACCTAAATATAAGCTTGGTCACGTTCCATGATGTTGTTTTTCAAAAGTGTCTCAGAAGCAGGACAGACAGAGATGCCTCAGGCCACAGAGGAACAGCGCAAATAAAAATTATCGTTATACTTTCTATACATGTGATACCTTAACCAACACGCACGCACGCACGCACGCACGCACGCACACACGCACACACGCACACACTTGTACTTCTATCTTTGTGAGGACACTCATTGACATAATGCATTCCCTAGCCCCTTACCCTAATCTTAACCATCACAACTGAGTGCCTAACCCTAACCCTGACCCTGACCTAAACCTAATTCTAACCATAACTCTAAAACTAAAAGTCTTAACCCTCAACATGTGATTTGAAGGTGTCTCAAAAAGTGAGGACCGGCCAAAATGTCCTCACTTTCCCAAAATGTCCTCACCTTGTTAGTAAAATACTTTTTTTGGTCCTTACTATGTAGCAAGTACAAGTACACACACACACACACACACACACACACACACACACACACACACACACACACACACACACACACACACACACACACACACACACGCATACCTGCTGAGCAATCTCTCCCCGCAGCAGTCCCTGCCTCTCCTGGCATCAGTGAGTTTCTTGTTGGTGCTGAGGGCAGTCCACACACTGGAGCCGTAGACGCAGCAATCCAGAGCTGTCTCCCCTTCCTTATTCCTCTGAGTGACATCAGCTCCACAAGACAGGAACAACCTGCACATGGACGATGTTTGGAATTGAAGTCTGGGGACTAGGTTATAAAACACAATAAACTGATGTATCGAAGGGGCAACCAAAGTGGGGGCTTTGGAGCTAAAACCAATATCCTACAGATATTTCAGGACCACATTTGCCAATAGCTGATATACTTCACTGGTTAAAGTACGTGGACCCCTGAACATACACTCTAAAAAACCATGGGCATTAATCTGCTGCTATAACTGCCTCCACTTTGCTGGTGTCAGGCTAACCACCAGTGTACCACTTGTGTATTTCTTTCATGTAACTTATTTCAACATTTCAATCCTGTTTCCTTTGTTTTTCGTGGTTAGGGACAGGAGTATACAGTATATCGTCCATGTGTTATAAATAAAGTTGGGTTAAAAACAAAAAAGCCTAGTGTAAGTGCAGTCAGTTCTCTCTGCAGCACCGTTGTCTTTTCCTACATCCTTATGAACTCTCCTTCACACCTTTCCTTTGACAAGGAGATTATTTAGACTTTCCGATCACGGCCACAGTTGGAAGAATACAAACTAACTGAAACACTGCCCAAAAGACAGACGTACGGAGGTGTCCAGATACATGTGTGCAATTAGTCAACTGAACGATTAAACTAGTCTGCACCAGAAATACTCATTATTAATATTTTATTAATGTACAGCCCCAGTTAACTGCTCTGTCTAAGATGTGGCCGTAGTCCCAGCAGACAGCCCCTCCCTGCACTAATGCATATAACCATTTAAATTTCCCTGTTTATCAACAGGGAAGTTAATCGTTAGGAACATCCCTATGTACTTGTTCCCTTGTGATGTAGTGTGAGCCAATATTTAATAGCTTTACATCTGAAGAAATAAAGTGGAAACTTTATTGTTACATAATAAGGATGACAACATTTTATCAAAACACAACTTATATAACTATGAACTATACAATATAGTTTGAAGTCTACTTTCGTACATGTTTATTATTGCCTGTGTGCAGAGTGTTTCAATTTGAGTGTAATGCAATTTTTATTGTTTTCCACAGGCATCTACATTTACATTTACTCATTTAGCAGACGCTTCTATCCGAAGCAACTCATAAGTGAAGGACATCTATGTATGCACCCATCTTTGGGTTTGTGTCCCATATCTATGGACACTGGACTGATCTGAACTGTAAAGTTGTGTGTAATGAAAGTGAAACTTAACACTCACGTCACACACTCCAGGTAGTTTTCTCTGGCAGCAACATGAAGGGGGGAGTCACCATGAACGTTGACAGCGTTGAGGTCACACTGAGCCTCCAGCAGAGCCTGGGCGACGTCATCACTGCCCGACAGAGCTGCCCAGTGCAGGCAGACGTTCTCCTCCTGAACAGGGAGCACATCAGAGAGGTGTCACAGTGTTCTGACAGAGGCAGGGGGGTCCAGCAGAACACCCCTGGTCAATATCACCGAAATGTTCAGTCATTACAAATCCTGTCAGTGTGAGATACTCCATAGATTTTCTATTGGCTTCAATTCAAGGGCCATGCTCTTCTTTTTATTTGGTACTTGTGTTTACCAACTTGAATTCATTCTGGCATCACTGTGGCAAATATCATCTCTCCTACTCATTTATCCAGCTACTACGCTACCACTACCACCTCAGGGCCAGATTAATGCATTTTATTTTGGAAAGGAGCTGCTTCTTCTTGGTGTCCTGCTCATGAACAGGGATGTTAACTAGTTCCTTTAGCTCTTACCCCAGGGTTACTTTTATTTACCTCACTGTTCATTCTCTGTTGTGTCTTTGGAGTCATTTTAACAGGGAGAGTAGCAGCAATTTGTCTGTCTACATGTGGACTGATGAAGATCTAAACTCTTTGAGGTGACTCTGTGACCCTTTCAGCTTCATGCTAATCAACCTTTCTTGATAGTTCAAGTCTTCTGAGATCTTTTTCTGAGACCCGATTCACATCAGCTGATGTTTCTTGTGAATAACAAACTCAAAAGTGTTTGAGTGCAAAAAGCCAAAGTGTCTCTAACCCACACCTCCAGTCTGGCTTCGTTGACTGGACTCCTGGTCTGATACTGCATTAGTACAAATAGATTCTGTTTATTCATACTTGTAAATTAGATGAAGGTCACTTTCACTGTATGAACACAATGAGACAGTTAAGAAATGCTCTGACATCCTTCCTGTCTGAAATACCTCTAATTTTCATTATCACATAAAAGAAGTGAGGTCTATTTTTTGCCTTGATCAAGGTGACACAGCACCCACTGCTCCTCTGGCTCTCCATTGCACTGTACTGTACTTAAACTTCACTGTTCAGTGGTAAAAAAAAAAACAACATTATGCATCCCATGAGCTCAACTGTGTCAGAGAATTTTCCCTGATCAGCTCTAACACTGCGCAAGTGTGAAAACAGAAAGTTATGGCGTGTGTGCATGTGTGGTACAGTTGTAAAAACAGTGTGTGGTGCCAACTGACCTTGTCTCTGATGTTAACGTCAGCCCCTTTGGCCAACAACAGACGAACCAGCTCTTTGTGCTTGTACTCGATGGCCCAGGTGATAGGCGTCCACCCCCCATCATCCTGCACCCACACATGGTGTAAAACTTGCATACAGATTTACACAAACACATGACTCTTCATTTACACAGCATTAGCTTTTAGCAGTAGTTAGTAAATGAGGTAATGTATGTCTTTACCTGACAGTTTATGTATTTGGAAGCCTTGGAGAGCAGATGATGGACTATATCATAATGTCCCAGTTTAGCTGCCAGATGCAGACAGGTGAAACCCATGATATCCTGAGATGACAACATGATTCACATTGAACAACAACGCACTGCAGATGATGGACTATATCATTATGCCCCAGTTTAACTTCCAGATGCAAACAGGTGAAACCCATGATATACCGAGATGACAACATGATTCGCATTATGCAACACTGCACTGCTGCCACCACTGCTACAGTTCAAATGAAATAGCATTTCATTGGCGACTGGAGTTAAAACCTGTGAGTAAAAGAGGACATTGGAAAAGACATAATGAAGAAAAACGTGTCTCACAGTTCAGAAGTCTCCTGTACTTAATCCTCTCCCTGCCTTTAGAGACTAGTTCAGGCTTAGAGATGGAGAGGTTAATTAAAACGTTTTACATTCATCACTTAATGAGACAGTCCCCCTTCTTTCCAGAGCAATCACAGGCTTCTTAGGACACTCTATTATTATTATTATCATTATTATTATTAACCCCAAAGGTTTGTAAAATCAAGTGATAATCCAAAAAAGTTACAAAGGAACAACTTCCTGTAGGTTCCAGTCAAAACAGGAAGTGTTGCATGTCTTGGCAACAATCACTCCTATTAACGCTTAAATTAGCCCAGTAGTTTCTCATATCGCTCCGAGGCTGAGTACAAAAGTTACAAATATGGCTACAAATATGCATAGTTAGTTGGTTATGTTGTTTGTTAGCTTGTAACTGGCAGTGACTGACAGAGTGTTATTGCTTGTGCTAATGCAAACTCTTGCTCTCTGCACTGACAAGGTTTTGAAACAGCAGTGTATATCACAATGGTGAGTTTAGAAGAAACATCAGAGACTCAACCTCACGTTTGAGCCTCAGCCAGATCCAGACTCAGATGAGACCAGAATCAGAGACTAGCAGATGGATCAGAACGGTTAGCATAGTTAGCATCTTTTATTTGTTTATGTTGTTTGTTAGGTCAGAACTGGCAGTGCCTGACACAGTGTTGGTGGTTGTGCTAATGCTAACTCTGTCTTTCTGTACTGACAAGGTTTCAGGTTTATTTAGCCCCACCCCCCATCCCCAAAAGTAGACAGGATTGGTTCCACAGGTTTGTGACATATGATTCCCTGGCTGTCTCTAAGACGTCCATCTCTGAACGCCCTTGTTGAGAAATGCTGCACTAACAATATGTTTTTCAGATGTTGAAAATAATAACATTAATTTTGAGATTTTAAAAATTTGTAGTTCGGCAGCGGTTGATAGTGTGAGACTGGACAGTGGGATGGATAAATCCGAATGTCAGAATCTGACATGAGCACACATCAGGCTGAAAGGACGAGTTGACACTGACTGAGATGATCTCACAGACTGTGTACTGACCCACCTTGTGGCTGATGGCTGCTCCAGCTCTGAGCAGGTACTTCACTGTGTCCAGGTGGTTGTTTTCACAGGCCACCATCAGTGGTGTTCTCTGCTCCTCGTCAAACATGTCCAGGTTGGCCCCAGCCTGTGTGTATACACACACACACACACACACACACACACACACACACACACACACACACACACACACACGCACACACACACGCACACACACACACACGCACACACACACACACACACACACACACACGCACACACACAGCATCCCGACATCACTAATTACTGTAAGACACTGACACTCACCGACAGGATTCCTGGATAGAGCACAGGACATTTTAGTTACAGTTACTGCCAACAAGCAGCACTGCCTCCTACAGCTTTAAAACATTTCATCTCTTTCTCTTGTTCCAGACTAGAGGAAACAAAATGGTAAGCTGTTGTCCATTAAGTTCAATAAGGATTCAGGTTAGCAAACATTTACGGAATTTCCACTCTCTCTCATTTGGAAAACACATTTAGTTTATTACATTTTACATGTATGTGCATTACACCTAAAATCATTTTTTTTAAAAAGATGGCTTTCAAGTTTTTCCCAAATTTACTTGAGATTGTAATAATAAGTTGGCATGAGAGTTAAAAAATTTAATTACATAGCATTCAGATATTTTTCAGATCCCTTCACTTTTCCCACATTTTGTTATGTAACAGCCTAATGCTAAAATTGTTTACATAAATGTTTTCTCTCAACAATCTACAGGAAATACCCCATAATGACAAGGTAAAAACACAATTTTTGCAAATGTATTAAATTTTATTAAAAAGGAAAAACTGAAATATCACTCTGACATAAGTACTATCTAAGTATTAAAACTCACTGCAGATCCTATGAGCTTAATTTGACTTGGAGGTAGTATTTAGTTCAACAAATTATGTCTCAATTTTCAGTTTTGGGGGAACGGCAATACTCTGGGTTGTACTGAGAACTGTGAAATGGACCACTTCAGAAACATTTGGGGCATAAATTAACGTGTGAGTACAGCCAACTCAACAGGCAGCACGACACCACTGGCGCTATCCATGGTACTGAAAGGGGGGATTTAACTCTGGCATGTTACATTAGCAGTTAACCTTTTGTTTTGTTGTGTATGTTTGCATTCCCCATGTGTCTGCATGAGGAAAAGGAAAAGGCACGAGGTCAAGACAGAGGATAAGAAGGGTTAAGGGATAAGAGGTTAAAGAAGGTTTGACAATCTGCTTTCTACTCAAGGCCTAAGTTTAAGACCAAATATGCATCAGTCTGACAGTTTTTGTCCAGTGAGAACTGTTTTTCTACTGAGAAATACACCATTATTTCCTGCAGTGAAGCCCCCGTCTCCTCACCTGGACCAGCATGTGGCAGACCTCATGGTGACCCTCGGCAGCTGCTGCATGAAGGGGGGTGCGTTTGCTTTGACCCTCCATCATAAAGTTGGGGTCCTTCCCATCAACTGTAATGTACAAAGTTTGGTGTGATAATACAGATATTATAAAACATACACTCACTGAGCACTTTAATAGGAACACCTGTACACCTGTTTATTAATGCAGTTATCCAATCAGCCAATCACGTGGCAGCAGTGCATAAAATCCTGCAGATACAGGTCAGGAGCTCCAGTTAAACACCAGACTGAGGAAAAATGTGATTGTTGGTGTCAGACAGGCTGGTTTCAGTGTGTCTGAAGCTGCTGATCTCCTGGATTTTCATTCACAACAGTCTCAGAGATTTTACTATGAATGGAGCCAAAAACAAAACCATCCAGTGAGCAGCAGCTCTTTGGACGAGGACACCTTGTCAGCTAGAGAAGTCAGAGCAGGGCTGTGTGAGTGATATCTGTCAGGATGACAGTGCGCTCTGGCACCTGCTGCAGAGATCTGCATTCTCTGTTGCTGAACCTTCAAAATAAAATGCGTTTTCACAAGTGAAAAGAGTTCTCTTAAATCGCTGTTTTCCATGCTACAGTTTAACAGTCGGTCCACGGTTGGATTGTCTATAGTGCGATATTGCAAATTTTGCAGTCTACGTATGAGGAGAATGGACAGACTGGTTGGAGCTGACAGAAGGGCTACGGTCACGTAGATAACTACTCTTTACAACTGTGCTGATCAGAAAAGCTTCAGAATGAACAATACGTCCAACCTCGAGGTGGACGGACTACAACAGCAGAGACTGCGTCAGGTTTCACTGCAGCCGCCCAAGAACAGAGATCTGAGGCTTAATGTTCATCCCTCCATGTCCACAGTTCACCATCTTGTAATGGCTATTTCCTGCAGGATAATGCTCCATGTCACAAAGCTTCAGTCGTCTCAGCTTGGTTTCATCAACATGACAGTGAGTTCAGTGAACTTCAATGCCCCCACCCCCCCCCAGTCTCCAGACCCAGACCCAGATCTAGTAGAACAGTAGAACACCTTTGGGATGTGGTAGAATGGGACACAGGCTGTGGCTGTTCTTGTTCTAACAGCGTTACAGAGGACACAGTGCTCACCGGCTGCTCTTCGTCAACCCGAGGCTGTATGGGCAATAAAATGTTTTCACCAACAGATGTCACTGGTGAGCTTTCCAACCATTATACCTAGATTTACAACCAGGCCGCCTCAAATTCCCTGATGCTTAGTCCCAGTGGAGGGTCAGCTAAGGTCTGGCGGGCTGCCTGGTTTGGGATACACCAATGGAAACCCTGAAAGTGCTCAGTGAGTGCACATTAAGTTTCTGTAGCTGAATCCACTATATCTCAAATCACACATCTGCGTTACCTAGGAGATGAATGACCTTCTGGAGCTCTCCTTGCTTTGCAGAGATGTACAGCTGCCTCGTAGGGTATTTCACTTTCTTTGGTTTCAGGCTAAAAAGAATAAAGTCCTCAATCAATTATTGATATCAAAGTGCAGACTGGGGTGCAAGGCAGCACTATTTTGCAAACTGATGTCAAAATATTTCATGGTAAACCTTACTTCTCGTCATCCAGTGCCATTAGGATGCTCTCTAGTGACTCTTTAGGTTGTCTCTCTGCAGCACACACAGCCTCGCTTTTTAACCTGGAAAGAGAAAGTAAACACTGAGATCTTTATTTGATCCCAGTTGTAATAAACTGGAATTATCCTATAATAGTTGTGAGTTAAGTGATCTCAAAAAGAAAATGGTATCTTCATCCTTCTTTGTAAGATGAGATGACATCTTGTGTTACCTGCTCGGGCTCTCATCTCTGCTCCTCCGAGGCTCGCTGGTCTTCTTAGCTCTGAGCACCTGTGGAACAGCAGGTTTGGGTGGTCCTGACGGCAGGGTGGCCAGAGTGGGCACAGCTGGAAGTGACAGCCTGGGGTTCGATCTGGGTACAGAGGGTGACTGATCGGCCTTTGGTACCGTGACCTCCTTCATCCCACTGGCATCCTCTCCACAGTGGGGGCAAAACCTGCAGTCCTTCAAGATGGAGGCGCAGTCACGGTGAAAGCGGTGGGAGATGCTGCCATATGGCCTGCACTCCATGAAGGTGCCCTTTGGGACAGGCCAAGAAAAGGCAGCATCAAGGTCGAGAGGTTCAGTATTTAAATATTCCAAGTATTGAAATTGTCATTTCAAGTTTCTATTTCTTCTTGTGAGGGTGAAAAAACATCTGAGAGACATTTAAAGCAGTGGTTCTGAACCTGGAGTACCACATACCCCCCTGGCATGAACTCAAGTGTCCCTTCATCCACATCACCTGTTCTGTTCAAGTTGTGTCCATTTGAATTCATTTCAAACTTTAACACATCCAATTACATAACAGTAGACCTTGTTTTCATCGAGGTGAACCATCAGTGCGTAAGTTGGTTTGGTCAAGTTTGCTTTACACCACTACCTGAAGTGGCAGAACTCTCAACCATTAATCCACGGCTTCATCTACTTCAACATGTTATTGGTTCCTTTTTCACCTGTTTGTCCATGACCTTGAGCTTTCTATCTTAACAACTGACTGAATACTTCTAGCTCTCTTTATCAACCATTACTTAAAGCTTTTTCTCCAATACATCCATTACTCTAACCTGATAATCTTCAGGTAAAAGCTTATCCAGTACTTTTGGCTAATTATTCCCATTTTCTTTTTCACTTACATTTGTTTTCATCATTTTTCCAACATGTTTAGTATCTATTTCACCTATTTATCAATCACTTTAGATTTTTCCAACAATTTATCCATCACTTTAACCTGACTATTCCTGACTATTTCAGCTGTTCATCTGTGACCTTTACCAACCACTACAGGGGCAGATTCAGTGGACATTTTCAAACGACAACTGAAAACATACCTGTTCAATTCAGCATTCAATTAGCTCTAAGAATTGTATATTTATTCAATATTATTTTATTTATTTTTTAAAGTGATGGTGTTAATAATAATTATTATTATTGTTGCTGTTTTGTTTTTGTTGTTATTATTATTAATATTATTTTTATTTATTTATTTATTCATTTATTTTATTTATTTATTTATTTTTTCGGTCTATTTTATATTTGTCCAAGCACTTTGAGCTGCATTCTGTGTATGAAAAGTGCTATAAAAATAAAGTTTATTATTATAATAATAATAATTATTATTATACACACACCCTCACACACCAGTGACACATCGGGGTTCAGTATCCTGCCCAAGGACACTTTGAAACTTGAGCCTGGAGGACGTGGGAATTGAACCACCATTCTTGCAATTAATGGAAGCGCTGCCTCCTGAGCCACAGCTGCCAACTTCTGATGTTTAGGTAACTTCGGCTTATCTTACCATTTACCTATCACTATTTCAACCATTAATTCAGCCTTTACCCATTTATCATTATCATCATCATCATTTTTACTTTTTGAAAAAAGCTGAACTATTCAACAATTTGTCCATGTATCCCCTGGCAACTGCAAAAGTACTTCCTGAGGTTCAAGTACCTCTGATCAGGAATCACTTCTTTATAGTTTGGGGTCGGCGGCAAGGAGAAAAGACAGAGAGGAGGGAGAGGAGGAAGAAGATGACGATGGACACAGAGGATAAGAGACAGATGAGAGAGAGATGGACATGGAAATAAATAAAAAGGAAGAGAAATTGAAAGGTTACAAGAAAAGGAGGGTTTAAAAGCAGAAAAAGAACAAACAGTAGCCAAAGGAGAAGAAATAACAGGAGGAGAAAGAGACAATGAAAGTGAAGAAAAAGCCACAAAAGGCAGAACAGGATAATGATATAGCAATATTCATGTGAAATCTGCCCTAAACGTTTCTTAGTAATGAATTTTATTTGGAATCTTCCCTCGGATCATCACAGTGATCCTGATCAATTCTGCTGTGAATATATAACATGAAGAGTGGCCTTAATGTATCTACACTGTCAGTGTGCTTTGATTCCCCTCACCGCCCTGCAGAAGAGTCCACAGCCAGGGCAGCACTGGTGTTTGACCATCCCGGCCCGGTGGTCCTCACACAGAACCAGGAGCTGGACTGTGTTGGAGGGTCGCATCATTTCCTGCTTCATCACTCGCCTCTGGCAGCGACTCGGCTGTGGAGGGAAAATAAGGGAGGCGATCACAAAAAAAGTTACCATTCTGTTACAACTTTAAACCAAAAGGGTTCAAAACCATTGCATCAAAGTGCTGCACTGTCGTGTTTTTAATTCATTGAAATGATCTTTACTGTTCCATCTGTGCTCTCCATGGCCATGCAGGTCTGCTCCAACGTGGACAAGCTGCCTCCACAGTGAGGAGTCTCCATACGGCAGCAGCACAGAGGTAACTCCTCAGCCAGGTGTGTTTCTGTCACATCAGCATCCGCTGCTACACCTGCACACACACACACACACACACACACACACACACACACATCCCCATTATTTCACTTCACACCACACCAAGAAACTGACGTGAGTGACCTATAACATTTCATTCTGTAGAAAAATTAAAAAAAAAAAAAAAAAAAAAAACAGGGGACATGATGGCGCCAAATCATAATATACATTATCTCAAGGCACTTTACAGGGTAAGGTCAAGACCTTACTTTGTTACAGAGAAAAACCCAACAGTTCCCACAAAGAGCAAGCGCTTGGCGACAGGGGGGAGGAAAAACTCCCTTTAACAGGAAGAAACCTCCAACAGAACCAGGCTCAGGGTGGGCGGCCGTCTGCCTCGACCAGTTGGGTTTAGGAGGAGATAAAAAAGGGGGGGAGGGGGGAGGAGAGAGGAGAAAAGAGAAAAGAGAGAGAGAGACCAGGAACAGCTGTGTAGGTAATGGTGTTATCAATAATGATGACAGGTAACAGTGGTTAATAGTAATGATGAGTAGTGGTGGATCTGGATCCTGCTGCTCCCGAGGCAGAGAGACCTGCAGAATGAGGACAGAGAGAGGGAGAGAGAGGAGAAGCACAAACTACAGGAGAGAAAAAAAAAAAAAAGTCGAATCACTGAGATGCTGTAATCACCTGACGTGAGAGGAGAGAGCAGCTCCTCCTGAGCTTTCAGATCGAGACAGTCCAAAGCCAGCTCTGTGTATTCAACGTGGCTGCTTTCTCCTGCCTCTGCTTCCGTCAGAGATTCATTTCTGTCAGCTGTCTGATCTCTGACCGTCACAGTCTCTGGTAGAGTCCCTGCTTTTTCATCTGCTGCATCTCGGTTCTTCTCCACACTGGCTCCTGGCTCCTCTTTCTGATTTAAAAAAAAAAAAAAAAAAAAAAAAGGGGACATTTGTATGAATAAGTCTTCTACCATAAAACAAACTTTGTAGTCAACATCTAAAATTATTAAAGCTATCATCTATAACTATCTATATTATCTATATTACCCATGTTGTTGAGTTGTGTTCTTACATTATCCTAAGTGTTTCCAACCATTCTCAAAGAAATCTGTGATTTTAATCATGGTTCATGGTCTGTTTTATTGGGGTGTTGGTGAATCACTGATTTTTGGTGAAACTGCTTCATTTGTCATTTCTACCAGTTTTTAATTCCCTGGTCAGTTTGTTATGGAGAAGATGAGACCTCTGTGGATGATTCAGCTGCTGCTAAAAACCTCTTGAATGTTTGGTTCATAAGTTCAGTTCATAACAACAGTAATGCAATGCTGGTGAAGACATCAACTCCCATGATCCCACGCTATTTCACACCGTCTTTTGTTACTGTTTTGATTGAGAGACCCCCAGAGGCAGAAGTGACAGACTGTGTGTTTAAGACCTGTAGAGTGTCATGGTTAAAGTAAATGATGTATGTAGCTTTGACAGCGTGAACATAAAAAGATTAAGTTCGACGGGCAGGTTTTTAAACATGGACACAAACATGTGAGTGTTCACAGACCAACACATCATTAGTGGTAACAACTGTAAACTTTTCCTCACCATTTATCATGCTCTTACTTCACCATTATTGAGAACTGGAAGAAGAGGGGAATGTGATGACTTATGGTCACTGTGTAAACTGTGTGTACTTATTTAGACTATACAATCTCTCTTCTCTCTAATATGTAAATGAACAATCTGTTATGGCCTCGAATGTCCATGTCAAAAAGCATGATGTAAACAGTGAGCCCCTGTTTAAATCAGTTGTCAAGCCTCATTAGAAACCAGCTGTTGCCACTAAAGCTGTTGTGTGACTCATCTTTAAGTGATTAGAGCAATTTTTGCAATTGAGTGTTTAATAAGAAAAATCAAACGATCCCATTTCAAAACTGCTGTGTCAGATATGTGGGTGTAGAGTGACGCCATAAGTCATGGCATGTGCCACTTATGAACAGCATGTCACTTATGTTTCAATGCCAGATATCACGCTCACCTGCCATGTTTCCTGTTGCTCTCTCCAGGCTTTAAACACAATTTGTAGAATGAACATTGTGTGACAGTGAACATGTGTCTGGGTTACTGACAGTGGGCTGGTAGGAGGTCTGGCATGCAGGAACAAATCAATAAATGCACCTGCCTTCTCCTGATGTTTAAGGGCCTTGGCCTTCTTTTTGGGGACCAGGTTGTACATTCCCATCTTCCTCTTCTTCCTCTTCGCAGCTAGGAAAAGCAGAGGGAGGTGACATGGAGGCCAGAATTCATCAGCAGGAAATAATGCCTCAAAATCCTGTCACCTGAGACTACATGTTACACCAAGGCTCAGGTTTGAACTCAAGAAACTGATTATCAGGACATGGAAAAACTGTTATTGCACAGTATAATTGGATAAATCAATGTAACCTTGACATGAATGGACTGTGTAAACAGTATAATATTATATATTAACAATATAATAACATTAAAACTGATTGTAACAAGTATTTAGATTACAGTATGTTAATATGAAACTCTTGAAATGCACAGCAGAACTTTTGGAGATACTGGGGGTTTTTTTCAGCATCATGCAGCAGCTGCTTGAAATATTGTTCTCTCTGCTGCTGCTGCCTAATCCTGTCTTCCATCTGGGATTATTAAAAGCTTGATTCAAAATAAAAAGTTTGCAAAAGAGAGGATCAGCTAACCTGGCTGAGGTTTGGCGGAGGTGGAGACAGCTCTCTTCTCTTTGCCTTTGCCTCTCTGGCTGTGACAAAGCTCTGTGTCGAGTTGTGGTTCTGTCTTGCTTGCAGAGGAGAAGACAACATACATTATTTTTTATTCCACAAATAAGGAAGGCAAGAACAAAGCAGTTTTTAGATTATATGCAGCAAATGGCCAAACCAAGGCTGTTCAGTCTGTTGTCTCATCCCACTGGGATACCTGTACATGTCTGTATTTTGCACTCAGTAATAAAAGGACTAAATCATCTACAATTTGTCTAAGATGCAGCTGATTGGCTTCCAACTGTAACTACAAGAAGAGAACACATTATCTCAACTTCAGCAACCTTTCATTGGCTTCCTGTTACTTCCACAACACAGTTAAAAGTTCTATTAATCACCAAAAAAGCACAAAATAGATTCATTTCAAGCTAAGCCCACATAAGTGCACACACTTAGGTCAGCAGGAAAAGCTTTTGTCACAGTTTCAAAGATTAGATTAGATTTGCTGTTAAGGGTGACTGTGCATTTTAATGTCATGTCAAATTGTGTAATGTACGGTGGCCCTGAGAGCTCAACACACTGCAACTTAAGAAAACACATGCAAATAGACAAAACACAAACACATTCAGAAAATATCTTCTTCAGTTTGACAGCACGTGCACTGCAAATATTCACAACACAACCAAATACACAATCGCACTGCAAATTCAGAAATGTGTTTTCTTAAACTGCAGTGCATTGAGCTCTCAAGGCCACCGTAGTAATGAATTGCTGTTGACAATCCACACCATCAGCTAAAACACACCTTTTTCAACTAGCTTTTCAACTAACTAGCATCAATTTATATCTCCTAATGTCATTTGTCTGTTTTTATTTGTTTTTTCCTTCATTAAAGCAGTTTCTAACTGTGTTATGTTCTGTGCTAGATAAATAAAATATATTCAGATTAGCAATCCAAGCACCCAGATTAATAAAACTGGTTTGTATGTTTTATGTGAACTTTTCATATTGTATCCTGAGAATAAAAGCATTGAAATCCTATAATTCAGTAATCAATTCTTAAACAAGCTGAATGCAAGCACACATAGCAGCATATATGTGTAATTATAGCATTACACAGATCCCTTTTGACTGCTAAAGCAAGAGTTATGTCTCAGTACTCTCATATAAATGATGCATTAATAAACAAACAAGGCTTGCATAGTTCCTCCACAGCTCTAGTTCAATGATGGTCACTCTATTACAAGCTGTAACATAATAATTTTTCTTGTCATAGATTATTATCTCTGCTTTCATTTTGTGAATATGCGGGTTAAAAAATAAATCATATTACCATAAGAAGATCTACTTACTGACCCCTTTTATTTTGAAGGCTGAAAGTCTTTAACAGTTTTGTGGTTGGAAAAAAATATCTTAATCATTTATGTTACATGAATTTGCTTAACACCCTTCAAAGGTTCTGTTAACCTTAACAAGAAGAGGACTTGCCTGTGGTTTTTCTTCCATTGTAGCCTTTAAGGAACCAGAGGTGGGAGCTTGTTCCTCTGAGCTTCCTGCAGCAGCAGCAGCAGCAGCAGGAGCAGCAGGAGCAGCAGGAGCAGCAGGAGCAGCAGCGTGTCTCTCTCTGACAGGTGCACCAGTCAGACGTCCAGGTGTATCCAGAAACAGGCTGCCAGGAGATGCCGGCAGTTTCCCAGAAGCTGAGCCTGGTCGTTTGCTGCAGAAAGCTCCAACACCACTGACTATGGGTGAGCTGTGGAAGGGAGTTATCTTTACTCTGGGCATTTGACTGCTCTGGGCTACCTGCCTCTTGGCACCCATGGGTGTACCAGCAGAAAGAATGGGGGGTCTTCTGCCTGGTCCAGGCCCCTCACCAGCTCCACTGTGATCCATTACGGTCCCGTGGGGCTGACTGTTAGACTGTGGGGGGCTCAGTAGCACCTGTGGAGATGAAACAACTTTTACTCTACCCTTTAACACATCACGTTAGGCCACACAGACACCACACAACCGTATGAAGAACTGTCTTTACTCAACAGTACATGCAGCATGTGCACTTTTACAACATTCACCATGCAAGACAATGAAAAGTACAAAACTAAAGTTATCACGTCTTGAACTCACTGAGTTCTGAAGATGGAAGAAAGGCAGAGCAAAGCTCAGCCGTCTCAGCGCAGAGGCAGCTGACACAATCAGCGCGAAAACACGTTACAAATATCACCGAAAGTTACAACGAGGCCGTAGTGAAAAGTTCCAGCAGCAGAGTTTCCACCTCCCAGCTTCTTCGGTGTAGCTGTGTACGAGCGAGGATGGCAAGAGATGAACAGGAAGACGAGCGTTTCCACTTCCGCCCCCACCCGCACAGCGCGGCAGGCGCTGCGTGCGCTGCCTTCACGTCCTGAAGGCTCCGGAAGACTGGAAACACTTCTCCCGTTAGCCGCTTGTTGCTGCCGCCTGCGTTAAAGAGCAAGTTGCAGGTTTTTTGTTTTTGTTTTTTTTTTTCAAAAAATATACGTAACATTTCCTGGAAAATATTATTTAAAAATATTTTAAATTATTTATATTTACATGATTGTTTATGTTTGGAGAGACATGAAGGCAGGAATTCACCGGGAAAAGTGGATGTTTTGGAGTAACTGTGTTAAAAAGCCCCCACCCCAACACAACGCGTTTAATTTAAACGACGTCCCAGAGGGGCGTCATCTTCACCTCAGCGCGCCCTGCAGCAGTATATGGAAGCCTAAAAGGGACCATGATAAATTATGTAAACGTGAAAACGAAAATTCAATTCCACAATAGCATTTTCCACTATGTATGTATTATTTAATACATGCATATGTGCATGTCAAAATGAAATACAATTATCCAAATACAATTTGCATTATTTTTCACATACTCATATGGACCCTCTATAACCATATAAAAATGAAAATGGAAAAACTGTTAATTTTCAAAGTCGTACCCCGCTAGTACATTAAACAATATCCAGATGTAAATTCAAATTTGAAAATTAAAATGCAATATAAAAAAAATTAAACTTAATTTTCCATTTATGCAAGCAATATTCCAGTCACAATTAAAAGACTTAACCTTCTGTACAGTGGATAATATTTGAATGTAATAAGAGAAACAGCATCCACACACTATTGCATTTACATTTACATGTTACCACATCCTCTCGGTGTCAAAGTGAAATGAAAATGCAGTTTTCTAACAATGTGAAAATGAAAATAGCGTTCCTGATCAGCAGGCAGTATAAGAGGTAAGTTGTAGTAGATGTCGATCAGATACTGCAATTGGTGACACTCTTTGCCCTGGTAGCGCTAGCAGATAGAAGCAGGGGGGCAAGGAGCAGTACTACAGTCCACGTCTTGTACTGCAAGTGAACTCAGTACACCTTTGTCATGGAAGCTGGTAGTTCACACAACAAGAACTTACAAAAAAACATAAATCCCCTGGATGGACGACTGGTTGACTCTGTAAAGTCCACTTTGTACGTTACAAACTGAACGTGCTGTGATTGGCCCAATTCTTACTACATTCTGGGCAACACAACCACTATTACTGCAAAAATTAACAAAATGCTGCTGACATGTGAACTGACAATTATTAAAGTCCCCACCCAATAAAACCATCAAATGTCTGCTTTGACAGTATCAGAAAGCAGAACACAAACACTTCCAGTCAAAAATAATAAAGTGTAAGCAAGTAGTTAACAGGTTTATTGGAATCCAGCAGTTAAAAAAACACTATAAACAATAAATAAATGTTTCTCTGCATGTTAGTTGGATTTAACTTGATCAGGAAATATTTAAATGTATTCACAAAACTCTGATTAAAATAACTGATGTCATCAAGAAATCACCAAGAAAAAGAAATCAGACAGAGGGGATGTCATGAACAGCACCAACGCAGCAGAGGCAGAGGAAGAAGAAAATACTACACTATTTCTAAAAGGAAGTGTACAGTTATTACAACACAGTTTAACGACATGAACGTAACAAATGAATAACAAGGCAGAAATCTTGAGAGGCTAAATTGGATCCTGTACAATGACCTTACAAAGCTAAAGGTACACATCTTACAAAGGCAATAGTTTAGAAAACTCCTGATCGAAGACAAATAATAAAAGGTCCTTCCAAACAACATCTTTCATCCAGTCTTAAAATCCATAAAGATGATTTCACCTGTTTCCAATAAAAATCCCACAGCTTTATTTTTTGTTTGGCTTTTGAAAAATAAGGGATATTAGACTGAATACTGGAAGAGATGGTTTGTTTTGCACAGGGATTCATAAATGAAATTTTCTAACTTGACATCACAGATGTCATCTACTTATAAATTACCCACAACTAAAAACTTGACTCATGTTACTGTATGAAGAACAGAAAACAACATTCAAAGTGCTTAAACAAATATAGATTTTAACAAGACAGTGTTGATTGGCTGTGGCTAGTTTTCAGGTGAGAATAACCCCCATTCGGTTAGTTAACATACTTGTGCACTGGGCAGCAGAGTCTGAGGTCAATTCACATTAATTTCAACTCAAAATGCTGATTCTCGTACATTTAGAAAAACTTGAAACTTAAAAAATCTGGGGGTGAAGTCCTAAAATAACTATCACAACAGGTCATATTAGGTTCCCTCTGCGTCTTATAATCATTTTGTCCAAGTTAGTTACAACTTGGATAAAATGATAGGGACTCTACTTCAAAATTTTGTTTGATATCGGAGTGAATCAATCATCATCCTGGTGGGGGGGGGGGGTGGTTCCTGGGACTTCATGTGTTGCAGCTCTCATCATAAGAAGGAGGAGCCTCTGTAACAGACAGACCATCTGGTTACATATCACACAAACACTGTTACATATCACACTTTCCACATGTGAAGTCATCTGCA
Organism: Trachinotus anak; assembly: GCF_046630095.1. Classification (NCBI taxonomy): domain Eukaryota; kingdom Metazoa; phylum Chordata; class Actinopteri; order Carangiformes; family Carangidae; genus Trachinotus; species Trachinotus anak. The sequence goes on along the minus strand of NW_027273859.1, from coordinate 2,296,813 downwards.
AGAGCACAAGACGACCACAGCCACATGAGTCTGGTGAGTGGCAACTGTCACATTTGAGTCTGTGACAAATGCATAAATGTATGAATTGAAGGACTCTTATAACTGAGAAGGAAAAAACAAACCAAGCCCAGCTAAGGTCGGCTATCATGAAATAAGTCCATCTTACTCCTGCTGTCTGGTTTCTGGGAGGTCTTTGTGACCAGAGAAAAATAAAGGGGTGCACACTGGATCTATGTTATCCAATTTTATTGAGATATACACCAATGACGTGGTCAAGCTTCAGACACCAGTCTGAAGAAGACCATGTCCTGAGTCAGCGTTTCATTAGTCCAGCTCCTGTTTACATTCTACGGGATGACAGATAATGTTGAATTTGAGACTTTACTACAAAGACCTAACTCTGTGCTTCACTGTCTTAATTAAAAAAATATTGAGTGTAAACACTCCTTCTAAATGCTGTATTCACTACTTTGAGCTCACACTAGGCAACTCAGACAAGCATGTATCAATGAGTTCACCATCGGGCGTGATTTAAGGTTCAGTGTCTTGCTCAAGTACCTTTTGACATGTTGACAGGAGCACTCAGGGACTGAACGCTGATTATAATGTTTAGTTTTTATAGACACTGTCAGAGAAGAGTTAATTCAACTCTGTATGATTATTATTGAAGTCAGAGGTAGGGGCAGGGGCATGACTTCAGGTCAAGCAAGGCAAGCACTGACTATTTACAGCTAACAACATTAACAAAGTGGAAGTGATGTCTCTGTTATGTCCACCTCATGTCCATGTAAAGGACTTAACTTTTCTTTTACTCTATGTCAACATCAACTAAACATTATAAGCTTTAGCATTAGGCTGTGCAGGTATAATGTATAAAGATGACACTGAGTATGTCAGTGAAGGCATTATATGGATCTGTAAATATGTCTATGTTCAATGTTACTTGGCATAGTAAATGCAGGACATGTTGGGATCTTGTAGAAATTATGACTGATGATTGCTGTAGAGCAGGTGAGTCCTGCAGTAAATTACAGTTAATTGCAGTTTGGTTTTAAAATCAGGCCTAAATTACAGCTTTCTTCTTCTCCACACCCATCCTTCACTCTACAGTCATGAGCAGAGCCTGGACAGTACAGAATAATGAGTGTTTGCCAACTGACCTTGTGGGTAAGATGAGGCGCCATAGTCTGGAGGCAGGATGAGTGGTGTTGGAGCTGAACTAGTCCCGTTCTCAGGGGCATAAGGTGATGGGGCCCCTGCAGGCCCCATGGGTCCAGTGCCAGGCCCGCCGTGCTGCTGGTTCTGGGGGAAAAAAAGGCCCGGAGCGTAGCTGAAAGCATTTGGTGAGACCATCTGAGACTGGCGCTTGTTGGGGAAGCCATCATTCATTGGAGTCCCCCCCTCTGCTCCCTGGTGGTACTCAGCTGGAGGAGCGCTGGGGGAACTGTGGCAAGACATCCTGGGACGAGGGGTTGGACGGGGAGCAGGTTTTGGGGCAGGGCGAGGGGGTGTTGTAGGAGTGGTAACAGAGGCAGAGGTGGAGGTGTTGGGAGCGGAGGCAGAGGAGGAGGCAGAGGCGGAGGCGGAGGGAGAGGCCAGTGTATCCTCAGGTGCAGCAGAGGAAGGAGGAGCTGCTTTTTTGGAGGGGCGCAGTTTTTTGTCCAGTGAGACATTTCCAACATGGATGGGTAATGTCAACATGACGTCCGGAGATTTTAGACTGACCTGTTCAATCAGAGGTCAAGAGACTGTTAGTGACAGTTCCTTAAGGAAAACAGGGCTAATACTCACAACCTAATCCTGTGTTGTATTC